>NC_136813.1:48855203-49528788 GCF_951394365.1 Tetrao urogallus
CCACCTGGCTGCTTTGTGGCCTGCTATGTCTGCCCTCTCTCACCTTTTTTTTTAGTCACCGAGACTTAGAGATAGGATTTATAAAATGAGCTGGGGAAACACCACGCTCACATCTACCTGGCACTTGCCTTTGGGCTGTGATGTGCCCTGTGTTTATTCTGTCACAAAACTCCAGCTATCAGGAGACATTCATTGGCGTACATCTAAGATACACCGGTATCTTAGAGACAGATAATTGACAACAGCAGTAAATTTTGAAGTCATTTGACCAAAACATAACCTATTAATACTTGTCAGTTGACAAGATATATAGCAAGGCTTTACACATTTAGTAGCAATCTTTTAAAATCAACTTTATCTTTTTCTGAGGTGACGTCTGTTTTGAAAGAAGAGAAGTGGTAGGGCACAATAGAGTCAAGCCCTGCATCACAGCTATCAGGCAAAGCCTTATGCTATTTTACTTTGTCATTTACTCTTGTAGTTAATATCCATGGAAAAAGGAAAAAAAAAAGAAAGAAAGATCATTTCAAAAGCTCAAAAGCTTGCATTGTGTGTGAAACCAATGTCTTGTGGTGAATCACTTGTTGAAATTGGAGGAGGAAAATGAAGAGCACAGATGAAAAACTATGAAACAGGGTTCTACTAGAAGAACTCCAGAGGTCCTTTCCAACCCCGACAATTCTGCGATTCTCTGATTCTGTGACTGTGAACAAAATGTCTATAGAAATTCTCAGATGGGAAACGTGGTGGCCCTTAGCTATTTACACAAAAAGTGGAACTAGTTACACATCCCCAGAAAATGATGTACCAAAACTCTAGTTGTTGCCTGCAACACAGTGCAATTTTCCAATTACCTCTTTGCTAACACTTCGCTTAGGCTGTACAACTCTCTGTTGATCCCCAGATATAAATGTATGTATTGAAGTAGAATGATTTGCATGAATTTGAATTTGATATCTGATTTTAGAAGAGATCAATGACTGATGGGTTGCAATTATACTCTGGACGTAAGAGATATTTGTACTAATTAATCTTCTTATTTTGATCTGTTAACTAAATAAATGTATCTGAAATTCCTCTTTCATAACTAAATATTTATCTTTTCTGCTAGAGCATTGATTTTTCTTTTGTGCTATTCTAAGCATTTTTGGTAGTGACATATTAAAACCAAAATTAATTATCAAATGAACATCAATCTTAATCAATTTCAGTATTGAAACAAAATAAAAAGCAATTCCAAAATCTAAACTGTACAATAAAGAGGTGTTCCATCTTTAATAGACAGATAGTTGAGAGTATAAATTAACACACAGTTTGGGTAAATATTCACAGCATGAATTTGTACTTCATAATATTTCTGTCTAGATAGTATGGGAATAGAAAGGAGATTGTAAGTCATATGAATCTTTATCTGTAAGCAATATTTTGAAATTTGAAAGCAGGGGAAAAAGAGGAATCTCTTTTTGCTCATTAGATGCCTCTGGTGTTTCAACGCTTTTCCCACTACTGTACTGCAATAAAAGCTGTATATTTATGAATGAAAACAAGCAGATGAAGATTAAGTTATCTGTCTGAATCAGAGAGAATAGCAGTGTGAACCTTAAACGTCATGTGTGACTAACTGCTTGCTGGAAGTAGAAAGATAGAGCCTGTGTATATGTGCTAACTTTCAACGATAGTGACCAAAGATTTCATCTTTTGTAAAACCAACATCAATTTATTGTGGAAAGCATTTATTCTGCAAACTAAATGATGAATTATTTTTTCAGAAATCTTTAATTACTTATATCTGCGGTATTTTCATTTGAAATATCAACCTAATTCATCACAGAAAAAATGGAGATCCATACTTCTAAGTTTTGCTCTTGTTAAAGATCTGTTAAGTTTCATTTTGAAATGTTACTACCTGGAAAGAAACACAAAACAAAACCTTGTCTTTCAAATTCCCTTTTGCAACTACTCCTCATTTTTTTTACTATATTTGTAGTTAGTTGTTTTGTTTCAGTGGAGCTATACAAATTAGTAGACATCTGGATAGAGAAACACACACAAAAAAGGCACAAAAGCAGGAAGCATATCTTATTTGACATTTTCAGAAGAAAAGACAATATATTTTCTTTCATTATCAGGAACATAAAAATGGGAACATTTTGAGTGTTTTGAAAGTTTCAGTTACTCTTCAGGCAGAAGTATCATTAGAAGAGTACTTCAGCAGAGCTCTTTTCTCCCTGTTGAATTGTAAGCGCTATACATATAGCAGCTGCAACAGGATTTAGATTTCATCCCTTTTGTTGAGAGCAAAATAATTCTCAATAATTCAACATTAACAATGCTTCCATAAATTTGTGAGAATTTTCTCCTAATATTGTGATAGAAGTCAAAGTCTTAAGATAAGATTTTCCTTGTAGGCCTGGTATCTTGTGGCATGATCATAATGCACTTGTGAAAAGATTCATCAATCAATCAGTCAAGCTCTGTCTGTCTATAGAATGACTAATCAGTTAATCAGTGTGCTAATTTAATTGCTGCTTGCCCCTCGCCAGGTTGGTAAAGATGCCATTGTGGTCCCCATAAATTCAAAATAGTATTCTGGTAATGTAATACCAATAGCAATTAATTATTCATAAATTCTTATTTATGTGATTATTCTTTCGACTGTCATGTGAGTGATATTTAAACCCTAGACTCTATTTTTGGAAAGCTTAGTGACGAAGAAAGACTTTAATCTGAGGTGAATTTAATCTCTGAAGAATAAAGAGAAAATAAAAGGAACTGTGATCTACGTCCTATTCTTTTCTCCAAGTCCAAGGGCCATTATATAGTGAAAAGGTTAACAATTTGCCTCTAGCATAACAGGCTTCATCTTGTTCTGCTTTAAAAATGCATTCATTATCTTCTTAAGTGCTGGAAACTACACAGACAACTTTTATATCCTTTAAACCCTCAAATAATACTGAGAAATACACAATTAAGCAAGCAAAAAGGCAGGAGTCATATTCATTAAAAATAATTCAGGACAGAAATAGCTTAGTAGAGGTGACAAAATAAGACTTTCTATCTGTGGACTTCTGTAATTTTCAGTGATTTTCTGCTGATTCTAGCAGCAGTATTTCTTGTAGTAGGGTAAAGGAGAGGGCTCTCCCTACTGCCTCCCATTTCCACCTACAGAAAATGTGAATAGAAGTTGTTTCATTATTAATACATATATAGCAGGGACACATTATATCTGTGTAATTCTGGCTCTTTAGAAGGCATGAAAGTTATTCAGCATGAAAACTGATCAGGATCATTCATTTCTGTGTGCTGCACATTAACCCTAGTAGGCAGTTAAGCACCGCATAGGTTCTTGTTTCATGTTCCTCCCTACTGCTCCTCTCCTCAAGAAGGAGAAAGAAAGAGGAAAGGAAGAAAAGAAACAAGAAAAACTTGTGAGTCAAGATAAAAATTGTTTAATAAGTGGAGGAGAAATGGAAGAGGAAGAGGAAGAAAGCAAAATGAAGCAAGTGCCGCAAACGCAGCCATTAACCATGTCCCAATATGTAGACTGATACTCAGCCAGTTCCTTAGCAAAAGATGATTAGTCTCCCTAGGTCTCTACTTTACCCCTTTTATTGCTGAGCATAATGCTATATGGTATGGAATATCACTTGGGTTACTTTGAGTCATCAGAGACTCCTCCTAAAATCTTGTGAACCCCGTAGTCTATTCAGTTCTGGGTGGCAGAACAACAGACAGATAAGGCCTCAAAGCTATGCAAACAGTGTTCAGCCTTAGCTAAAACATCAATGCTTTTGTTCACAAATCTAAAACAAAGCATCAGACAAACTGCTATGAAGAAAATTAACTCCTTACTCGCCAGACCCTGTACAGCATTGAAAATACAAATCATTTCTTGAGACTCTGAATCCCATATTGAACTATGGGTTTCCATTTTCTGTCTCCTTTTCCTTGCTGTTCCTCGAGGAAGAATGACAGACTTTTTTAGCTAAAGATTCTGTGTCAGCTGCTCAAAGCAGTGTGCTGTACTTGTAGTTATTCTTTGGTCTCCCTAGTTTCTGGAGATCGGTATCAGAAATCCACGTTTGTACATGATAATTTAGCAGAACCATTGACATGATGAAAGCAATACATAAAAACAGCTACTAGACAGAGCAGCATTAAAAACAGCTGCACAAATGAATATTACAGAATATTTCTGCCTGCTATTAAAATTTAGCTTTGCCAATTCTGCTAAGGTGACTCTACCCATAGGATTCATGTTACATTAAGAACAGTGAAGACCACATAGACAGAGCCCAAGAGCTAGCTAATATTCCAGCCAGTATAATAACATAGAATACCTTCTAGGGGAATCATCAGACCTAGAATATGTAAATGATTTTTGCAAAGAATCTGCAGGATCCTATTTATTTCTGCTGGCTTGAGATGCATGATAAATGCATGTTGCTTTCGAAAAAAAGAAAAAAAAGTAATATGGTACCGAAAAACATATTTTTTCTTTTTGATTAAAAACAATAATTCATTTGTCCTGCACAACCCCAAAGTGCAATTCTAGGCACTTTGCACAGTCTTTTTTGGATTAGGAACATTTACCTCCCTTCCCATCAACAACAAGAGAACAATGAAGTTTGCTTTTTTCTCCTTAAAACCACTGAAAAAGAGATGAACTCTTTCCCCTAGCTACAATTTAAAGAAAAAAAATGAAGGATATAATGTAATCACCAGCACTGAAATCTCGCTAGTATACTGTTATTTCCCCCGAATTCCACAAAACTGGTGTCATGGGACCCTTTATATATAGTTATAAGCAAACAGGACCACAGTTCCATGTCTGACATGAATGACTGCCTCCAGCAACAAAGAGCTTCATCATTGGACATTTGTTCAGTACTAATGATTCATAGTCTCATTTTCTTTTTTTGTATTATTATTATTTTTTTTTTTTTTTTGTGGTGGTGATATGGTGATAGTGGTGGTTGTTTGCTTTTGTTTGTTTGTTTGATTCTCTTGCTGTATATCTATAGCTTGCCACAATGTTTAATAGTGGATAAAATAAATCAGCCAATACATACAATCCAGGCTGTACTCCTAAATGCTATTTTATAAAAAAAATTTGTGGAAAATATAGGACAATACTTTTATCACTGCTCATGTGATTTTATGCGTATTTTAATGGCAAGGGGTGTTTTTAAAATATTAATCATTTAAATTATATTTAATAAAAGTTAAAAATTCAGTAGAATTGTAATTGAAAAAATTCATAAATTAGAAAGCAGTGTCCCATCAAACTGTCTTGGATATAAAATGTGTCAGAGATTCTGTGTTAGAAAGCATTGAGAATGAATATATCCAGACACCAGTTCAAGGGATGAAACTGATCAATATCCACTGACTGGAAAAAAAAAAAAAAAAAAAAAAAAAAAAAAAAAAAAAAACTTAACAAGAAATTTGAATTTCTTCATTTTTAGCTTTAAAATTTTTAATCTTTGTTTCTCTTGTACAAAAACTATTATATTTTCAAAGAGGGTGATGATTAACTTTTTTTAATGTGAAAAATGAAATTGTATAGATTTTTTCTAGTAGAATTATTTTTACTAATTAAGGAACTAGCTGTACGATAGAATAAATGGACTGTGGTTTTCAAGACCAGGCTGGCGGTGGCTCTGGGCATCCTGGTCTAGTAGTTGACAAGCCTGCACATAGCAGGGGGATTGAAAATAGGTGATCGCTGTGGTCCTTTTCAACCCGGGCCATTCTATGTTTCTATGATTCCATGTAACATTTTATTGAAATAAGTTTGTAAAGTTCTCTACTTGAGGTAAGAAAGTAGAATGACACATGTATATGAGAAATATTTCTCATTTCAAACTATAATCAGCGCTACATTCTACTTTCAGAAATGAGTTCATATGTTGTAGTAAACACATGAAGTGAATTTGTTCACATACTACCTAATTAGGAAAAAAAACATTAGGTAGAGTATATACTTACATTTTAATTCACCTATGTTTGGATGGTGTGGTAAAATCACTGATTTGCATGAGTTTATGAAATCAACACCAACATGCTGACTTAATGTAAAATTAAAATCAACATTTCTTATTGAAATCATTTTCAAAATTACTTTATTTTCCCAGATTGTTTTCACTTTTAGAAATCACACTACTTCCTACTTCCTTTTAAAACATTCTGACAAGTTTTTTAACTTTATCAGTGCAGAAAGTCTTAGTCTGTGCATACCTGGAGAGAGAGATTTGGGCATCCCCAGTATTTTTCACAGCATTTGTGTGTTCTGGCTGTGTAAAGGAAGAATATTCTTTAGAGGAATTTGTACTAATTTTAAACCTCTATTTCTTCTACTTCACATACCGTTGCATTTAGCTTAAGCCTGGCTTATCTTGTGTCTACAGTAACTGAGCTCGAGTGAATTGCAAGGCAATATTTTCATGAAGTTGTAGTAATCCTTTCCTCAAAGATTTGCACCAATGTGAAAAAGTGGAGGCTGTGTGGTTGCTTTGAATAATTCTTGGTTGTTCTTATTTGATTGATTTTTAAATTTATTTATATTAGTTTATTTTTTCAGTGAGAGCCTTAAAATAGTGATGTTGAAGTGCAGCGGACCACATCATCTTTGACTTCAACATCACTTGCATTATTACATGTAAAATCCTTAAAGAATCTTTCATGTGTGAAAATAGGGCTGAATAAGACAGGCTTTCATCTGCACTTAATAATTATTTTAGGCAGAAATTCACCTGTGGAGGTGTAATTCTCCAGGCTAATTCTTATTTGTTAGAATCAACTAAATTTTTATTGTATTTCCCTTTGTGGATGTGTCACACGAGCAGGTCAGAATGGATGTATTCACAGATGTAATTCTTAAAATTTAAGGATATATGTAGATGAACTCCTATAAGGGAGACACAAGTTTAACAAGGTAAGAACAGATTAATAGAAAAAGTGGTATTTGGCAGAAATTATGTATTTTGTAAAAATGCTAATAATCTGGAAAAAAAAGAAAAAAAAAAAAGAAAAAAAAAGAAAAACATCTAAAGAAACCTCACCACAATGTAGAGTGTATTGTTGCAGAGCTAGTAATACCAAGCATCATAGTATCCTTACTTGAAGCAAGGATCATTGGTGTTATTACATTGCTAACTTTTAAGCAAAAAACCACTCAGCTCTGGAGTATTGTCAGTTTTGCTAAAGGGAATGATTTAAGTACAATAAAGACATATTAGTTTGTTAATTGTCAGTGATTCAATTGTAATCATGAGATATTACTCCATTGGACAAGAAGACAAAAAGGGCATATAATGAAAGGCATGCTTTTATTGAGAACCCTCCTCTTCATTTATTCAGTCAAGGATTGTTATCCTTTTATTACCCTGTAATTTGAGGATAAGTTCACTGAACAACTGTGGGGGCCGTTAGGAGTTGTCATGGAAAATTTATTTGCCTTTGAATAGAAGGTGGTAGCAGTGCAGCAGAGGCTGTGCTGCTTCAAAGTGGATAATTCTCCTTTTTGCAAACTTTTTAATACTATGTTTACTGTTTCCTGATATGTCTCTTTAGGCTGTTCTTGGTTTTCTTTGCTGCTCTTGTCAAAAATAAAATTTATAGAAACACATCCCCAGAAAAACAATGTGATTTTGTGAAGTGGCTACACTAACATGAGTCTTAAGAGCAACTGCAGAAAACACAGTAAAATCCACACCTCTTTATAAGTTAAAGGTCTGGTGACTTTTTTTCTTTTCGCTTCCATAAAATACTGCTAGCTGTAGTAAAATAGAGCCTTACAGTGATATAACTCCAGATCAGTTCTCAAGTTCTCAACAAGGTTGGTAAAAGTAAGTGCCAGTGAAGTCATTAAATTGTTACATTGCACTTGAAAAGCATGTGTTAGATTTCCTATAAAAGTAGTTTTTATTCTTGTGTAATAGACATTTTGAACACAAGAGAAGAGTCTGTTCCTTACTTTGGATGAAATATTATATGACTTTAAAAAGGCTTAGAAGATGCATTTATTTAGAGAACAGAAATAGACTGACAGCAATGAATTAATCCAGATACCAGTTCATGGGACTGGTGCTACTCAACAACTTGAAGCAATAATTTTTCTCCAATTGCATTTTGAAAGTAAGGAGTAAGAGAAATCCTTCCTTGATTGACACTGTATTAGATAGGAAAGATATCTGTAAGTAGCTATACAATTTCCAAACATTATTTAGCCATACTTTAGGTAATTTGCATACCTTGTTCATGTGCTATGCTACAAAGGTATTTGAGAAAAGCATTTTATTTATTTTAAATGAAATTAATCCATGGGTTTTGAGCCATTCAATAGGTATTCAGATTCTTTATTACAAGAGTCCTTGCTAATGTCTCTCAAGGGAAGAGAGAAAAAAGAATATTAAGGTGTCTGAAAATACAGACTTCAGATACATCAGCCTGTGAATTCTAAGTCAGCAAGTTCATGGTTGTTTAAGGTTAAGTTTGAGATCAGTGTACTTCTTTTCCACAGTCAAGGCTGATGTGGTTACCGCTCAGTGTTTAATATCTGAGGGCTCTCATTGTGATATTGGTACTACGTATCAAGTAAATTCAGACTGACAATTTCAGTGCACCTGTGTTCATTTGGACCAACTAATTTATCCATTCTTTCTAATACTTTAGTGAAATAGGGTGTGCAGCTTTCATTTGACCTGCTCACTGAATTTAAATCCTTTTTTTTTCCTGAAAAGCACAGTACTCTTGAAATACTAACGAAAGTATCTGAATTCCGTATGAACCCTATAAATGAAGTCCTTTTTGTCATTCATATGAAAAAAAAAAATGCTTGCAGATACACATGGGTTGCTCTGAAAGTAATGCCTCTTATTTATTTCCATGGAAATGACAACAGATACAAAAAGCACAATAGTACTATTTGACAGAGCAAATTCCGAGCTACAAAACACTTTTTTTCAACAGTTGCACCACCATTAGTTGTGCATTTTTGTCAGCAGTGCACAAGAGCCTACATGCTGTGCAGATAAATATATGCACCAGAGGATCTGACCCACTGTCACTGTCATTGTTGCCACTGATGAAATGCACCACCCAACACCTCGCTGTGCTCACCCCATTGCTTCATATGCTCTTCCACATAAAATGCCATTTTATCAGACTGCCCCTCTGCTGCCATCTGCAACATGGCAATAAAATGTAATGAAATATTGGCAGGAAAGTTCAACTTCTGCTGCCATAGCACCACCATCCACCTCTGACATCATGCGCCATCATAATAAAATAGGAGGTATTACTTTCAGATAAGGCTTCATACAAAATATTTTTTTTTCATGGAAATACTTCCTGCACAATAATGCTCCATAGCAGTAACAAGAACTCTAAATAACATTTATTTGCCAAGTCTTCTATTTCAGACAAAAGAGCATACTTCCAAGAACATTGTTAACTGATCAGTTGAATCTATTGCAAAGATTTTGGCAGTAATTATTTTTCCTCTCAGTTGCTTCATTAACAAGAAGTAATGAATATGAACTTGTAATTGGACATTTCCATGAGATGTATACCGCTTCCTTTCTTAAAACCTCAGACGTTATTTAATGGATTTATTTCAACCACTGCCTTTTAAGCCATATAGTTTCATTCTAATTTTCTTCTGCTTTTCCTTCCTTCTTCTAACTCTGGGGTTTTATACAAGCAAGGATTTCTATTGATGTTATTAATACTCTAAGGGACAGTTTATGGAACTGCAGGTATAGCCTGAAACAGGAAAAAAAAAAAAAAAAAAGATTGAAACAAAGGTAAAGGTATAAATATTTCAGAATTGAAGTTATATGATCTTCCAAAAGACAAACAATTTTAATTTGATAAACAGTAGTCATTGGTAGATCAGTATTTTCAACTCTAATCTAAGCTCTCTGCAGGAAAGAGCTGGAAGTGGTCTTGGTGCTGGAGGAAGTAATTTCCTGATTTGGTTTTGTCAGCATTGGCCATTATCTGAGCGGGCCATTATCACATGCATGCAGATCTTCCACATCCAGAGCCTCATACATGTTGTAGAGTGGCACCTTGGGGGTGGAGCATGCAAGGAGGGCTTTCATTTGTAGTTTTGGTGCAAACTTGCTTCCATCCACACTCTTCCTTAGAATTCTTTCCTCCAGCCTTGTGATTTTTATCCTCAACCTGATGTGATACAGGCTGCCTTGGGTTTAAATACAGGCTGCCTTTGGTTTGTGTTTAATCTTATACTGTGTCATTGTGACACCACTATTCCCCTGCCACTATCCCTGTCCTTATCTGTGCACCCCTCCCTTCCCTTAAGTTTTACAGAGCTGCTGTCACACCAAATGTACTTATGCATCTAGTTCCTGCAGCTTCACTGAGATGAGACTCTTTGGATGGCTTGGCACTGTCAAATAAATCAGACGCTTCTTTGTGAAGTGGTAGATATGTTAGCTAATTCCCAGACTCTCCAGTGAAGCAAACCAAAATGCTTCCTCCCCCCAAGGAGAATCCAGCTGTAGTTCAAGAGATGTTGAAATCTAGGGGCAAATAATCCTCAGCCAGGACCATACCAAGTTTGGTTTCTTCTGCCCTACACAGTCGTCTATGCTTTCCCAATGGACCATGTTCTTTCACACACACCATATGTTCTGATGTCATACCCTTCACACCCTTAGCAGCATGCTAGTGTACATACCACTCAACTCAGACAGATTGCATGACAGCCTTTCTGTTATTTCAAGTATTCAAACTGAGGCAACTTAAAAATCAAACAGTCATGTCTACTGGCGTAAAGGCACTGCATGAGTAAGAGAGACTGCTCTGCAGGACTGCACTGCTAGTCCAACCAGGAGGGAGGGAATTCAATACATGTCTTGGGGCCCAGGGATGATTAGCAGTGTAGTCATAGTTTTGTCTTTTACTGTCTGGTGCAATTAATATGTCTGCTGCAGGATATTTGTTTGCAATAGCACAGATATGTTAGCAGAATGGTGGGAAAAAAAAATCATGTCAGAGATGGAATAATAACATTACAGTAGCATCTTTCTTTCAGCTGCATGTGGCCAGTACCAGGGAAGTCTTTTTTCTGCTCACCTTTATGCCAGTATGAAGAAGCAAGACTTACAGTCAAGCCCAGAAATAATAGCTACTTAGAAGTCATGTTCACACATTACTCCTTTTAACTGCCTGATTTTCATGGAATGGGTTGCTCTAGCATGTCTTCATACCAGTGTCACTTTATGGTGCATCATAGCTTTGTAGTGCACTCAGAGGGAAAACCAGTCATTAAAACGATGAACTGTGCCTGCTTTTCGGTGCCTATTGCTATCAAGACATGTCTAAAATATACAATGCACATATTAATGGGTACTGACAAAGTACTTTTACACACATTTAGGTTTTTGATGTATAGTTAGACAAATGAACAAGATGTAGCTGAAGATTAACCTTCTGACTCTATCAAACTGATGGAAAGGCCTCCTGCAATTCTAAATTCCGCTGTTTTCTTTCTTAATGCTTTATCCATACAGTGATATATAAAGGAGATACTGAGGTTGCAGCTCTTCTTGAAGCATGCCAAATTTTAGAGAGAAACTGTGATAATTTATCAAGGTAAAAAAAGAACCTGCATAGTAATGAGTAATGACATAAAGGACAGAGCACAGTAAATATTACTGAGTGTATGATTTTGACCTGGAAGGTAACTTTGCCAAAATGGCTCTGTAGAAATCCATTTTTAATTTTTCTCCCTCCCCCTCCCCCTTTTTTATTTATTTTTTTTTTTTTCTTCCCCCATCTGAAACTTGCTTTCTTGGAGAATATAGCAATATTACTTTTCTATAACTACCATCCTTACTGACCCTTCATCAGCTTGAGTGTTGAAGCTGTACTCTCTCTGGCATAAGCAGCAAGGATGCTTATACTACTCCCCTGTGTGTAACCTTCTCCCAAAGGATTATCTTCTGCAGTTCCTGTGAAAGCCTACTGGAAGACTATGACCATGCTTTTACTGTATTTGACATATAGGCATGAGAAAGCAGAATTCATTCTTTTCACAAGAAGTGGCGCTAGCAAACTGAAGGAATGTAAAGATTCAAGAGCATCCACAAGGTGATGTTGATGGCAATGCATGAAATGAACAATCTATCTAGGGTTGTTTTCTTCTGTGCAGGGTAGACTGAGAGCACAATCTGGTCTATGCTGGCATGAAACCCATATAAGCTTGATTACTTGACAGAAAAAAATAGAAAGAGATGGATATATTCCCATTCAATCTAAAGTACTGGCTGCAGTTTCAGTCTGTGTAAGAGCTAAATTTTGGAGTAATTTTCTTGCCTCATACATGATTTGGAGGAATAATATTCTAACTATCTAAATTCTTTCCTCTGCTGTTGAAGGGAGTATCATAAGTTGAATTCAAAATGCCTAAAGGTAAGCCATGAAAATATATGAAATAGAATTTCTAGTTATTGTCTTAGCAGCAATTTCCATCACATCTAGCTTTAGGAGTAAACCTAGTGTTCCTAAGCTAGCAGGTTACTTGCCTTAGGCTTCCTTAATAATAGCCAAGGGAGATAGATATTTCCAGCAGACGCATCAAGCAACTAGGTACTTAAATGCAAACATTAAATCTTCTATTTTATTTATCATCACTGTAGAAAAAGAAAAGAAAAAAGAAAAAAAAGGGGATTTGGAATGAGAATGTATTAAGATGTATGTCTCCAAAACACTAAAACTAACTCAATGTGCTGCATCGTCTGAAGGTTCTTGAATTTTCAAATAAATAGAAATTTGAGCATGCTGACCTAGTTAAGTTCCCCCAATTATTAGTAAAATAATTCATAATATATGAATAGCTGCTTGAACAATAAGCTTTTTTTACATTTGTTGAGAAAATAAAAATGAATTTTAATTAAATAACCAGACTTACATATACCTGTATATGATGTTCTTATCCAGTCTCTTTTAAGGTGTATAGGAACACTGTTTTTAGGCTTAAGTAGCATTGTACATTCTGGATGTTTGGAAATTATATTTTGTAATATTAGTATTTATTTTCCCCCCCAAAAAAGACTCTAACATTCAATGTCTTACGATCAGTGTTTCCTTTATGCAAATTTAATAAGAAGAGAACAATTATACCTGTTGGTAATCTCAGTCTAAATTTTCCAGATTTTACCTGGATATTTTGCATGTGACAGCTTTTTCTACTAAGAAAAATGTCTATTCTGATATTATTTCTTTCTTCTTGAAACTGTGTAGTTTTGCTTGTATTGACTTTTCTACCCAGTTACCAGTTGCTCTTCAAACTACGTGTAGTTGCTGAAGCATGTGGGCTCCAGGAGGCTTTAGTAAAGATTACCAGATAAAGATAACCAGGAGAGTTAGTAAAGATTGGCCTGTTGGGTGATGCATAGTTGATCACTTCCATGTGACTAGCCTGTGTCCTTCTGGCACATTCAATGATTCAATTAAAGCCAGTATCAGTGTTTAATAAAGCTTTCTTAAAAGAACTTAATAGAAAAAGATCATCTTCCTGATAAAGTGCAGAAAATACAATGGCTTGATTCTGACTCCATTTGCCCCATACTGCACACTTTAGATAAACAAGAACCGTAAGCTGCAATAAAAGGTCCTCAGTGAACATATAGACTTCATTGCAGTAAAATCCTATTACGAACAATTTCAGTAAAAACTTGGAAAGCTAAGCTTTCTGAATCTTTTTATTTTTTTTTGAAAAATTACTGAAATCTGCAGGTTGATTTAAAAGAGATTGTATTACAAAAAAGCCAGAATCACTGAATACACTGATTTGGAAGGGGTCCACAGAGATCATGGTGTCCAACTCCTGGTTCCACACAGGACTACCCAATATTCAACCCCAGTGTCCAAAAGCAGTGTCTCAGTTCTGGGCTTAGCAAACCTAGGGACCTCAGCATCTCCTCCTACGTCCTGCTTTCTAGACCCTTTACCACCTTTTGCACATGCTCTAATTGTTTTATATCTTTCTTATGTCATTCTTATATACAGAAATTTGAATTAGATGATCTTTAAAGGTCCTTTCCAATCCAAGCTATTCTATGATTAGTTTTTAATTGCTAAAGATTCCTCATTTATTTTTAACTCATACATGTTGTATACTGATGTACTTTATTTAAAGTGTAGATAAAGTCCCTATTCTGAACTAGAAGTGTGGTGTATTTTTTCATCATGCAAATGATCATATATTTTACCAGAAATTGATGTTTCTCATTCAATCTCTTAATGTAGAAATCTATGTGTAGTTATTTACAATCTTTCGTACTTCATTAACTGAAATGATCACCTGCAGGCTTCAACTCAATCAACTTGTTTTTCCAGAACAGTAATGTGTAGATCTACTTAGTGTATTAATGATAACTTTTTCTCCTTCAGAGAAGCAGTCTTTTATATTGTATCTTGTATTAACACAGGATATTTATTTATTTACTTATTTGCTTAATGAGTGAGTCTCTCATATGATTTTTATGATTTTTCATGTTCTTTTTCATGTGAGAACTTACATTTTTTTGTATTCTTTTTTAAATATGAGAAGATAATCTACTATTGACTGTGTGGTCTGTAGTATTCTATATACTGTCTGCTGTGGAAAAACGATTTGATTTTATCCTAGCTGTGTATATACATATTGGCGCCCCTCAAAAAATACGTAAAATAAAACATTTGAGGAAATGGAACCATTTATTCATTGTATCTGCAGAAAAAGAATCTTGGTTGCTGGGGTTGTTTTTTGTTTATTTGTTTTTTTATTTTGCTTTTTGTTGTTGCTTTTTGTTCTGTTTGTTTTATTCTGTTTTGTTTTCAGCTGTTAGTGTAAGAACTTACATGCTTATAAGTCGGTAATATATGCTTTCTCAGGAGCTGTGGACAGTTTGCCCATGTACTGTTGTTGTTGTTAAGTTTCTTCTACAATTTGCAGCTTCATGGCACAGCTGAATTTATAGTGAATAACCCTTTTCCAGAGCGACCTACCTATTTCATTTGCAGTTAGTGATTTGCTGCACTTAGCATTCATTTCAGAGATTTCAATATCTAAGGATCCAGACCTGAAAAATATCTTTAGGACAACTCCTCTTTCCCTGCTTTAAGAGTAACATTAAAAAAGGAAAATTTGTTGCTGTGCTTGTAAACCATCCTCAATTTATTTATTATTTCTCCCTTTTAACTGAATTTACTGCATGTCCCTAAATTTAAAAATATGCATTTTGCCATTGGCTTGTTTTCGTCTTTTACCTTATTAAATATATTAATGTACTATGCCATTTTCTATTCACTGTTGCTCTGGATGAACCTCTATATACGTACACTTTTACTTTCCCCTTTCCAATCCTTGTTAAGCATTTCAGTCTGTGCGGTAATTTGAGGGTGAAGAAGACAGGAAGAGGGACCAGTTGTGTCAGCATTCAATATCAATCTCTTCATTAAAGCATGTGCAGTATAAGCCAAAACCAAGCACAGTAGTTGTTGTTGTCATACTTCCATCTGTTTCGAAGGCATCAGTTGGTCTGGGAAATAATTTGCTCATATTGGAATTGTACCTTGTCTTAACATGGAAGAAACACTAAATGTGTTTCTAAAAACGAGTTTATGTGTGTTATATTTTAATAAACTCTTATCTTTTTAGTTTCATATTCTATTTAATGTGTCCAAGCTAGGATGGATGAAGGAAAGGAACTGTATGAAAAATATTGGACTGTTTCACGTCTTAAGTAGTTAATTATTTCTCTATCTCACCTCAGTACATTGCTGATATAATCTGAAACGTAGTATTTGCATTTATCACGTTGATGGAAATACTGCAGGTGTTATTCATTGTTCTCAGTCCTGCTAGGAGAACAGCCTTAAAACTTGCTTCAGATCATACAGTAACCAAAAATATCAATGTAACAAAGAGGCATTATGTCAAAGTTTTCTACCTGATCTAGTGTAATCTCTTTTTAAACTTAAACTAGTCAGTAAAGAATCTCATGAGCCAGTTTCTTGCGCTCTCATATGAGAACTTTTCACAGAGTTCCTCTTGTTAGGGGCCTTTGTTCTGTTGTCACAGAGATGATTGAAACAGGCCCATAAATGTGATAAATGTCTCCCAGGCATAATTCCCCTGGCTTCAATACAGTTACAAGAGGGATGATTTGGGGCATTTTCAGCAGTACTTTGCAATTTTAGTACTTCTATGCATACAGTTTGGAGCACGTATTTAATCTGCACAAGAAATTTGATAGCTGTCCCAGAAAGATGTAACCTTTTGTCAGAATTATTGCTCTGTATATTCCACTGTTAAGATACTATTAAATCATTTACTTTAAAGCTTAAGATTTTCCAAATTAGAGACTTCTCATTCTTTCCAGGAAATACAGTGTCTTGTTCAGCATAATATAGTTTTTTTCCCTGTTGTTTTTTAATAAATCCTCACATAACTACATAATTAATAATGATGCAATTCATTTAGGACCTAAAGCAGATGTCTTATTAGAAAAAAGACAAGAAATGTGAAGACTCTTCTTTTTCTCAGGGGATGCTAAACTGCCAAGATTTTTTAGTCTTTGGCCAAATATCTATTTGTCGTGTGAATCAAACCAATTCCTTAATCTAGTCCCTGTATACGACCAGAGCCAGGAATGAAGTAGCAGTTAGGCAATTAAGGGGGTGATAAGACATTCCATGTCTGAGCTTTCTCTTTGCCCTCTTTATTTTGCAGTATGGATGTACTCAAGTACTCAATCACAGAAGCTTTTAAACTAATTGTATTTGTGCTCATTTTTAGGTCTATGAGGCCAAATGTCAAGCCAAAATTCTTTTGGAAGTCCCCTCTAACTACTGCTGAATGCCGGTGCCTCAGCTCTAAATATTAATGTCTTAGGCATCTCAGTACACCTAGGAGTTGCAAACAGGCTGTTGCCATTTTGGAATTACAATCTGAGCCATTCAAAGATGATATGCAGCAAAGCAAGGCTTGGTAGAGGCGTACTCAACAGGTCTTTATGTTTGAAACATTAGACTTTTAGAGATCTTTCAAAATAGCCCATATCCAACTGACTGTTGTCAGTCCTTTGGTGAGTCTGATGCTTGGAGTGTGGGGAAGAGTGGACTCATTCTAGTCTCTGCAAGTCTGCTGGGTAGCAAGCAGTTCTTGGCTTCTGTCTAGCAGAAACTTGCCATTAAAAAAAAAAACTCTCTCCTTATGACCAGCAGTTTTTAATTTAATAATGCTCCAAGCAATTATGTTCATAATCATCTCATTCCCCTATACAATCACCTGTATAACTGATGATTTTTTCCTTTTTGCCAATTAATGTTTTAGTAGAGGAAGGATGATAATAAGTTTTGACCTATTCCATTGCCTTTCCAAAAGTGACCAAGCAGATTTCCAGAACAGAGAAGGTGATTGAGGTGTCTTCAAGATTGTCCAGGCATACAGGATCGTAGTTCTTCAATGTTTCTGAAATTGGTAATGAAAGAGATTATAACTGAGAAGGTCCATTCTTCAAGAACTACTTCCCTTCATATCAGTATCAGCTGGTTAAAAATTACACATGCTTCATTCAGAAACAGGTTGTGACAAGTGGCAAAAAGTTAATTTTAATTTTAATTTTTATTTTTATTTTCTTTGAAAGCAGCAAAGGAATTGTACCAGAAGCATAAGAAAGCACTTAATGTATCAGATGCTTAAAATAAGTAAATCTGCCTGAGCAGAAGTAGTGATTTCTTTACACGATAAGCAGAAGCAATGGTAACTATTCATTAGGATTCTGCCGAACACCGGTATGCTGTGTGAGAACAGTTTATTTTGTATTCTGGGTTTAATTACCACATTAGACCTTAGACCTCTCTGTGAACAAAAGCTTCCTGCCATTCTGACAGCTTATTTGATAGCAACGATTGTTAACCTTGAAACCGCCTCAAATGACATTTGAATAGTGTTATGGATTTATACTGCACATCATGCTGTTTTGCTCACTCTCCATTAAACCAAACAAGACACCTCCAGGAGACTGTATTGATTCCTGACCACAGATCCTGGCTCTGCAGGATACCAGTCTATTCCTCAGAAAGGTTGTGCTCTCTCAGAAATCTTCTTTGCAGAAAATACAAATTGCACTGCAGCCAAGACCTGTGCAAGTGACCGCATAACCTAGTATTAATAAAGGTTATGTTCTTCTGCTCCTAGTACATCAATAGGGCAGTACCTCTTGCAAAATATGTGTGTACACTATTTTTCAAAATAAGCTTTATTAGTCTAACAGGTATCAGACATATTTAACTTGTTGTGTGTGTGCCTCAATGACTTCTACCGTGATTTTAAAAAGAGAAACGTCTCATTTGCTGTTAACATTTTTCTTCCATTGCCCTTTACCTTGGACAAAACATGACTGTTGTTTTGGACCCACCTTACATAGGAGATGAGCTCTACCTGCAACTTTGTATCATCTTTCAGATTTTTGAGGAATTGTAAGATTTTTGTGCTTTTAGTATTTTTTGTGCATATTTGCATCTAGCTTCCTTTAGCCTTTTTCCTTTTTTTTTTTCTTTTTTTTTTTCTTCTTTTCCCCTCCCTCACTTTAAGGTGAACATTCAGGTTCAAATAAGTGGTTTGTAGCAAGTTTTTAACCATGCAGCAAAACACAAATACATGTGGGACAAAAGGATGGTCTTGCAATGAGAAACATATTTCTGGATGTTTTATTTCTCAGTATTTGAACTGTAAATTTTTTCAGCTTTATAACCTCAGCCTTTGTTTCCTGTAAGAAGTACTGAATAACCCATTCATACAGCTCCTAATGTGTCATATTCCATGTAAATTTAAGCCCCTTCATCTCCACAAAAGACGTGATGTTAAATCCCACATTTACTTTGTAAACTATCCAGACACTTTTGATATATTTTCTGCCTTCACATATTCAAGAAATAATATTTCAAGAGACAGGTTTGTTTTTGGCTTTCTAGGCTATACCTGGCAGTGAAGGTAATGATACGACTGTGCAGTATAGATTCTACTTCAGTGTCTAAATAACATATTTGCTAAATGATTTTATAATCCCATTGTAATAAACCAACATAATTGATACATTCTGTAAAAACCAAATTAATACAATTTTCAAAAGAACATACCCTCTTCTTGGATCTTTTGTCCTGATAATTTAAGTTCGTTGGTGCTATTCGTTTATACATATAATCTTGAACCCAATTTGCAATTGTTGGAGTACTGTCCGGAGAACTGGAATTGCCAACAGTTCTAGGAACATGATAGCCTAATAACCTTCAAAGACTGTTGAGAAATGGTCTGACTTTTGGTGATAATTACGAGGAGAATAAAGCCATTGTCTTTGTATTGCTTAAAATAGAGTCAGAGGATTAGTAGCAGTACTCAGGACTTCAGAATGACTGCTAGAGACTTCTGTCAGTGCTTTTCACCCGCTGTTATCAGTATTTGGTTGGATATCTGGGGGAAGTTCTTTACTATGAGAGTGGTGAGGTGCTGGAACAGGCTGCTCAGAGAGGTTGTGGATGCCCCAACCCCAGAGGTGTTCAAGGCCAGGTTGGATGGGGCCCTGGGCAGCCTGGTCTAGTATTAAATGGGGAGGTTGGTGGCCCTGCATGTGGCAGGGGGGTTGGAGATTCATGATCCTTGAGGTCCCTTCCTACCACGGCCATTCTGTGATTTTGTTCTTAGTTATAATGTTAATTATAATACTAAGTTTATGATTTGAGAAACACTGTGTTTTCTTTACCGATTCACCTGCAATTGTTCAGCTGTGAAGTGTCAGTGGGATACAAGCTGGTCTGTGATCTTTTTTCTGAAAATTGTGGGTGGTGATCCTTCACTAAAGCAGTATATATTGAAAAAGCTATTCTGTGGATAACAAGGCTTGCTTAATGTGGCATTTCAGAGTCACAAAGGACATGTCCGTTTCAGTGCTTTTCTATAATCAATAGTGACCTCTGGGAATTTTTAAGTGGTGTTTATGAAGCTAAGTTTTGGTGTAAAGCAACTATAAAGAATTAAGGCATTGAACATGCCTGTGAGTGTTGGAAGAAATAATCTTATGTTCTTCATAAGGCAAAAGCCAGAAAAACATTCTCTAGAACAAGTTCAGGTTTGTTTGTTTGTTTTCCCTATTTTGATTTTATAGACAACAGGAAAAAAAAAAAAAGAAAAAAAGAAAAAAAGAAAAAGAAAGCCTCTGTTCTGAGTTCCTCTATTCTTGTGTCCAATGCTGGGGCCCCCAACAAAGGAGGACATCAAGCTTTTAGAGCAGGTTCAGAGCAGGGAAACAAGATGATCAAAAAGGGCTGGAAAATCTCCCTCACAAAGGTGGGCTAAGAGATCTGGGGCTTTTTAGCCTGGAGAAGGCTCTGAGAAGACTTTATATTAGACTTCCAGTACCTGAAGAGGAAAGGTGGTGAAGGATTCTTTAGAAGGGCATATTGTTACAGGACAAGGGGAAACAACTTTAAACTGGAAGAGGGTAGATTTAGACTAGATATTAGGAGGAAATTCTTAACTTTGAGGGTGATGAGACACTGGAATAGGTTGCCCAGCAAGGTTGTGGACGCCCCCTCTCTGGAAGCATTCAAGGCCAAGCTGGATGGGGCTGTAAGAAACCTGATCTAGAGGGAGGTGTCCCTGCCTACAGCAGGGGGGTTGGAACTGGATGATCTTAAAGGTTCCTTCCAACCCAAACTGTTCTGTGATTCTGTGATTCTGATTATGCAAGTTCATGAGGCTTGATGGAGCACAAAGCAAGAAATTAGAAATCTTCCAAGGTTATGTATTCTTTTAAAGATATTCTGGAAAAGAAAATAAAAAAGGATTGCAGTATTGCATCTGCTGTCTATTTAGATTAGTGTTCACTTATTCTGATGTTAATGACATCATTTCCCTATTTATAATAATATAATGTGATAAGTTTAGTGAATATGGACTTTATTTCCCCATGCTCTGGATTCCTTTGCATGTAAAACGAAGCAGTTGTTGATGCAAACAGAATTATCAAAACTACTAATCTGAACGTCAGTACTGAATTAAGGCTATTAACTAAAACAATGACATTAGAGGGCTGAACAATAATTTACTTTAAGTTTAAATTAAATGGAAAATGCTAGCATTATTATACACTGAGAAATTAAATACTCCTACCTTTTAGATATGCATAAATACAGGTGAATTTTCCTTCTTGGTTTTTATTGTTATTACTTCAGGAAAAAATGCTGTGCAACAGCTATTTTTACGTCTCAGTTAATGTAAATGTTTCATAAAAGAAACAGTGTGACTTTCTAGCAAATGAATCACCGTATATTAAAAAGATTTAATAGATAGGGAATAATAATATATTTGAAAATTTTAAATAAAATATTCTAAGTGGAAACTGTGATTGACTATGTTCTTTCCATATAGTGCTATTAAATACTGTGCAGATTTCACAAAAGATCATCAGAAAGGTCACAGATTTAAAAATAAATAAATAAATAAATAAAAAGAATAAGAAAAATTTGAAACTACCTACGGAGAAAATATATTGGTCAGAGTCTTTTGTTTTTGTAATCTAAAAACTTGTATTCCACTTTTAAAACATTTACAGTTTAAAAACCTAAAATATGATATAAATTCATCATATAAATATGCAATATATAAACATGTTTATATTTCCTATAGCAGGTATTTTTCTGATTAAGAATGACAAATTTTTGCAAGTAAATTTCTGTTAAAGAAAATTCTTGAATGTGTAAAACATCTCATTTTAAGTTCACTAGCTGATCAGTGTTGCAGAAACTTGTAGTAGCACTGCATTAAAAAGGACAGGTAATATCTATCTGTAAACACTGCATATGTATCATAAATGCTGTGGTTATATTCTGAAAGTTGATAAAGGCAAATTTGCCAAGCCAAGACAGCAGTTCATTTTTAATAAATGCTTTATTGAGTTGAATCTAACTAAGCATATTTGCTTCTTTGTGTGAATAATGCAATTACAGAAAGTAAAGGAAGTATTGATATGGTACTTAAAATATCATGTACTAGATATAATATGTAATAGATATAATAGGTAAAATGTTACACTTAATAAGGAATAAGGAGTGGAATAGGTGATGATGTTAATTAATTGAAGAATCCTCTTCTAATATTTACATGTCCAAATATTCATTACTGTGGTACACTATGCATTTCTCAGAAGAAACTGAATTGTTCTGGCCAGTTGGAAATCAATCTTCTGCTAGGAAAAATAAAAAACAGAATACACTGGCAATACTTTGACTCCAATAATTTTTCATTTATTTATTTACCAATTGGGATATTTATTACTCTTCCAGGGGTGTATGGGGCAGAAGTCAGCTCTATTCTCTGTGCTGACTGAATGCCTATCCCTATGGCAAGGCTTACCCCCTTTGGAGCATGTGTTGGCATCAGATAGCCTCATCATGTCCTCAGAGTTGTTCAATGTCATTCTGGTTGCCCACACAGAGCTGTTGGGCACCACTTTAAACATGCTGAAGCTAGAGACCCTCATTCTGGGCTAGCAGATTGAACTTCGACAGTTTAGAAAGATGCTATTTATACCTGGGAAATTCAGATCTTCAGGAATTAGCAACTGTGGATATTAAGGGAATCCCTGGAAAATGGTACTAGACACATGTCTGGTAAACTGAATAATTCATTGATATTGAGCAAAAAGAAAGGTCTTGAGGACTGGGAGCACCTCGTGGCTGTCAATGCTTTGGGCAGAAGGCTGGACTCTACATAATAGGATCTTATGAAAATAAGTTAAATTTTGTTTTGCATCGGTTTCTGATTACAAAATATGTAGATGGAGATGCTCCTAATATTTGGATATCATTAAGTTCAAACTTCTAGAGGAGACTGCCCTTCAGTCTGACTGTCTTATTTTAGTACTCATGTTTATGCATAAGTTAAATTACTTTGAGATTATGCACAGATTCTACATCACTCATATCCCTTCTGCTGGAAAACTGAAATAAAGGTTTTGTGCTTTTCTACTGAGACCAGAATTACATGTTGCAGTTCTTCATATCACTATTGGAAAAGCTTCAGCACATCCAGGCAAAACAGAAAATGAGACCTGTTAGTCAGCCATCATGACTTTCCTTTGACTGTTACAGAAAGGTATTTTTGTTCATAGAAGCACAGAATCGTAGAATCACAGGGAAGAGAATAATAATCTAGTTCCAAAATCCTGACATGATCAGGAATAACTTCCTCTACACCAAGTTCCTCAAAGCTACATCCAGCCTGGCCTTACACACTGTGCCAGTATCTTGTCATTCTCATAG
The DNA here is from genome assembly GCF_951394365.1 of Tetrao urogallus. Classification (NCBI taxonomy): domain Eukaryota; kingdom Metazoa; phylum Chordata; class Aves; order Galliformes; family Phasianidae; genus Tetrao; species Tetrao urogallus. The sequence continues at coordinate 48,878,544 of NC_136813.1, forward strand.
TTAAGTATTTTTTTCCTACTATCTACTCAAAATCTACTCTCTTTTGGTTTAAAACCATTACACCTTACTCACTCCAGCAGCTCCATATTCTTCTACTGTTGAGCGTCACAAAGCATGGCACAGTACTCCAGATGGGGTCCCAGAAGGGAAGAGTAGTCAAGGACAATCACCTCCCTTGACCTGCTTTGTTTGATGTAGCTTAGGATACTGCTGTCCTTCTGGGCTGCAAGTGCACATTGCTAGTTCATGTTGAGTTTCTCATCACTTCTCATCCTAAGTCCTTCTTGTCAGGTTATGCTCTCAATCAGATAGCAAGCTGAGAAGCAGTTTGTTAACTCAATTTCTTTTAAGTTTCTACAGGAAGATTACAGTTGTCTAGCTGAAAAACTACTTTAAACAGAACCAACATAAACTGAATTGAACTGTGTTCCTGTACTGTAAAAGCAGACAATACGAATAGTCAAATAGAGCTGTATAATTAGTCTTCACTTGATGAATAACACCCATCTGTGCCTTTCTTTTTAGCTGAGCAATAATTTGGTCAATACGTTATTGATGTTTTCAAGAATACACACTTGAATTTTACAAAGCCTTTGCTTGTGCCTAATTTTAAACTTATTTCTGTTAAGAAATTTACCACACACAACTACAGATAATTCAGCTAATAAAAAAAAAGAAGAATGCAGCAACTGTTAAAACTGTTACATGGAGTAGTACATTTTCCAAGAAGGTAGTAAAAAAACAATGGAAACAAGGATAGTATACTTAAGTTTTTATAAAATATAGAAATTTTCACACTACTCATTATTTCTGAAGACAGCGTGACAAGTTTTGTGCTTTTTTTTTCCAGAACTTTGAGGAGCAGAAAAAAAGATTGTGTCCTTTTAAAACCTATTTTGTCAGTGTCTTCAAGCGTAGTTATAGATGAGGGCTGCTCCAAAAGTAATCTCTATTTTATTATGTTGGTCCAAACTGTCTGAAGCGGATGTTGGTGGCTTAACAGTAAAGGTTGAACTTTCATGCCAATATCCCATTACATAATTTTGCTCTGTGACAGATAGCAGCAGAGGGGCGAACTGACAACGCGATGTCTGAGATGGAAGTGCATGTGAAGCACTGTTGTGTCACTGAATTCCTCCATGCAGAAAAAATGACACCCATTGACATTCATCTACACTTGATGCAGACAAATTGTCACCCATTCACATTCATCAATGCTTGCTGAACATTTAGGAAGACCAAAGAGTGGATGCGAGCATGGTGAAGTTTTGAGGCAATGCTTTTCAGGGTTGGTGACAGCAATACAAGTGAAATACAAGTCATGTTCGGGACAGCCATGTAACTTTTTCTGAGTGTGGTATGTGGGCCTTTTTTCATCACTGCTGAAAATGTATAGCAAATGACAGTGGCTATATTGAAAAACAGTGCTTTGTAGCTGAGAATTTGCTCTGATGCAGTGCTGTTGCTCTTTTTGTATCTGTTGTAGCTTTCATGGAAGCAAATAGGAAGCATTACTTTCAGAACAACTGATATAATTTAGAAGATCAAGGACTCCTATCTTTAAAAAATTGGTTGTAAATTACACATGAAAATGATCTCTCTGCCCACTTTGCATTGGAGGACATACTTAGTTCTCTGCTTTTAGTACTGTACTCTTCACTTGCCATACTAGAAAAACTTTCATGCAACCAATTGCACACTTTGTGCTGGTAAATGAGAGCTATCATTTAAGCTCTTATCTCCAGTGTAGGCTCTTTGCTTGACTGTATTTTTTGTTGAATGGAAAGAAAGCAAATTTACTGCAAGAGTATATTGCATACCAAATATTGCTGCAGGGTTCAGAAATCTGCAAATAAACAAATGTGAGGATAATTCGGTTCAACAAACCAATTTCTCCTTGAAAATGTTTCTGGAGATCTTTCATCCAGCTGTCATACAAGGATAAAAACAATTAAATTATATGCTCTGCTGTCACATCCTGGACTTCAATAGTGTATAAAGTCTAAGGCATGGCATCAAATGTCAGGGGTGCTTAAATATTCTAGAAATCTTCTGTTCTTTATTTTTATATAAATAGGGGCAATGTCACTACTTAATTGCACCACAACTAAGTGTTGGTGCAATTGGTGTTAAATATTATTGATACTTGCTGATCTTGCAGAACTTTTTTTTTTTTTTTTTTTTTTTTTTTTGCAGAACTTCTTTTTAATGGAGATTTTTTTAAATCTCCATTAAAAAAAAAATAGAAATGATAATTGAAATATATCAGGATATGAGAAATAGGAAGAACAGCATTCAAAATTCTCAAAGGTGTATTTGTAATAAGAGGTCCTAGATATTTAAATTGGTTACTTATGTCTTCAATTTAGGCCAGCGAAGAGGAAGTAATACTCCTCAGTATGTTGTATTTTTTAGTGATACATACAATTCATTAGTCAGACCATGTTTTCTGAACAGTTTATGAAAGAGGCATCTTGAATTTTGTGGCTTGCAGTTGAAAAACAAACGTCAGTCAAAGAAGTAAAAGCCTCTTCTTGTCACATTGATGTAATAAATTAATAAATTGTAATTTATTACTTTTATCAAATAATGCAATTAATAAATAATAATTTGATTAGTTTATTAATTTTATAAACGAATATGCAATATTTCTTTCCTTCTACTTAACTGAATGGATGAAAGAATCTGGAAAGAAAATAGAGTAAAATCAAAGTGGTAAATATGAAACTTAGACACATTGGCTCGATGGGAAATATATGAACTGGGAGAAGCATACAATTCAGGTGGGGGTAAGAACTCTTCAAAGGATAATAATGGGAGGTAGAGAATAAGGCCCTTATTCCAGGAATGCATCCCATGTCTCAGCAATTTTATTCTGTAAACAGCTATCAGTGAAACCCTCTGCCATAACTTTTAGTCTCTCTCTAGTGTTAATTTGCATAAAAGTGTAATTCATTTCTTCTCTGAATTTAAGGTTCAGGGGCTCTGTCACTGCCAGTTATCCATATGAATTTCAATGTGATGCCATTTGATATCATTTCTGTGTTAAGGTGATTTTAGATGAGAGGAATACTAACTACTACTATTGAGAGTGCTGAAAATGCATGGGGAAATAAGTTTGCCTCTTAGGAGTGAATTGTGACCCCTCAGATTTTAGTTACATGGTAAAATTCAAAGTAAAATAATGTCCTGGTTTTATCATTATTCCATATCATGACATCATGAAGCAAGCTGTTTAGCACTACAGCACAGTACAAGGGAGATGCACTTCCTGCGTCCTAACTCCTGGCAGTCTCAGCTATTCATATGTAGTTTCTGTCTCTGAGAAAGAAGGAACTGGTTCCTGGTTTCTTGACTTCCTGGGCCTCCAGTTCCCAAGGGGGACTTGTGCTGACAGAATGCCTCAGTATTTTCCTGCACAGTTCCAGGATATTAAGTAACTCACCCTGAAAAAGTGTTTCCAGACTGGCAAGCCATGAGTGCCTGCCAGTGAGGTCTTGGAGATTCTCATTTTCCTCCTGTTTTGGTTCATTTGATTTATTATTCTACATTATTCCGTATTATCACACACTCCTTTTAATAAATTAGTTTCTTTATCCCAATCGAGTTATTTTTCCTACTCATCCTCCCTTTTTTTGAAATTGCAGTGGTAGGATGACAAAAGAAGGTAACTTGAATGTACACAATTTTATAGATCTTTTTATTATAAAATAAAAAATAATGTTTCAAAAAGAAGTCTCCTATTTGGAGACTTCTGGCCATGACAGCTTGGACTAGTCAGTCTGGAGAAGAGGAGGCTCACGTGGTTCTTGCTAATGTCCATAAATAGGGGAGAGGTGCAGACCAGGCACTTTTCAGTGGTGCCCAGTGCTGGGACAAGAGGCAATGGACACAAACCAGAGCACAGGAGGTTCCCTTTGAACACTGGGAAACACTACCGTAAAAATAGTTGAGCTCTGGCACAAGCTGCTCAGAGAGGTTGTGGGATCTCCTTGGAGATTTTCAGAAGTCATCAGGATATAGTGCTGTGCAAACTGCTCTGGGTGTTCCTGCATGAGTAGAGAGTTCGACCAGATGGCCTCCCTTCCAACCTCAACTATTATGTGAAAAGTTTCAGTTTTATATGAATGCCTTTCAACCTACATATTGATCAGATAGTGATACTAATAATAAGAAATGAAGATTGAAAAATGCGTAATATGACTTATGTAACAGTTTAGGAAAGGTATCACAAAATGTGGAAGACATGCAGTTGCATAAAAAATAGACATATTTCAACTGATTATATAGAAAACTTCACAGTAGCAAAGAGTTACATGACATCAATGACAGTAAGGAAGAGAAGGGTCAAATATGTTCTTCTAACAAATCCAGTAAATGTAAAGAAAGCAAATTATATTAATTCCATTGCTTTACAGTCCCCAGTATTCTGCTCACATTCCAGAGTAAGGCCTTCATTGCAGTATGTCATTTGTCAAATAAAGATTCCTGGAAACATTCAGTTTATCATTAATATTTCTTTCTCTCATACCCCTCAGAGGCTACCTTGCCTTTATTCTCAAAGTGTTTTCTGAGCCACATCTTTACTTAGTCAGAATAAGTTATTGTCAATTTTTAGCTAATTTGTTTCTTTATTTCACTACAAATAACAAAGAAATTATTGCAAATAAATATTAAGACAGGGATTCTCAATATTTTTAAAAATATAAATAGTTTTTGTAAAGGTTGGAAATCTCTGATAAATTAAAAAAAAAGCTCTTTGGGTGATGTATTTTTTCTTCTTTGTAGTAAAATTGTATTGTTTCTGTTTTAAAATAACCTGAGATTAGAATCCTATTAACGAATATTTCTTTAATCACAAAGTCTTATTGCTTTTTTTTCTGTTTGGAATCTGTGGGTAAATTTTCATCTGAGTTTTATAAGTAGTGGAAATCTCACAGACAGATGACAAATTCACATACTTGAAAGGAAAATAGTGCTATAGAATAGGAGAGAAAACAAATTATTTTCTTGATGCAGTATTCAAGAGAATTCTTCTTGGCACTGTCTGGCTGTATAATTTTGCGATCAACACAGCACTGATCTTCCTTGCCAGTGGACACAGAGAAGGAGATAAAGCTTATTGTGTTGACGGAGAAAAGGATAAATATTCTTTAGTCTCCAGTGCTCACATACGGATTGTTTCTTTTCTACTGCTCTTTTTTTTTCAGGTGCATCACAGAGATGCACTAACACTTAGAGTTTATTCATTCTTTTGTTAACTGTATAGTGGACATGAAGCAGTCTCAATGGAAGAAGGTGTTTTGCAGAAATTAATTCATTCGGGAGCAGGCAATTCAAGAAGATCAATAGGTTTCTGACCACGTCATCGATTGTGGAAGCAACAAAATACTATGCTTAAACAGTACTTTTGTTTTCATCTGTCAGTTTTAACAGTATCTCCGGGCAGTTGATTGAAGGCCTTTTTAAAAATTATATATAGCTTACAATCTATAGGTCTTCCACAGGTGAGCACCATTTAAAATGAGTAGTAAGGAACAGTAAAACATTTTCTCCAAGGAAAAAGACTAATGAAGAAAGGAGTGAGAAAATAAATATCTTTGTTTCACAATGGTAATTTTTATGCAATAAAATCTGTTGAGTGGTTTGAAATGAAAGAACCTTCATGCACAAATATATCCATAATTTTTCTGGTAGCTAATTCGTGCTATTTAATGTGCTAGAGAGGAAAGTCAACAATGAAAAAATGCCTGTGCCTCGGTCGATTAGTAGAGAAATACCTACTGTTCTATTCATAAAGCAAGTATTATTGGTGAAAGAGGTAGTTATATATTAGGGGACGCATAGCCTGAGGACCTAGTATAGAACTGTTATTAAAATGAACACTTAATGAAGTTCATTCAGCTTTGTTCATATGCCAATGATTGATTTTCACAGTCAGGCTAATGGAACAGTTTTCTTCACTCTTGCGATTACATTACTGTTACAGCATTCTTCGTTTTGTTCTCTGGTATTACAGTTTTATTAGAATTTTTGAGTATCTTTTGTTTCTCCTAAACATAGATTTAATAGGATCTTGAAATCTCAATATGGAAGATTTCATCATTCTGTGGAAGAAAAACTGCTTTTTTGTATTTTCACCCCCTCTGCTGGCTGACCTCTCAAGGGCAACCAATGCATTCATGGTAGAAGACATTTTAAAAAGAAAATATCTATATGGCTTTGTCTCACTCCAATTTATAGGAAGGAGAGGAAATGCTTTGATATATGCGTATCTAATGTGAGATGAAGAAACAGCGGTTCAAATGTTAGTCCGAACAGTTTATTACAAATCTTAATCAGGGACATGGGTAAGGGAAGAAGGGCGATAGAAAAGATAGGAAATGGAAGCAAAGAGTCTTCATAGGAAGCAAGAGGGAGATAGTCACCACCATGAATCCAGCGTGGTTCGTAGTTCAGTCATTGATCTTCGGTAGTGGTAGGTCATTGGGCGTTGTTCTTCCACTGATGACAACTTTTCAGTGGTAATACCAACTTATTTACAAGTCCAAAGTAGTTGAGTCAGCTCTCTTTGGAGTGACAGCTCAAATCCAAACTGGTTGAGTCAGCTCTTCTTGGAGTGGCAGCTTCTGGCTCTAGGACCTCAGCAGAAACTCCTTGGTTCCCATCTTCCAGTCCTTACCAGCAGATAAGAGGGAGCAGGGATGCCCACCCACATCCTGTTTTTCACAGGACATGATTGTATCATTCCCCAGTTTTCCCATACAAAGTAACAGTAACAGACCAGATATTCCGCCAGTAAGCACTCCTGAGCACTCTCTTCCGGAGGCAAACTGCTCTGCAGGAAGGTGCTTTCAAATATCAACAAAGTGATGGTAGCACCCACCAATTGTCTCCTCAATAAAGCAGTTAGAGTCTTATCACAAGAAATACCTCAGGAAGCAAGCTTTGAACCAGAAAACAAAGAAGGGTTCTCACAGGCTTAAACTTATTCATATAAATCATCCATAGAAATGCTTTAAGAGGAAAAAGATAGCATAATATCTTTCATTTTAAATGAGGCTAGATGTCTTCAATTTATGTTGAAATTTATACCAAGAATATACTTTGCTATTTAAATGAATCAAAGATAAGAGCAATTAAAGTTTGTTTTAACAATTTCCTGAAGAATGAAATATTTTTTAAAATTTGAAACATACAGATCAGACCAGTTCTTCTTAGAAGGACGCTGGTGTACATACAAACAGAAATTATTTCCCAGTGTTGCATGGGTTGTGGTTAGCTCTGAAAATCTACACCTATCAAAATGGGGGGGGAGTGAAGTGGGGAAAGAGTGCAGATTTGAATGGTCAGTCTTGTATCATCAGGTAAATACAGTGCGTTGAACATGTATCTGCATGTTTGGATTGTTACATTTCTATTTCATAATTTGTTGTATTTGTATTAAAAGTCAGTTAATGCTGAGAACTTTCAGTAAAGGTATTAGAAGTAAGGCTTCTCAAAATGATGCATAGTAATTAAATAACTGAAATAAAACTGAAATAATATTTTCAGTTGTTTTTCTAATTTTTTTTAGGAGTACATTCAAATGAAATTGAAGATATGTAGGCCAATGTATAGGCATCATAAAGCAAAGTCAGATCTAAGGGCAAAATCTGCTGTAATGTCATCAGGATCCAAAGCACGTTTGGTACACCATGCATAGTAAAAGAACAGAGTGTCTTCTTTAGAGTACTTGATCTCTGTGTTTTATAATCCATGAAAGCTAAGAAAGTGCTGAATGAGAGGGGAATGTGAGTATCAACTGAAGACAAATTCTTCAAACTGAATATAGAGTGTGGACTAATTTATTCAAGAAGTACAAATGATAAAAGAATAAAGATTTTCACATACTCATGAAAAAGTAATTCGTTCTTTCAAGTTATTGACACTGACACAATTAAATAGAAGCTAAACAGCAACAACAACAAAAAAGGGACATATTTTTGCTTGTTTGTTTGTTTGTTTTAAAATAGCTGTAAAAGCTCTTATCTTCTTTTTGGTTGGCTGAACAGAAATGGATCCCAAGATGATTGTAAGAAGCCACATAAATATACAGAGAGATACTTCGTACCATCTAAGTTATGTGCTTAGTACAGAAGACAAACAGCTGCACATTTGCGAGAAATGTGACCTTTTCTAAAGGTATTTGGGTCTCCTCCCCATTTGCTGAATCTCAAAAGACCCTCTTCATGTGTATTCACACTTTGTATTTGAAGATGTTTAAAACTACAAGAACTTCATCAGTTTGATAAATAATTAAAGCAGATGAATTTAATCTTTTAATGCAAAAATTTGTTTCTGCATGATGTAATTTCAGAAGGCTTAAAATGATTGTAGATTGCACAGGAGTTCAGTAAGACAGGTAAAAGGGAATGTTCCTTGATAGCTTATTCCTCCATGTCTCTGCCCCGGAAAGAGATCTCTAGTCTTTAGCCAAGGTGATACAGACAACCCTTCTGTGGACAGAGTGACAAGACCATTTCAAGTGAGAATTGTGCACTTAGATTTGTGTGCTTAGGCTTCATGACTATTGCATGCATTTCTCAAAATGCCTGAAACGAATTAAGAGCCAGATCGCTGCCCAAACATGTGCTTATCGGTCTGTTCTTGCATATCTTGGGATGTGGCCTGAGAAGGGATACCTGAAGGTCAAGGTACAGTGTAAGGAGAAAGGGAGTCAAATCTATATTCCCCTTAGGAAGCTCTCTGTCTAAGAAAAACATGTCTGGGTTTTGTCTTGGAGAAATTTTATTGGTTCACTATGGAAGATATAACATATTTTGACTGCTAATTACTGCATGACAAGGATCCAAAGTGAACTGAGAATTGAAGACATCCTGCCCAGTAGACCCTCACAGTAGTGCTATATATTGTTGACAAATACAGGCTAGTGATTTACTATTTACCAAGCATATTTAATTCAAAACAATTATTTGAGGAGGGGCACTGAATGAGGCTGAATGTGTATATCTGAAGCTTATGACCGACAATTTGGAAACAAAATTAAAGTATATTTTGTAGTGCAGTAGTTTTTTACTGCAGTGTTTTCACATTTCATGCAAAATTAAGAGTAGTTTGAACGTGTTTTAAGGGCTTTGGAAAATATACAGCCAGCAATGATGCCTGAAATTATTCAGATGCCTGAAATATTAATAGAAGTCCAATTTGATGCATAAGAGTAAGGCTCCACATAAAACTATTTTAGAACATTGCCCGTATACCTCTCTGGTTTTGGCATTACATAGAATTGTTGTACTTAGTGATGCTTAGATGCTGTCACTTGGCAATGTACAGATCTCATTCACTTGAGCGAAGTACTGTTATCATGAATGTCCGGACACATGAACTTAACATGCTGATCTCATTCAATAGCCTGTGGAATAAAGAGTAACTTCCTGCTTCCCTCTCATCTCTTTCTATTCAGGCATGATGCCTTTTCAGATATTTTTAATGAAAGTCACAGAATTACCAGGAATCAAGAGATCATTGAGTCCAACACCCCTGCTAAAGCAGGTGCTCTACAATAGGACACAGGTAGGCATCTCGATGGGTCTTGAATGTCTCCATGGAAGGAGACTCCACAACATCTTTGGGCAACCTGTTCCAGTGCTCTTTCACCCTTACTATAAAGAAGTTATTCTTCATCTTAGTATGGAAATTCCTATGTTCAAGTTTTAGGCCATTACTCCTTGTCCTATTGCTATACACCACCAAGAGTCTGGCCTCATTCATTCACCTCCCACCTGCTTTTCCATATTTATAAACATTAATCAGAACCCCATCAGTCTTCTTTTCACCAGGCCAAACAGACTCAGGTTACTCAGCCTTCCTTCATATGAGAGATGCTCCAGGCTCTTAATCATCTTTGTGGCCTTCTACTGGACTCCTTCTTCTAGGAGATCCCTGTCTTTTTTAAACTGAGGAGCCCAGAACTGAACTCAGCAGTCTAAGTGTAGCCTCAGCAAGGCAGAATAGAGGGGAAGGATCACCTCCCTTGATGTGCTGGCCTTGGTATGCTTGCTTTTGTTAATGCACCTCAGGACACCATTGGCCTTCTTGGCCACAAGGCACACTGCTGGCCCATGGCCAAACTGTTTTCCACTAGGACTCTCAGGTCCTTCTCTGCAGGCAGCATTACCAGGCCCTTCTTTGTCACAAGGAACTCCATCCCCATCTCCCATCTAATCTAGTTTAAGGCTCTGGTAGTCAATCCAGCCAGCTTGCTACACAGAACACTTTTTCCCCTTCTGCTCAGTTGGATTCCATCTGACGCCCACATACCTGGTCTCTCAAAGGCCTGCCCAAGATCACAGTACCCAAAACCTTGATCCCAACACCATACCCATAGCCAGTAATTTATTTGATCTATTCTCCTATTTCTTTCCAGGGCCCAGTCACAAGCTGGGAGGACAGAGAACACTACTTGTCCTCCCGATTCCTTTAGCATCTTTTCAAGGGATGCAAAGTCCCATTTAATATTTTGCAATTTCTTCATTGCAGCCTCCTGTGACCCTACTTGAATGACAGCAAGAGGGTAGTAGTCACCTTGTTTTATCTGATGTGGTGGTCTCCTTAGCTTCTCTGACACATGCCTCCGGAAGATATCAGATGTCTCTGGAGTGGTTATCTGGACTGCAAATGAGAGCTTCAGTGCCTCCCTTCAAGGAGTCTCCAGTTACTAAGATTCTTTGCCCTTTTTTGGTGGTGCTATGTTCTGCTCTGTCTGACAATAACTCACAGATGATGAGCTTGCATTGATGAGATATACTGCCACGCTGTGCAACATTACTTTCTCTGAGCACGCTGGACCAACTCTGGTGTCCAGTTCTGCTTGAATGCAGCTGGACAGCAAGAATAGGTTTACCAGTTCACGTAATTGTTAGCCTAAAATGGAGGCAAGTACAACAGTCAGAGTATTGTGAAAGCCTTATGCTTTTCTTGATCTGCTTGGCATGGACATTTATGGTAGCATCATTTGAATATTCTAAAATGATGGAGTAGTTTTATATTCATCTCAATAATATCATTCTGTGTTAAAATAAATATTAAATGCAGTGGTAAAACTATGTTTGAACAGCTGCATGTTGTTTTGAAAATTCAATTAGTGAAATGGTTATGTCTCTTTTATGTGTGTATACAGTCTCTCAACTAGACAGTAACATCCTCCTTACTTACCTTAGAATGGATGTCATAAACAACTCAGTGTGAGATTCTACCCTATTATTTAAGAAATCTTTCCAGTGTGCTGAAATTATTTAAGGGATTGTAAGAAACAAAACCAATCATGAACTCAGACCAGAGCCTCAAAGAAAATTCACATCTTAATTTCAAAAGATCCAAACACCCACTGTTAAGAGTTTTTCTCAAAGGGAGCTCAGTGAGGGTCAGTCCTTAAAAGACGAGTTTTCTTGCCTTAACTGGACTAAAAAACAATTTGCCATTTGTCACTTGTCAGTACATATTCTCCTTTGAGATTTTAGCAGTCTACTAATTACAAGAGTTAACAAGAGAACTTTTCAGAGTCTTTCTGTAACTCAGTCTATTTCTGCATCTGTAAAATGGAGCTGGAGTTTATCAAAAGAATGATACAAATAAAATGAGTTTTTTAAGCACCATAAAAATAAAATGCATTAGAATACGTTATCAGTGTTTTGAACGTCTTCTTGCATATACAGTAATACACTCAGTTTCCTCTCAAAATAATTTGAATGTCCTATTGGTAATTTTAGGCAATCTGGAACCTTTAAATATTGATAACACCTGAACTGTTCTGTGTAAAGGATTTTACATAAATAGATGCAGATGGTACCATAGGTTATGTGGTCTTTGGTGGGTTCATCTCTATAAATAAATATAAATATATAAATAGATAGATAGTAAATAGATAAATAGTAAATAGATAAATAAATAATAATAATAATAATGAAGTACATTATAATATATAACGTATATATTTATATAATATATAATATAATATATATATATATTATATATTATAAAATAAAATAATAATAATAAAAAATAAATAGTAAATAGATAAATAAAGGGATAGAAAGGAAAAAGACTTGATGTCTGTACTTTCACTGTTCTTCATTGAACGTAATCTTGATTCCTTCATAGGTGACATCCCCACAACAAGTATTCATTGTCCCCGAATGTACCCTAATTTTCTTCAGAAGTTCTTTCTGTGTGGGCAGAGGAGGAGTCAGGATGTGATCCAATAGATGTGGGGGTCAATGTCTTGCCCATTGCTCCATCTATATGGAACACAGCAAGCTAATGAGTGTGAGAAAGAGGGCTTCATAATACAGTGCAGTGTACTACCCATCCAGTACAACTGCAGACAGGGCATTCACCCTAGTTTATCTGGTGTAAATTCTCCATTAAGTCAAGACATACCTATAATTTTTGTGTCAGCTAGCTAGTGAAGTTAAGCCTTTGGCTTCTGTCTTTCTTTGCCCATATCTGATGTTTCTGGCAGAGTTGAACACACACTTCCAGAAATGTTATCTTCTCTTTGCTGAGGAACTTATGCCTAATTCTTGGGAGGATCTCATTGATCAGGTCTGAGAGAAGGGAAAGGGATATTCCACTACCTTCATTAGGAATAACAGAAACAAATAAATATCAATATAAAAAAAGGCGCTATATAGTATAACCTGTAAAACTATCATAGGCTACTGTGGATACTAAATGTGCACAGGATTTCAAGCAGTCCAAGAAATTAATGAAATAGACATCATCAAGAGTCACTAAATGCAGTTCTGTCATCAGCAAATCAGGAAATCTGTGCTTCAGATACACAAGAACCAACTGAGTGTTACAGAGAAATCTCTCCTAATCATAAAACCATAGAATCATTAAAATTGGAAAAATCCTCTAAGATCATCCAGTCCAATCATCCACCCACCACCAATATCGACCACTAAATTATGTTCCTAAGTACTATGCCTATCCTATCCTTAAACACCTCCAGAGATGGTGACTCAACCACTTCCCTGGGCAACTTGTTACAGTGCCTAACCACTCTTCCTGAGAAGGAATTCTTTCTAACATTGAATCTGAACCTTTCCTGGCATGACTTGATGCCATTCCGTTTTCTTATCGATGTCCTATGTGCTTACCTTGTTCATATACATTCATTTTGGTCATTGTTGGAAAGGTGTTATAGGTGATATATATTATGCTGGTATTATCTTCAGCAGAAACAAAGTTTCTCCCTGTGTCTTCTTATTCTCCTGGTGGAAGTGCCCATGTACCTTTGCTTGATGGACTTGTATGCACAGTGCAGTCTCTGGGCAATCAGCTCTCTGTTGAATAGCCTAGGTATATTTGAATGGTACATTTAATATACGTCTCCCTCTCCTTTTTTATTTATTATTTTTTGTGTACTTCATGACTATGCTCCCTTCATCAGCTATGCTGACATGAATATTGGCAACAGCTCAAAAGAGATCTCCACCTCCTTATTTCACTCTGTCAGACTCTCCCACCATTTTCCAAGCGCTGGCTCTAGCACTGTATTACATCACTCAACCCTCCCTTCCCATTCTGAGAGGTGACTAGAGGCCAGGAAGCAGCTGTTCAGCTCCTGCATGCTCCAGCATTCGTATAGCAGCACAAAGAGAAGCAAGTGGGCAGCAGCCAGAGAAGGGCTCTGGACAACTGGCACCAAGGGGCTGTTGGCCTGGTGCAGGCAGGGCACATGATTATAATTTTTTTGAGGATATTACAGTTAGGTAGGAACAGGGCCAAGCTTAATGCTTGTACCAAGAATGATGCAGAATACTGAAATCTATCAATTTTCACTGGGAAATGGAAGAATGTTTAAATTAGTCAAAACACGGCCCTTCAGGTAGTTGGGTGAAGAGCAGAAACTGTGAAAGTAACAACTGGTCTCTCTCAAACCTTTGGAATGACATTAGTGAAAATAGACTATAGAAGAAGAAACCAAGTAGTAATGAGAAAATCTTGAAGAGACAGTAATTTTACAGAACATGAAGGAAAGAAAAAATTTATTCTTACTGTTGAATTTCAAGAAAAGATTCATATCTGTATCTTTCATTTTAGATCAAGTGTTTCAATTATCATGCGAAAATTCAGGACATTACTCAAACCATATAAAAATACAGGAAGTTATTTAACTCTTATAAAAATACAGGAAATTATTTAATTTAATATTAACTAATGTATACTTTATATATGCATACACTTTGTGCACATTCAGTATGGTGTTATTGCAGATTTCAGTAGTACTTGCATCTTTGCATCATGATCAATATTGATAAATTGTGAACATGAAATAAGTTTAAACTAAAAGCAAGTTTGGAATAACTACATTTTGAAAGAATCCAAAAAGAAAAAAAAAGACAAAAAAAAAAAAAAAGACAAATACCTTATATCCACGAATTCTCAAATATCCTGAAGTAATTATTATTTCCTTAGCCCTGTGAGAGCATTACAAACGCACGACACACTTGAAAGTCAAGTTCTATATTGAAGATACAATAATTTTTATTTTTCCAGTAGGGAAATGTAGAATTTTATTTGTTTGTTTGTTTGTTTGTTTGTTTGTTTAATGAGTTCTATTTTTATTCTGACAGAACTCACTTCAGAAATACTGTCTAAAGCATTTTATTCAAAGTTTTCTGTACTAGTTATGCATCTAGATATGTTTTTGCAGCCGCAGTTGGCTATGACAGTACTGATGAAATAATCATAGCAGTCTTCTGTGTCAAGTACTTAGAAGTACATTGAGAGTCCGAGAAAATATAACGAGTGATAAGTAATCTGTATATAGTCGTAGTACTAATATTTTCAACAAGTTTTTGAAACCAATTGACACATTTCATTTGTTCATAAAGAGAATGTATAGTCCCACTTTTGGAGGGCCTATTGTTCAAGCATAATAGCCATGGGAGTTTCATGAAAAAAATATAAGAAAAGGAGAGGGAAAAAAAATGTAATTCACAGCGTGTGTTTCATGCAGTAAAATTTCTAAGGAAGCTACTTCATTCAGAAGGCAGAGGATGGTGACAACAGACAAGAAGATGAATAGATAAAATTAATCAAGGATCTAGGAGACAGTACAGCGAGTGTAGATGTGCAGTTTCCAGAGTATAACAGTAAACACTATGTAGACTGTCAGAGGTAGTACGTTCTCTGAAAAATGTGAATGTGAAGTACTGGAACAAACTTTAATATACTGCCTCTCACAAGGAGATGCTTCTTTGTTTTTAATATTAAGAGAATATAGCACATAGCACGTCAGGAAAGTTCTTTGCAAACAATTCTTCCAATCCTCTTAGTGTAGTTTTAGTCCTCAATTCTTTCCTAGGATAAGCAATACTTATTGTTTTTTTCATCTCATAAATAACAAAAATGGGCATTAGAAAATTAAAAGAATGTGTGCAAGAAAGACACCCGAGTCAGTGGGACAGAAAACTCTACTAAAAAAGTACTCTAAAAGTAGTTACTCACAGAATTCTAAGAAAAATTTTCCTTTCTAAAAACCTCTTGTAAACTTGGCCTCCATCACTAAGACTATTTAGTATCTATAATTTATTATCTGTATTTTCATGGTGTTTATTAACATGAACTGAGCATCACGATCCAATTTTAACTGGCGCTGTACAAACACAGATGGAGAAAGAAGATCCCCAAAACATGCAAAAGATAAGAACTACCAGATGGACAAATTATGTTTGAGGAATACAAGGAATGATTAACCAATACAAGTACACATTGCTGGCAGTGTTTTCAGTGTACTCCTGGATTAGACAGTGATTTCCAAACAAAGCTTTTTTCTAACCTGGAAATGTAGTTGATTGGATTCTGGGGAGTCTTTGGGGTTAGACCAGTGAATCTGGATGCAATATTACTGTGGAAGGATTGTTTTAACATTTCTGCTTCCTAAGATTCTGCGGTATTTCTAACTGTTTAAATAATTCCCTTTTTATATTATTTTATATTTTTATATTTTTATATTATATTATTTATATTATATTCCCTTTTTATACTATTTATATAACTTTCATATTCAGTTTATCATGTTGCAAGATTTAGTAGTAAACAGAGGAAAGATGCAGCTTGTCTGGGTATTCTGAAGGCAAAATGAAGTAGAAAATTAAAGATATTTATCTCCATTATTCTCTTTTAAACTTCTTATTAACAAATTCAAAATAAAAAGGAAATGAAAAACTCTCATTCAGATTCTGAGGCCAATATATATTTTAATGGGAGGAAATATAGCCTTTTTCTTGCATGTCATGCTCTTTTCTTTCCTTTCTGGAGTAAATGAAGTTGCAGCCATTCTGTGGAAAACCTTGTCTGTTCAAAACAGTTATTGTGTGCTGTGGCGATTCAGGTAGCTGCTGCCAGTAGAGATCTTCGTAATAACCAAGCAGGTCAGCAGTCACAAGAGAGTATGCTGCTTCTAACTATTAATGGCATTAAATTTATTCACACATTGTGAATTTTTTAATATTAGTGTTGTTAGTGTTAATGTTAGATAAATTATAGAGGGGGAAATTTGAGACTGTTTAAAAATTATATTTCTGAATATGTATTGCTATACATGATAGAACACTAGCTTCCATTCTGTGCTTCTTGCTTCATAGGCTTCCCTTGATGAAGAGCATTATATCTGTAGATGCCATTCTTTCTGCCTCAGAAGAACACTGTGAGAAGTTAGACTGCTTCTCTGAAATCTGTAGCTTTGAATTCCATTTGCTGGATAGGTTCACAAGCATGTGCTGCACTGCCAGCATAACGTACTGTCCCTACACATTGACACCTATGACAGAACCAGCATAGCTGTAGTGATGCCTCCAGTATGGCAGATATGCCAGATAATTGTCCAGGACACAAAACCAAGCCCCAGATCTCCTTTCATTCACAGGTTGATTCATCCTTATTTACTGCAGTAGGGTGTATTTATGTGTCCAGGAATGCCCAAGAACAGTGTTTTCCCTAAAGCATCATAGCCAAGCAAAGTAGAAAATCTTTTATTTCCTGGCAGCCATATAGCAGCCATTCGACTCATTTCTCTATTTTTTTTCTAGACTCCACACTACTCCAACAGTGAAATAGGAATCACTAATGTGAATGACTAGAAAGTACTGCCATGTTTAAATGCTAGCAGCAGTAATTCTAAGAAAAACGAGAATTAACAACAGCTGTGTTAAAAATATACCTGCTGGTTTTTGTACTTTTTTTTTTTCAGAGATGAGTGTACATCATGTACCAGCTGCAAAGAACATCTTTTTTGGTAAAAAAAAAAAATATATATATACATAGTAATAATTCCTATTAACTCAGATTATACCTAATAGCTCACTGAATATTCTATTTTAGATAGACTTAGTTAACCTCAGTTGTTGCATTCTATATTATTACTTTAAAAATACTCCAAATAAATTGTTGGTCATCCATTACTATGAGGTAATCCTATTGGATTAGCATGTTTACTATACGTGTATTGGAGTGTATTTTACCTGACAAGGTTTTAATTAAGGAAGCATCGGAGATGTGTATAACAGCAAACCATTAATCAGAAAATGAAATTATAGAAAAAAAAAACAGATGAACACACCTCATCAACTGAAAATGAATTTGATATAATAATAGAAAATGGCATAATCTCTTTAATACATAAATTGCAAGATAATGAAAATAGAGGTCATCTACTTCAATAATAATGACAGGTTTTGGAAAAAAGCACACCACTGCACATAATGGAGTAGAACAGAGGTTGTGATGAAAGCTCTTCAAAAAGACTCTGTGGTGATACAAACTAAAAATGACACATTATTTTTAAGAGTATTTATAGAGAAATGTGCACTAAAACAAAGTAATTGTACAATATACTGTTGAGCTTGTAGGAGTTGTACATTAGTCAGTTTCTTGTTACTAAGTTTGGGTAATTATAATACACAAATGTATTAAAAGAGGTCTCTGAAGTTCATATTCTGTGGATTATTTTGTAAACTTTTTTAACGTCTTTCAATCACCAAATGTTCAATAGAACAAATAGGGAAAAGGAATGCAGTTACGTTAGCCATGGTAACATTAACTTAAAAAATTGTAAGGCAGCTAATCTACAGAAATTTTAAGGCAACTGCTTTGAGAAGTACTGAGGTTTCCTGTTACCAGCTTATAAAATTGCTGGATTCATTCAGGTTATCTATTTTGGGCCTCTAAGGCTTTTAGATGATTTTAGATAGTTTCATCCTAATCTTCTTCAGTTTTATACATGAACAGTAATGTTAAGATGTTACTGGCTGCTACGGCTGAAAGGGAACACCATTACTTTAAAGGATTTTTGTCTCCTCTATTAATGAAAATATTACAGAACTCCAAAGGACACTGAAAATGTATCCAGAATATCCAGTTTTTTCCATTTAGGATAATCAGGTATTTTCACGATTCATTTCTCCTGAGCACCAAAAAAGAGACCAACTAAGGTCACACAGGAATACCTTCCGGATATACTGCTCATTTAAGAGTCTAATACCTCTAGGGTGGTGACATGTTGGAGCAACTACGGAAGCATAACAAAATATACGGGTCAGTTCCACAGAATCTGTATACTCTGCATAGTATTAGACAAATTGATTTTATACTGTTTGTTCTTTTTTTTTATTTTTCTTCAAACAAGCCAAATGATGTCTTTTTCCTTGACATTTACAGAAGCAGAGAGATTTGTCTCATCCCCAAAATGATCTTTCATTTTATTTACTATTTTTTTTTTAAACTTATCCTGCTAGATGGTAATTCACCACCTCTCATCTCTAGAGATAAAATTTATTTCTTATACCTTTATATTTCCAATTATATTAGAAGTAAGATTTTAAGTTACAATTAAAGGCCATCCATCATGATCTCATCTGAAAGTGTTGCATTGGCATTGTCTATGCCAATGAAGAGCTTAGCATAGGCCATAAAACTACACCAAGAGGGTAGAGACTTTGTAACAATCTATGCTTAATCTTGTGTTGTCATGGATAGATTTGAATACAAATGTGAACTACATCTTGTACTGTAAACCTGAGAGTTATATTCAACTACTGTTCCATTCAATTCCATTTTCAACCATTTAGAACTGAGCAAATTCATTTCTATAATGAGTTGAAATTTAGAGAAAACATTAGCTCTGAGACAAGTTTTGTGATCCGTGATCTGTTCCTCAATTAGCTGTCTGTTCACCAGTCTCCTCTACTTATTCGTTAAGTTTTTGTACATAGAATCAGAGAATCACTTGAATTTGAAAGGACCTTTAAAAGCCATCTGGTCCAACCCCTCTGCAATGAACAGCGACAACTACAGTTAGATTGGGTTGCTCAGAGCCTGTGCAGTCTGTCCTTGAACATCTCCAGGGATGGGGCATTCACCACCTATCTGAGCAATCTGTTCCAGGGTCTCATCACCCTCACTGTAAAAATTTTCTTCCTTATATTCAATCTAATTCCTCCATCCTTTAGTTTGAAACTATTTCTCCTTGTACTACCACAACAAATCTGCTAAAGCATCTGTCCCCTTCTTTCTTATAGCCCCCTTTCTATACTGAAAGGCCGTTATCAGGTTTCCCCAGAGCCTTCTCCAGGGAGCCACATGTAAAATCTACATGCCAGCCACATAAAAGGTCTGTGTAAATACTGTGCATAGATCAACTAGATATGCATGTGCAGCATTCCATGTCTATCTCATCTGAGATGTCAAACTTCCAAATTGCTTCTTAGGTGATGTTGTCTCCTTCTGTCTTCCCTACCATGAATTTAGGTTGCACTCACAACATTAACTGAAAACATGTTCAAGAAACACAATTAAAAATGATTCCATAATTAAGCAGTAACGTTGTAAAGCTTTCTCTTAAACAAAATTACCCTCATGTCTATCTTTTTTTCCAAGTGTTTTCCCTGTTCTTTCTTTATGAAAGAGAACCGGGGGTAGGGGGGAAGTCATCTAACAAAGACTATTAAATCATTTATGAAGATACAGAAAGCTTTGTTGCAAAAGCAAAAGGTATAAAACACAAAACTGGATAGTAATTAATACAACTTTTTACAGACATTATAGAAAGACAGAGACTTATGGGCCATTTGAGGTAATCTTAATACATAACGAAATTATAAATTGTTTGTCAATTAAAAACAAAACAAAACAAAACAGATGATACAGTACAATTCTTTAAGCAGTCTAAAATTGCATAGCATGTACCAAGACAGGATACTCATCAATGCACTGTATTCTTGGATGTGGCTAAAAGAAAATAAAAGGATCTAAAATATTTTATTTCTTTGTATTTCAGTGAGTAAAAAATAAATAAAATAATAAATAACTCCAACAACCCTTCTAACATCATCTACTTGTATATATGAAGTCTTTGCATAACCATGATGTCTCAGAACTTTCACTTATATGTGTAATATGGACAGATTTTATACTACTCAATACTAAAGCTGGCTTTATTAGAGGAACATAATGTGATGAAAAAGTTCTCAGAATGATTCCATATAATATTAATAGTAAAATAAAATTATTCAGAATGACAGGATGAGACTGCAAGGTATGAAATGTGTGGGTAGTCTAGCAGGCAGAAAAGTGAGCATCCAGAATTTTTTTTTCCTCTGATGATTTTCATTGAAGAACTGTTCTAAAATGCCTGAAGAGATGTCAAATGTAACTCAGAAGATTTGAAAGGATCGCCACACACCATGTCTTTCACTTATTTTCTTGGAGCTTCAGCAAATGCTATGGATGACTGTAGACAGCTGTTACTTAACATCCCAAGAGAGTGTTATGGGCATTGTTACTAATAAGAGCAAATCACATGCAGTAATAATGATATTTTTTTTGCTGTCAAAGGAAAGTGTAAGGCCAAAGGGAGCTGTTGGATGCACAGACTTGACAGTCTCATAGATGTCAGCAGTAAAACATTATTCTGTGATGTCTCAAGATTTTCAGTCTATCCTGAATAATCTAGACAAACTGAAAAGACATTTAGATCTCACACTTTATCTGGGAAAGGCATTTTTAATGTCTTTTACTAGGATCTTATTGAGGTTGTTTGTCTTCTTGCCAAAGCCTGGCAAAGTTCTTGACCTATCATTCATGAGTCTTTACTTTGAAGGCATGATAAGATAGCTTCTGGGAATGACATATATTAATTTTTTCATAAATGACTACTGTCTATCAAGACATCCTCATTTTGCTAGAGGAGCAGAATATTACAACCGAACAAATGCAGCCATATTCTTTCTTTCTATTGGGAAGACATAAATAGAGGGAAGAGGTAAATATTCTGTGTCTGGAGGGCACATAAATATGGCCCAGTAATGATAAGCAGCAAATCTTGTTTGGTGTAACTCAAAAATACTGTTTTTCTTTATAAAATTCATGGTAAAATAACAAGTGATAAATAGCCTGTGGCATGCTTAATGTTAGTACAGTATTTTCTATTTTGCAGTTTGCTGGCTGTTCTGATAGGAACCTCCGAAGATCTGCTGAGTTTTTAGTCAAGATTAGACATTCCATAGCCAACATTACATAGTCAACTCTGATATTCAGTGATGAAATATTTTCTTTGTTTCTTCTTTCTTTCTCAAAATTGTCATTTCAGTGACACTACATGATTTCCAAAATAGGCAGGTCACTCCAAAAGTGATGCCTCCTATCTATTTTCATTTAAACTACAATAGGCACAAAAAGTAGAGTAACACTACTTGATAGAGCAATTTCTAGAGCTACAGAACATTCTTTCAACAGAGTCACCACCATTAGAAATGCATTTTTTTCCAGCAAACATGTGCCTGCATGTGATGCTCATAAAAGCTGCACCAGTGGAAGTGAACCACTGTCACCATCACCAATGCTGGAACAGTCCATACACCACCTTACTGTGCCTACACTTGCTGTTTAGTCTCCATAAACATATAGCAAGCATCAATAAATGTCAATGTCAATTTTTTCCATGTGGAGGAGTTTAATGACATGCCTTTGCTTCTTATGCACTTCCATGTCAGGTGATATTTTGTCAGATTGCTCCTCTACTGCCATCTGTCACATGGCAACAAAATGTAGTACACGGCAGAAAATCTCGACCACTGCTGCCATATCACAAACATATGTCTCTGATATTGAGGGCCAATATAATAAGAGGTATTGTTTTCAGGGCAGCCCTTATATATGTAATTGCTAAGTATTAAGTGTAAGGGCTCACAGTAAATTTCGACTGAAATTCAGTGTACTCAGTATTTACATCTAGTCACTGAGTCTTCCTTTTTGTTGGAAGATAAGGACAGATTTTAAAGGAATTTGTAGAATGGAGGAATTGCAGGAATTTGCATTGTGAACAATGTTTCCAAAAGTTTACTTACTTTTGGAAGTAAACTCAACGGTGTTGAACACGAAAAAGAATAAAATGTCAAATGTTATATTTCTCCAGATTGATCATGCAAAGAATTTGAAGCGTGGAGTATCTTGTATCGTTTTTTATCTTAGAAGTTTGTTCTCTTGACTGTTTTAACATGTTATCTGAGTCTATTCAGCATATTTTCAAGATTTTAGGGTTTACATTCAAGCCAAAGATCACAATTGTTATTTTTGTTGCATTCAGTATCTAAAAGCAAGTGATTTTAATGTCATTCAAATAGAATGGGACCAAAGCAAATTCATCACTGTAATAAATTTCCCCAAAAATACCTGACATCAGAATTATGAATATTGCTCTCACTGTAGCAGACATTATGAAAGCAAACAAGAAAGATCATTTCACATACTGCTTTAAGAAAAGGCCTTTTAACAAAAGATGAGTAAAAGAGTCAACTTAGCCTGTGAAAAGCTCAAGTGAGAACATCAATAATTCTACAAAAAATATATATATTTTTTTGAAGTTGATATTGCTTCAATGGCTCATTGAAAAAGCTCAATTAAGTTTCCTGTAGAAAATGCCTAAGCACAATTGCAATATTGTTAAGATTTATGTAGACTTTTTTGGCTTTGCCAATAAAAGAAAAGTGGAGGAGTCTGAACACTGCACTCTTAGGAAATGTTGTATTTTCTAGTTTTAAAATTGTAGTTGGTTTGAACTTGAAAGATTAATAAATAGCATTGCTTTAAAGTGCTTTGCACAGAACTCTCCAGCTCTACCAGTGCTCCCATCACTATTATTCTGAGCTGTTCTGAGCAAATATTGATTATAGCAGAGGTGGGTTATGGTCTGTGAAACTTGAAGCAACAAGCACTATCAAATGCACTTTTTTTCCCCTCAAATTTAAACCCCTCATTCAGAAACATAAACCTGATGTTCTTGCTTTGTGTGTGTCAGTTGTAACTCTAGGTGACCATTTTGTGTTAGAGACTCTTTGTGGCTTGATCCTTCTGTGGAAGCTGAAACTCTGCTTTTTATTTTCACTCAGAAACTGAAGTGAATGACCAAAATGGTTTCCACTATTGAAGAATGTCATGTATCCAAAGAACATGATTAAAGAAGAGCTTTGCATGAGTACTGTACATACAAGTATCCTCACAAGGCAGTTACAAATATCACAACTTGCTTTGAGTTAAAATTTTAGCTGGGAGAAAAAGTATCATAGTATATGCCATGAAATTGCATACAGATAAAGAGATTAAATGAGGGATATATTCAATACATACAAGAAAAAAGTTGTCCAGGACATTATGAACTCAGAAAAATGAACTATATCTGTACATTTATACTCTGAAATCAATTGTGAAGTTTTTTAGACTGTAGCTTTTGTCCCATCTCTTGAACCAAATCACTCAACAATATTTTGGCATTTGTTGTCTTCCTTGCTTTTCTTGTATCATTCTTTACTGAGTAGGGAAAAGAGAACTCCGGAACACTTTCCATTAAACCAAACAGCTGATTTCTGCTCTGTTTTTACTGTATTGACTACTACATAGATATATAAATAAAAATACTCTCTTCTCACAGAGATGGAATTTAAGAAAATGATAAAAAATTTTGCTGAAGTGAACAACATAAATGTTATTTTTTTTACTGTAGATCATAATGCTAACTCTTCTTTCTCCTTTCTCTATTCTCTGACATTTAGGTGTTATACTCAATAACTACTGTTAGGACAAATGTACTTTTTTCAAGAAGAATGTGATTCTTACTTTCCTATTGCCTTCAGAGTTGGCTTTGGCATTATTTATTCTTTTCTTCAATAAAGGGAAGCTTTCTAGTAAGTGATTTATGTTCTTTCTTTTTAAACAATGCAGAGGCATATACTCCATTCAAAGGAAAAAAAAAAAAAAAAAAAAAGCAGATTTTGGGCCTTTATTTTATGTCATGTATATCCTCTTTATATCATTTTATCAGTTTTTTCAGTTTTTATGGAATGGAGGCTTTATTGAGTAGTCAGCCTAAAATACAGTGGTAAATATTATATATGACCTAAATAAGTTTGTTGTTATTTTGCCAACTGGACGTATGAAAAACATGAAGATCTCTGCCGTGATCATCTAAACAGAAAGCACATTTAGTCTCAAAAGAGGCTGCAGCAGTGTACTTTCCTTTAGAGAATTGAAGAAATATAAAATGTTCACAACTAGGGAGACAAAGCTATATTCTAGGAAAAAATGTTTGGAATTTCAATTGGAAATAATGGCTCATTCATCCCAGTCTGTAAGCAGTTTTTGATTTGTCTTTCCCCTCTGCCTTCTCAGGTAATCTGCAATAAACATTGTGTTGCATGGGAGATTACACTCTTTCTTGGAATGTAGCCTAGTGGCATAGCAAGAATTAATGCCAACTGTTTGCCTAATAGATTTATTCTCCAAAAACACTCACTAAACTGTCTGGTTACTTGTAAGTGCTTGGGAAGTATAAAGCAGCCTCCAGATGACCAGCATAATAAACTTCAGCTGTGAATGATCATAATCCAAGACTCGTATTAACTGTTTTTGCCCTTAAAACAGAAAAGTGAGGAAAAAAATTTCCAACCAAGTTAAGTCATGTTAAAAATCTATATGTTACTGAAATTTATTGTCAAATGCAAAACAGTTGCTCTGTATGTTCAAGATAACACATTTTGAAGTTTTTGAAGGTCTTACTATGAGAGTTTAGAGTGTTGGTGAATCTGGACTTTTGGCTTCTGTCTCCAGAACCAGAATAAGAATGGCTAAACTAGTAAGATTTTTGAGAAGTTGGACCACTATAAAAAAACTTCTTTTCAGACATTTAAAATTTGCATTATGAGGTCTTGTATGCAATTGACCAGACTGATCACTCTCTTTTTTTTTTTGCTTTTAAAGCAAGCAATAGAGAAAAAGTATTATCTGACTGTGAACATCAGTGGGTCTAAGGAAAACATTAAAGATAAAGACAAAACTCATAATAAACCTGCAGCAATGATAGCCGTATTGGAGTGATATCAGAGAAAGTGAGGTCTATGCTACATAGTTGCTAATACAGATCATCATAGTCTACCTTGATTTCAGCAAGGCATTTGATACTGTCCCCCACGACATCCTTATAACAAAGCTGAGGAAGTGTGGGATAGATGAGTGGACAGTGAGGTGGGTTGAGAACTGGCTGACTGGCAGAGCGCAGAGGGTCGTCATTGGCGGTGCAGAGTCTGGCTGGAGACCTGTAACCAGCGGTGTTCCTCAGGGTACGGTGCTGGGTCCGGTCTTGTTCAACATCTTCATTAATGACCTTGATGGGGGGATAGTGGCCACCCTCAGCAAGTTTGCTGATGATACGAAGTTGGGAGGATTGGCTGACACGCCTGAAGGCCGTGCTGCCATTCAGCAAGACCTGGATAGGCTGGAGAGCTGGGCAGAAAAAAACCGGATGAGGTTTAACAAAAGCAAGTGTAGAGTCTTGCATCTGGGGAAGAATAATTGCATGCACCGGTACAGGTTGGGGGATGACCTGCTGGAGGGGAGCTCTGCGGAGAGGGACCTGGGTGTCCTGGTGGATGACAGGTTGGCCATGAGCCAGCAGTGTGCCCTTGTGGCCAAGAGGGCCAATGGCGTCCTGGGGTGCATTAAAAAGAGCATGGCCAGGAGGTCGAGGGAGGTGATCCTCCCCCTCTACTCTGCCCTGGTGAGGCCTCATCTGGAGTACTGCGTCCAGTTCTGCGCTCCCCAGTACAAAAAAGACAGGGATCTCTTGGAAAGAGTCCAGCAGAGGGCCACGAAGATGGTGAAGGGCCTGGAGCATCTCTCCTATGAGGAAAGGCTGAGTGAACTGGGTCTGTTCAGCCTTGAGAAAAGAAGACTGAGAGGGGACCTGATCCAAGTCTATAAATATGTAAGGTGTGGGGGGCAGAATGGCGAGGCCGGACTCTTTTCAGTGGTGAGTGGAGACAGGACAAGGGGAAATGGCCGGAAACTGCAGCATAGGAAGTTCTGCACAAATGTGCATAAGAACTTCTTTACAGTGAGGTGACGGAGCACTGGAACAGGCTGCCCAGGGAGGTGGTGGAGTCTCCTTCTCTGGAGATGTTCAAGACCTGCCTGGATGCCTGCCTGTGCAACCTGGTGTAGGGAACCTGCTTTGGCAGGGGGGTTGGACTCGATGATCTCTAGAGGTCCCTTCCAACCCCTACAATTCTGTGATTCTGTGATCAATCAACATAATTTCCTGAACCAAAACATGTATTACTCTGCAGAAGAAAGATTCATAGTCTTACAGCCACTGACGGTATTGCTGAATAACTTTTTTCCATCACTTTGGGGCAGCTCTGTGTTTTGGAAGAAGTTCCAATGTGTGCATGGATGGAGATATGTCAGACTTCTCAAGGGAAAAGTTCATGCTTTCCTGCATCTTTCAAGGCCTTTGAGGTAAATCAAGTTGAAGAATGACTGCATTATGACTTTACAACAGAAGCTACTACATTAGCATTTTAGGTAGGCGGCACAGTTTGCCTTTAAAGGAAGTGTTCCCATCATCCCATCTTTCATTGTTATTACTATCATGGAAGTAGTGTTGAATGCAGAAATTTAAGACTTTGGGAATGAAACTGAGAAAGATTTGTGCCCACAAATCTCTTGTGCACCACAAGAATGAACAAGAAGGAATTTGTAGTAAAATAATGTCTCCCAAACTCAGCAGAAAGTTCTTTGTTCCACAGATCCCTGCAGTTATGGTGCACTGCTTGCTAATGTAAAGATGACTCGTGATGTAAGCACAGAGATAAAGCCAGTAACTGATCTGCTTTATTGTTCAAATTCAGGAAGAACATTTTGTATTGGAAAGCCTCATTTTTTTATTATTATTTTTTTTTAGGAGAGGAGGTACTAGTATGATGCATCATTTGTAGAAACTATTTGTAGCTGAATCTATGCAAAGTTTTTAGATGAGGTTTTCAAGGTAAGAGTTAAGCTTACAGAAGAGCTAGCCTCAAGTTTCTGAGCAGATGCTTGGTTTTCTTCAGTATATGTGAGAATAGAATTTGCACATATTGATATTGTTAACCTAATGATCTGAGCAAAAGCATCATAGCATGTTTTCCTGTAATTGTATACACCTACACAAATGTATCTACACACAGACACACCAAGTGGACTGAAGAGTTTGTAAAGGCTGTACTCTGTTTTCCTTCCAAAAACTTCTCAAAGTTAGGTATTGTTGAAGAAACTTTTGCAAGAACTGATGAAAAAAAAATTGGTGTAGTCTCAAACAGCTGTTCCTATGTAAAATACATTAATGCAGTTAATTAGTGATGACCTTTTCGAATATTCATCATGCCATTGCTTTATTATCCTGAAAGTTCACTGTAAAGGAAGTATAGTTGGTCCTGCAGGGAAAGGCTGAAAGTAAACTCGGTTGGGTTTAATTTTTATGCTAATGTTAGAAAAGAGTAAAGGGCTTCTGCTGGGTAGCCTTAATTTGTAACTCCATTACATATACTGTATTTATCTAGTGTCATTGTAAACTTTCTTAGGTTATAGTATTCATCAGATGATTACTTGGGTGGAACATGAAAGTTATTGGTACGAAAATTGCTTAATAGTCATGCTTTAGTGTATTTTCTTGCAGAAAATATCCTAATAAGCAAAGTAACGATGCTCCTCCAAATACCATCACAAATCTATTGAAGACTGATAATAAGAAGAAATATTAAGGGTGTTTTAATACAGTATATTAATGATTTCTTTTTCATAAGTCTTCAGTATATTTATGTGAGGATACATGCAATTATTACTGTTCACTTGAATTTCCAATTTTTCTGATAGTACTATTCTGGAGATTTACTGTGCAGACTTAATATGCTCAAAAGCCTGTGAAAATGAGCTGGTGCAAGTCATAGTCACAGTTCATAATCTTTTGTTCTTATTTATTTCATTTTCCAAAATGATGGGAAAAAAAATATCTTGAAATGTGGTTTCCCTATTTGCAGAATCTAAGTTGCAAACACAAATCTACATGACTTCTTATCAACACGCTCTTCATTTTCAAAGTGCTAAGACAAGCTTCCTCTTCAGTTCAGGTTTGCACCCTGTAAAATTACTTTCTAGATTTCTCCACTTCAGAATTTCTTTCAAATTCCTGCCACAAACTTGGTCCTGTTCTGGTGCTTCTTGCCTAACTAGATGATGGCACTGTTATAGTTTTTAGTTTACAAGCTATTGCCTTAGCCCAAAGTCAGATTTAGGGGACAGTCACTCGGAAACATTTGTCATCACAGCAGAGTTAGTATAAGTATTTGGTATTTGTCTATCAGGTCACATAACGACATAAATATATTCACCCTGTTTTCATATCTGTTCCAAGTATATATGGTAATCCCCAGATTAGCATAAAAAAGTACCTCTTAATAAATGTCAATGGGATCACTGAAATTTCCGCTCTAAATTTTTTACACAGACTCAAAAAGAAATTGTTCATAAACCAGAGAGTAGTTGGTCAGACAAGTACAGGATGCAACGCTGCTCTACCAAATCAATGCTTGCATCTCTAAAGGAGCACAAAGAAACTTTTCTTTGCATGGGAGGACAATCTAAATAATTTCCTGAATAAGTCAAATAGGTATATAAATTTGGGAATTGGACAGAGTTGAACGTGTGTGTAGGTCAAGGGAAGCATCTGAAGAAACCGTCTGTAATATCCACTATTTTTCAATAGGAACAGATTCTCATGAAGGATGTGCAACATGAATGCAGGACAGCAAGATTCCTCAGGCGGTATTGAGGAACTGCATATATAGGAAGTCTTTTAGATTTGGTGTTCATACATTTAGTTTAAGTATAGTTTGTTATAAACATTTGCAAATGTTTTCTATTTTACATTTGACTTTCAGGGCTTTTTATCCTAGCCTAACTGAGGGGAAATGAGGTACATAAAAACTTCATCCAGTTAGGGGAGGGAGGAGGGATAAATACAAAACCTGCAGTGGTAGAGATGCTTTTACAATTGCCTAGCTTTGCAACAAGTTATATTCAGTCTGGATGCATACAAGTAATTTGGCCCAGTCTTCAAGTTAGCATTACAGAAGCCAAGTAAGGAACTTTCCCACTAAGACATGAGTGAAATTTAGTGTGATAAAATAAAGTAATAGAAAGTTCACATGTGTGCTGCTCAGTATTCTGCTGGATAATGCAGCTGTGAACGTAGGCAATTTGGTCAGATCAAGGCCAGTAAATACAAGGATGCATCGAAGTACTTGCATTACTTAACCTGAACTGGAACTAATTTGTTCTTCACTGTGTGTTTTAGTTTCCAGGAGCAGGCATCCCATAAAGCATAATTAAAACTCCTAATCTGATTTTGTCTCTACTGTTATTCCTGCTGTTGCCATTCACACTGTCAAAGGACAATTATTCTCATTAACAAAAAAAAAAGTACTGTTTAGGGGAATGCAAATTCCAGAAATCTTACTCAGCACTTAGAGTGTACTAATGGTATGCAATATTTGACTGTCTGCTAAAACTTTACACATCCCACAGGCAGTGAAGCAGTGAATTTTTAGTTAGTGTCATGCTTTTTTCTATGCCTATTGATTAACGTGCTGGTAAAAACTTTACATATACTTAATCACTCATAATCAAACAGATCTGATTTCATGCTGCTAAAAACTTCAGTATAATGATTAAATGACATCAGCAGAAAGAATTTAGCTAAATCTGAAGCTGGATTGTTTCCAAGCTTAATGATGATGTTTAAATCTTCCTTCATGTTATACTGTGTCTTTTAGGGAACATTCTTGTGATGCCTTATCATAAGAGAGGGAAGGATAGTAGAGTTCTTTTGCAGGGTTTTCTTGGGCAGGAAGGAAAAAAAAAATGAGACTGTGCAAAAGGAGGACAAACCTTTCAGTTAGAATATATATTACATAGCATGTATGAAGACATAGGCATGAATTTCCAGCTGGCAAGTTTGAAAAAAAATATCAGGATGACAAATATAGATTGTTAAAATTGCTAAAATTAGGAGTGGAGGTAGAGAAGGTGCCAGATTTTGGTTTCTACTTTCTCACCCAGACAACCTCTTTTACAAAATAAATGAAATTAGAAAACATGACATACTCCCATCCACTCTTCCTTAACTTATTGTCCCTTACAGGAACAGATATGCCAGCTCTCAGATCACATTCTGAATGTGAACTCAATTTATTTCACGAACTTTGCTAAATGTACACTGAACTGTTTGTCTTATGCATTCATGAATATATTGCTTCATCATTTTTCATTCATTCATTTGTTTCTTCCTATAGCTTTTATGCTTCAACATAAATACTATTTTCTAAAAACATATATGAATGTTTAAGACAAATTACCTTCAGAAAAGATATAAGATGCTTTCAACAAATATTTGGAAATGGATTTTTAGCTTTTCACATATTCACATATTAGAAAAAACAAACAACCCAACCCCCCTCCCCCCCCCCAAAAAAAGAAAAACCAACCCAAAACACCATTTTCATGGACTTTTTTTTAATAGTCCTTTTATGTTGTTGTTCTCTTTTATCTTGATGAGAGGATGTTAAGCAATTATAAAGCAGAATAAATCACGAGATGAAATGTTTCCACCCTGATTTTATTTCTTTTTTGTGGTCCCCTGAAGCAGGTGTAATAGATGGATCAGTGGTCTAATTTGTTAATTCCCTGAAGCTTGAAAGAGATATCTTGGGACTAAAGAACATAGAAGGTCTCTGAAGAAATGCAGTATTCAATTATTTATTTTCCTCTGTCCTTAAAGACTTCTTTAGTTCCAAATCTTCCTATTTCTCCTATATAATTAATGAGAAGTATAAAACAGTTAAATTTGTCTGGATTTGAAAGCATATATATTTATTATTTCTTTCATTTGTCGTAATAAATGTGTATGCATGTGCATAAGAGCTTCTGCTTATTTTTTCATCATGTACATAGCATATGCCATGTATTTCATCATGTCTTGAAAATGAAGACAACTCTTTCACTAGATAAAAAGTTTTGTCATAGATACAGTTTGCAGGAAAATATATTCCTCACTGTACAGAATGGATTTACAAATTTATACTCAGAGCCATTTGTAATTGGAGGGGGCAGTGTTAGATCATTGTTTTCACTTAGTAATATTGAGATGGACGTCAAGAACCTGTGTAGTCTATTTTGTTTACTCAACGTAGACGACGTTTTGAAACTGAAACAGAAATCTTACCTCTAAACGATAGAAAGTGTTAGTGCTAGGAAGGCAGGAGTTTTAGATATATTTTCAAGGCTGAGGAAAATATTGAATGCACATATTTCACTTAAAAGGTAGACTAAGATAACAGCCACTATTGAGATCTGCAGCTGTATCTTCTCTCCTGTTTCTTGGAAAAAAAACTGTTCAAGAAATCAACCAGTTGCCTCAAATGTAATGTGAAAAATCTTTCCTACACCACTGATGAAATTCCAAGTTGTCCATCCCTGTGCTTGATAGATTCTAGACCCCATAGACCCCAAGTAGATTCCAAATCTCACCCCTACTTTATTTATTTATTTATTTGTAAGATTGGCAGAATCAAGCAATCCACAAATGCCTTTTCTCCTCCAATGGGAAGGCCCAGGTGAAAGGAGAATGCTCCAAGCTCACACTGTCCGTGCTTTGAACTACCTTGGCAACAAACTTGTGAAAGTAAAACTTCCAAAAATCAGTGGTAGACTTTTAGTAGTATACATGTACTGGAAGCATTGTAAATATCAGCTCAGGAGCTGAAGTTTGATAATTTCATCTCCATGGAAATTTGTCTCCTTGTCCACACATAAGGGACTGAAACCTATTGACACGTACCATTCATTACTGTAATTTCTAGATACTTGTTACATTATAATAAAAACAATTTTAGGTGCAAAGTGAGATTTTCAAAATCCAGCAAATAATGATTTTCTTTTAGATAAATGTGATAAGGGTTATTTAGATCATGTAATTAAATACTTTTCTCCTATCAAAAGCATTACTAAACATACAGAGGAAAAATGTGCATGTGTGTGAAATTAACATTTCTTGACTCAGAATTCTGCAAGAAATATGAAAGAGTTTGAATACAAATTATTCTTTGTATATGGATCTCCTATGTGGTTTCTCAATAAGTAAAAGCCAGTATGAATAACATTTCAATAGTGATAAAGTCTTAGGATTCTAGAAATTGTGCATTTCCAGTAAATGAATACTGACTGGTCTTGTCTAAGGCACTTCTGTGAATTGTTTTCCAGAGCAATAAAGCTTATAATTTTTGCTCTTATCTGCAAACTTCTGACCTATAAAACTGTTTAAGGACAAATGTGTTTTCTTTCAGTACAGTTCTTTCCCACTTTTTTTCAGACAGATCTCCATAACTCATGAGTTTTCTTATAGGGACGCTTATTCCCAATTGTAGTTTTTAGAAAGCATACCATTTCCTTAAAAATTTGTATCCTTTATTAATTACTGATGTATTAAACTGAGGCTTTTAACAGGATAATACAGATACAAAAAACATGTTTTGAAGTGTAGAAAATATAGTGATTTATAGAACTCAGTCATTGCAAGAATTCTATAAATATTTTAACAGAACTATTTATTTTTCTGTCTGGAATCAATTAGCACCAGAAACCCCAAAGTAAGTACAATTTACCCTTGAAGAGTATTAAAGGAATATAAGGCAGTATCTTTATTCTGGAAAGTATATGAGCAGTGCTGATAACAAATTTCTTAATTTGCACATGTTAAGAATGTCTTTCATGTTATTTTTTTTTAATGTTTACAGTCACTCAGGTCATGATGTGTGACACTGGATATAGGGTGAATGAAAGCACAGTCTTCTCCGTGCATTTGTGAAAAAAGAGTGGGGAGGAGAATAAATATCTTAACAGCTGTCATTGCCAAAGATTACTTAAAAGATGTAAAAGCCTTCATTTGCCTTCAGGAGCTGTGACATATGGTCAGAAATGGTTTGAAGATTTACTGTCATCTTTGTTGGATGAGATTCAAAGTGTTTTTAACAAGGATCTTGCCCTCTCATCATCTTTGGAAAAATCCTTCAGAATCTGTAAAACTTACAGAAAGCAGACAGAGATTAACAGGTCTCACATTTTTATTTATTTATTTTTTATGTAAGGCAATTAGCAGGGTTGCTGGATGAAATAAAATATATATTACTTGTGAAAGTGTACCTTTTATTTTATCCTACAATCCAGTTTGTTATTGGATGCTATTTTGTCACAAGTATCAGTGACAGATTGTCCCTTACCTAGTTAATTTGGAGCTCAGGTGTAATCTTGCACACTGCTTGCAGTGTGATTTAGAGGCCTGAAGCTACTCAGTCCAATTACAGTTATCCATTTGGTCTGGATCTTCCTCCCCCACCAGTTACCAGTTGTGGATTTAACATTTTGAACACATCACAGGACCTTTCCACTGATAAAAGCCCATTAAAACTTGTGAGGCCGTGAAAGCAACAGGAAGGTGCTCAGTGACAGGCTACATAATCAAGTAAAGCAAAGGCTAATGGTTAAAGGGCCTTGAGACAACTGCCTTACCATAGAAGTGCTTGCAACTGAAAATGATCCCAACTGTGCATCCTAAAATCTTAATGGACAAATCTTCTCTAACATCATTTCAAGCTGAAGCTGTGGGGAACAGTACTATTCTTATTTTCACTCCCAGTGAATTTTGCACCTGTGGGAATTTAGAGTAAAGCCTTTAACAATGAATATCGAAAGGTCCTTTATCTCAACGTATGCTAGGTATCAGTGAGATATGGCAAAGGGCACCTTTCTTATCCCTCTAAATTTTGCATAAGTCAGACTGATTTAAGCTCTAGCTGAATAAAAGTCTTCCAATTTTAGCAGACTTGACAAGAATTTATTGTGTTCCAGTAAGAAAATAACAGAAACATAATATTCTGATCATATTTTTAAAGGTATCTTCAGAGTATAATGTTATGGCACTTGCACAGTAGAATTATAGTGACTTTCAGATTCAGTGTCCTTGGTTGTTTCCTGAATAACAATAATGTATAAGACATAAGTAAGAAATTAGTCATCTACATATGTAAAGCTTCTCAGTGTCTCCTAGCCAGGATGGGAGCAGAGCTATCACAAGCAGAGGGGAACTGGGGATGGCCATTATGTTAGCGCTTCACTGGATTCTAGGGGGAAGGAGACAAATGCACAGTGCCAACCTTGCATGTTTTCATGGTGCCAAATGAAGGCTGTTGGGATGATGAACCAGAAGTAGTTGTGGGCAAAGAAGAATATAAACTGGGTATGTCAGAGAACAGAGAGTCAGAAAAAGTAATAAAGTGGAAGACAGATTTAGCCGGGGAGTTCTGTCGTTCTCTTCCATTTGTTGCTGTTGTCACTGAAATCTTCTCAAGGAAAAATGTCCAGAAACGGTTTAGGTTGTTGCTTTCTGTGTTTCCACGTTAGACAAAAGCTCAGCCAATATTGCATAAAAATAAAACTCCTTCTACCTGCATGTGGAACAAAGAAAATTTTATGTTTGAACAAAAACATGCTTCATCAAATTTACAGGAAGATTCTGGCTATGCAGATGTTGTCAAATTAAATCTGTCTATAGCCATTCTTGGGCACTGCTGTTTGCCTCAAGGCAGTGCTGCATGGAACATGCCCATGTATGCAATCACTGTGAGCAGTTGCTGCTATGTGCTACTCCTAACTCCATTTTGATATAATTGCCACTTCAGGGAGGAAAATAAGCTATAATTCCCCTCCTTCAGAGTTCCTTACCTGATGGAGTTTTTACTTGCTCTATTGTTGCTTCAAATGCACTAAACTTTCTACAGAGCATCGTTCCTTCTGTCTGGAACTTTGTTTTCATGACAGCAAGACCTTCCTAACCCTCAGACTTGCATAAATTTGCATAAATCCACCAATACAGGGCCTCCCATGTGCTTGTACTACTCTCATTATGTGACAGGAACACAAATGTTCAAAACAGAACTGCCAGTCCTGCCTGAGAAACACTTATCTCCTGAAAGGAGGTTAACATGGAAACAGTATTCCAGAGGAGAACACCATTTACTGAAGTATTTACCCCTACTGTCTGCCAAGGGTGCAGATCATCAAATGCTATTGCTAGAGGAACTCAGAGGAGAGGAGTACTACATGGAAGGAGATGCTGAGTGGGATATGTCTTTGCAGATTGCCCCTGGTACCCCTGGATGTGATGACAGGGAAGGGACAAGGAGATGGATGTCTTCTTCAAACACAGATCCAAGCTGAGACTCAGGCATGGAAATAAAATAAGAAAAAGCAAAAACATAGGTTTCTGCTATGTAATAGAAGGGAACCATAAGGGGAAAAAAAAGAAAAAAAGACAAAAAAGAAAAAAAAAAAAAAAAAGAAGTATTCATCTACGTCTTGAATAAACAAGATTAGTCCAAGAGTACAGTGAAGCAAACATGGCCCTTTGTGAGTGATGAATCAATACAGTCTCGTGGTGCCTCCAAATTCCTCCAACAGGATGTCTTTCATGATATTTTTCATTGTATCTGAGATGTAGCACTAAGCTCTGTTAGTTTTCTGAATAACTTGAGTTTTGCTTCTTATTAGTGCAAATTAGTGCAGTCTTCTAGAGGGATTTAACAATATATCTTACATAGGCAGAAAGTGTACCTTTTAACTTCTTTTTCTTTTTTTTAAAAAAAAAGCAATATCTTTTGCTTTGAAGCAAATCTTAATCATTGTCATTTAATTGTTTTATGTAATTCACTGAGTTGCTGCACCATGACTTACATTAACATCATAGAATCTCTGTGAACTTTAATTCTTTTTTTTTTTTTTTTTTTTTTTTGGTTTTCCTGTGTTTTGAGCACAGAGACAAGGCATATAAATGACATACATCAGCACAAATATATTACTAAGAATGTCAAATACTGTGTCATTGTTTCGTTGAATAACTTCCAAAAATGAGTTTGTAGTATCCACAGTAAATGATAGCTAAGAAACCTATGTAATGAATTTATAAATTTATCCTAATCAAAAGTTGGTTTTCAGATGTAATTTCTTGACTGAGCCCGGGGGCTAAGGACAGCTCAGTAGGGGGATAATTGTATGTAGTGTTACTAGTATGAAAAGCAGAATCACAAAATCATACTGTCATTTGAGTTGGAAAGGACCTTTAAGGATCATCTAGTCCAACCCATCTGCAATGAACAGGGACACTTATCAACTAGGTCAGGTTGCTCAGAGCTCCATCCAGCCTGACCCTGAATGGCCTCAGGGATGGGGCATCCACCACCTCTCTGGGCAACTTGTTCCAGTGCTTCACCACCCTTACTGTAAAAGATGTATTCCTTATATCTAATCTGTTAATTTGAAACCATTTTCCCTTGTCCTATCACCCCAGACCCTACTAAAGAATCTGTCCCCTTCTTTCTTGTGGCTCCTCTTTAAATACTGAAAGGCTGCTATCAGGTCACCTTGCAGCCTTCTCTTCTCCAGGCTGAATAGCCCCAGCTTTCTCAGGTTGCTCTCATAGGGAAGGTATCCCGTCACTTGGATTACTTTTTGGTCCTCCTCTGGATGCACTCCAACAGGTAGATGCCTCTCCTGTAGTGAGGATTCCACATCTGGACACAGTATTCCAGGTGAGGTTCTCATCACCACAGAGTGAAGGAGCAGGATCACCTCCCTTGACCTCCCGACTGCATTTCTTCTGTTGCAATGCAGGATATAGTTGGTCTTCTAGGTTGCAAGGGCACATGTCTGGTTCATGTTCAATTTCCCATCCACTGGTATCCCAAGTTCTTTTCAGCAGTGTTGTGCTCCATCTTTACACCTCCCAGCATATACTGATAGTGGGAGTTGCCACAACCCAGGTGCAAGAACTTTCACTTGCCTTTCTTGAACTACACGAGGTTCTCCTGATCCCACTGCTCTAGGTCTCCCTCAATGTACTCCAGTCATGTTGACTGCACCATACATCTTGGTTTCATCTGCAAACTTGCTAAGAGCATGCTTCATCCCACTGTTGATGCAATTGATGAAGATACCAAGGCCCATCAGTACTGACCCCTAATGAAAACCCTTAATCACTGATCTCCATCTGGACATTGAAACACTGACCATCACTCACTGGGTATGATTTCCCAACCAGTTCCTCATCCATCAAACAGTCCATACAATAAATCCATATCTTTCCTCTTTGGAGAGAAGGATGTTCTGGGGGATTGTTTCAAAATTCAGATAGATGACATCAGGTTCTTCCCTTGTCCACAGATGCAGTTACACTATCAAAAAAAACCCACAAGGTTGGACAAGTAGGACTTGGTCTTGATGAAATAGTTGAAAGTGTTTGTAGACTATTAAGACAGTGAAGCACTGTTTGGCATTTTGGAAAACTGCAAAGAACAGATAAATGCTTTTCTTAGAAATTGGTGTAGATGATTCTGATGACATTTTTTGAAAGATCTGTGAAATATTTGCATTCCTTAAAGTGGGTATTCCAGTGAGTAGGACAAATGGACTACTAAATTAAGATACTGCATTACAAGTGTCAACGTGCAGAATAGAATCATAGAATCATAGAATCACAAGGTTGGAAACGACCTGCAAGATCATCTAGTCCAACCACCCTCCCATTCCCAGTACCACAAGCTACTAAACCATCTCTCGTAGCTCCTCATCCAGGCGCCTCTTGAACACTACCAGGGACGGCGACTCCACCACCTCCCTGGGCAGCCATTCCAGTGCCTGACCACTCTCTGAGAGAAAAACTTTCTCCTAATGTTCAACCTAAACCTCCTCTGGTACAACTTCTGGCCATTTCCTCAGGTCCTACTATTTATCTGGGAGAAGAGACCAGACCCTTTTTCATCACGACCTCCCTTCAGGAAGTTGTAAAGTGCAATGAGGTCTCCCCTGAGTCTCCTCCAGACTAAACAATCCCAGCTCCCTCAGCTGCTCCTCATAAGAAGACTAAGATAGAATGTGGGTGAAGGAACCATTGCTTCTATAAGGAAACCAGTATATAGTAACTATTAATATTAAACTTTGATTCAGTATTGGAGGACATCAGTTCCGAGGTTCCTGCAATCAGCTTCAATGTGCATTCACATTACTAAAATAGGTACTATAACTGAACTTACCATTCAAGTAACATAATATCAATTTTACCATTTTGAACTAGAGGGGGCCACACAATGAGCTTTAACTCTGTAAATGTACAGAGAAGTGGAACATTCTTTGCAGTAGTACAAAAAATGGATAGTGATTCAACTTTTCTGCCTACATTACTTCTAAGAAGGTACTATTTCTACTTCCTGATTAGCAGAATACATTGGAATCTCTGTATCTAGTGTAGTAAGCAGGTTGAAGAAACTTGAATTATATATGGATTAGAGTATTAAGACAATCAGGTTTTTGGCTTAGGCCTTAATTGCTATGCTTAACTGTTCTTAGTGTTTTGCATAGCAAGGACAGAAGAGTTTTTCTTCACTTTTGCAGTGAAGATGTACATTTATGTGGTCTCAGAGGAACAACAGGCAAGCAGGTCTGTGTTTGAATTCTTAGCTATTGATTAAAATCTCTGAGGCTTGGTTCTGAAATAATTTTGCATGATTTTGTTGCCAATACATCTAGTCTGTTTTAGTTTTAATTTAGGGAACAGCTAAATACTGTGCTCTCAATGAAGCATTTGTTTCCCATTGAACAATGCAAGAAGTCTCAGCATGTAGTGTAAAGCTAATGATAAAATATTGTTATGTGGCTTTTTAATATCAACTGTAAGTTCATTGTTGTCCAACATTATGGTGTCTACATGGTGCGTGAATGAATGGCTGTGGTTTAGAATGGGATTAAGACATATAGATCTAACATTCTTTATCCCAAACTTCCAGCTGTATTTCTAAGTTTAGTAAGTAAGAAAATTTTTGGGAAAAAAATGACATTATCTTCCCAATATGCAAATAATCTCTCTGTATATTTTGTTCCTATTTGTTTGGTTTTGATGCAGACATCCATATTTTTGTCTTATATTTTATTACATCTTTAATTACTAAGAACTGTATCTTAGACCAAATTCTCTGACTTTACATTTCTAATTTTTATAGCTGGCTGGAGAAGTTTTGAACTTTATTTTTTCTTGTAAAATGTTGCTAAATTAGACCTTTGAGATACATGTCTATATTTATCTTTTACTTCTTACTGGAGAATTTAAAGAGAAAAAGTCTGATAAAATACTGAGCCACTGACAGGCTGGAATGAAAGTCTACTTTTCAGAAAACAATATGTAATCCAAAGTGAATATGAAGAGAAAAGGAATGTACTAAAAATGGGAAATCACAAAAATGCAGTGCACAATATTTTATTCTAATCCTAAAATTCCAATTTTACCTTAGAAATACTATCAATAGTCATTTTTGATCAGTTTTGTAAGCAATAATTATGACATTCTCACTAGGAGCAGATAAAATAGTTGGAAAATAATAAGTTGCCAAAGTACATAAGTACTTATTTTATTGTGATATAAGCCCAGATAATGAAGCTGTTTGAGATAATATTTATTAAAGAATAACATACTGTTCTTTATTTTACTCTTGTTGAATTTTTTTCAACTTCCCCACAAAGCACTAAGGATTCATTTCTGAAAAGTTTAGTCTATCTATAATTCTAAAGAATTAGTATGGCTCTCATCATTGGATTTAGACGCCAGTAAAGCAAGTAGTGATTCAGCACTTGATGGTCTAGCAAAAAGAAATTTTAAGGTAACAAGTAAATGCTTTTCTCATTTGTGTACAGACATGGATGTACTTTGGAGACACTGATTTTTGAAGGAAACCCATTTCCTTTCAAAAGTATGGAAAACAAACAGATTTGCAGGTCTCTACAGTATACACAAGGTATGAGTAACCCTGTCAGATTTACTTTTTCAGCATTCAGCAGACTACTTAAGGAAAGATATATTAATTCATTTTTAATGTTAGGAAAATAGAGTCATTAAAAAGCAGATAACATAAAATGCCAGAAGTGCTTTTAACATTACATGAAGTGCTCTACTTGCCTAAATAGCTTGCTACTTTTGGAGATCTAGATATGTGGATGTATTAAATATTAAAATAGAGGTTGCTTTCTAAAATGCAGTGTTTCTTATCAGAAAAAAAAAAAACAGCTTGAACAAGTAGTGCTGTTGTATAATGCATGATGTTGATAATAAGAGAGTCTAGCAAAATCATTTTTCACGATGTAAGAGTGACTAGTGTTTTGAATAAGAAATATCCGCCGTTCATGTTCTCTTGACATATATATAACAGTGCCGTCAAGATGCATGTGATTATAAGTTTACAATACATTCTAAGTCATATGAGTTCTACAGTGGGTTTTTACTCTCTTTTTTTATATATTAGCTGGTTATCAGCCCTTTTAACAGGTTATCTGTAAACTTGATTAAAAATTCATTCTCAAAGAGTAGTTATCAGTGTTTCAGTGTCAGTTTAAATTAATGCATTGACGAATTATGCAGGGCCAATTCCATATCCAGTGTTATTTAACATACATCATATGGATTTAGAGGAAAAGTAGGAATTCTTTCCATTGAATTTTCAAATTACACTAACTGGCCTGCAATTAAATATACAACATTAAATAAATAATAAAAAGTGTTCTAATGATTCCGATATGTTAAGGAAAACACTGGGAAGAAAATAGTGTATTATTCAGCAAATGTAAATTAAAAAAAAAAAAAAAAAGGATTTCAGAGGAATCATGTTTTAAGTATAGGCTAGGAAATGGTCGATTATTTAAGGTTTTATATAAATAGGTTTCTATGGTCACAATGAGTTAAAAAGTGAGCAGAAGTAAAATGCAACGTGATATGGCCAAAAAAAGCAGATTGTATAGTGGGATTCATAGATAGGAGCATTTTCTGAAAGGCACATGAAGAAATGATTTTGTAATAGGAGTATTTTGTACAGTTTTGAACACAACAGCTAAGAAAGAACAATTGCAAGCAGTCCATCCTGTGTAATGATTATGAGATGATATGACATGCATGAAAACGTGGGGGAAACAAGTTTTTCAGTTAAGAAAATGTTTTCAAACTTAAAAAAAAAAAAACTATTAAAAAGAAATACATGTTACCCAGGCTTATTAAAAAAATAAATCAGTATTAGAAGTAATAAACCTTCCAACATTCAGGCTATTGAAGAACCAGAGTGGATTTTCTAGAAGGAATTCAAGAACAGCTTAAATCAACAGTGGCACACGTTGAGTAGTGGGAGATAGAAAAAAGCTGTGCATTCTGTTCTGTGATAGATTTTGTTGGAAGAGAGAGAAGTTGAAATTCTAGTCTAACCCAGGTACCAGTTTTCATCATGCAGAAGACAATAAATCAAGGTCTCTCTTCAGGATGGAGTTGAGACTGATTAGAGTTGCCAAACCAATGATCTCATAAAATGATAGAATTTTTTTTTTTTTTTTCCATTCATGACATAAGTCATGGCTTGGTAAACACTACATAGTATATCCGAGGGTACTTGTGATGTGTGACTTTCAATTTGAATTTGTATGGACGGAGTAACACACTTTTTATCTATGCAAACATGTATTTTAAGAAAATTTCCAAGGAACTGGAGTACTTACACATGAAATAATTAGAGAGATGAGGCAGATAGGAGTAACGTATTTGGTATTGTTCATTTACGATTATATATGAATCATAGAATCAAAGAATCACAGAATCATAGAATGATAGAATCAAAGAATGGCTTGGGTTGAAAAGGACCACAGTGATCATCTAGTTTCAACCCCCCCCGCTGTGTGCAGGGTTGCCAATCACCAGACCAGGCTGCCCAGAGCCACATCTAGCCTGGCCTTGAATGCCTCCAGGGATGCACAATCTCCTTGGGCGACCTTTTCCAGTGTGTCACCACCCTCTGAGTTAAAAATTTCCTCCTAATATCTAACCTAAACATCTCCTGCCTCAGTTTAAAATCATTCCCCCTTGTCCTATCACAATCCACCCTCATAAACAGCCATTCCCCCTCCTGTTTATATGCTCCCGTCCAGTACTGAAAGGCCACAATGAGGTCTCCCTAGAGCCTCCTCTTCTCTAAGCTAACCAAAGCCCAGTTCCCTCAACCTTTCTTCATAGGAGAGGTGTTCCAGCCCTCTGATCATCTTAACGGCCCTCCTCTGGACCTGTTCCAAGAGTTCTGCGTCTTTCCTGTACTGGGAGACACAGGCCTGGATGCAGTACCCTAGATGGGGCCTCATGAGAGCCGAGAAGAGGGAGAAAATCACCTCCCTCTCCCTGCTGGCCACTCCCCTTTTAACGCAGCCCAGGTTATGGTTGGCCTTCCAGGCTGCATGCGTACACTTCTGGCTCACGTCTAGCTTCTCGTCTACCAGGAACCCCAAATCTTTCTCCATTGGGATGATCTCAAGAGATTCTGTGCCTAGTCTGTATAAACACCTGGGATTGCCCCAGCCCATGGGAAACACCTTGAACTTGAAGATCTGTTTCTTGTTAATTTTTTGTTGTCATTGTTGTTTGTTTTTGTCTTGGTGATAACATTGCAGTGATGTGGTTTAAGAGCAAAAACGTTTCCGCTCAATGTTAGATATTAAGTGGTCTCTATTAAGGGAAAGTGAGAGGCTTAAAAAAAAGTCCTTATGATAACATGGAGCTAGAGGGATTGAGCTGAAGGGACATCAGATTGGAAAGATGTGAGTTCAGTTTTTGATCTTGATTTTGAGCAAATCACTTTGTCATTTACTTCTGTTCCCCTTAGCCCCACTTGTTTCATATAAACTAGCACTTTGAAAAGCTGTGCAGTGTGTGCTGCTCACTGTGTGTTTAACAACATAGTCAGCCCTGTTCCATCAGGAACTTCAGGCATGATTACTATTTAGTAATAACAACCACATGAAACAGAAAATACGAGGTTGTGAATAAGGTAGATACGCAAAGCTCACATCTAGTCTGGTTAGATGCTTTAGATATTGCAGTGAGATATTAGTACCATTCAGCCAGAATATGTTTAGCCATTTGAGATATTAATATTCATCTCTTCCTGTGTTATCCACAGC
Organism: Tetrao urogallus; assembly: GCF_951394365.1. Taxonomy (NCBI): domain Eukaryota; kingdom Metazoa; phylum Chordata; class Aves; order Galliformes; family Phasianidae; genus Tetrao; species Tetrao urogallus. The sequence goes on from NC_136813.1 coordinate 48,922,059, forward strand.
AACAGCAAGAAAAGGAACCAAGTTTAAAAAAAAAATTCATAATCACGCTAGTCATCTCATGTATTTCTTGCATAATACAAATCCTTTTGTCTTGTATTCTAATATAATCAAACTCCTATAAGTATTTTCATTGAGATATGCTTACTGTTATAAGGTTTAGGATTTTTTACTGTAGTTTATGCTTGACATCTTGAAGAAGATAGACATGCCAGGACCATTTTACAAACACGGAATCATGTTAATTCTATTTCCATGCATTTTGTTCTGAGTACGAAGTGTTGATGCGGTAATTTTATAACTTGTTGATTTTAGAGTCTACATTTCATACTGATATTACATTTTTATTGAACAAGATCAATGTCTAGTTATTAATAATAATTTAAATTATTCTAAAGCATTTTATCATATTTTTGTTTTTCAGAAATATTTCTCAGTTATATTTCTAAAGACTAGTTTCTAGTCTCTGTGGTGGCCACACAATCATAGATCTTCAACTTACTGCTTTCACATTTACAACAAATACCAGTTTTTTTGAGCAATCTCCTGCATTTTGTAACCATGATAGATAGCTTAGACCGTAATTTAAGTAATGTAAGTATCTGAAACATCAGTGACTGAGCTCAAATACTCAGAGTCCCTTTTATAGTCAACGACACAAAATAGGTATTTCTGTAAAGCAGTTCATCTCATCTTGAGATATGTATCTTCATGAGTCAAACAAATTACCTTCTCGTGAAATCTAGTTTACTCTATCATTGTAGATATCTTAACACTGATGATTAATTTTTAGATATCTGAAATTGGAGGATACAAATCTTACTGCATTAGATAATCAGTACTGCATATACAAAAATATTTATTTAACAGAGAAGAATTTCTTGAAATTTCAGATGTAGCTCTTGATAAATTTTATAACTCATCTGTTGATAAGACTTGTTATGCTTGTCACATGTCTTGCACTGAGAGCAGTCTACAATTTTCAAATTTGGAAAATGTTTTCAATTCCTGCTTTAAAGAATCTGAAGCCATTTATTGTAGGGATGCTTTAGTATGACTGTGTTAGTAAAAATGATACAGATAATTTTCTCAGTAAGTTTCTAAAGATGAGAAAATCGTTCTTTCTTATAATCAGAGAAAGTAGAATTTAATTTTGCATTGTCTTTCAACTGGTAGTAATTTACACGTATGCCAAGAAGAAAACTTTAGCAAATCAAAATAGTTGCCTCCATATAATTCAGATCTCACCTAGAATCACAGAATCATAGAATGGGTTAGGTTTGAAGGAAATTTCAGTTTGAATCACATAGCTGATATTCTATAGAATTCCACGATCTTTCTCCTAATCCATGAATCCCTGAGCAAGAAGTACTGAACTGCCTGATCTGGGATCTGCTTACCATCTGTGTATGCAATATGAAGAAAGAAATAAAAAAACAACAGTGCTGTGATGCTACCAGGGCATTTATTGAAGCCTGGTCTTGCTCTGAAAACACCATTAGAAGGCATGCTCCCTTTCTGTTACCCTCTATACAGTCATGGTTGCACATGTAATGTTTCCTATAATAGTATAGCAAAAAGCTATTAAAAATATATGCCAGGCCTGGAGCACTGTGTCCAGTATTGGGCCCCTGGTACATGAGAGATGTGGAGCTACTGGAGAGAGTCCAATGAGAGACCACAAAAATTTTGAGGGAGCTAGAGCACCTCTCCTGTTTGGAGAGGATGAGAGCAGAGACTGTTCAACCTCAAGAAGAGGATGTTTATGGAGGATCTCATCAACGTATACAAATACCTGAACTGGGAGAGCTGAGAGGAGAAAGCCTGGCTCTTTTCAAGAGTGCCCAATAACAGTACAAGAAGCAGTGGCAGAAAATGGAGTGCGCAGGTTTCCTCTGAACATCAGAAATCTGTGCATGTTGACCTGACTTGTCCCTTTTCGGAGATATTCAGAATCCATCCGGACATGGTACTGGGCAGCCTGCTTTAAGTGTCTTTGCTTGAGCAGAGGTCAGACTTGATGACCTTCAGATGTTCCTTCAAACCTCAACCACTCTGTGATTTTCTGGTGCTATAGTTTGTCTTTATTCCAGTCACAAGTGGTGGCTGAAGCTGTAAGATTCTTTTCACTTGGATCCAAAGAATTTTCAGAGGTTTCACAGCAACAGAGTTATAAAGCAAATCTGAAACAAAATTATTGCATTCTCCAGGAAATATCACATTCAATATATTATATCATATGCAAATAGAAATATATGGCTAAAAAAAGCAATGTGAAGTATGACAAAAGGATCAAAAATCACTTGAGAAAGGAAAGAGAAATGATTATTCTCTAATCAAAAGTGAAACTACTGCATAATCACACAAAAGCCAAAACTATAAGACAAATCAGTGAAGACACTACCTAATCCTTTCAGGAAATTAAATCTACACACAAAAAACGTTTATTTTCCTGTATGCATTCAGCTCAGAAAAATAAATAAATGAGACATTCAAATAATATAAGAATTTGCATATTCATCAGTTGGATGGAAATTAGATTTTCTATGTGGACATGATAAGAGTTGCATTTCAGTAGCACTGATAAGTGAATGTCAAAGCATACATTTTTAGGAGACAATCTGGTTACTTTGGCAACTCTGGCATTATTAGTCACTTCTGATAAGTCATCTTTCTTTCTTTCATTACCACCTGTGGCCTTTATCACTGTTTCCTAGTAACATCAAATTGTTTTGATAAAAAGTAATTAATATATTCAGTTGTAACAAGGCTATACATAAATATGATCACTCTTTATTGTTTATTCTCAAGGTAGCATAACACAATTTAATAGTAAGCTTTGTCTTCTTTTCTTTATTCTTAACCAAACTTGAGAAAATTATGTTGAATTACTGAAGCATCTGTATATCCCAACCCATTAAAATAATACTATTAGGCTTTAAAATGCCAGATAGGATAGCTGCTGTTTGATTAACAAGAGAAATAATAGCTGTGAGTTAGAATAAAGTAAGAAATTATTATTGTGAGAGGTTTGAGAAAATTAAAACAATTCAGAGATGCAGAGATTATTTAAAGCCACCTCAAAATATGTCAGTGATTTCTGTAGTTAATTTCTTGATATTATTCAACCACATTTTAAAGCCCTAATAGGCCTAAGTAAGGAAAAATAGGAAGTTTTAAAAATTTTGTGCAGACAGCATTATTAGATTTTGTTTAAATGATTACTCATGTTAACAATTCAGAAAATACATGCTCATATGTGTGTATGTGCTATAGTTTTTCATCATGTAAGATGCTTTTGTTGCTGCTGCACCTAATACGTCAAAGAACTCAGTAGGGAAACTATACTGCTCTTCTCCAAGCTGAACTGTCCATGCTCTCTCAGCTCCTCTTTGTATAACAGATTTTCTATTCCCTCATTCATTTTCATACCCTTTGCTGGACTCTCTCCAGCATTTCCATGTTCTTCCTGGACACAGTACTCAAGGTGCAGCCTCACCAATAGCCGGAATGTAGAGGAAAAATCACCTCGCTTGATTTGCTGTCAGCACTATTTCTAGGGCAGACCAGAAGTCCATTGGTTTTATTTACTGTAAGAAGTATATTCAACTTTTTTTAATTGCACACATAGGTCCTTGCCTGCAAAGCTTCTTTCCATCCTGTCATCTCCTAGATTGTACCAATACATGCATGCATTAATCTTTCCCACATGCGGGACTTTTTATCTACCTTTTTTGAACTTATTCTTAGTCCATTTCTGAAGTCTGTTGAGGTCCCTATGGATGGCAGCACTATACTCTGCTTTGTATAACCTGCAAATCTGCTGCTAGTGAGCACTGTCCCATCATCTAGTTTATCTGCTTATCTGAAGATAAAATGTATTCACTGCTCTCATCTTTACTCACTGGTCATTTCATTGTAGAATGCATGATTTCCCCTTCATAAATCTGACTACATCCAGTCACCTTCTTTCCTTTAATATGTTTCGAAATGGCTCCTGGGATTATTTACTTCTCCACCATTGAGGCTGAGCTTGTAGTTTCCTGGATTTTCCATCTTGCCATGCCTGAATATAGAAATGACATTTGCTTTCTTACAGGACTCAGAAACTTCACTGTCTAACCATGACCATAAATTTCAGTTGGTTTGCACTATTTTTTTTTTATTATTATTTGTTTGGAAAATACATTTTCCCATGTTCTTGGTAGACAAACAAATCATCTTATGTTGCAGTGTAGGTATGAGGTAATTTTTTTACCATTTAAAATTTTTATTTCAGATTGATTATGACTACTAATCTACCAACATTATACTTAAAATATTTATTCAATTTTAATAATAATAATAATAATAATAATAATAAACCCTGCAATTAGATATTCCTCATACTGAAGTATTTCTGCGACTCGACTAGGAAGAATGTAAATTGTGAGTTTATGTGCAACTGTTACAAAGTGTTTGCTGGAAACAAAAGCAATGCAACTCTATTTTATTTTATTTCATTTTTCTAAAAGAACTATTCCACTCATAATGTATAATTTTAGTCAAACTTTGTTCAAACTGGAAATAGGAAGTTATCAAATAATTCACAAATCAGTTTTGACTATTGCCTTTGAGAAGAATATTAAGTCTTAATGACCAGAGAAAAGGGCAAAATTCATCAAATAAATTATTCATGAAAAATGATTGCCCATCTTTAAGTGACATTATGGAGAGTAATGGTCTACTTTTACATTATGACTATTCAGGCCAAACTTAATCCAGAAGTGCATTAATATTTGAATTTGATATTCTGAACTAATTGAGTCAGCATTAGGAAGTTTAATTGAAATAACAAGACCTTGATCTTGCTATCTTGTTTTTAGAAATACGCTCTTGTACTGCTTGTACTAGATTTTTCCCACTTTGAGTCACTAAAAGGAATGGGAGAACATGGGAACATGTTTCATGCAACCATTAAATCAGAAATTATTGCATAATACTACACAAGTAAAAATCTTTGCTTCAAATATCAGTAAGATCAGCAAAGGTTCTTACTGCTTATCACAGTATTGAATTTGTGCCTGGAGATGTTGAGAATGATTCAATCATACACAAATCTGTTCAAAAAGATACTTCTGCTCAATCTTGAGATACAGGTGAACACTACAACTCATCTAATCTAATTTCTACGTTACTTAAATTAGTAATTTTATCTAAGTTGTCAGCTAGAATGTATTTGTAGTTAAGGCAGTGAAGAATCACCAGAAGGCAGTTATATTATCTCCATTAATTACAGAGAGATGGCATTGGTAAATGTACATGTTTACATACATGAGAATCTGGTATAAGAAAAATGAGATGTGGGATCACAGTTCCCTAACTGCCTAGTAAAAGGTATTTGATGGAAAATCTATATGAATGTCTGCCACTGATTTTTCAGTTTCATAAATGGTAAAAGACGTTTTCTTATGGCTTTGACTTTTTAAAAGATGTCTGTGATTACATTCTAGGGAAAAGCTTGTCCTCTTATGGACAAACCAAAACCAGAATGCATTTTAGCTTAATTCTTGATCCGTTTGCATCTCTTCCAGTTTTACATAATGTAGAAGATGAATATACTATTTGCTAAAACACTGCAGCTGTGTGGAATGAAAAAAAAAAAGAAACCCCAAAAACAAAAAACAACAAAAAAAACCCTATATTTGTGAATTTTCATGTGTATTTCTACCAGAATCTTGATCTGAAAATCACATAGCTAAATCGAAATCCTAAATATAAATTATATGTACTATAACTGCACTCTCAAATGGTTGTTGAAATTAAAGGGCTGTAAGCACAGTGCAATTTTAGGGATATAATTATGGATCCAGACTTATAAATGGAAGCAGAAATGAAACCTGTCAAGCTTAAGCCAATCAATCTCAGTATTCAGAAGGCGTTCCAAAAGAAATTCCTTCCTCTTAGACTGAGAGATTTTTTTGGGGGGGGGAATCCAGCCTATTATTTATTTATTTATTTGTTTGTTTATTTATTTTTCAATAAATTCAAGTGCAATATTAATCAGGAAAATACATTACTTGAATAAATTAGTAACTGCAGTACATTCCTTTCAAAGGAATAGAGAGATATCACAGAGCTGAATGTTTATGTGTATGAAGGAGATGGTTATAAATATTTCGTAATTAAATTTTGTTCTCAGTAACCTGAGACCTCAATTTGGAATTATGTTAGTGTTAGTAACTCTTACATTTAGCCATTTAAAAATGATAATTTCTACAATTTCTACCGATTCTTCTGCAAGGATCTGATTTACTTACCTTGAATGTCTTTCTGCCTTCTTTAATGGAAATCTATTCAAATGACACAGTATATTAATGTGATTTAATGGCTGCCTCTACTGTACCTATTTTTCAACATGAAAAACAAGTTATTGGAAAGACTATTCATGCTTTTACTTTTTTTCTCTACAGCTAGAATATCTATTTTCAGTTAATAAATTTATCCAAGCAAGCTTGAGTGTTTTTCATTTTTGTTTAAAACTTGTTCAACTAAATGAAAGTAGTTCAGAAACAGTACTTCTCTGAAATCACTGAAGACTGTTGTAAAATCGATATTGCAAGAAAGCAACAGTATAGTTAATGTAGCAATATCACCTTCAGATTGGGAAGCTGTATTCGGGTGCCAGCAGAATGTTAGGAAACCTGAGCTATGACTACAAAAGTTTGCTTAGAAAGAATGAACACTACAGGAGGAATAAAAGATATTCAACTATATCCTTCTATGTGCCTGGGAGTTTGTGCAGTGGAAAAGAGAATTCTGCTAGGATCAAGGAGTGATGACATGGACATCTTCAGTAATATAAGATAGAGCTTAGAAATTCAAGAGCAAAGAAATTCTCTTTGCAAATAAATCAGATAAAGAATAGGAAAATAATTTTACTAATAGAATCATAGAGTCTCAGAATCCTTGGAGTTCAAGGAGACAACTTAAGGTCAACATGCCCAACTCCCCAGCAATGAACATGGACATCCACAGCTAGATCATGTTGCCAGAGCCTGATCCAGCCTGGTCTTGAATGTTTCCAGGACAGGGCACCTACCACATCTCTGGACAACTTGTACCAGTGCCTCACCACCCCCACTGTAAAAGACTTTTTAAAAAATAACATAGCACTGCTGGAACACAAATTTCTGTCTTATCTATGGGAAAGGTGAAACTTTGATAAATCCATTTAGCTTTGCTGACTGAATAAACATGTGGTAGCTACTTCAAATTGAGGCCCAGTAGGAGAAAAAAAAGTAAGAAAATTAGAAGAAAAAAATAAGTAAGCATATATTTATCACAGTATGTGATATATACTTTTCCTACTTCCAGTTTAGGCTCTGTTGTGGAGCATTCCTTTACATTCTTTTTAAAAACTTTAGTTTGAAAAATATCCTGTGTTCTTTGAATCTGTCTAGTGAATACACTAGATTACAGAACAAATTTAGTGGAAAGAGAGAATATGAAGGAGGATATAACTTTTCCTATTGATGTTGCTCTTCTCCCATTGCCATGCTTTGCTCTATTCTGCTGCTTCCTCATCTCACTTCTCAAAACTGTGCAGTTTGGGGCATCACAGTATAAGAACTGTATGAAATTATTAAAGAGTGTCCGAAGGAGGGGTATGTGGATGGTGAAGGGTCAAGACACATGTGGAACTTCTGAAGTCCTTTGATTTGTTCAGGCTGGAGAAGAGGAAGTAGAAGGGGGGCCTCATGGTGGCCTACAGCTTCCTCTCAATGGAAGCAGAGGGACAGGCACAGATTTCTCTCCGGTGATAGCAACAGGACTCAAGAGAACAGCATGGGTTTGTGTCAGTGAAGAGTTAGGTTGGGGGTTAGAAAAAGGTTCTTCAGCAGAGAGTGGTGGTCATGAAACAGGTCGCTATATCAAAAATGTGTGTTTTGGTATCTCTCTCATTCTCAACACAGATAATTTAACATGATTTGGATTCATACTTTGCTGAACTAGCTGCAATATTTTCCATCCTATATATTACATGGTGGTAATACCTAATACCATGGTGCAGGTGCAGCAATAGCATTTATCCTGTGTTAAATCAGTAGGAGTTTTACCACTGAATTTAGCAAACAAAGCACAGGTGATTTTTTAAAAAATGTACCTGATATTCCAATACTAACTTTTTCATTTTCTGGAATTATTAGTCAGGAATCATTACAACATAATGATATAAAATGATATAAAAAATAAATGAGATAATTTCATTGACTGCCCTTCCTATGCATCTTTAGTAATCTTCACTCATGAATAAAACAACAAAAAAAATCAAAATATTTCCTTGTGAGTAAAAGTGTGTTATCTTTCTTTCCTTTCAGAAAAAAATAATCGTTTATAGCATTCACATTCAAACAGTGTTCAGATTGATGAAGTGTAGGTAAAAGCAACAGGGTTGTTGGGTTCTTTTATAATTATTTGAAAGGAGAAAAGACATCACTCTACAAACAGTGACTTCTTAGTCATTCAGAGACAGTCCATGAAATAAAGAATAACACAGTGGAGATATCAGTAAAATAGTAGAATCAGCATTTCCTACTCTATTTATCTGGAAAAGGATGAGGCTTGTCTTGGGAACTAATGCTTCTTAACAGCGTTTGGGCAGAAAGCCAAAAGGAAAATGCATTTCAGAAAGACAAAGGACTGGTAGTCAGTAGGATAGCTTGAAGTTTAGACATTCACTTACTGTCCAATCCAGAATTGAGTTTATGTAAATAACATGAACTAGTTATACAAAAATATTTTCATAAAAATACTGGAGGTTATATTCATTTAGGCCTACATGAATTTTGCAAGATAAAAGCAGAAATATATATTATCCTAAATATGTATCTATTATTGAATGGTTCATGTGGAGTTCACAAAACCTAGTTTTTCAGTTTGTTACTGTTTTAGTAACTGCATTTTTTTTTACTTGAATTTATTATAAAGGCAATCAATTCTAATAAACTACATATAAATATGGATTATTTTCTCTTCATCTATTTTCTTCTTCATTTATTTTTAACAGTAACCCAAGATAGCAAGTGCTTTCACAATAAGCAAAGAACATACTAGGGTTTTTGTTTTGTTTTGTTTTGTTTTCAAAAATAGTCATTTTTCAAATTCAAGCAAGTATGAAGAGCTGGAACAGAAATTTGTTTTCATGCTGATGAAAATATTACCATGATAGCAGCAAGTGCTCTTATCAAATAGCAAAAGTAAGTGAACAACACTAAGCTGAGTCATATAGTTGATACAGCAGAAGGGAGAGATGCTATCCAGAGTGATCTGGACAAGCTCAAAAAGTAAGCCCTGGTGTATCTAATAAGGTTCAACAAGGCTAAGTGTAAGATGTTGCAAATGGGTCACGGAAATCTCAGGTATGTATAGAGACTGGAAGAAGACCTCCTTGAAAGCAGTCCTTTCAAGAAGGACTTGGGGATCCTGGTAGATGAAAAACTTAACATGAGTCAGCAGTGTGCATTTGCAGCCCTAAATGCCAACTGTATCCTGGGCTGCATAAAAAGGTACATGACCAGAGAGCAAGGGAAGTGATTTTCCCTCTCTATCTGCCCTTGTGAAGTCCCATCTGAAGTCCTGCATACAGGTTTGGGGCTCCCAAAACAAGAAAGATATGAAGATGCTGGAGAAGGTCAAAGATGGAATCAACTTTTTTATGGCTACAACATGAACTGTTCTTTGTTTGAGGAAAAGTATGAAAATGCTGCAAATCCAGATCTTAAGTAAAGTTCTTAAGGGATGAATGTACTCATCGCTCTTCGTTTATATCACAGATATGCAATGACCTTTCTAATGAGATCAGTTCTCCTACAGGTTCATCGTTTATTTTCCTCCAGAGTAAACCAGCAACAAAATAATTGATTATGAGTGGCTATATGAACATAGTTAAATCTTCTACTTATTTATCACCACTTCAGATGAACTGCACGTGTCCTACCGCTAGAACAATACTGAAAAAGAATGAGGTTTAACAGTGTTTTTTTCCACCTTTCATCTAAGAGCAACATCAAAATGAGTAATGTGGCTAAATTTCCAGTGTCTCTTTGTTTTTAAGTTATTGCAAAGGATTTTCAGTAGGCATAGAAATAGCATGCAAAAATGCAGTTATATGTAAAAAGTAAACGTAGATTTCAGTTTTTTCTGTGCACCATTAGAGGAAATAAAACAATGCAAAGTAACAGTCCATAAACACCTATTTCAAATAAAGCTCTAATTTTCTAAAATTCTGTATAAAATTTCAAATCAGTAGACTTTACTCCATAGGCCTACCAATGTATTAAAAATATGCAGTTGCTGATGCAGTACGAGTGCCTGTATGCTGATCTTCTAAACTATAGAATTATGCTGTCTATATCTGTCTTACATAAGATATTTAGCATTTCTTACGTGTGTCACATATGTTAAGCTATTCTACAGAAAACTGAATAGTTTCAGGAGTAGAGTCTGAAGGAGAAACAACCTTCAGCATTAAGTACCCTGGCTGGAATTCATCTCATAAATCTTCAGGCACTAAAGAGCTATTAAAGATTTTATTCCAAAGAAGAAATGTAGTTAATAGAAAGAGCTAGATAATGGGAACAAAATAGAAGTAGACATAAGTTGGATTCTATCCAAAGACAGTCACCTAGAATAGACTGCTGTTGTAGGTAACGACACTGACAACTAGTGACATTCATACAGCTAAATATAGGTGATATGTATCCAACCAGACCAGAATGAATAATTTAAGTTCCATAAAAATTTGGATCAGGTTTCCTCAGAAAGACAAACAGAGCTGAATTGGTTCTTATTTATTGGAGTAAACTTACCATCTGGTGAAATACTAGAAGACAAGAATGCCAGGCACAACAGCTCTTGCTCTTCTGAATCATTTCTGTGCCATGTAATGCCCTAATGGGAAGATAAGTGGTGAAATCTCACTTTGGGAGACCAATAATAGAAATATGCAAGAAATATTCTTGTTTGCTGCAGTATGCCTCCATAGTCTAAATGTTCTCAAATACTGAGACTTTGGAGCTGAAAATACACATATAATACTTTAGGTACCCAAGGAAGTCATGTACTACCAGTGTTCAGCAACAGTAGTGCATGGGCTTTAAGGAACTTAACTTTTGGATTAGGCATCAAAAAATGCAAATGAATGTTTATGTCTCCTTTGGGAATTTAGTACGAATGTATTAATTCTGTTCTCTTTCCTAAGTCAAATGAGAATATAAAATCTTCCTTTTTCATATGAATTCTGAATTGCCTTTGGAAGATACTTGTCAGACCTTGTTGCTTTCCCGAAAGATGATAATAAGAAGTTATGTGCTTTAGTGTCAAGGGAAAAATAAAAATAATTTTTAAAAAATTTTGATTTATTTTTTTAAAGGAAGTATGTACAGAGACTATTATTGTATTTAAATGGATCCTTGGGAAAAAAAGAAAAAAAAAAAAAAGAAACCACCAGGAAAAGTTCTTTGCTTTTTCAATACAGTTAACAGCTGTATTTTAGTCATTGCTATTGTGCTTCATGACTTCATATTCCACATACTTCCTCATACTTTATGTAATTACCTTGATCATCTGGGTTATATGTCTCCATGCATGGTACTGGAAGACCAGGAATCTAATTTTGTATGTTATTAGTCATCTGAAAACTGGAATATACCAGCCTAATGCTTAACATTACATCTCTTTTTTTTATAGCTCTCAGTCATAGCTTTGGAGAAGGAAAGCTGGAAACTGATATTAGAGATATTCTATCCTCAAACTTACAAAATTTTATAACAGCTTCATTAATGATCCATATCTTTTTCTTTTCACTTAAAATTGTTTCATACTGAGTGTTCAGAAAGCTAGGAATTTTGCAGCTGATTCTGATCTCTGACAGGTTTCTCTTTGTATCTGTTGCCTTGCCTCCTGTGACTATTTTCCTTGGCTACATTTTCTTTAGTTCAGTCTCTAGTAGCCAATAATAATAACAATAAAGTATATAGGGGAGGGCGGATGATAAAGAACAAAATAGTATACAGAAAACTAATATCTAGTGGAACAGTTCAGATGTCAATATTTGATGCCATTATCTTCTCACTCAGATCATTAAACAGCTGATGATACAGAAATGAAGCAGAGAACTGCTTTGGCAGTATTTTCTGTGTAACTGTTATGCTTTTCATCCTAGACTAACTGTTTCTAGAAACATTAGCTTACTTGCCCCAAGGAAAACTTCCCTTACAATTTCAAATGGATGCTGAATTAAATACCCAATCATTTTCAAACTTTCTGGATATTTATGGGCTAAGTAGCTCTCCTCAAAACTTTACAAGTTTATAAGTTCACAGGCAGACTTTTTTTTTTTTTTTTTTTTTTTTAGTTTTCTTCTACATAAGCATTCTATTTGTCTTTCCCACTTTCAGTGAATAAGATTAATTCCCTCAAATTTTGCTCATCTCTTTCTTTGTCTCCTAAGACACTACACAAAATATCAGCTGCTTTGTTTCGAGGAAGTCTTTAATCTGAATGCAAGACACAGGTAATGCACTAAACATTCTAAGATGATAGTTACAGCATTCTGCTGTGCCAAACTGATGCTACCAGCAAGGGGAAACAAAGTAGTAGACAAAACTGCCAGATGAAGATTTGAGTGAATAAAAAAAAGTATTCTAAAAAATGTAAATAAGCAACTAACATTTTAAAAATACATTTTTTTTCTTTTTTTCTTCTTTTTACAACAGTTGAGCTGAAGAGATAAAGATCAAAAGAATAATTTAAAAAAAATTTCTAGAAGAAACTAAGATTTATGATTTCCATTTCAATTTTGACTAAATCCTACACTTACCCACTGCAGAGAAAATATTTTACTAGCAATGAATATTTCAAATTTTCACAGAAAATCTATTCTATTATTTAATTAGCTTTACTGTTAGAGAATACTCACACTTCTTAAACAAATTTTCCTGGCTGGAATTCAATGCTGCTTTTTTTCATATTTTATATATTCTAGGCATGGAGAGTGGCTTATTTCCTTTCTCTTTACAACAGCTTCTTAATATTTGAGACTTCAGTCATTTTTCTTCTATGAACAATAAATCTGTCTGTTTCTGTAGACTACGATTACTAGACATCTGGTTATTGTCCCCTGTAGAATCTCTGTAATTGACACATTTTTCTTTGAAATGCAAGGTGCAAAAATAGCCTCAGTAGACTATGGAGGCCTTGCCAATCCTAAACTATTATTTTAAATAGCTCAGAAAACATATTTCTCTATATACACATCACTATAATAGCCTTTCTCCAGTATGTGACACTGACAGTTTAGAATGTGACTTTCCCCTTCACAACTGCTGCCATATTAGTTGTTTCCATCTAGTTTTTTGTGTTTCTTTTTTTATTATTATTATTGCATCTAAATGAAGAACATAGTTGTTTGTTTGTTTTTTCTTTTCTAAATTGAACTCCATACTGTTTCTTTCTGACCACATTTTTTATTCAAAAGCATTTTTTATTTTGTTGGCCGTGAGTTCTATAGATACGTTGTCTGCTTTGTCATACAAATTGTCAAGGAAGCATGAACAGCACTGTTGTATTACTAGGTCTACATCTCTAGATCATCATACATCCTTCCAGACTTATAATGAACTATTGATAACTACTTTCTGAGTACAGTTCTTAAACCAATTTGCATGTGTCTTAGAATAGTTTTGTCTGTAATGTCACTTCCTCATGAAAATATCTTTCAAGGGAATGTCAAAAGAATTTTTTAAGTTATTATATCATAGACTGCTCTGTTTTTCATAAGGCTTCTTTCTTAGAAGGAAATAGAACTGGATATGTTCTTGACAGATATGTCCTGTCTGTTATTCGTCTTCATGTTCTCTTTTGTGTTTCTAAAATTCTTAATTTCTTTCCAAATTTTTTCAGGAACTGAAAATAAGCTAAGTAGTTTATAATTCCTTGTATCTTCCTTCTCCCACCTGCAGGAGATAAAGGTTGTGTTTGACCTTTTCAAATCCTCTGAAATGTCAGCATCCTCTCCAGACTCTGAAAGATAGCCACTAATGTTTCTGACATTGTTGCAGCCAGCGCTTCTTGTACTACAAGCCAAATTTCTGGAGACTGACTTGATTTGACAACATCTAATTAAGCCAAATATTCCCTTCTCTCTTCTTTCTCTATTCTTACCTGATTTCTTGCCAGTGTTAGCCTCTTGGATAGAGACTTGTTTGTAGCTCCTAATATGAAGTGCTGTTGTTTGGTTTGGTTGTTTTTATTTTTTTTTTACTGAATTTCCACCACAGACTTAACACATTTCTATACTGTCAATAGAAATAGGAGTCAGGCTGTGATTCAGACACCTCATTTAAGGCGCTCAGTGGCATGCTTAAATGGAAATGCTTCCAATTTATGTCTAGAACATCTTTGCATCACAAGGACAGAACGGTGGGGCCAGTTCACATATTCGGTACAATTTTCAATTGCCCTACACCATCCTGTTTGTTTGTTTGTTTGTTTGTTTTCACAGCAAATTCAGAATTTTGAATACTCATGCTGATATCCCAGGCAAACTGGAATCTTTTAGGAGCTTGACAGCTGTTTAGGCAACCGATTCCCTCTCACCTTTTCACAGACTCTCATGTACTATTAACTAGACAGATATTTATAAAAGATGGACACCTATAAAGTTGTCTCATTTAGATCACATCCCTGATTTCAGAATAATAACATTATTACTGGTTTGAAATATTCCTGCTTCTTGTGAAAAGTATTCACTTTTCCTTTCCTTCAGAAACTGTTCCATATTCTTAGATATTTGATTACATTCCTTTATTATTTTGTACTATGGAAGCTAAATTTGAAAACCACTCTTACAGTATTTTATAACAGTTAATCTTCTTGCCACATTTTTTGTATACAAAAATCATAATCCTCGATTCGTGACACCAAAACTAGTTGCTGTTGAAATAATTGCAGTGTTATCCAGCCTGATTAAGAGTTCAAACAGAGAAGAAACTAGAGAAACAAACAAATTCTTAGAAATAAAAAAGTACTTTAATGTTAATTTATTTGGTAATGAATGCAGTTTTAAAGCAGAATTGTTTCTAAATACATCCTTTTCAAGTTCTACAGAATGTATGACTGTTATGTTCAGCCAGCATCTTTCTTTTTTCCTCCTCATATTTCTATATAACTAATTTTAACAAGAGATAAAGAAAGAAACAAAATAGGGAATATATATGATACAGTGAACAAAATTATTTCTAATGCATATTTTGAAATGGCAAGAAGTATTCTGTGACCTATGGTCACTGCTGGCATGCATTATTCCTATTTTTATTCCTGCAGAATATTGAATCCAGAAGTATTCTACAAAGATCTCTTTTCTGGTTAGAGGTTTTGTTTGTTTGTTCGTTTTTGCAAAAGCATAATATTTTCACTCATGGCAAATTTGAAAGAAAAAAAATGAAAAAGAAAGAAGAAACAGCAAAGTAGAAATAATTGACTTGAATAGCAAACTGCAATGGATAAAAAACATTTCTTAGATAGGATCCCAGAAGAGCTGCTTACTTTAAGATAAAAAGAGTAATGTTGCCCATTTATCATCATGTGTAAATAATATTGGCATATCTGTCTCTTGTATGCTGAGAGAGCCAGTGAACATCCAGTCACAGATGTTTACACTAAAACACTTTGACAGCTTGCAGACATTTTAACCCAGAGACAAGTATCTCTGTGTGACCACTAATGATCTAATGTATCAAAACCAGGGACTGAGATGAAACAGTAAGAGGAGGAGACAAAGCTACTAAATTAAATACAACTAGTGGATACATGAAAGCATTCCTGATGGGTTCTGCAGTAGGTGTACATCCTAGCTATGCAGGTAGAGGTCCAGACTCCTAAGTGCATATGATTTATTTGCACTTGAAATGTAAATCATGTTGATGTTCTGTGCATTACTTTGACTAAATGGGTAAGTCAAGAGGAGATAAAGTCTGAAATTTTGCTTTATTGGATGTGCTTAGCAAACAAACCATGTAGAGTTAAAGCTGACAGTAACAATCTTCAACACTTAGCTGAACTGTCTGATTATATGTAATTAATTTGTCTTGTGTCATAGGTGGAATACAGCTTTAAATATACTACATCTTCTCACTCTAAAACAATTTTATATTGGTTATTTGAGAAAGAACTATATTAAGCATTCCACTGAACAGTGAAAGAAGTGTTTCATACACAGAGGAATTTGCATTGAAGTCAGATTAACTTGTTCCCATTTCTTTATTCATTTCAGTTTTGAGTGTCTTTGTTCCTCTGTGCTGCTGTTACTCTCTCCCACTTCTGCGTCTTTAACCTTCCCGTTGCAGGAGATGTTTTGCAGACATGCACAACGCGTACAAATCCTAGGGATCCAAGAGTGCAAAGAACTAGCAAACTGTGAAAGAAGGCAAAAGAGGCAGAATCTAAACAGTGTAGAAGAAAAAGGGCTGTTATGAACCATCTGTTTAATCTGCATAAATTCAGATTCTGGACAAGATATTAAATACAAGCTTTCTGAAATTTAGGGACTCTTAAACCACCAAGCCAGTTCTAGGCTCTATTTCTATAACTTACCTTTCATGAAGATTGTGTAGTATCATCTAATTACTGTAACTGTGCACCCTTAATGCCCAAATGGGTTTAAAATATCTCTTCATTTCAAGTATAATTCAGGGGGACCTACAGGAAGTCTGGGAAGGGATTTTTTGTAAAGGAGCTAGCAACAGGATGAAGGGAAATGATTTTAAACTGAAAGAGGATGGGTTTAGTCTAGATATCTGGAAGAAATTCTTTACTGTGAGGTTGCCCAGAGAGGCAGTGGATGCTCCCACCCTGGAGGTGTTCAAGGTCAGGCTGGATGGGGCTTTGAGCAACCTGGTCTGGAGGAAGGTGTCCCTGCTTATAGCAGGGGGATTGGAACTAGGTGATCTTAAAGGTCCCTTCCAACCCAAACAATTCTGTGATGATTCTATGATTCTATGATTTATTGAAGACAAACTTCAGCATTCCTACCAACTGATATAAGGAAAGAAAAAAATCTAATTGTGATGAAGTAGCAGTGACCATCTCCCCTCTTCATACTTTGTAGCAGAGGCAGGAAAGCCTGATATTGTGGAAAAAGACCCAATTTATAACAGATTTCTTTCACGAAATTTTTGTGCAATTGAGTAAGGAAGTTAGAGCGTGAAATAAATTTCATACTATTCACTGCATTCTCACTCAGTAGATATAATGATGCCATGCATACAAATTACCACACTTTTATTAGGAACATATTCTGATCACAGAACATTTATAAGAAATTAATAAAACAAACTCATTTTAATCAGAAAATTGTAAAAACCTGAGACCATTGTAGATCTCTGATTTCTCATTTCCTGGTATGACATGAAATTATTAACTCAAACTTTGACACATTAAATAACACTGCAAATTGAACCAGTATGGATTAAATAATATATTTTCTTTAAAAATTCTATTCAAAACTGTATTTCAACTTTAAAAAATGCTTGGTTGTGGCAGCCAGCTTGTTCACATACCCTCTAATTGTTCTCTTGGGATCTTGTAAGGATAGCTTCAATTTGTAATTGCTGACCCAGACAATCATCAGTGACTTTTAAATTTGTGACTTCTAGCACTGCCAAGAGAAAATTTATCATTAACTTTATTATCACTATTTTCATTCTGAACCTTCTGTAGCTTCTTTTTTTTTCTTTTTTTTTCTTTCTTTCTTTTTTTTTTTTTTTCATTTTATCAAAATAAACTGAAAGAAATAGAACAGCTCATAATTGTTACTTGATGACGAACTGTAGGTTACGACTTGGTTTGCTGGTAGTGCAGCACGGATCTGTAGAGTGAAATACCAGGTGCTGAAGATCTGATGTCTGCAATGTCTACATTACATGCATTTCAACATGCTTATTTCACTTTTCCTGCAGCGGTTCTGTGGAATGCATTTCTCTTAGATACTGGAATGTCTTAGATACAGTCCTGTAGTGTATCTTTTTATTTGCTGCAGTTTAATTAGAAAGCAAAGCAGTTCACGCCTGCTGTTTGAGATATGACATGAACCTAAGCACTACAGGTGCAGGCACTGGCAGAATGACTTCAAAATCTCACTCCTGATCCTAACCAAAATGCTAATGTAGTACACCCAAGGATTAAACACATATAGGATCACTATGCGATAAATGTACCTGGGAAGAAACGTTCATTTTTTGAAGAGAAAATGTCATAGAATCATAGAATCATAGAATCATAGAATCACCAAGGTTGGAAAAGACCTAAAAGATCATCCAGTCCAACCGTCCACCCATTCCCAATAGCTCCCACCAAACCATGTCCCCCAGCACAACATCCAGCCTTTTCCTTGAACACCCCCAGGGTCGGTGACTCCACCACCTCCCTGGGCAGTCTAAACGGTTCTTGATCAAACAGCAGCAGATCCAGAATAGCTAGCCTGTGTTCAAGGTATTTTTTAACCACACGTAAGGATACTCAGTATTACTGAGAAACTTCCTGAACTCACTATTGGTGGATATTTGCTAGATATGACCAGAAATCCTTCCTGCAAAGCACAGTTATTAAGCAAACCAAACAGCTAGGGAATTCTGAATCTCAAACTTCTACTGAATCTGATTTCAGCTGGAAAGAGAAAATGACTTTGTGTTGTGCTTGACAAGAAAAAAAAAAAAAAAAAGAATGTTAGCCTGTTAGGTACTGAGCAATTTTAGATCAGTATCTGGAGTGTATCTCTCAGTTTATTTTCATTTTAAAGGAATCTGTTTCAAGCACATGGAATCTGCTCTAATGTGAATCAAAGTGAATGTATGCTTCAAGTATTCTCCAAATTGAAACAGTGCTAGTGTGGATTCATGTTGCTAGCACAAGACTCCTAGTCTTCTCTTCAATATTCATCTTCACTTTTCCTCAATAGTCTCTTTTACTATCTGAAGACTCCTAGTTTATTTGACTCCTCCTGAAATACGAAACTCCTGAATATGAAAGCCTTGTATATAATTTATCATCCACTTTGCTGCCTTGAGCTTGCCATCTCACTGGGAATTGGACTTCAAAGTTCAAATCCTTAACTACTCTCTGACTGTGTTATAGCTGCACTAAAAAAGGAAATTTCTCTACCCAATTGCAGGACCTCTGGGTCAGACCCTGGAACTCATAATGATCTTGTTCTCTAGGTTGACACAGTCACCGTGGAGGAGAAAGAAAAACAAATTCTTTCAAATGCAGGGACAAAGTATAGGAGAATTGGAATGAGATGCTCAGGATGCTGGCAATATACAGGAATAAAAATAAAACAAAAACAAAAAAGTAAGGTGAAATTGGAGCAAAGGTAAAGAAAAAGGGAAAAGGAAAACTTAATAATGTTTCCTTCAGAAATCAGAAGATAATTCATCATTCCTCTAACTATCAAATAAACTGGAAAACATTCTTCCTGAACAGCCAGTATTTTTAGGTTGTGCCTATTTTCACACTTTGCTTTGGGATGGAGGTGAAGTCCTGAACAGAGCCCCCACATCATTCTCACCCACTGCACATCAGATAAATGAGTCACAGAGCTTTTTGCATTTACAGAACAGCAACAAAACAAAAAACAAAAATAGAAAAAAGCTCAAATAAAATAAATAAATGAAGATCTCCACTCCAAGTGAAATACAAAAAAAACTCTAATGTTTTTGTTGGAGATGAGAGTTAAGGGTCGTAACTAATGAATGGCTCTTTGGATCAGTTCTTACGTGCCTGTTGGGAGCATTCAGTTCAGGGGACTACATTAAATCTGAGACAAACTCCCTTACATATATATCATTGCAGGAGCCTCAGCACCATCTGCTTTGATCTGCTGATCCTCTTCTATTGATCCAAATTACTTGCTAGCATATACATAGACTTAGAAACTAACTGGTAATTAGCTTGAACATCCAATGCATCTAACATTTAGAGCAGGGCTCATTATGATTTCACAAAGGACTTGTGACATTTATTTTGCTTTGTTTTTACGCAGCAAAAAAAGTGACTTTTAGAAGAGTGATAGACCCCTGCAAACAGAGTCTGGAAAGCCACAAACTCAAATGTTAGGAAATGTCAGCATTAAGGTTGCAGAGGTGCCCAGCAGTTACAACTGCAAGTCAAGTCAATTAGACTAGAGTTTTGGAAGTCTGACAGGACTTAATACTATTATAACTGATGTTCAGCATGGCTTTTAAAATAATAGTGTAAAATTTGGATATCTTTCCTTTTTCTTTAACAAAGTGCTCACTGCTGTTAGCTCATTAATGTTTTTGGCCAGACACTGCTGTCAGGGATGTGTATCTATATGTTGTGACACAGACATATATGTAGAATTCCATGAGCTATATCATTTTAGTCCCTGCTAATCTCTACCAAATTGCTGTCAGATCACTTCTAAATTACATCCAGTCTATCACAGATTGAGACTAGTTCTAAGCAAAAACTAAGTTGTACCAGCCCTTTTACTGTTATGTTTGCTTCTCAAAATGGAGAGCTACAGTAACAAAGGGACTGTGATTCTTCTGCATCACCATTTTGGAGACCTCCAGCATTTCCTATGCCAAACATGTAATCTCTTTCAGGAAAAATGCACAATTTACTCACAAAATCTTTCTGTTGCCTCCTTGATTAAAAACGTGACCTTATTTCGATGTAAATATGTCTGATTTCATATTCTAGCTGAGATAGGAAAGAAGAAACTGACTAACATCTGATATCCTCAGATTACTTTCTTATGTCCTCATACGTTTTTCACCAGTAACATTAGTTGAACTGGCAATACATCTTACCAGTTTTCAGTATGTGTTTTCAGGCATGAAGATAATAATATAGAATTCTTCTTAATGTTGCCTAGCAATAAGATTAAACGTGGTTAAATGAGTCAATGTGTTGGCTTGCAGTTCTCCTGTTCTCTATAATTCGCTGTTCGCATTTCAGTTCCTGTAGCTGACAGTGCCATAGTGGACACAAATTGAAAATATGAACATGCAAAATTAACTAAGTACTTATTTGACTCTAATGCTTTCTAGGTAGTAAAATTCTATGTAAGTTGGGCTATGAAGGGTCTTCCAATCAAATTTAAAATGTTCACAGAAAGATAACATGCTTTTTTCCATGGCACTTCTGAAAAGATTTTTTTAATGGGCGGAGTTAGTTAAAAATCATGTCAAGCATCACAATAAATATTCTTTTCCAGTTTGTGTATTATTGAAACAGAAATATAAATCAAATTATTCTGAATACCTTTGAAAGACAAGGAAAATACATCTGAATACTTTTTGTTTGAGGAGACAAACAATGTTCTCAAATAGTAACTGAATGTCTGCTATGCCATTTTAATTTGTTTTAGTAAATTGACTCCTTTGCTGTTTGTTTCTGTTTTGCATAATTCTTACTTCTGCTCAAAGCACTTTGCTCTGAGGAGGAGGTTTTGGAGATGGTATATGCACAAAAAAAATTTTAATGACACAGAAACTGAATTTCTTTCATAAGAAGATAATTTAAATATAAAGTTCTAGTAAATGTCCTGGTCGTAAAATACTTCATTTCTTAGAAACATATGATGTCAAAAAACAAACAAACAAAAAAAAAAAAACAAAAAAACATGTGAACAATTTCAGAAAACCATTTGAAAGGAAACCAAATTCACAGAAAAAATGTGTGCAACATTCATTTTTATACAAATACATGAGCCTGGCGTTAATTTGAAATATTAGAAAAATACACACAAACACCATGTCTAGCACTGAGTGTCAAGAACTGCATAAATATTACTGAAAACCCTCTTTTTTGACATTGTTGTTGCAGAAGTGTTCTATAGTATGAAATAGTCACTTAAGTCTGCTTTATTATTGCACATGATTTTCTTCACATTTTCCTGTCATTTGTATTTCATACAAATCCCAAGATATGCCCAATCCAGTTTCATCAGTAATGCCAGTCCTAAAGCCCAGCCACTCTTCTGTCTTTTTTTTTAAATTTCTTTGCCAGCCTCTGCAATATCTTGAATATGCTCCCAATGAAACACAGCAACTCAGCCATCTGCCTATGCTAACACAACAGGAAATCCTCTTTTGTCATCTTGTTATTTGAAGGAAATCTCCTACAGAATTACACAAACAAACTTCCTTGTTTCTGCTGAAAGTGAACTGAAAAGGAACAAAATATCCCAAAATTTTATATTCTGAATGTTTTCCAAGCTGATCCATTCTTGATCCAAAGATGTCACATCTTCCTGTCACCAGAGTCTATTTGAATTGCGCTATATAATTGCCTGGAACTACTATATCAGAGCCGGGAACTACTGTTAAGACTCAGGGAGAAAAAGAGAGTCTATGTCCTCTGGAAGAAGGGACAGGATACTTGGGGAGATTACAAAGAAGTAGCTAAGGTATGCAGGAAGGAAGTTAGGAAGGCGAAAGCCCAACTTGAACTCAGGTTGGCCACTGCAGTAAAAGACAATAAAAAGTCCTTTTATAAATATATCAACGGCAAAAGAAGAACCAAAGATAATTCTCATCCTATACTTGATGCAGCAGGAAATGTGGTCACTGAGGACAAGGAGAGGGCTGAGGTCCTCAATGCCTTCTTTACATCTGCCTCAGCTATCCTCTGGGCTTTTTATGCCCCGATCTGGAATTCTGGGACACTGCTCAGAATATGCCCCCATCAATTCCAATGGAGACAGTCAGAGAGCTCCTCCTCCATCTGGACTGTCACAAGTCCATGGGACCGGATGGGCTGCACCATTGGGTTCTGAGGGAGCTGGCGGGGGTGATTGCCAAGCCCCTCTTGGCCATCTATCAACAATCCTGGTTATCTGGTGAGGTCCCAGAGGATTGGAGACTTGCTGATGTGACTCTCATCTTCAAGAAGGGCCGTAAGGAGGATCCGGGGAACTATAGGCCTGTTAGCTTGACCTCAGTACCAGGGAAAGTTATGGAGCAAATCATCTTGGATAAGATTGCACAGCATGTGTGTAGTGTCCAGGGGATCAGACCCAGCCAGCACGGGTTCATGAAAGGCAGATCATGCTTGAACAACCTCATCTCCTTCTATGACTGGGTGACCAGTCTGGTAGATGAGGAAAGGGCTGTTGATATAGCCTACCCAGACTTCAGTAAAGCGTTTGACATGGTTTCTCACAGGCTTCTTCTGGGGAAACTGGCTGCCCGTGGCCTGGACAGGTACACACTTCTTTGGACAAGGAATTGGCTAGAGGGCCATGCCCAATGGGTAGTGGTGAACGGAGTTAAGTCCAGCTGGTGACCCGTTTCAAGTGATGTCCCCCAGGGCTTGGTACTGGGGCCCATCTTGTTTAATATCTTGACTGATGACCTAGATGAGGGGATTGAGTGCACCCTGAGTAAGTTTGCAGATGACACCAAGCTGGGAGGTGGTGTCGATCTGCCTGAGGGTAGGGAGGGCCTTCAGAGGGATCTAGATAAGCTGGATTGCTGGGATGAGGTTGAATGGGATGAAGTTCAACAAGGCCAAGGGCCGGGTCCTGCACTTTGGGCACAACAACCCCATGCAGCGCTACAGGCTTGGGGATGAGTGGCTGGATGAGTGTGAAGAAGAGAGGGACCTGGGGGTGTTGGTTGATGCTTGGCTAAACATGAGCCGACAGTGTGCCCAGGTGGCCAAGAGGGCCAACAGCATCCTGGCCTGCATGAGAAATAGTGTGGCCAGCAGGAGCAGGGAGATAATCGTCCCTCTCTACTCAGCACTGGTGAGGCTGCACCTCAAGTACTGTGTTCAGTTTTGGGCTCCTCACTACAGGAAAGACGTTGAGGTCCTGGAGTGTGTCCAGAGAAGGGCAGTGGAACTGGTGAGGGGTCTGGAGCACAAGTCTTATGAGGAGCGGCTGAGGGAGCTGGGCTTGTTCAGTCTGGAGAAGAGGAGGCTCAGGGGAGACCTCATTGCACTCTACAACTTCCTGAAGGGAGGTTGTGATGAAGAGGGCCGGGCGCAGAGAGTGGTGGTGAATGGAGTCAAATCCAGCTGGCGACCGGTCGTGAGTGGTGTTCCGCAGGGGTCGGTGCTGGGGCCTGTCCTCTTCAATATCTTTATAGATGACCTCGATGAGGGCATCGAGTGCACCCTCAGTAAATTCGCAGATGACACCAAATTGGCTGGAAGCGTGGATCTGCCTGGGGGTAGCGACGCCCTACAGAGGGATCTGGACAGGCTGGAGAGCTGGGCTGGAGCCAATGGGATGAGTTTCAACAAGGCCAAATGCCGGGTCCTGCACTTCGGCCACAACAACCCCAGGCGACGCTACAGGCTTGGGGCGGTGTGGCTGGAGGACTGCGTAGAGGAAACGGACCTGGGGGTATTGATTGATGCTCGGCTGAACATGAGCCGACAGTGTGCCCAGGTGGCCAAGAAGGCCAATGGCATCCTGGCTTGCATCAAAAACAGTGTTGCAAGCAGGAGCAGAGAGGTGATTGTTCCCCTATATTCAGCACTAGTGAGGCCGCACCTCGAGTACTGTGTCCAGTTTTGGGCCCCTCACTGCAAGAAAGATATTGAGGCCCTGGAACGTGTTCAAAGAAGGGCAACGAAGCTGGTGAGGGGTCTGGAACACAGGCCATATGAGGAGAGGCTGAAGGAGCTGGGAATGTTCAGCCTGGAGAAGAGGAGGCTCAGGGGAGACCTTATTGCTCTCTATAACTTCCTGAAGGGAGGTTGTAGTGAGCTGGGGGTCGGCCTCTTCTCTCGTGTCATTAGTGATAGGACCAGGGGGAATGGTTTCAAGCTACGCCAGGGGAAATTCAGGCTGGACATGAGGAAGTATTACTTTTCAGAAAGGGTGGTCAGGCACTGGAATGGACTGCCCAGGGAGGTGGTGGAATCACCGAGCCTGGGGGTGTTCAAGGAAAGACTGGATGTTGCATTGAGGGACATGGTTTAGTAGGAGCTATTGGGAATAGGTGAATGGTTGGACTGGGTGATCTTTTAGGTCTTTTCCAACCTTAGTGATTCTATGATTCTATGATTCTATTCTATGATTCTAAGAGGTATTTGGCCTCTTCCCCCAGGCAATGAGCAGAACAAGGGGAAATGGGCGCAAGTTGTATCAGAGGAGGTTTAGATTAGACATAAGGAAGAACTATTTCTCTCAGAGAGTGGTCAGGCACTGGAATGGCTGCCCAGGGAGGTGGTGGAGTCGCTGTCCCTGGCAGTGTTCAAGAGGCGTCTGGATGACGTGCTGCGTGATGTTGTTTAGTGCTTGTGGTGGCAATGGTGATGAGGATATGGTTGGACTAGATGATCTTATAGGTCGTTTCCAACCTTGTAATTTTATGATTCTATGATTCTACGATTCTGTGTTTGTGAGTGTTTTATATGAAAATACTTACTAGGGTGTAGAGTAACTCACCTCAGGAAGCCTTTAGGCAGTGCACAGACCCCTTCCTTAGTGGACATGTTTACTTGCCAAAAATCGCAAGAAGAAGATCAGTATTTGCTATTGCAGTCAGTAAATGTATGAGTAACAGAGTGACAAGATGACTAGGTCTTTTTCTGACTTAGAAAATTATGTCCTGAGGGGTACTTGTGCAAAAACTGGCTTTGATGCTTATTCTTGTAACACAGAATATCTACTTGTAATAGTCTATCAGTTCAGATTGATAGCTGAGTTATCCTGAGAGCTGGAGTATATCAAAGGACAGTTCAGTGAGACAATGGTCTGAATTCATTTAATTCAAAATGAAAAGTCCGTACTATTATGAAGAAATTATTTAAAGTGTGAAAAATAACAATAATAAATCAAATAGTTCTTCAGCATTAGTGCTATGTAAGTCTTAGAATAAACACTGAAACTAAGAATTTTCAATAAGCACTGTAGTGAAAAATAAGATTTGTTTTTAAATTTCATGAGTTTTTCAACAATATTCTTTTTTTTATTTCTTGCATTTTATATATTTAGGTATAAAAGAAAGCTAGATATTAACTGCAAGTAATCAGATGAGTAGACCTCTCAATTACAAGATAATTATAAAGTTACTGTGCAGTACATTTGCATATTCATCCTCATATGTTATATGCATATCCTCACCTATTATGTACATAAGAAAAATATTTTGGAGGTTCCATACACCAATAAGTTCAAAAGATAAAGAATAATTAGTCTACATTACAATTTTATTGCCTTAGAATTAGAAAATTTGCTTACAAAATCTGTAGATGAATCTAGGTGGATGAGTTTTATTCTGATTTTCTTTAGTTTCTGTAAGCAGAAAGAAATTCAACACCTCTTACATTTTTGTTTCATATTCTTTTTAAAACTTTCTACTTCAATACAATAATTTTAAAAGTCTTTTTCAGGAGGATCAGGTTTACAGAAAAACATGAAGCATTGCCAGCATTCAAAATCATGAAATTACTTACTATTATTATACTTATTTCTTCAGAAAGCAACTTGCACTGGAAAACGGAATCACAAAATGGCCAGGGTTGGAAGGGACCTCAAGGATCATGAAGCTCCAACGCCCTGCCACAGGCAGGGCCACCAACCTCCACATTTAATACTAGACCAGGCTGCCCGGGGCCCCATCCAACCTGGCCTTGAACACCTCCAGGGATGGGGCATCCACAACCTCTTTGGACAGCCTGTGCCAGCACCTCACCACTCTCTCTGTAAAGAGCTTAAAACCATTTCCCCTTGTCCTGCTGTTATCTACCTTTTCAAAGAGTTGATTCCCCCTTTCAGGTTGAAAACTATCTGAACTGCATGATAGTGGCGTGAAAAAATCATAGAATCATATAATGGCTTGGTTTGGAAGGAACCCCAAAAGGATCATTAAGTTCCAACTCCTATGCCACAGGCAGGGACACCAACCTCCAGATCTGATACTAGACCAGGCTGCTCAGGGCCCCATCCGACCTGGTCTTGAATACTTCCAAGGATAATCTAGTAGTTTACTTAAGATTTCGAAGTGTAGGAATGCAATACAATGCATTTCTCAGAGTATTTGCAACAAATAATGCAACTTAAAAGAGCATCTCCAAAGCAGCCCACCAGCAGATGTGCTTGCTGACTTCATTGGCAGGCATGCTTAAAATCCCTGCAGTTTAATCCCTCTTGTTTTGTTTCCAGTTACTCGTAGATTACACATCATGCTCATGAATGACAAGAATTTAGTGCAATTTATTGGTGTTGATGAATGTTTCCTATGGTTAATACTTTGCTACACAGCCTCCTTTACATCTCTATTTTGGTGATTCAAGCAATATTTTTAATTAAATTTTGGGAATAAAATTGTGATTTGATTTGAATTCTCCACTTTATAATATATTTGAGATTGGAAACATGCAGAGCTGTAACTTTGTTCTAAATGTGGGAGCAGCGGGAAGTTGAAAGTGTTATGATAATCACCATCTCAAAAATCTAAGATCTAAGTAATAACTAAAAAGAATTTCTCAAGATGCAATCTCTTAAATCCCTGAAATCCTTATGAGGCACTCAGAATTTAGATTTATTCTATAGTTCAAAGATTCATAAAGTTTGAATATCAATACCTCAGTGTCTGTCAAACTCCCCAAATTGCAAGGTTCTTCTGTTTCTAAATATATGTGATAAATAAATATATTTTGTAAGTAAATATTCATGTTTTGCAATAAATTAAAAAAAGGAACCTGGCTTTCATTAAATTTTTAAAAGTTTAGAGCAAGTTCTCTTTGAACACCAGGCCATGATATGTATGTTGCTTGGAACTCAGATTGAAAACTAAGGTAGAACAGAACAATAAATCAAGTTGAAATCTACCCAATTTATGTCAGTGAAGAACATACACATCAATGATAGTGATAAATCTATGTAAAAATGCATTTAATCCTGCCCACACATTTCTTGTGCTTCTATTTGACCTCTCCAATCCGCAAGTGATGTGTGTTTTAAGAAACAGCATTGAGAACAGCAAATCCAAACAGACTTCATGGATATGTAAAGTGCAGAGGTCAGAGTTAAAGACTTTCAGCAAAAATTCTGTTCTCCTATTCCTGAAGAAATGCTGAAAGTAAAAGCAAAGCCTATCGGAGAAGTATTAGCTTTTCATAGGTCCAATAAATGAGGAACTTTCTCTTTTAAAGAAGGACTTATAATGTCATTTAAGGACAGTAGCACAGATGTTTCTGACAACTCTACAGGTTCTGTTTGAACTACTGCATTCTTCTCTGACATTCCTAAAAGCTAATGTTTTGGGTTGGTTTTCTTTCATTTCGTGTCTATTCCTATCCCTCATGCAACACTAATGATAGGAAGGAAGGAAGGAAGGAAGGAAGGAAGGAAGGAAGGAAGGAAGGAAGGAAGGAAGGAAGGAAGGAAGGAAGGAAGGAAGGAAGGAAGGAAGGAAGGAAGGAAGGAAGGAAGGAAGGAAGGAAGGAAGGAAGGAAGGAAGGAAGGAAGGAAGGAAGGAAGGAAGGAAGGAAGGAAGGAAGGAAGGAAGGAAGGAAGGAAGGAAGGAAGGAAGGAAGGAAGGAAGGGAAACCACAGTCTCTTTTACTTAAAAATGCAATTTTTAAAAAAGTTAAAATCTGATAAATGAAAAAACTTTCTTTCTATTTATATACTCTGTAAAAATGAACTTTTTATTTCTTAGTTAACTTCTTGAAGATGATGATTCATGAAAAGGAAATATCATATTCTGAAAACGGTATTAAATGTTCAATTTTCCAGAGACTTGTTCTAGGATAAGAGAACTGTTTTGTGCTGTTTTTTTTTTTGTTTTGTTTTTTTGTTTTTTTTCCCCAAGGTCGCTTCCACAGGACCTGAAGTATATTCAGTAAAAGCTGTAAAAAGTTGTACGGTTGTTATCTTGTCCAAAGATCATTTTATAGTTCACCCAGCAGAGAAGCAGTTTCATCCTGTACATTTGGGAATGACTTTTTTAATGTTCTTAAGTCTTGCCATTCTCTGCGCTTTTTCTTTTTATTTTATTTAAATTTTTAATGTACTTATTGCATTTCATTATTTATTTGAACTAATAAAGACTAGTCCTATCTCAATAAAATCAGTAATCTACATTCAGTATAGTTTCCATCTTCCAGTTTTAATACTAGGGTGCCCCTGGTAAGGCATGGAATCAAATATCTAAGGAAAATGCATCTAAAGTATCAAAGAATAGGAGGGCGCTGGCATTAATCTGTCCCTGGCAATATTTTCTGCTAATACAAATAGCTCAACTACTGGGCTGAAGAAATGAATGACAAGGTGTGTTGTATTTTTCTCTATAGACTCTTAATCTAAACTTAGATCCTTCCTTGAGACAGCCCACAGTGTCATTGTTCACTTGTGATTGGCACTCAAAATCTATTGGCAACAAGTTCTTTGTCTTTCATTCAAACTAATACTATGGAACACTCAAAAAGATACAAAGATACTTTTGCCTAACAGTATTTCAGTTCTTAACAGAAGTTGAGATAAAGGATTTTAGAAGCTAATTCATAGCTGTATTGAAATAGTGTCACAGAATCATAGAATTATAGAATGGCTTAGGTTGGAAGGAACTTTCAAGACCATTCAATTCCAATGCCCTGCCATGAGCAGGACTGCCACACACCAGATTGAGCTGCTCAGGGACCCACCCACCCTGATCTTGAGTACCTCCAGGGATTTTGGCATCCACAGCTTCTCTGGACAATTTGTTCTAGTGCCTCACCACCCTCTGAGTAAAAAGTTTCCTCCTAACATCTAGTGTAGATCTCCCTTCTTCTAGTTCAAAGCCATTCCCTCTTCTCCTGCCAATATCAGACCATGTAAAAAGTATGATTCCCTCCTGTTTGTAAGCTCCCTTCAAGTCCTGGAATGCCACACTGAGGTTCTCCATGGCACCTCTTCTTCTCCAAGATAATCAAGCTCAACTCCCTCAAACTGTCTTCACAGGATAGGTGCTCAAGTCCTTTGATGACGCTTGTGGCTCTCTCCTCTGGACCTGCTCCAACAGCTTTTTATCCTTTCTGTACTGGGGCAAGTAAAATTCTATCTGTGTCTTGGCTTTCCTGATCCCATCCCTGCACATTTGGACAGCATTCTTATGTTCTTCCCGAGCCACCCGTCTCTCCTTCCACTGCTTATACTTTTCCTTTTTCCTCTCAATCTGATGAGCAAATCCTTGCTCAGCCGTGCTGGTTTCCTGCCTCATCTGCCTGACTACTTACTCTGGGGGATGGATAACTCTTATGCTCTCACAAAGGCAACCTTAAAGTTCCGCCAGGTCTGTTCTTCAGACAGTTTCCCAGGGGATCACATCAAACCATTTCTTAAACAGTCTGAAGTTCACTCTTCTGAAATTCAGGGTCCTGACTTCTCTCTGCCGAGCCACACTTATTGAGATCATGAACTCAACCAGGGAATGGTGACTGCAGCCCAGTCTACCTCCAATCTTAATCTATATAATGATCTCTGTATTGTTGAGCAGAAGGTGCAGCAATGCTTCACCTCCTGTTGGTCTGTCCAGTACCTGAACCGAAAAGCTATTGTCAGTGGACTCCAGGAGTCTCCTGGTTTACTTTTAGCTCACTATGTTGTTTTCCCATCAGATATCTGTCCGGTTGAAAGCCTACATAGGGATGAGAGCCTGTGAGCGCAACAACTCTTGTAACCGAAGCAAGAAGACTTTATCAACACGTTTCCCTTGGTCAGATGGCTCTGACCACCAGATGTCCTTTATTGGTCTATTCATGGTTTTCACCTGCAAGCACTTAACATGATCATCGCTGTTTCTCAGAGGCAGCTCTTTGCACTCTATCCATTTCTTAATAGAGGGCAGCTCCCCTACCCCTCTTTCCTAACTCTTCTGAAAGGTTGTAGCCTTAGATCGTTGTGTTCCAACCATGTGAATCATCTCATCATATCCCTGTGATAGCAATTAGGTCATATTACCAATTGCACCATGGCTTCCAGCTCTTCCTTTTTGTTATTCAGGCTATGTGCATTAGTGTACAGCCAGGATATTAGTAATGTTATCTTCTCTCCTGTTTCCTCTCATGAAAATTCCTCATGAGATCCTCTGGGACAAGTCAGAGGCTTTTCTCCATTGTGTCCCAAAGTGACAGCATTTCCCCTCCCTTCTCTGTTACGTAGAACTCCAACACCTTCCCCCCTCAAATCTACTTTAAAGACCTGGTAATCAGTTCAGCCAGCTACTTCCCAGAGCACTCTTGCCTCACCTGCTCAGTTGTTTTCTATGTGATGCCCACATACTTGGTCTCTCAAAATCCTGTTCAAATCATAATACCCAAAACCTTGATCATGATGTCATCCATGCAGCTAATCATGCATATTAATTTAAGCCAGAGGTTAACTTTTAGAACTTTTCTGAGTAGGATAATGTGAGAATACATTTGTAAGTTACTGTTTCATTTTGTTCCGTTTTTTATAAAGTAAGATGCATTTTCTAAATTTTAAATAAGAAACAAGATATTTAATGGGAAAGAAATAATAGACCATGTATGGAGAGACTTCAAAATATAAAGAATTTCCAATATTTCACAAAAATTGCTTTTAGTTAGAATGTAAGTCTAAATATTGCTGCTGCTGGATTCAGTGGCAAAGTACATTTATATAAGCAATATCACCCATAACAAAATATCAATAAGAGATCTACCTTTAGAATCATGTTACACCGAGCAGAATATCTTCTCTTTTGAAAGAAATCAAGGCAAACATACAGGTGTTTTTTCTTGATCAGAGAGGTAACCTTTGAAAATAAAGAAACAAATATGCTCAGAAGATAGGGAGAAATGAAAATGAAAGATGTAACACCTTCCAAACAAAGAGAAAGGTGTAATTCCTAGATCTTTCTTTGATGGAGTATTTTAAAAGAATCTGAGGAAAAGCATAATACTGCTATCTTATAGATGCACAATGAGAAACTTGTCTCAATTTTTCCCTCATTCAATCAGAATTGTGAAAGTTCAGATTAATACTGAAAACTGTAATAAGTATTTTGTACCATTTATGATTACATGAAAGGTATATTTAAGGATACTGGAATTAGAAGTAATTCAAAATTTGGCATCATCCCTAACTTGCGATAACAATTACAGTTACTGTATAGTATGGTAGACTCCTGTTACTGACCTGATTGAATATTGGTACATACTTGAAAAAAAGATTTTGAAATTTGTAAATGAACATGAGTTAAAATTGTATATGGATCTCCTAAAATTAGAGTTTTTTCTCCTTCTTTCTAATAAGAGATAAAACAGCTACAGCTAAATAAACTATACAATAAAAGAAAGAAATACTCCTTAATACAGACCTTATCTTACTTAAATAACAAGATAGAGAAAATCATTTATTCATCACTATTTATAGTGTTGCTTCTTCAATAACAGAAGGAAAAGATTATCTCATATTCTGTCTATCCAAATATAACTTCAGACAAGTCTCAAGAGCAATTACATTTTCATTGGATTAGAGTACTGGCATCTGCCTTAAGATTATTTATTTGGAAGGAGTGATTTTTTAGCATTTTTCCCATGTGTCTTAATTTCCTTCCAGCATTTTCATTTATACAATTTATCCTATATTGTCAAAGCAGTGAGTACATCCTTTAGGACGAGATATAAACCTGCCAATACAGTGTTATTTATTGCCATAAATATATTTGCTTCATGACATTTTCTCTTTCATTTTTCATCATCTATTGAATAAATGGATCTTTAGCCTTCACCATTTCTATCTATACAAGCCAGTTATGCAAAAATGTGCCTAGGAAATATCAAGATTTTATCAGTGATCAAAAAAAAAAACCAAACCCACTAAAATCAGAGATTATCCAGGTCTGCACATAAATACTAAAGAACTTATGAAAGAAGACCATATGCACGTTTCTACCAGCTGTCAATTTTCTGCATTCATAGTGCAAATTTACTCACATTAAATTTTGACACCTGTAAAGGTGTATTCATAATATATCAATATAAATAAATACACAATCTCCTGACTTTGTAAAAGTAATTTTTTTTTTTTTTAATTTGGATAAAATTATAAAATCACATGGAATCACAGAATTGTTGGGGTTGGATGGGACCTCAAGAGGTCATCAAGATCAGCCCCTTTGCTAGAGCAGGTTGCCTATGATAGGTCACACAGATAGGCATCCAGATGATATTTAGGCATCCGTAGATGTTTAACTGAACAAAATATGCTTACAGCACAATTCATTTGTTTGTTTTTTTCTGTGTGAATTCTTACTCCAAGTCTCTGTTTTTCAGCTACATTTTACAACATGATTAACATATTTAATTTGCAGGGAGAAATAAATGAGAAGGAATCCATTGGCTAACCTTCAGATTTGTTATGAAACTAGTTGTCAGAATGACAACAGAAATATATATTTTCTCTTTAGTCACTGGGAAAAAAATTCAAAGTTAGTAATGTATGAGCTGATGGGATTCCAAAACAAGGAGGGTTTGGGAACATCAAGAAAGATTTGGGACTTTTATATACTTTAATGAGTTTCCAAAGTTTTTATTGCAGTGATACTTAGTGAGATCTACATGCTGTTCTTGTAACTAGAAGCTTTTGTGAATCTATGTAGTACATACTTCTCTCCAGAAGTAATGCCTCTTATTTATTCCATGGAAGCTACAACAGGTACAAAGAGCACAATAACACTATTTGATAGAGCAAATTCTCTGCTAAAGAACTTTTTTCAACTTAGTCACCACCATTAGCTATGCAATTTCACCAGCAATGAACAAGAGCCTGTATGCAACGCCCGTGAAAATCTGCAATATAAGAGTGACTCACTGTCACTGTTGCCACTGCTGAAATGCACCACCCACCGCCTTGCTGTGCTCACATCCACTGGTTGGTCTCCATTGACCTTCAGCAAGTGTCAACAAATATCAATGGGTGCAATTTTTTCTGTGTGGGAGAATTCAGTGACACCCTTTTGCTCCATCAAGACTTCCATATCAGATGTCATTTTGTCATACTGCCCCTCTGCTACCACCGGTCACACAGTAACAAAATTTAACAAAATATTAGCGGGATATATATCCTGCCATATATATATATATATATATATATATATATATATATATATATATATATACTGCCATATTGCCAACATTCACTTCTGACATCAAGAGCCAACTTAGTAAGATAGAAGACATTATTTTCCTAGCAGCCCTTGTACTGTTGTCCAGATTTCTGCTGTTTTTGTTGTTCTTTGTTTGCTTGTTTTTTTGGGGTTTTTTTTTGTTTTTTTTTGAGACAGGCAAAAAGGAAAACAAGAGTACTAGGAGTCAGAAAAGCAGTTTCTGTGTGTGTCATAAGAATTAAAATGCATGTGGAAAGTAGTTATGGGGTTTGGTGAAGGTATAGATCTTGGAAAATGCTATGAGAAAATAGTAAGATTTTAAGTGTGGTAAGTCTTACCAATCATCACACCTGAAGTCTGTTCTATAGAATTTAATTGAATAAAATATGCAGGCCACGAAGTTCACTTTTCTTCTGTGTGAATTAAACATTATTATCTTTAAAAGTATGCTGAGAATAAAGATATCTTTTTTTTTTTTTTTTTCTGTCAGCAATGCATGATAAAACTGAAAACTTCTTAATTTATTTTTTTTAGTTAAGCATCCAAAGTAAATTTGTTCCCTAAAGGCACTTACAACAATGTAGTACACTGAGCATGTAAATCTTCAGATCTTAATAAGACACTCTTCTTACCATGGTTTAACAATGAATGCTCTTGTCTTCATTTCAGTTTCTTACAGCTATAAGATTATGATAATGGAAAAATATTGTTACCTCACAGCAATATTTAAGTGTATTAATTTAAAATAATGTACTGATGAACTCTTGTTTTTTTTACCCACAGCTTTTGAGAAGTACTAGTTTCCTTAGCTTAGTCTTAGTCTTAGTCTCGTAGTATTATTGTATTGTTTGGATATTGTTTTATTTCTTTTTGAGTTTCTGTCTTAAATGCTATTTAAATAATGTTTTGAAAGTTTCAGCCTGCTGGCTTCAGATCATTTTTAATTTTAAAAGACTAATTGTCCTTGAACCTAGCTCACATAGTAGATTGCAATGAGACTCAACAGTTAGGTTAGAACACTGAAAATAGGGACCGTATGAATAGGGAATAGTCTACATATTATGTCTGTGTGTGCATCATGTATCTGAAATTTTATGTATTTATTTTTTTGTCATTGTGCTACACACAACAAATAGTCATATAATTGTAAATATAGCTTTAGGACAGAAACATCAGTCAATAAAGTAAAAAACAAAACTGAATGAGATTGTTTAAAAAAAAAATAAATCCAGGAATGTAGTATTTTACTGCAGAATTCATCCAGAAAAAATAGTGCCACGTTGTCTTTTCAGTGTTTCATAAAAAGGCTAAACTTTTTAAGAAGTTATATTCTATCTCTTCTTTAACGATTTCACTTCTCTTTTTCACACTCCATATGTTCGATATGTCACCCCTACATAGTTATACAAGCTACTTTCAGTTATCCACTTTTGGATGGATTTTGGCATGAAAAAGTATGCAAATCAACATAACCTTCTTAAAGTTACTGTGGAAACAAGGGTTCTTCGAAAAATATCAAGATCACACAGTAAAGATTCAGTCAAGATTTCACAGTAAAGCTATACAACTTTGCACAAAATCTTGACATCAGAAAAGAATAACTATTTGCAGTACATTTGCTGCAGAGTGAACCTTTAGGAAGAACAATTACTGCTTTCTGGAGACCAGCAACTTTAAAGTTTTCTCTAGATATAGACCAGTCAGCTTGACATTACTTCTTGGTTTATCAAGAACGATGCATTAGGAAGATGTGGAAGACTTGGAGCTTTTATCAATTTTCAAGTCTTGTTTAAGTAGAAAATTGCTAACAAAATGAACTGATTTGTAGCCTCAAACCATATAACATAGTCAGGCTCGTACTCATATTGTTCCAACCTGACTGGAGCATAAGCTGCGTAATGATGACACAATTAAAATTCTTTGATCTTGATACTATGATAGAACAATATTGTAGCATTATTTTTGCTTTTAATAAGTTCAAAGAATTTGAAACAATAAGAGATTATATTCCATCTAAATAATCAGCATGCTTTTATTTATTTATTTGTATTTTTTGAGAGCTTCTGAAAATTCAAATAGCAATAGAAGGATTTTTTTCTGGACAAATGGTGAATTAATTATACTCTCAATTATTAATATTTTGAATCCTCTCCCCCCTTGTTTCCTTTTCCTTCAGTTCCCTTCCTCATGTTTTATAAGCATTAGGCCTTTGTTTGACAATTTAATTACAGTATCTAAAATCAAATTCTAAACATTGTGATCTGATTTAAAAAATAAAGCTGAGTCATGGTTGAGCATTATAGTTATACAGAGTTATGCACTGAGTAAGAGGGCAAATAAGGAAAATATTAGTTTGACTGAGTTTTATTTTTGAGGTCTCTGGGCTCATTCAGGCTTGGAAAAAGGAAACTTAGGCAGATCAAAACTAAATATGATCTTATCTTGACTGTGTGAAAAAAAACTGGTGAACTTTGTTCGTTTCTGAGCAGTAGAATTAAAATGCAGAAATTACCATTTGGTGCTATGTAAGCATTTAATCAGGCAAAATGGTGTCAGTCCAAGACAATTGTATTTCTTTGATTGATCACACTTTCACCTGTGTACTCATTGTTCAGTTTATTTCTTCTATTCTGTATCTAATTAAACTGTTCTGCTAATACAGCCCTTTGTGTTCTGCAACTTTCGGAAACCTGATTTGCTAATAATTTACAATATCAGATTGATCATTTTATACTTTGTATGTGTTTTGTCAGACAAGTCTTAGATGGAATCTTGACTTTGAATGATACATCAAATTATCATTAAACCTCTGCTTTCTGATTCTCTTTTAGAAGTCTGTACTGATCTGTAGCTTGACATGAGGTACACAGTATCTGCTTTTAAAAAATGCAGAGAGATTTGTTCATATCATTACTTTGGAATTCATTCCTCGAGGGAACAGTTTGGCTAAAGCTTGAATCTGTTTTGTATTATTTATTTTATCTTCTTTAGCTGAATGTTAACTTCAAATTATTATTTTATGATCACAATACTGTGGGACCTTACAAGATTTTGTCACTAGCATGTGTGCCTAAGTCTTGCTGCTATAAGATTACTATGTTGCATTGGGCAAAATGCTGCCAGCAGGGTAAGGAAGGAGAACCTTTCTGCTGTTCAGCACTGATGAAGCTACATCCAGAATATGTGTTCAGTGATGGACTAGAGAGTTCAGTGAAGGGTCATGAAGATGATGATAAGACTGGAGCATCTCTCCTATGAGGAGAGGCTGAGAGAACTGAAACTGTTCAGGCTGCAGAAGAGCAGAAACATCGTAATATTTAAATACCATAAGGGACAGTGCAAAGAAGATGGGGCCAGGCTCTTTTCATTAATGCTCAGTTGCAGGATAAGAGGTAATGGGCAAAAAAATGTAACACAAGGAGTTCCATTGGAACACATCAATTCAGAGATGTCTACTGTCTGGATGATGGCGCACTGTCACATGTTGTCCAGAGAGATTATGGAGTCTCCCTCCTTGGAGATCTTTAAAACCCACCTCAACATAGTGCTGATCAAGTGGCTGTAGGTGAACGTACGTGAACAGGAGGGTGGACCGGATGACATATAAAATTGCTTTCCAACCTTAGCCATTCAGCAATTCTGTGATGTCAAAAAATTTTTAATAGAATGTTGTTAATCATAATAGTAATAATAGTTTCAGATTACTATAGGAATTGAAACTTTTTTATCTCTCAGTATTTCCAGTTTCTTGCAATAGAAGGGCCCTAGGTATCACAAGAAAAAGGAGACAAGTGCAGGTGCTGAGTTTGATGCTTTCTTAGATAGCTTTCAGTACAGGGATTGTTTTGGCTGAATTTATAACCTGGTTATGTACAAGTAGTCACTGAAGTGTGACCACAGATTTATAGGTTATAATGGTGAAAGACTGAAGCAAGGACTTTTGATAATGTGATACATGAATCATTCTAGTTAAATTTATCCCAAATAAACCTTCACTCAAAAGCCAGTATGTTTCATTCATTTTCTATCCTACTTAGTCAAAGAAAAGAAAACTAGGACTAGGATTCTTGCATGGAGTTCGTGATCATCAGTGGGGCTTAGTTATGATCATTTGGATAATGCTCTCAGACATAAGGTTTGAATTTTGGGTAGCTGTGTGTGGAGCCCGGACTTGGACTCCATGATCCTTGTGCATCGCTTCCAACTAGTAATACTCCATGTAACCTCTAGGTGCTGAAATTATTATTTATTTTTATTATTTTTATTATTATTATTATTGCTGAAGTTTATTTTAAGCTTTGTAGAGAAAGCAATGTTAACCTAAGGTGATGTCATGTTTTTTTGTTTTTTGGTATTCCACAACATAACATCATGTAGTGCACTGGGAGTTAAAGTGTTTATTCTCCAATTTCAGTTATCTGCCCCTATACATCGTGGAAGTCATGGGATCTGGCCCTTCCTGTTTGGGAGGTCTCTAACTGCCTTGCAGTGGGTGTTAGAGGGTGCTTTCCTAGCCATACCAAGCTTTTCAGGTTTGACTTGATCTCAGGAACTTTCTCTCTCTCCTATTGTATTTGATTTATTAGTCTCAATTTTAATTAGATTGTATTATATTGTGTTATCTTGCATTCTGATATCAGTTAGTAAAATAAGTTTTCCTCCATAGATTGTTGCTGCTGTTTTGTATTTTTTTTCCTTCCTTGAGCCCAGCTCCCATCTCCCTATCCCTTTCCCTTTTTCCTTCCCATATTGTGGGGCCAGGGGTAGAAGGGTGGGGCAGAGGCCTAACGCCCCCCTGTCACGGGCATAGATTGATCAAGTTAACTCCGTGACAGGTAAACAGTTATTTTACAAATTGTCAGATAGTTGTAAATTATAAATGATAGCAAAGAGTAGGTCTATCATGACTTGTTTTATTAGTTTTTTATATAAAATTTTAGAATTGTGTCATTAGACTATGCAGTATTAATTTTGGATGATAACTCCATTATGAGACAATTTTAGTTTTAGATACTTTATTTATACCCATACTGGCAGAATGTTAAACCTACTCAGTTCTGCTATGCTGTTCTGAAAAAGCATGAAGAGACTGGGAATATTCCTAAAGTGATATTGAAAGAATGTAGGTAGTAATCTGACTCTTCCTTATCAGCTAAAATTGGCATTGATAATTCAATCACACAGGAAGTAAATTTGCATTTGGCAGAAAATGGTTGGAAACATCTGTACAAGTGTTCAGAACTGCTGCTGTGCTGAATGGGCATAGAAAATAGCCCCGAAGTTTCAAAGAATATTCATTAAACGCAGCACTCATTAAGTGATCTTTGAAATTCACCAAACTA
Organism: Tetrao urogallus; assembly: GCF_951394365.1. Taxonomy (NCBI): domain Eukaryota; kingdom Metazoa; phylum Chordata; class Aves; order Galliformes; family Phasianidae; genus Tetrao; species Tetrao urogallus. The sequence continues at coordinate 48,961,543 of NC_136813.1, forward strand.
ATTACACTGCTTTGAAGTCACCTCAAATACAGACTTTTTTCTTTGAAAACAGGACACAAGGGAAAATTTTAATAAAATGCTTTTGTATTTTCTATCTAATGGAAGTTGTGTAGGATTTGCTTTGCCTTTTTTTTAATACATAACTTCTTTTGGATGAGTTAATGGCACCTGCACATAATTTTCCTCATTATAAAACTATAAATTTCTTTAAAATCATAAAGAATTGTGAGAGCTATTAACTAGTAATATATTGTATTTATTGGGACCATGAATTCCTAATTTATAATTTAGAAAAGTGCCAACACAGAGAAGAGGTTATTTACTGGCGCATATGTATAGTTTTGTACATCTTTTACATAAAACATTCTGAATTCATTGTGTTGTTGACTACATCTTAGCTTTACAGAACCAGATTTGTTGCCTTATCACATAAATGCAGACTAATCTTGATTTTTTTTTTTTTTTTTGTCTCAGCAGCAGCCAAACTTGGCTACAAATTTTCTAAAAATGTTTTCAACTGTTCCATAGAAGGAAGCTATATTTTTTCATTATGTGCATTTAATTAAATATGTAATTCTGTGCAAGTGTTCATCATTTCTACATAGAATTTTTTCTAAGAAGTTTTGAATGCTGATTGTTTAAATCACCACCCCAGACCAAGTTTGATCTCCTAGTATATCATTATTGACCCTAAATCAAGCCAGAAAAGAGGCACACATATAGATGTTCAAGATATGTAATACAGTTTTGCAGTGACTTGAAAACAGAAATAGAAGGGCTGTTCCTGTGACAGTTTATGTAGCTATCAGTGGGAAATCTTCCTTTAGGTGCTTTACTCAGTTTATCAAATAAATTAACACCACTACAACTTCATTTTTCATTTTTTTTTCCTTTTTAAATTACAGTCATTGCCCTTGTCAAGGAGACAGACACCTTAAAAATTCTAGAAAAGAAAATTTAATGTTGTTCACATTTACAGTTTACTAGATGTATCCCTTAGCTGAACTTTGTCACTTTTTACAACTGAATTTGAGATACACAAGGAAAATAAAATAGATGTAACTTCCTATAGATAGCCAATAATGACAGTGATATGGAAAATACTTTGAGTTCCATTAGAACATTTTCTAAACGGAGCTTTCTCTTTGGCTAACATCCTTCCATAGTATGAAAGGTGAAGTGCTCAAAATAAATAAGGTTAGAGTGTCCTGACACCTTTATAGAAAATTGCTTGTTTAGTTATAATGAAGAACAATGACCAAGCCTCTTAAGGAAAACATAGTGCCTATCAGACCAAGCTCACAATGTTCTTTCAAATTATAGTAGTAAAATCTTCTGGATTTAAATGTTTCCATGTATTTTTCAGTTAAAAAATTCAGTTCAAGAATATAGTTACATAAGAGAAGACTTCATGTGTAGATGAGGATTTCTTTTCATGTTGATCTTTACTCATAAAGGTCAAAGCTTTAACACGAAAACACTTGAAGGGCAAGAAACAGTGTTCCATTCAGTTATTGATTTTGAAGACCCTGAGCCTGGTCTTGTATCTAGAGAGGGCACTGACAAAAGGACTGTAGTAAAAAGAGCTGAAAACTTAGTCTTCTTTTAGTGAGGGGGAAAAGATAGATAGAAAAAAATAAAAAAATAAAATAGATAAACAGTAGAATCGCATCTCAGATACAATCAGCAGTGGAAATCCGCAATTTTTTCAGGATAAGCACCTATTCTTTCCTTTTTAAATTTCATTTCCCTTTTGGCAGTGATTTATGTGGCTAGCTGATATTATAGAAGCATAGTTGCTGTTAATTAGAATGAATTAGAAGTTTTCAGAGCAAAGTTATGCTGGAAAATATTGATTACAGAATTCTGATTAAAGAATACTATAAGCATTTTTTTCCTGATAAGTTGCTGGACTGTTCTCCCAAGTTTGTAGTATCTGCAGCGCAATATAGGCCTGCCTTGCGTCTTTCTTCAGGACCTCTTCTACTCAACGGTAATGTTATGTCAGCCTTGCCAGGCTACCTGAATTCAGAGTACTTTGGTTTCTGAAAGACACTACACTAATCAAAGGTTCTGGATCTTTGAAAAAGGGCCAAGGACTTGTTTAACTACTGTAATTCAAGATTCATTTTGTACAGAGGGTGTTAGCTCAAAGAAATGTGTGTAAGGCCATTCTAACTGAAAACACGAGAACATGGTTCATTTGCTGAGCTTATTTTTTTCTAGAGGTGCAGCTATAGCTTTTGGATGCACGGGATGGATACCCTAACAACTTTGCCTGAACTAGAAGCTGAGTGCATATCTATATCTTATCATAAAAAAATAAGGCTTTCTGGACTCCTTTACCCTTAAGGAGCAACTCCCAAGAGACCCAAGGGACCCGTGCTATAAGCATCTTGAACATGCCAAAGTCCGCCCTCTTGAAGTTCAAGATAGCAGTTTTGCTAGTTACCCTTCTAACATCTCCAAGAATAGAGAATTCTACAATTTCTACAATTTCTGCCCAAAAGAGTCCCCAGCCTTCACATCTCCCACCAGTCCTTCTCTGTTAGTGAAGAGTAGGTCTAGCAGGGCACCACTGCTGGAAGGCTCTCCTACCAGCTGCGTAAGGAAGCTACCTTCCACACACTCTAGAAACCTCTTGGACTGCTTTCTCTGCACTGTATTATATTTCCAACATATATCAGGGAAGTTGAAGTTTCCCACAAGAATGAGTGCTAGTGATCACGCAGCTTCTACAAGCTGCTCGTAGAATGCCTCATCCTTTTCTTCATCCTGATTAGGCGGTCTATAACAGGCCCTCACCAAGATGTTGCCCCTACAGGTCTTTCCCCTGATCCTTACCAATACACACTCAACTTTATCATTCCCAACCCCAAAATCTTCAACATCAAAACAGTCTTTAATACAAAGAGCCACACCACTACCCTTCCTTCCTCATCTATCCGTTCTGAAGAACTTGTAGCAATCCATCACAGCACTCCAATCGTGGGAGTGGTCCCACCATGTTTCAGTAATAGCGACTAGGTCATAGTAGCCTGCTGCACAATCCCTTCTGTCTCGCTCCAATTTATAGGAGGGAGAGGAGGTTCTTTTATTACCTATATACCCGGCGTGAGATTAAGAAACAACGGTTCAAATGTTGGTCCGACCAGTTTATTACAAATATTAATCAGGGGAAATGGAGAAGGGGAGGACGGACACTATTATGAATTAGGGTAATGGGAAAGGGAAGGAGGGCAATAGAAAAGATAGAAAAGAAGAAGCAAGGAGTCTTTATAGGAAGCAAGAGGGACATAGTCACCACCATGGATCCAGCGAGGTTCGTAGTTGAGTCTTTGATCTTCAGTAGTGGTGGGTCGTCAGGCAGAGTTGTTCTATTGACGACGACGACGACGAAGGACAACAACCATGGCGATGATGGCGCTTTTTCAATGCTTTCAAAGTGGTTGAGTCAGCTGTCTTTGGAGTGACAGCTCAAATCCAAAGTGGTCGCGTCAGCTCTCCTTTGAGTGACAGCTTAAACCCAAGGTGGTTGAGTCAGTTCTCCTTGCGGTGGCAGCTTCTGGCCCTGGGACCTCAGCAGGAAATTCCTTTGTTCTTATCTTTCTGGCCTTGCCAGCAGATAAGGGGAAGCAGGGAGGCACCAACTTGTATCTTGCCTTCACAGGATACAATGGCATCATCCCCCAGCCTCCCATACTAAGCTGGAGCGGTTTGGCTACAGGCCAGATCTTCTGCCAGTGAACACTCCTGAGCACTCTTTTCCGCTCTTCTACAGAGCAAGCAGCTCTGGGGGAAGGGGCTTTCAAATGTTCCTAAAGTGATATCAATTGTCATACAGTTAGCACCCATCACTTGCCTCCTTGACAAGTCACTCAGAGTCTTATCACAAGAAAAACCTCAGGAAGCAAGCTTTGAGCCAAAAAACAAAGAAGGATTCTCACACCTTCCAGCTCCTCCTGCTTGTTGCTCATGCGGCGTGCATTGGTATAGACACATTTCAGATGAGTCAACTGCTCACCCCCAGCTCAAGCATTGTTCCCCTAGGCTCATCTCTTGTGAGGCCTGTTTTGTCCCCTTCCCCGTCATAGCTAGTTTAAAGCTCTCTCGATAAACCTTGCTAGCTCTTGTGCTTGGATTTGTTGCCCCTTTTGAGATAGGTTGGTTCCATAGACAGACAACAGGCCAGGGGCTGAGAAGACTGCCCCACGATCAAAGAACCCAATGTTTCTGGCTCAACACCAGTCTCTGAGCCAATTATTCATTGTGTGTGCTTTCAAAGCCCGCTCTGTGTCCCTCACAAGTAGAGGACATAATATACAGCAGAAGTCAGTTGATGGGGAGGAGAAATTGGCTACTGTCCCCCTGTGGAAACATGCTTTGAAATCAGAAAATTGCAACCATCTAAGCAGTGAGATGATGAAACTATACGGTGCTGAATCACAGCATTACAGTTTGCTTTCCACAATGCAGTGAGCAAAATGCCTATAATACACCCCCTGAGAGGTAACTAAAGAATCTTCTCACAAACGGTGCGATCAAAAACCAATTGTCTGACAGTGTATGCTTGGAAAATAAAATGAACCTGAGTGTAGGAGTAGTGGTACTGCTTCTAGTAGTTTAGTTAGAAAGGCTCTAGGGACTTCAGCTGTTTCTTTAGCATCTGTGTAGTCCTACTCTGAACAGGTTTGCCTCGGCCTCTGCTTCTGTAACTTATTACTGAGAGCTTCCCAAGGACAACAGGGTCAGGGCTTCTTGTAAATGAATGTTCCCTGTGGGACCCATAATGAAGAGACTGTTAACTAATTATCGGTCTGTTTGGAAGGCATTCATTTTTTAATTGACCTCAAAGCACTCAAAGAACAAAGGAAATCTGATGAAAGATTATTTGGGTCCAGGGCAAACAAATGAGTCATTTTCTTTTATAGGGTAGTTACACATGTTTATTGGAGCCCACTAGACATGCAAGTTTTGCAAGCTCAGAGTTCCATGATTAAAACTAGGGGAGTCATGTCTGACAATGTAATCTGTATGTTACAGACAGCTTTCCCTCCCTTCTGTCAGTTGCTGTCGTTTTCTGTGCAAATACTGCTTCCATCATCACTTGACAGGCCAACATTACAAAGGAATTTAAATTAATCTAATTTAAAATAATCTGTAGCCTTTCACTTTAAATAAGAAAGTTTGATTCTATGATTTGAATGTCAGGTGCAATTTTACAGAGGCTGCTTGCAGGGCTGTTATACCCCACCGAGGAGATAATCACAAATTCAGAAGAAGCTTTGGGACTTTTGGTTAAAGGTCATGTTTTGTCCAAAAAATGTTTTCGTTTTCACTGTTTGAATGACTGCTAAGGCAATGAGAAGGTGATTAAGGTTATAATTCAGTTTTAATTGCAAAATAATTTAATTATTACTATTTTAGAAGTTTTGGCTTTTTTTAGCTTGATATAATTGTGAGCTAAATTATTCAATAGCACTTTCTCTTCACATATATGAGTGACAGAAGGTACAAATATTGGAAGAAAATTGTTTTCCAGACTAGAAAAATGGATAATGTGATCATAAAGAGTACTCCTAAGCTCTACATTTTACCAGTGGAGCACTTAAGTAATTTGAAAAACAAGTGTGCAGAAACGTAAATAACCAATACAGAAAAAGTTCAACATTTCAAAAGAGTAGGCAAGGATTAAAAGTGAATGAGAGTTTGATAAATCTTTTATTCTACTTACCATATTTTTTAAAGCAGCTGGAAAAAAATATGTATATGTAGAAATATTAAATCCAGAAACAAAACTGCAGCCAATCCAGAGAGCTATGAAATCAGAAGCTCTGAGTGGTGTAGTAAATTATACTACTTTGTCCACAAAGCACTGAATATGAATATGAGCATACCTGAAAGAGATATATGAAGGCAATTTTTGTAATTGTAAAAAAACTTAGAAAATAATGAAGCCCAATCACATTAATCTAATTGTAAGTATGAAAAAGGGGAAACAATCTTCAATTCCTTCAGATTCTATCAATGCCTACAGTGATCAAGTTTGAAAGTATACCTTGAATTTACACATGCTGTTTATTAACTTTTATTCATCACTGGTCTTAGTGAGGTGACCGTATGTTTCAATTACCACCAGTTCTACAGTTTGTTCTATCACGCTGGGGCCAGTACTCTTTAATATCTTCATAAATGACATTTATGAAGCACTGAGGTCAAGTGCACCTGTTAGCAACTTTGCTGTTGACACGAAACAGTGGGATGAAGTCAACTCAGAGGGACAGGATGCCATCCTAGACAGGCTTGACCTAGACAGGCTTGAGCACTGGTCCCAGATGAACTTCATGAGGTTCAACAAATCCAAATGCAAGTTCTTACACTTGACTTGAGGCAAGCCCCATTGCCAACACAGGCAGAGGGAGGAAAGGATTGAGTGCAGCCCTGCTGAAAAAGACCTGGGGGGAATGGTGGATGGCAAGGTGGACATGAGTCAGCAATATGCCCTTGCAGCCCAGAAAGCCAACTGTATCTTGGGCTACATCAAAGAAAGCATGGCCAACGGGGTGAGGGAGGTGATCTTGCCTTTCTTCTCTGCACTGGTGAGGCCTCACCTGGAATGCTGCAACCAGATGTAGGGTCCTCAGTAAAGCAGAGGCATAGATCTGTTGGAGCATGTCCAGAGAAGGGCCACAAAAATGATCCACAGAATGGAAATATGAAGACAAGCTGAGATTGCTGAGGCTCTTTAGCCTGAAGAAAAAAAATCTCCACGGTGACCTCATAGTGGCCTTTCAGTATCTAAAATGGAGCTATATGAAAGAAAAGGACAGACTCTTTAGAAGAGTGTGTGGTGATTTAACAAGAGGAAATGGTTTCAAACTAGAAGAGGGTAGATTTAGATTGGATACAAGGAAAAAAATCTATTACAGTGAGGATGGTGAGGCACTGGAACAGGTTGCCCAGTGATGTGGTTGATATCCCATCCCTGGAGACTTTCAAGATGAGGCTGATCAGGCCCTGGGCAACCTGATCTAGCTGTGAATGTCCCTGTTCATTGCAGGGGAGTTGGACTAGATGGCCTTAAGAGGTCTTTCCAACTCTGAGGATTCTATGATTTTGTACACAAAACAATATCCTAACAACATGGTAAGATGCTCCTTTCTCCTCTTTTCTTTTCCTTTCCTATATGATTAGAATAGAAACTATAAAACACCGATTGCCTCAGAAAGAATTGTGGGTTATATAACATGCTGTTGGGACAGCAAACTGCAATATATATTAATATAAAATATGTTTTATTAAATATTTTATCACACTTCAAAGAAACATTGTAGCAAAAAAACAAATTCGCCTGCAGATCTTGACAATTGGGATCATGTGAGGACAGGTGTAAGATTACAGTGTTAATAAAACTGAAGTTGAATACTGAATCTCTGAATACCAGAAGATGAATTTCAGTTTGGAAATTGATTTGATTTATATAACATAGGACATAAAAAGAGATATGTTGGTCACCATCTTTAGTTGGAAATGGTAGTTAGAAGAGTTGTGGTAGGTTGCTGGTAATTGCTGAGTTTGTACTTGCTTAGTCTGAATAAATATGGATCATCCACCCTGCTAAAGCAAATTCTCTAAAATAGGTCACGCAGGTAAGTGTCCAGACAGCTCTTGAATATCTCCATAGAAAGAGACTCCACAACTTCTCTGAGCAGCCTGTTCCAGTGTTCCATAATCCTTAGCATAAAGTTCTTCTGCATATTATTACAGAACTTCCCATGTACGAGTTTTAGGCCATTACTCCTTGTCCTATTGCTAACTTACTATGTTCAGTAAGAATAAAGGCAAAATAATAATCACTGCTTTTAAAAAGCAAATTAGGATTACTCATACAGAAAGGGTAGTTTGTCAGTGAGTTTCCATCCATCATTTTCAGGAAATGGCCCAAGATTGTCAGTCTTTGGAGCCTGTAGTCACTCATGACCTGTACAAGAATGAGATCCTCAAATTCTAAAGACTTCTTTGCTTAGGGCACTTGAACATCTCAGACTGATCAGAGGACATATATTCCGTTGCCACAGAGCAAAGGAAATTGTGTTTACTTTATCTGTAATCTGACCTGAGACTTTTGTGCTGAAAATAGGAGGAGGAAAAAGGTGATCTTGAAACAGAATATAAAGAGTGGCATAATAATTTTTGTTACTCTTTCTTGCAAGAAAATTCAGTCAGAAGAACTAGAAATGTTGTTTTAAACAATAAGATGATTATGAATTAGTGAATTATGATGAAGACAGGTAGCTAATGTAGATGATTCAGGAAGACACGTTAGGAGAGGAAAGCAATGAGTTGACGTAGAATTTGCAAGCACTTTATGTAATTGGAAGGTTTTTTTTGTGTCAGCAGTTAAAAGCTTCATGAATGAATGTATATCCACTGAAATAAAACAAAGAAATATCATAAAAATTCATGCAAAGGCAGAACATATAAGTACAGCAGAAATCTGAATGAGTTTATGGTGTGCAAGTTGGATTTTAAAATAAATTGGTTTTGTAGTAAACTAAGACCACAACTAAAAAAGCAAGAGTGAAATTAATAGTAGTACAAAACTGACTGTTTTACTGAATTCAATATACTTTATTATGTCATAATATTCAGCATAACATAGCACCTGTTGTAGTTTAACCTGGTAGGAAGCTGAACACCAAACAGCCATTTTGCCCCTGCCCTACTATGATATAGGAGAAAAATCGGAAAAAAGGTAATACTTGTGGGTTGTGACAAAGACAGCTTAATAGGGCATAAAAGTCAAATAATAATTATTATGATTGAAAGACTATACAAAACAAGTAGTGAACAGTGCAATTGCTCACCACCTGCTGACTAATGCAGAGGAGGTCCTCACGCAGCAGTCCCCTCCTCTAGACAGCTCTCCCAGTTTTATTCTTCAGCATGATGCCAAATGGTATGGAATACCCCTTTGGCCAGTTTGGGTCAACTGCCCTGGTACTTTCCTCTCCCAGCTACTTGTGCACTGCACTGGCAGGATACCAAGAGAAGCAGGAACGTCCTTGGCTGTATGTATGTAAGCACTGCTCAGCAAGAACTAAAACCTTGCTGTGAGATCAACATTATTCTCATCCTAAATCCAAAACACAGCACCACACCAGGTACTAGGAAGGAAATTAGCTCTACACCAGTGAAATCAGAACAACTTCTTAAAAACCTAGACCTACAGCTGTTACTCAGCAAGTATAGTGCTTTAATAATGAACATTAGTTCCTTTGGAGTTTGGCAGTTCTGGAAAACAGAAAGCCAGATGGAAGAGAAAAAAAATTAATGGGAAATGAATAGAGGAAATAAAACAGAAATTTATTAAAATTCATGACTGCAACAACACTAAAGGACATTGTCGTTGCAGAAAGTGTGAACTACCACTGTGGCTGTAAGTGGAAGAACACATTTTACCAGTGCTTCCCTAGAAAAGCTGCTGGGTATATGTAGGAAGGGGGAGAGAGTTCTTTTGTACATGACTGGGACCTATAGTAGTACTGCAGACCAGTAACTGTTAATGAAATTCTATTTCCCAAAGATGTATAGCTGTGAGATTTTTTTAAAGTCTCAAGACTGCTAGAAGTCTCTTAGCATTATAGTTCATATCTTACAAACTATTACAAAAAAACAAAATTAAGTCAGGTTAAATGGGTCAGGGTTCAGGAATGACTGAGCTTCAAATCAAAAGACGTAATTTGGAAACTAAACTAAAAATTGAAATAAAATGACAGCAAACTCAAGACAATGTTTATTCTAAGCATGTACAAACCCTTATTGATGCTGTTTTCAAAATGACGCAGCAGCTAAATGTATTGCACCCCAGGGAAGTATAAACCTCAGGGCCTGATTCTCCTTGCTACATAATAACAATGGTGAACAGTATCCTTAAAGTAGATATAAATTGCATTTAAATCTTCTTTATGGCTCAGCAGTGATACAAAGGAGGCTTGATATAAATGAGAATCAGGTCCCCCATATTTATTTAACCCCTGGGCTTTGTATATCATTTTGTTTGCACCTCTATGAGATTTGCAGAGGGATTTTTAATCAGGATTCAGTGTACAGAAAGCTAAATGTTTTCATTGCTTTACAAGTAGCTTTAATCATACAGGCAGATCATTCTTTTTATTTCTCAAGAGGGAATGGTAGAATTTCTTACCTTCACACAAACTGAGCTAAATGTTTCTGACACCCTAGTACAGTGTCAATTGGAAATTCACATTTCATGTAATAGCAGACCATTTTAATTTCATGAGCTAAAGAATTGGTTTCCACTTGCAAATTGTACTGAAAAAAGCAATATTGTCAGAAGAACTGGCACAGTGCTTCAAGAGATAAATCTATTGAATTAAATAAGAAGCTTTCATTACCTTTTACACAGCATTTCTGTATAACATAAGCATTAATTAAACTCTTCATTGCTTTCTCTCATTCAGTGGAGCATTTGCTAGGTTTGACAAGAAATGTTGTCCAAGCAAATATGTGGCACCCAAACACCCAGACAACTAAAATACAGTTACTCAAACAGAAAGGAAGGAAGGGGAAAGGGGGAGAATATTTTGGTGCATTTGGACAAGCAGAACCTATCTACAGAAATATGTAATTTATGATTTTCAAGTTTTGATAGAAAGAAAGCTCTGATGTCTTGTAACAGGTCATCTCATTAAGCATTTCTCCAGACATTCTGAATACAAAGAGAAAGTGAGAAATTGTCTTAGGATTTTTAAGTATACTTTTGCTTACATAGAAGGCTACTTCAGCTCAAGAATCATTTGCATTGTGAGATGTTTCTGAATTATCAGAACAGCTCTGCAAAGTGTGTCTCCCCACCTCTGTGGGAAGAGCCCAGACATGGCAAAATTGTTTATTACGAACAAATTGATCCCAAAGAAGTGATCAAACCTTAAAGATATCTTTATGTAGCCCACATTCCTGAAGTGAAGGGATATGTATATTGGGTTCTGATATATTTTGATCTGTGTTATAATATTTCTAATGCCTTTTTTCTTGCAATTCCAGGGGAACACTTGAGAACCTGCCCTCAGGAATATACATGCTGCACCTCAGAAATGGAGGACAAGTTAAGTCAGCAGAGCAAACTGGAGTTTGAAAACTTGGTGGAGGAGACAAGTCACTTTGTACGCACCACTTTTGTCTCCCGGCACAAGAAGTTTGATGGTAGGCTGGATGTAATTTACTTATTTTCAAGGTTATGGGATTTTAAATGTTGGTGATCCAGAATGAATTCCAATGTTCTTTTCTTTACAATTAGGTATCACATTTGCAGTTGTCAGTTTGGCTAAGATAAGGGTTAAGTTACAGCTGGCATGCTTATCAGCCTTATGAGTATTTCCTTTAATTACAATAACATCAAGGATCAGACTGTAAAGTGCCTGCAGGCTTGGCTAATGTTGAAAAAAATATTAGATATGCATAGGGAGGTTTATAATTTCGTCTCCTGATTTCAAATGCAAAATTTAGGGATGCAGTTATGTTCGCTGTTGCAAGATGAACTGTGGATCTCCCATTGTTTTTTTTTTATTGGAAAGCAGTTTTTTAGTACTCTGACTTTTTGTAGGTTTATGGCAGCAGTGTTTTCCTACATGACTTTCTTTTGATATGTATAGCCTTGTAGAGTACTTCTGGGGCTTTTAAACAGTCATGCCTTGATTGCATTTGAGAGGTACTTTCATGCAAGCCACTACAGATGCATTAAACATATATATTTTTTTTTACCTGGAAGGAATTGATAAAGAGAGTTTCCAGGCTTTCTTTATTTTTGATCAGTTTTGTCAGCCTTTTTAAGATTCTTTAAATTTAAGAGTTTCTTGTCTGTCATGGTTTACTAAATACTTGTCTTAAAGAATGAGCTGTTTTTGTGGATGTATCCATATTTGCAAGTCACAGTTTATTGGTCTTTTCTTATGAACTGCAGATTAATAAAGAGCAAAAGAGCTTCAGAATATTGTCATGTTTTTATCAACGGAATAATTTTTTAAAAAATTTAAAATAATTTTTCTAATATTGATTACCTCAATATGACACAGAAAGTTATAAAAGGAAGGAATGGGAAATATAGAACATGAGGAAGTTCTAGCGCACCAGAGCAAATGCTAATATAACTCAGAATATATCCCCAGTCTTTGGACTTCGGACTTGGTGTGGATGTGGATGTCTGTGCAGTGTCCTGCACTGTGATGCCTTCTATTTTTTAATGTTAATCTTGAACTTTTGTGCCCTAAGTTTTCAAAACTGTAGTTGTCCTTGAAGAACTTCACAAAAAAATCTAGTGGTTGTGAGCACTATATCAGGAAGTCTGCAAACAAAATAAATGTTTGAAAATATCAGCAACAATTGCAGAGCTTTCCTTGTTTTCTAGAAGGAAAGCAAGAAGATCACTGGTGTTTAGTGAACAGTGCAGTCTAATGAAAATGCTGGGCTTGTTTATGGCAGAGTTTAAGTATTATATTATTTATTTTTAGGCAACATGTGGCATTTTTGATTTGCAATGAACTTAAACACATGACAACTTTTTCAGTAACTTGAAATACTGTGAAATCATTGTCTTTATTGATGGTAGGGTACATAGATCAAAGCTGTTGACCTGTTAAAAATGTTGTATTTGGGAGGTTTTTATTGAGCTGCTCTATATTAATTGGATTAAAAAACTGTGGCTTATTGTACATTTTTAAAGGTAATTTGCAATATTCAGTCTCAATATTATCAAAGAGCAATTGAATTTTCTCTATAGTTTTTTTTTTTAATATTTTCATGATGTTATAAAACTATTTAAAAGTTGTTCTCTTATATGGAAAAACTATTTAATCATTCTAGGGGGCAAACACATTCGTGGAAAAATGCATTATCTAATAGGTTGTCTTTCAGTATAAAAAACACACATTTCTCAGTTTAATACGGTATGACACTTTTTCCTGTAAAGCAAATATTAGATTGTGAGATAACTTTTGTATTTTAGTTCTTCAAGATCATCTCTTTTTGTTTTGTTTGATTTTAATTCGGTAGTTCAATTGCACAAGGAAGTTTTGATGCATGAATCTGCCTTCTGATGCTAGTATACCGCAAATAACAGAACAAATACAGTAGCAAATTTAAGCAATATCAGAATATATGAGCATATAAGAAATGCTGAGATTGGGAGCATATTGTGATTATTCCCTGGAGGAGTTATTCTGAACAAGTGTTGTGCAGACGTTTATGCCGGTTTGTAAACTCTTAAAAGTGATGTGGAAGTTCTTGTTGATTTTTGATATTCTAGTATACTAGGCAGGTCTTATGATAATACTGATTTTCACAACATAAGACTTTCTAACAGTGTATGAACTCTTTGCTGAATTATGATCTGATCGTTGCGTATCTTGCTTCTCTTGCAGTAGTTTGGATCCTCTATCATTTATTTTCTGTCTCTCATTCATACACTTAAGTACAGGTTAGATGATTTTCTGATTTCCTTTGTGAGAGCTCATATATGGTCTGTTTTCTCTTTCAGGGTTTTGCCCCGATTACTATTCATGTTCTAATTTTCATCAATGAAATTCATTCTACTGTAGTATAAAGATTGTCTCTTTAGCCTCAGGTCAGTCACATAATCTTACACAAAATCACAGTATGGCCGAGATGTGAAGCCATCTCTGGTGGTGGTCTAATCAGTGTGCCTCAGGGTCAGCCACTGCAGATTGCCCAGAACCATGCCCACATGCCCACATGGATTTTGAATATCTCCAAGAATAGATTCCACAAACTCTCTGGCAACCTGTGCCAGTGTTTAGTCACCCTCACAATGAAAATATGTGTCCAGGTGAATTTATTTTTTTAATTAAGTTGATATTTTAATTCTGTTTTTAACTACATGTGCATTCTTTCTTGTCCTGTCGCTGGGCTCTTCTGATCTCTCTTTACTCCCTTACAAGCAATTTACACACATTAATAAAATCTTCCTTTCTGTAGACTACACAGTCCAGTTTTCAGCCTTTCCTCTTACGTGAGATAGTCCAGTCTGTAATAACCTTACTGGACTTCTGCTGGACTTGCGCCTAGATATCCACATCCCTCTTGTACTGGGAACTGTACCCTGCACTCCATGCATCACCTTACTACTGCTGAGTAGAGCAGAAGGTCCTAAATGTCATTTCTAGGTACTTTTTAATTTCATTTTACCTGAAGTACAGTATTTTCAAAATATCTCTAATAACTAACATCTGGAATAACAGTACACAAGAAAAGCTAAAAATGAAATTATTTACAGAGAACTTTAAAAACTATTTAATGTTTTGGAACCAGTTACGTGCTTTTCGTTTTAGATGGGAATTAGTTTTTGCAGCCTAAAGCTCTGCATGATCTTATTTACTTCTTACTTATTTGCAGGAAACACTTCTAAGGGAATGTTACTGTGGTGGGACTTTCAATTGCTCTACTCCCCCAGATCCAATTTTTTTCTGTGTTTTATTCCTAGTATTTTGTGTGGTTTTGAGATATCTGGTAGACAAAGATCTGACAGCAGTATTTCTCATTTGTTTTGTATATGCTAAGTGAATTAATATAAATTACTATACAATATAATTTCCACTGCTACTTTTTTCTTGGCTGAGCCATTTGTTTACAGATCTGTATCTAAGGTTAATCTCTGTTGCCCATGTCTGTATACTTACCAGTGCATTGTCATATGGCATAGTCATTTACAAACATTCAATATCTGGAATTTCACTGTTGGATGAATGAGGATCAGGAGAATCTCCTCCTGGTAATTTTTCCTAAGAAAGCCTTGGAATTATAAAAATTTCTGTAAAATAATAAGTGATCAATTATTTCAACAATGGGAGATACAAACCCTTCCAAATTCTAGGAAAACAAATAAAAAAACTTTCACAGACAGGAAATACACAGAAAGTGAGGAGTGATAGCAGATTTTTCATCTAACTGTAGTCTGTGAGTAGGACTAATTCAAATGAGCAGACATGAAATGATCAGCTGTTTCCTGTTCCTAGAAATAGGCAAGCAATCATGCTGTAATTCCTAGGCACCCACTGCATACCCCAAAGCAGCTTAGTATACATTATGTTCCCAATGTAGTTATAATAGCATCATCTTATTATCAACAATTCTCTTGCATGGTAGCATTGCTGAGCAGCTGTTTCACAGATAAGCCAGTTCTTTTAAGAACTGCTCCATCAGCAGCCCAAACCAGCCCTACCGGAAGGTTTTGACATGAATGTTAATGAGGAGACAAGTATCTGTTCAGTGACATTTTCTCGCTAATCTTTTGAATAACTACATGAAAATTATAGAAAATAAGATTATTTAAGCTTAATTGATCTGACCCTGATAAAAGAGAGACTGTCTCCTCATTCTCATTTGAAAAGGATAGGAATCTTGGCAATGGTTTTAAAAATGAGAGAACGTGTAAGAATAACTGTTATGAACTTGAATGGTTATAGATAGCCTTCAGCAGAATCTATATGGTGCCATGGAAGGAAAATAACTTCAATAGAGTAAGAACTAATCTGCATCTGTATTGATCTATCTCACAGGGGGTATATCATTTCCCATAGTCTTTTCTTCTTCTTCCTTTTTTTTTGTTTCCCCACAATGAAGGGAAAATAGCAATACATACCCATTAGCACTACTTTTTTTTCATTACCAAAAGTTGCAGTGTAAATTAAAGAGCCAAAAAAGAAAATTTCAGAATTAACTCACCAAAACAATACCTGTAAGAATAGCTAACACCACAGAAACTGCTTTCTCATGAAATCTACAGAAGAACTGGGGAAAAAAGAAAAAAAAAAAGTGTTTAAAGTGTTTAAGAATCTTTCCTTAATACAGGAGGTGGCAAAAATGCATCTTAAGAAGTGTTTTTCTAAGAAAAGAAGAATTCCTAAATGAGAAACTTTTGTAGCAAGGTATAACTACTCAGTATAAATTTGGCCAAAAAAAAAAAAAAAAGAAGGAAACAAGAGAGTTGCTTGAAGTGAGAATACACTGAGATTCAGCTGCATGGACAGTGTAAGCTTTCTGGCCTTTGCACTTCCTCCCACTCTCTGCTAAGCCTGGCAGATCAGTTTTGGCCTGAAGATTCAATGATGTTCATGGTCTTCAGCAGAGGAGTGTGAAGCCAGCAGGACCCCATTTGCACACTGTTGCTGTCATGGAGTGCAGCTAAAGCATGGACTTTCAGCAGGACTTTTTTCATGCTTTCCTTGCATTTGGAAAAACATGATTTTCACTTGTATTTTTCCTCTGTTTTTTTGGAAACAGAGAATCAAAAACGTCTATTTCCCATAGCTGTTTGAAATTCAGGCTTCTAAGGAGTGTGGGAACATCAAATAGATACATCATCGTCTGCAAACATTATGCACCTACCCATACTATTCTAGTGTTGCAATGTCTGCAATGGAACATAAGCTCTGCTTTATGAATGCTGTGATACCAGGCATTTTGTTTTTTAGTTATGGACAAAACATTGGTGTTTTGTTTTGTTTTCTATACATTACACAATTTCAGAGTCACTTTGCAATATGTTTCCCATTAAATGCTACATCCATTTTGGGACAGCTGGGTTTTTTAAAACTGTGCAACTGTTAAGCTGCCACAGAGTTAACAAGCCATAATTTCCACATAACTCATCTTGTGTTTTAACATACTATGCAACTTATACACACCCAAAATTGCATGACTTAAAGTTAAAAGCCTAAAAAACAGTAACATCTGCTGGCTTGTAGCATGTAATTATTTGCGAACCTCTATAGGAGATCCGGTGCAAGTTTCTAAACTTTATGGAGATTCCTGATAAAAGATCCTTTACATGTATTTGACAGGCAACTTTCATTTCAATATAAAATTATCAAGACCTGATATGATCCTATTCAAGCTGATAACAGACTCAGAGGAATCTCTGTTGCATACAAACATTTTAGAGTGTAATTCTTCAGCATTTGCACTGATACTACGGTTTAACATTGTTTTATATTCTGTGGTAAAATTTGCCTATAAACTATGCTTATGTTAGATCAAAATAAAATACTTCAAAGATCAGCTGAAAGGTGAGAGGCAAGTGAATCTTGGAAAGGAAGGATTGGCCCAATAGTAAGAACAGTTTCCTGCCAGGGACGTAAGCTCCTATAACCTTGTCAGGTGTCATGCTGGAAGGCATGAGACTGTCATGGCATGGAAACAGAAACTGTCTCCTGCACAGTCCTGCAGCCAGAGCAATGGCTTGCACCCCCTGCTCTTCTGCAGCTTCATGTGCTAGGTGCAACTCATCAGTGGAACATGTAATCCCCCATCCAGCTGCATCAGGTTTGTGAAGCTACGAGGACAAGTTGCTGCACTGTGCTGAAATTTGTGGATGCTATCTGATCTCAAAATGATCCCATTTGAAAGCATGTTGTCCATGTACAGCCAAACCTAAGTAGGCACTGAAAGGCCAAGAATTTAGCATTTTTTCTATTAACTGGAAAGCAGAATTCAATTTGTTGAATATTAGAAGCCCACAGTGTAGTCAATAGGGAATTGTAGATGCAAGTCACTCGGATCTGAAGTTTACTCCTTAAATAAATCTGAAAAAGTCATTTCACAAAGTGCTCATTTCTGTATTGATCACAAAGGGCATTTAGTTCATGCATAGATACATATACAGTAAGGGTAAACATTTGCTCATATGAATTCCATTCTGAAGAATGTAACATAATAGTGAAACACCTAAAACATTTTTGAGACTCTGTTTATCTCTTTTAAATGTGGTCATATCCTTTCTGTTTTCTATACCATTTTGTGGGAAGAAATATACTTAAAATATTGAGACAAGTAAACACTATTGTGAGCCATTGTCTTTTCCTGGTTGAAAAGAAAAAGCACTTAAATTCAAATGACATCCAGTTTTCACTTAAGCTTTGAATACAGTGTGTGATTTTAAACATTTTACAAAGGAAATTGTTTTCTTAATTTAGTTCTCAGGCCTTAAAAATGCCAGCCCATTAGTAAAATTACTGACTCATAAGATAGCAAAAAACTCTGCCTCAAGTCCATAATACTGATGTCAGACATCAGTACTCAGACAATCAGCCAACAGTGTCTCTGTTATCCATCCCTGATTCTTGCTCGGATAGTAGGTTTTCACCTGACACACAGTAAGGACAAAACCATTCTGTAAGAAATAAAAAACGTGGACTGTAAATAACAAACAAGCTTCAAAACAGTGGTAGTTATATGTATTATCAGCACCCCGGAAAATAGAAGCTATAGCTTTACCAGCAAGGGTTCCCAAACCTCATTAAAAGCAGAAAAACTGTTTTTGAAATGAATGCCTTGACTGTAATATACTGGCATTGTTGTCTTTTGGCTGCTCATCTCTTGTTAATTCTTTCACCTGTGGTATCATGAGAGCACAAAAAAAATATTCCATATATCTAAGTTAGGAAACATCAACGCACAGCTAACAGTCTATCCTTGCTGTTGAAGAGCTACACTCACAGTTAAAACATTAGACATATGTAAAAAATGAAGGAGGTGAAAACAGCTCATGTCAGTAGTGAAGTCTATCTTCAGTCAATAAAATCTCAGCAAAATCATGTCAGAAAAAAAAAAAAAAAAAGCAACAGGAAAGAGTCACTGAGTACTAATTTCAGTGAGTGGGCGCAATGCCATGTGATTTGATTTTTACTCAGATAAGAGCAACTTGGCTACACAGTACTTACACCATACTGAGGAGTTTCTCTTCTTAGGTAACTTTTCCTTTTTCTCACATTGAAATATTTTCTTAGGACCAAGCAGTTTAAGGAAGGCATCAACTTACAAATCCTAGTATAAAAGCTGAATCAAGGTTTGGTAGGACCATGGAGGCATTACTGGAAGACAAAGTGATCTCTGCTATCTATGAACTAGCTGCTGAAGCATGTAAAGTGTCAAGAAGAGAAAAATGTTGCATGCAATCAAGGCAAAAGGAATTGATATCTGTGAATGAATACAAACTGTATATTTGCTGTATTCTCAGAACAGGCAAAAAAAGTAACTTGGTTTGTTACTTTTCAAAAAATTGTAAACAATTTTTTTAAGAAAACACCATTTCAGTAATTGCACAAAGCAAGAAGTAAGACTTGAGGCTGAAAAATGTCAAAAAAGATGCTGTACAGATTTAGTACTTAATTTCAGTCATTTAAAGTATTTTGAAGGATTTGGAACAAATGGTGAAGGTTATTTTAGAGTGAAAACTTAACTATTTGCATTTTAAAAAAGAAACATTTTCATAAACTATTTTTGGAATTCTCTTGTTTATTGCACAATGAGATGCTATGAATTTGTGAAATGTATCAGCAATATTGCATTTCTATTTTTAATTTTATGGATTTCTAATGTTAACCTTTTTTTCCTTCAATTTTATAATCGAATCTCAAATGTTCTCAGGAAATCTGCATAAGAACTGTGCAGTTCTTATTTGTGTAATTTATATGTGCAATTACTATGCACAATAAGAACAGCCAGAGAAATCTGGCTGTACCCAAATTCTATTATTGTCTGATTTTACATAGACCTTAAAAAAAGAAAAAACAAACAAACACAGAATGGCTTGGATTGGAAGGGGGTCTTATAGTCTGTCTAATTCCAACTCCCTGCCATGGGCAGGGATACCATCCATCAGGCCAGGCTGCCCAGGGCCCCATCCAGCCTGATCTTGAACAGCTTCAGGCAACTACAACTTCTCCAGGCAACCCACTTCAGTGCCTCACTACTTTCTAAATAAAGAATTTCCCTTTAACATCTAACCTAAATCTCACTTTTTTAGTTTAAAACTGCTCTGCCTTGTCCTATTACTATCAGGCTGTGTTAAAAGTCAGTCTCCCTCCTGTTTATAAGTTGCCTTTAAATACTGAAAGGCTGCAATAAGATCGCCCTGGAGTCTTCACCAAGCTGAACAAGCCCAAATCACCCAGCTTTTCTTCATAGGAGAGTTTCTTCTCCAGCCCTAGTTCAAAGTAATAATTGATCATTTCTAACAGCAGAGCCAGGGAGACAATACTACTCTTGGCAAGATAATAAAATATTTAACTGTTCACAGGGTAGCCTAAAAGCATAGGGAGTCTCTGACATCTTACATTCTCTTCTATAACAAGGCTATTTTTTTTTCTTAGCTGCGTTCTTCCATATGCAAAGAAATCCAGGACAGCATGTAAAAATAAGAAAGATTCTGTGATAAAATGGCAAAACTGAACAAATGTACAATGTAGCAAAGTAGTGAGCCTCACTAAAAATAGAATTTTTACTGGTTCAGGTTCGCAGATAATAAAACCAAAAACTGCCTCCTCTCCTAATGTGTATTGATTAGTATGATCAAGGTCATATGCCTTTACTTAAATTTAAAACCCAATGTGTGAATAAATAAGTTGTACTTCTTAGCTGAGTACTAATTTGCTTACAAGTGTACAATGACTAGTTTAAATACCAGTCCATATTTGTTTTGGTAACAAAATGGGAAGTTAAATCTCAAAGATAGACTCCTTTAAAAAAAAAAAAAAAGTGAGTCAGCAATATGTGCTTGTAGCTGAAGAGAACAATGATATCCTGGAGTACATTAGGAAGAACATTCCCAGCAAAATAAGGGAGGTGTTACTCCAAATCTCTCCTGCCTTCTGTCCTGTTAAGGCAACATTTGGAGTATTTTATCTAGCTATGCACTTCTCAATTTAAGAAAGACAAGAAACTAATGGAGAGAATCCAGCAGAGAGTGACAAATGCGTTCAGGGGCCTGGAACATCTCTCTTATGGAGAAAGGCTAAGAGACCTGGGACATTTCAACCTAAAGAAGAAAAAACAGGGGATCTTAACAACATACACAAATATTTTAAGAAAGATTGTCAGGAGAATAAGCCTAGATTCTTATCAGTAGTACCCCACAAGAGATGAAAGGGCAACAGACCCAAATTCAGTAGCATATTTTAACCTGGCAGACAGGTCAGTATCACACAGCTGCTCATTCACATCCCCCAAGTAGCATAAAGAAGAGAATTAGAAGAAAAATAGAACTCACAGGTTGATGTAAAAGCTACTTACTGAAACAGAAAATGAAAACAGAAACAAAAATGTGATGATAACATATATATGAAATACATACAATGCAACTACTTGCTAACTACACTTTAATGCTTTATAATCAGAAAAATATCAGCACAAAAAATCTCACCACCTAAGAAAAACCAATCCCAAACAATAACCCCCATCCTTCCAACTTAGTTGCCCCCCACAACTTTATAGCTTTCCATATGCTATCACGTGGTATGGAATAACACCTGGCCTAATTCAGGCCACCTTGCCAGCTGCACCCCTGCTACCATGCCATAAAAGTGGTCCCTTTCTCTAGAGATATTGATGAGCTGCTTAGGTGCAATCCTGTTTAGTGGGCTGTTCTGTCTGTGCAGTGAGGCTTAGACTAGGTGTTCTCTAGAGGTGCCTTCCAACCATTCTGTATCTTTTTAGATGTGAGCCTTAGGACAATTTTGTGCTGCGTGCAGACATATGCAAGCCTAATATAAAGCTTTTACATAGAGATCAATGCTGACTTTAGCTAATGCACAAAATAAAGCACAGTGAGTTAAATCAACATTGTGCACGTCATTTTCAAAAGTGCACTTTGGGATGAAGCTTTGTAATGCTACTTGTGCTCAGCTTGTGATGCATGTAGTTAAACTGCTGATGGGTGTGTTCCTTTGATGTGGTCTAGATTTTTGCCTATGCATCAGCAGGTTCTTATTGAATGTTTATCACAGTTGTACTATGGTAGAAGGAAGAGGTCTTATTTATCAGTTTCTAAAGAAGAGCATGGAGGAAGAGTGAGGGGACAATTAGAGGTGACAAAAGGAGAGATGAGGGCTGACTGTGCTTTTAGTAGGTATTTAATCTCATGAAAGAATGGAAAAACATTAAAACTTGGTGGTCCAAGAAAGGCCAGTTCAGTAAAGGTATCTCACCTTGCAATCTATAGATCATTATTACTTCTGCAGTCAATGGATTGATTTCTCATAGGTTGCAGAATCTGGTATAGTTTCTAAAGGTATGAGCATGGTAAGGCTGTTACCTGGGGATGGTTTGCTAGCAGGAAGTTTTAACTGTTAAGCATTATGTAGTATGTAAATTTGCCTTCCTCTTGGCACCTGCTTTTCCTCTTTCACTCAAAAGATACTTCAAAGTGAAAGATGTGTCTGTAGATAAGCTTTCAAACGCACAGCTTGAAAGGAAACAATTCCAGCACTGCATAAAAACAATAACAATGATTCCTGGTTTTACTAAAATGTCTGAGTGTTAATCTCTTTAATTGGCATCTCTAATACTGTTTTTTATAAAGTGACTAAACAGGAAATATGTTATTATCCAGACTGGCAATGCTGCTATCAGTGCTTTATATTTCATTGTTTTCAGTTCTTTAAGCACGTCCAACAAAGCTACAATCCATATTTAATTCATAACTAGCAATGATCTGAAGGCTCCACATAATATCTGGAATAAAAATAAATGTTACAGGATGGGGGAAAGCAGAAGCCCAGTGGGCATTTACGGGGAAGATTTTGATGCAAAAGAAGGTATTCCTGAACTTTCTGTTGATGATATATCTTGTTATTTTCATATGCACATGAAGTACAAATGTTATGAGCTTCACCTGCCTTAACATGTTCAAGAATTTTAGATGCTGAAGCTTAAGATCAAGGTCACCTTACTGTAATGATCATGCATACTACCAACCACTTTTACACTAGCTAAAAACTTTAAGCTTGTGGAATCATCAAAAAGATCTGCAGACTCTTTTGATAAAAGAAAGGGGAGTGCTGTTGTTTAACCCAGCAGGCAGCTAAGCATACATGGCTGTTCACTTGCTCCCCTGCAGTAGGAGGGGGAAGAGGGTTAGAAAAAGGTAAAATTCATAAGTTGAGATAAACAAAATCTTATAGGACAGAAAAAGAAGGTAAAATAACAACAGCTGTGATAATAGTAGAATTTGCCAAGTAAGCAGTGTGCAATGCAATTTCTCCCCAAGCAGTGGCTTCCCCTTGCCTCCTCAGCCAAGTCTTCCTCTTTTTACATTCACCATGTTTTATGATAAGGGATATCGTTTTGTCGTGTTTGTGCCAGCTGCCCTAATTCTGTCCTCTCCCAACTCCTTGCGCACCCATAGCTCCTCGCTGGCAGGGCAGCACAAGAAGCTGAAATGGACTTGGCTCTGTGTAAGCTCAGCAGTATAACCAAAATACTGGTGTGTGATCAACATTATTCTCACTCTGAGTCCAAAACACACCACCACTCTGGCCGCTATGAAGAAAGTTATTCCAGCTTGAACGAGGGCAAGCAAGAAGGGTGAGCAAGAAAAATGAGAAAATTCAACTGACTAGTCATGTGTGTAACTCCTAGACATAAGGACAAGATAATGTCAAGAATGTGAAAAAATTAAGAGATCTGAAGTTTTGAAAAGAAATAACTTGAAAATTCAATGCTTGACTGTTTACATTGGGCATCAACACAAAAATGTTGAAGTACTAATGTAGATTTCAAACTCTTTAAAAAGGGCCGTACTCTTCTCCTACAAGTGCCCTGCCTCTTAGCCTGTTACAAAGGCTTTATTTGACTACACAGCAAGACTGCACGCTATCAAATTCACTAATAGACCATCTATGAACCAGAGCAGCAAGTTTTGCACCAGCTAAAAGGCTTCTTCTCAGCTTTTGTTTGCAAAACATGTGTGAGTTAATGGAGTATCACGTTTATACAGTGCTAGGACATTGACCCAAAGTCTCTTAAGGAAATAGATCTAGGTTTCATCTAAGTGTACTCTGCTTTACAAGGAAAACAGCTCACATTTTCTAATAAGATGATAATGTTATTTGTTCATTAAATAATGAAGGTGAATGACAGCTTTTCTGCACCTGAATCTTTACTATTTGTACATTACTGAGTTGTTCTTTCTTGGAGAGAAGTTATCTTCCAAATAAGTCACATTTCTTTGAGTATCTGTTGGAAATTCAAAGTTTACAATAACAAATCTAATTTGTATGACTGTAGGAGAGAAAATAATCTGGTTTTCTGCCATTTCAGAGGGAAATTGGGGAATGCTTTAGGAATAGCCTAAATTTTTTAGGTAGTCTATAGAGAAGAACATTTCAAATGCCATATTTCACATCAGTAATCTCAGAATCATTCTTTCCCAAAGATAGAGAACTCTTGCAATGATATTGTCAATCTATCATGTTTAAATGTTTAACATAAATCATGCTTTTGGACTGTCAGGCTTTTCTGTTAATACTGTTAGGTAAGATAAAAAGAAAGGTTGAAAATGGATTAGAAATCAATTGAAAAATGATAATTTTGAATACGTTCCTCTGCAATATTCACTATATATATATATATATATATATATATATATATATATATATATACACAGTTCCCTCTAGTCACAAAGAAGAACTTCACATATATTATTCACAGGACGATAAATATGAAAAAGATTGTTTTCCCATTTAATTTTTTTTTGTCTGTGTGACACTCTCAGACACTTTTTCACTTTGTGTATCTTAATTTTACTGTTTATATTTTCTCTTAAACATTTGTAATAAGCAATCTTAATTCAGGTTTGTAATTTCTCTGTAAGCTAAATAAATATGCACATACCTATAAAGATGATTAACAAACTGAGGCACATAAGGGAAATTTTAATTTCTAGGGGCCACACAGTTCAGTAGCAACAGAATTGGAAACAGAACAAGGGCTGATTTCCAGTTGCATCATCTTAGACAGACCCTTTCCTTTCTTCATGTCAATGCTATAAAGTTTTTAGAGGAGTTTTTCTTGGTTTTCATTGATTTCATTGATTACCTCTGTATTAGGGATTGCAGAACCTCTCATTTTGGAAGCATATACAAATTTAATTAATGGGCTGTTCAACCCTTCTTTCAGGTGATTAATAAATGATTCATTTGAGAAGAGCACACATTCTTTATCTGACACAAGCTTTTTCAGATATACTACTAACATAAATAATTGGACTGCTGAAATTCTGCCATACCCTCTCATAGTTGATCTTTCAAAACAACAGCACTCCCATTGTATCAGATTTCTGCTGTGCAACCTCATGCCAGTTTCCCAGAGCTGAAGTGGATCACTGCTCCCCAGTTATTTATCAAACAAAGGCTGCCTTTTTTGTTTGGATCTGTTACCAAATTGCACCAGACTTGTGGCCGTCTTAAATTCAGTGTTCATAAAATCATTTCAGGATGACTGGCAATAAAGTTGTTTCTGTGAGTATTATTACTGAACTGACTGCTGTTTTGTCTGTCCCCCTGCATGCTGCACTGCCTACTAAACCTCTAAAACATTAGATAATTACTCATCCTTGATTTGTTCAATTTTACTCCAAAATGAACCATAAATTCATTTATTACTTTGGAGAACTGGATTTTGGCTTTAGCTAGTAAATTGTCTGCAATGCACCATTCTGTAGTGAGCTAAATATAAATCATTAATATTGAATTTCAGAATATCTGGCAGCACTTCTTAACTACTGATTAGAACCCCCTGACTATACACTCTGTAGTAGAAACTTTGAATATAACTTCCTTAAAAGAATTTTTCAATTCCTGAAGATTTTGTATTTGCCTTATTGTAATGCAGAACAGTGATTTAAAAAAAAAAAAAAAAAAAAAAAAAAGGCTTTCCATGTCATACCTAATAGTGAACAACTGCTGTTGATCTCAGTGATGCCTACTTAGTTCTCCCGTAAAGGTCATATCTTATTCATAAATATACTGCCTTTTAAGCTGGCTACAGATGGTATGCTGTTTTCTTCTGGCACATGCATGATTTCCAAAAGCAGCCTATAACTTTCAGAAGAGGAGTAAAAGTATTACCTAACAAGACATACTCTTAGTAAAAAATATATTTTATGGCAGGTTCTAGCTTTTGCCCTTTCCTCCTTCTTTCTGGCTTTGCTGTGCTATTTGTTCTCCAGGAAAGCATTCTGATATTACAGGTGCTGAAAGTGACAGCAATTATTAAATAGTTGTAGTTGGATGACAAGTATAATCTTTGATAGAATTAACTGTTTCAATCAGTGTTTACTAAAAATGATATAAATCGTGGTGACTACTTACACAAAATATTGGCACACCAATATAAAACAAAACAAAGAAACAAATAATCTCATAAATAAGTACTGCATGTCCTTAGGACAAAAAGTGAGACCAGAAATGAAAGCAGTCGTAATGGTTATAAATATTTAGGAAGAAAATATATAAGCAACAAAGCTGCAAAAAGACCTATATTCTATGTGTTCAACTGATGACAAAATGATAAGATATCTTCAAATAATACAAATATGCTTTTTTAGTATAATTCCTTCCACTCTGAACATATGATGTGCGTAATTAGCCTAGAAGCTGTCTGTACAGCACAGAACTCTGAGCTATCCAGCATCTTACAGCTCTTCTCTTAGAGAACTGGTGGAAATCGGCATATCATCTTCAGGCTTTTTTCTTGAAATATATCTGCAGAGAATACAGAGTTAAATGTTCCTATATTCCTTTTACAGCTATTGCTTGAAGATAGCTTATTAGCTAAGTGATTGATTTATGCTTTGACCTTTACTGTTCAGTAAGTGATCTGTTTCTCTTTGCCTAAAAAAAAAAGTGTATGCCTAACAAGATAGCCCTGCCACAATTTCAAAACGTGTTACAAATGGAAAGAATAAAACCTGATATTTGAAAATGCTGCATATGAAATATAATACTAAGAATATTGGTAATGACAAAAGATACTAATAGTAATTACGGCTAATATTCCTTTTATATGATGTTGAAATATTTCTAAAATGTGTATTGTGTATGCCTATATGCCTTTAAACATGAATAGATGTTGTCATTTATTCACAGAAAATTGCAGTAAGCAGTGCTTTTAATCAGATGTCTCATAAACTACATTTAGAACACTTGAATAACTTTGAAAACTCTTTGTCTGTTTAACACTTAGAGTTTAAGTATTTCATCTTTTATTTGTATTCATGTGAAGGTTTGTTTCTGGATATAAAAGCCAACTCCTAAGATGTGGAGGTATTTAAAAATTGAATATTTTCATTATTGTTTGTTGAATTGTAAGTACAGTCTTGTATTATATACTGCTACATCCCTAGAAATACTGCTCTGAAATAAATAAAAAATAAATGATGTCCTGAAGTGCAGCAGGTGCTGGTTGTGTCATTCCAACATCAGTTTGGGGTTCAACAGCCTTTCAGGACTGAGATTGTCAGTTTGCAGGTGTTAAAATTATAAGACTGTGAGGCCAGCTGCATTCAAGCACTGTGAGCGTTCACAGCAGGCATTCAAGGGCAAATCATGCTTGAACAACCTGATTGCCTTTCCAACAGAATGACTGGCTATCTGAATGAGAGAAGAGGCATGGAAGTAATATACCTTGACTTTGGTAAGGTTTTTGATGTTGTCTCCCACAGTGCTCTCCTTTTTGGTAGTTGATGAAACCTGGACAGCCTTATCTGGCTGCTATATGGGTAGAAAATTATCTGGAATGTCATGCTCAAAGGGTAGTGATAGGTGACTTGATGCCTGGAGATCAGTGCTGGGGCCCTTATTATCCAGCGGCATCATCTGTGATCTCTGCAGTAACACAGAACAGATCCCTTCCAAGTCACAAAATTAGGGGAAATGCCTAATGCAAGTAGTAACTGAGCCTCAATCCAAAGGCTTATTGTGGGAAATTTGGATGAGCTTGAGGCCTGAGTCAACAGGAGCCTCATGAAGTTCCGTTAAGAGAAAGCAAACTCTGTGCCTGGAATTGACAGTTAATATGCAGACTGGAAAGAAATTACCCAAGAAATTTCTTAGCTGAAGGGTTGTAATAGATGCCAGGCTGAACATAAACAATGGGCTTTTTGCCTTATTGTGGCATATCCATACACTGAGATACATGTGAAGAGGATCATATCCAGTGGAGAGAAGTTATGATCCTCCCTTTGTATTGATGAGGTCACACAGAATTAATTTTATGTACCCTCTTTAGCAGGATGTGGATAGGGTACAGTAGAGGGTCACAAGATATCAGGAAGTTCTTCAGTGTTCTTTGCACACCTAGACCTCTTTGTTCTTGCTTTCTTTAAGTTTCGTAATACAGTTATTCAGGGTGCTTCCTTCCCATTTTTAGTGATTAACTCTCTTCATCTTGTTCACTTCTCAGCTGTGTCCCAGCACTAGTCTTTCCACTGATATTTTAAACAGTGGCCTCTCCTTCTGTTATTGAAGATAATTATGTTGTTATTGTTTCCAGTTCTTAGTGATTCATCTTGTTAAATACAGAGGACTTCAATGTTAATCATCCTCATGGTACTAGGACTTTTCCTCGTAGTTTTGTTCCTAGTGTTCTGAGACTTTGAAACTTCTATCCCTTCCTTCTTACCTCTCCCTCTCTATCTCATTCTTTTTCCTTTTTGAAGCAGAATGTCAGTGTGGATGACTTCATCTTATCAAACTGTCAATGCCACTGATAGTTAATGGAAAGAAGTAAGGATTAACAGGGGTCAAAAAAATATTTCTTACATCGTAATTGGTTAGACATATATCTTGTGTATGTGGTTTTTCATCTCTGTTGGAGTGAAGATTAATCCTCTCAGATGCATGGCACTGATATTTTAAGTTAAGTAAGAGGATATTGCCATAGATCAGAGTGATCATAGCCAGAAAGAATTATGTTGTCACTGTTTCACATTAATAGGAGCTATTCCTATATCTCTTAATCTCTTCCCATGTTCAGTTTCCTCTACCAAAAAATGTGTTGGTTTTGGTGTTTCCCCATGTTTTTAGTATTTTTATTAACAGACACAGAGGATGGGAACATTGCTTTTCTGCTTTTTTTGCAGCGTATTGTGTGTGCATGGATCAGAAAGTTTCAAACCCTGAAGCTGCTCTTCAAACATTAAAATAGTTAAAGTACTGAGCGCCTCACCCTTAGGTCTGTTAACACAGATTTCAGACAGCAGAAACAGAGAAAATGTTTTTGTGTGTTTATTGTCTTTCCATTTTTTACATTCAGATTAACTTATTATCCTCTGTTATGTTGAATGACATCAATGTTCCCCACTCTGAGAAACATTATATGGTTACTGGCTGGAACAAAATGCTTGCGCTGTGTTTTAGGTATAGCAATATACAGCCAATGAGATTTTAATAACTCTTTATTACAGTTGGACTATAATAATAAATGCACCAAGATCTCAAACATTTAAATTCTCTTTATCTTTGACCTAGGACACAGCGGAATCTACATGAGAAATGTGATTAGAATATTTGATTTACAATAAAGTAGCCAATACTACAGCAGTATTTGTGGTCTCCTTGAATTTAAGCTTGCCTGACAGTATTTTATTGCACCAGAAAATCAACATTTGGCTAACTTTGTAGGTATAGCTGCACTCTTTCAAATTTTTCTTTCCAGATATTCATGAAATCTTGAGTGACTCTGAAGGAGAACTTTCCCAGTCAAATATTCTAATGAAAATGTCTTCTTTACAGATACAGGATCAACAAGAACCAATTTCCTCCTCTTCCAGATCTGTTTAAAAGCATGACTTAAATGAGGAAAGACCAACAAAAAACACTGATTTTTTAATTAATTCTGTGGTTACTTTTTTTTTTTCTCCCCCTCTTTATTTATTCCAGGAATGTTTTAATTCTTGAAGCACAAAGTACAGTCCAAGTAATATGCATACCTACTTGAATTTAAGCATATATTGTTAAGCAGTATTGTACATTTGCCTTTCACTTCTGTGGTATATTTTACAGATATATATACACATATGTATAAAATTATAGCAATTCATTACCTGTAAGTGGCTGTGTGTTTTGTATGGCTGAAATTAGTCACACTGGGTGATAACATAAACAAGGCTAAACACTGCATTTTACAAAACAGTTTGGAAAAACCAAGGTAGCACAGTCAGAGACAATTGCAAGTCAGAGAAAATACATAACATTCTCCTAGAAGTGAAAATTCCTCATCTTTTTAAGTAAATGTTAATAGCCTTATATCTGAGGCAACTCTGTTCTCAAAGACCCATTTTACTGAGACCTGAGAACTAAAGAGTCTGATGTTGTTCATCCTGCCACAAGCTTCACTATTCTGCAATTAGTTGCTTATTCAAAGAATTTGGGCATTTGTGTGTGACGCTAGAAAGAGTGTAATGTAACAATACTGCTTTAGCATAATACTGGATGAGCTGCACTGGAGATATTTGAACTATTTCTCTGGAACAAAGACCCAGTCACTTGGATTAAGCCTTTTATTTTATTTTTGAATGCTCAATAAGAGGCTAAACTTGTGTTATCTTTTATTTTCCTAGTGGTGAAAAATCCTTATTCCTGGGGCCAAACAATCTCCTGATTATAGCCAAAGACATTAGCTCACATCCACGTCAGCAGCTGTGTTGCATAGCCATGGCACCTGTTGGCTTTGTCAGCATATCTTCACCTGACACATACTGGGTGTGTCTGCTCCACACACTGAATGTGTGTGAATTTCCCACAGTGGCTTTCACATAGTATGTTGTTGTTGTTGTGTTTTGTGTTTGTTTTTTTTTTTAATCTATGATTATATCCGTCATTGTGATTACAGGTTTAGGGGAGTTTCTTGATTACTTTTATTCCCTTCACAATAGTTAACATAACATGTTATTGTAATACTACAATTAAACACGAAAGTATGTTATTTTAACCCACCTTCAAAATCCGTCTTTTATATCTAGAAATTGTTATGAAAACATACGAAAGTACAAACTGCTTGGCCATAAACAAAAATTATTTTTTAGTATGAAAATGTGTTTTTAGAATCAGTACTACTACAATACGTTGTTATGAAGGGTTCAAAGAGAAAATTAGATACTGCTTTTAAGTATAGAGAAAGCAAACTATGATTTCAAAGTCACAGGCCTTAGAGGTCAGGAGGATATAGTGCTTACAGCAGTAAGAAATAGCAATAAAGAAGAGGGGAAGAAATAATAAAGAAATAATTTGGATGTTTAGAGACTTTTTTTGCCTATCAGTAAAAAAAAATGCGAAAAAAGAAATGCTTTGGGGACAATGGGCTAGGAAGATAATTCACGCTTGATTAGAGCTGACGGTTTTTCTTCCTGAGAGTTGTTTTAAAAATAATATTTATTTTCCTACCCTTATTTCAAGAATGCATTTTCACTGAGGTAAAAGTCAGAATCTGCATATAAATGGAAAACCTTCAACACCATCATGGGAAAATTTCATTTTCTTGTGCAAGGGTAATATTATTATATACACTTCTTAATACCGAATGAAGTGTAAAACAGAATATTTTATTTAAATGTAAATTTTGAAAAATGGATGCAGTGGTATCTCTAAGCTCACTCAGCATCAAAACGCCAGTATTGGATAATAAACACCTAAAATATCCATACTTTAGTTTCTCTGTTTTTAATATAAAATTTTAATAACTGAAAGCAATGCCATTCAAGAAAACTTTATTTATGAAAAGCAATTTGTAGCAAGTAAAGATGTAAGTCCGTTACTCACAAGTTTGCTTCTGTTGTGTATTTAAAGGGGGAGGGGGGAAAGTACTTTCAGTGTTCCTATCATATACAATATTTATCAAGGAAATGAGTCTTGGTGTTGATGCCAGTGTGATGCAAGACTCATCTTATTCCCAATTTCCTCCCAGTTAAGTATTACTGACTTCTCTGCCTGTTCCACAAATCTACTATTGTATATTTACACTTGGAAACAATATATTGAGTTAGACATTTTTATTTTCCTTGCATTTTTACTTAAATAAATAACTGCTTTGGCTTTTTAATCCAGACGAGGATTCATTCAAAAAATGGTAGTGCCCTTCTCCTCTTTCACTGCATAATTTACAAAGTAGGTTCAATAACAGTTTCTGACTTAATGAAAAGGCACTGTTTTCAGAATGTTTTTTTCTTAACTGTGTCACACATTCATTGTGACTTTCACAGCCACTCTTGGCAGTTTCTGTTCCCTGTTTTTAGATGGGGCAGCATTTATTAACTTCACTAAGTTTGGAGATATTTAAATAAAGTGGGTACAAAGTATTGCTGATATTCTCTTGCTAGTTTTAATAATTCAAAAAACACAGATTTGGGTATTAAGAGCAGAATTGTTAAAATCTGACGTGTTTTATTACTGTTTACAGATAAAACACCTGTGAATAATTGTGTATGAACAGGCTAGGACTGAAATTAAAAAAAAAGAAATTAAATAGAAAATATGTATAAAAACAGATTGTACAATACAAAATTATACAATACAGCACTTGTAAAATAACAAAAATAGCAGCAGCCTGTCAGAGGAATTAGTGTTGATGCCATTACAGCTTTCTCACTTTGTTTATTGTGCAGTGATCTGTGACATTCCACTCTCTTCAAGACTTCATCTATCATCTATACAGTACTGAAATCTATAATATATCCAAACTGACTAATTCAAATCCTTTGAATATAAAATCAATACATCACCATGTCAATCACCCATTCCTGCAAGCAGAGGCAACTTTTATTTAGGCAACAGAGCCTTTAGCAGAAAGGTTTGAGATGCTTGGAACCTGAGAGTAACCTCCAGTTCTTTACTGTTCATAGGTAGGAGGATCAGCATCTGTCTCCACTAGGCATCTGAGAATTTCCACTCTCTAAAGCCCTTGTACAAGGAAGATTTTGAAAGGTGTCACTGAATTGTAGAAGGGAGTATTTAAAAAAAACAACACACACACAAGGAAAAATGGTTAACTATTGCATTACTTGACATGATAACGAATACTACATGAAAAATTGTCTTATTAGAAATCTTTTGGAGAACTGCAGTATGATATGGCACTTCTTTCAAAAACATAAACACATAAATTGAATCAAGGAATAAATGAATAGATTTGAATGGCAGCATTTATCCAAATACAGTTTTCAACGATCAAGTAGGCTTGGCATATGATATTTTGTAAAGGAGTGAACAGAAATAAAAAATATGCAATGAAAATCATATGAATTGGCAATAACGGGTACATGCTGTCCTTTTGTTGAGAACTCAGTTCTGATCATTTTGCAGGGACACTTCCTTGGACTGCATTAAGTTTCATTTATATTATGCAACACTGATTTGAAGATACAATATTAGGGAGTCCTGTGCTTAGAAGGGATCCTTTCCACAGGGTTTGCTTTCAATTTATTAGGATAATGAAGATTAACCTTTTAGCAATTGTAATATGGTCGAGTGTTCTAAAAAGTTTTGTAAACTCTATTTAGTGCACTTCTGATCTTCTGTTATAACTTACCAACACAGTATTACTGCAAATCCAAATATACTCCCTAGTGATTACAGATTACAGTCACAAATCCAAAAGGTACAACACAATATACTTTTCTTAGCTAAATTAATTATTTCAGTTCTAGGCAACTCAATAGTAAGAACTGAACCACCAGCTGGCAAATATGTACAGTGAAAACATTTAGCAGCAGGTTTTTACATTAGTAACAGCAAGAATCCATTTCACAGAAAACAACAGAGAATAAATGATTCTCATTTTAAGAGTCCTTAAGGCTAAAGTGCTTTATTCTCCTTAAATGTTCTGACTAACTAGCTCCATGTGATGTCATGAAGATTAATTTTATGTGGGTAGTTTCTGCTGCAGCGATACAGGAGAAATGTGTACAAGTCTATGAGAAGTAGGGGTGACAGAGTAGAATAATCGCATAAAACAAAATTGTCCAATTTCATAAGCAAGCTTTGCATGGTTCGCTTTTGAGTGTGAGGATATCTACTTTTTTAAAAATTTCTAACGTTGTGATTATAAGCTCAAAGATGGAACATACCAGATACCTCCCTGTTTACAGAAATTTTGTGTTCCATAAGTGAAAATGTAGGCTTGAAATTTTTTTGAGACTGATTTGCAAAGAAGTGGTGTCAGCACTCTTCTAGAAGACATACATACATAAATAAATAAATAAGCAGTATATCCAGGAACATAAAACAGTAGTTTGGAATTCTGCTGGGACAGCAAAGAGATAGGGTAGAGTGTTTGTTTTTTTTTTAATGTTTGTTTGTTTTCTAGAAAACACCTTTTATTACCCTGTTTGAAGGAAACTTAACTAGTTGTTACAAAGCTTCTTGTTCAACTATATGAACTTCCATTATATGTCAAAGGAAACACAAATCAGTTTTGTAAGCATCACTTCCTAGAGTAATTTCACAGAATCATGGAATCACAGAATGGTCAGGATTGGAAGGGACCTCAAGGATCATGAATCTCCAACCCCTCTGCCACATGCATGGCCACCAACCTCCCCATTTAATACTAGACCAGGCTGCCCAGGGCCCCATCCAACCTGGCCTTGAACACCTCCAGGGATGGGGCATCTACAACCTCTCTGGGCAGCCTGTGCCAGCACCTCACCACTCTCTCTGTGAAGAATTTCCCCCTGACATCCAACCTAAATCCCCCCTCCCTCAACTTAAAACCATTTCCCCTCATCCTGCAGTTATCAACACTTTCTAAGAGTTGATTTGCCTCCTGTCTGTAGGCTCCCTTTAGGTATTGAAAGGCAATGAGGTCACTGCACAACCTTCTTTTCTCCAGGATGAACAAGCCCAGTTCCCTCAGCCTGTCTACATAGGGGAGGTGCTCTAGTTCCCTGATCATCTTTGTGGCTCTCCTCTGGACCCTCTCCAACAGCTCCCTGTCTTTTTTGTACTGGGAGCTCCAGACCTGGACACAGTACTCCAGATGGGGCCTCACAAGAGCAGAGTAGAGGGGGACAATCACATCCCTGTCCCTGCTGGCCACCCCTTTTCTGATGGAGCCCATGATACCATTTGCCTTCTGGGCCGCAAGTGCACACTACTGGCTCATGTTAAGTTTTTCATCTATCAAGACCCCTAGGTCCTTCTCCACAGGACTGTTCTCAAAGACTGCTCCTTCCAGTCTGTATGGATGCCTGGGATTCCTCCGGCCCAAGTGCAAAACTCTGCACTTTGCCATGTTGAACCTCATCAGGTTCACCCAGGCCCACCTTTCAAGCCTTTCAAGTTGAGGTCCCTCTGAATGGCATCCCTTCCTTCCACCATGTCAACCGCACCACTCAGCTTGGTGTTGTCAGCAAACTTGCTGAGGGTTCACTCGATTCCGTCATCTATGTCATTGATAAAGATGTTAAAGAGAACCAGTCCCAAGACAGACCCCTGGGGGACGCCGCTCGTTACTGGCCTCCACCTGGACATGGAGCCATTGATGACCACCCTCTGTCTGTGGCCTTTCAAGTAGTTTCTTATCCATTTAGTGGTCCACCCATCAAATCCACATCCCTCCAATTTGGAGATAAGGATGTGGTGGGGGACCATGTCAAAGGCCTTGCTCAATTCCACGAAAATGACATCAGTCACCTTTCCTTTGTCCAGCAATGCCATAACTCAATCATAGAAGGCCACCAGATTGGTTAAGCATGACCTTCCCCTGGTAAAGCTGTGCTGGCTGTCTCGGATCATACGCCCTATCCTCATGTGATCAGCATGTCATCCAGGATGATCTGTTCTATGATCTTCCCAGGCACAGAGGTGAAACTCACCTGCCTGTAGTCCCCGAGGTGCTCCTTGCTCCCTTTCTTACAAATGGGAGTGACGTGACCCTTCCTCCAGTCATCCGGGACCTCACCTGACAGCCACGACTTTTCAAATATGATGGACAGCGGCTCAGCAACCACCTCAGTCAGCTCCATCAGAACCCCTGATGCACACCATCCGGCTTGTATACATTCAGTCTCATGAGACGTTCTTGGACCTGCTCTGCCCTCAGAGTGGGGGGGGGGGGATTTACCACCCCAGTGCCCACCTAGAGGTTTAGGGATGCAGGGCTCAGGGACATGAGAAGTACTGGAATCCTGGCTGCCAGTGAATACTGAGGCAAAGAACTCATTCAGCATCTCAGCCTTCTCTTTGCCCGTGGAAGCCAGTTTTCCTTTTATATTTACCAAAGGAGGTACACTCGCTTTGGCCTGTCTCTTCCGGCCAATGTACCTGTAGAAAGTCTTCCTATTGTTTTTCACATCCCTTGCCAAGTTCAGTTCCACTTGCGCCCTGGCTTTCCTGATCCCACATCTGCAAGTCTGGACAGCATCCCTGTATTCTTCCCAGGTGACATGCCCTTGAAATTTGAGAACAGCCAGAATACTTGAAATATCTCTACCAGAGTACCTGACACGACAACGTTCCATTAGAAACATTGATAAGTCTGCTTTATTTTGTTTTTTCATAATAACACTGATCTAGCCTTGTTGCAATCATAGGAATCTCTGTACTAATTACAATGAAAAGGTATGACATAGAACATTTTGGAGATTTGCATTCTTCTAATCTGACATTTTGAAGCTACAGATTAGAATAATGCATTTAAAATGGCAGGGGGTGCCTGTGTTTAAATGATTGAACTTGCAACCTAGCCAAAATTGTCAGTGGAAGCTGGCATTTCTTCAGCTATCTGCTAGGATAAACTGGGTATGTTTCCAGGTCCACTGAACTCATTCATTTGCTTAAACACAGTTATCTAAATGCACAAAGATTCTTTGTGTCAAATTCTATGTGAGATGTCCAAAATGATCCAAGACACATGCTAGGTTATTTCAATTGCATTACTTTTTTTGCAACAGATTTTCAGCATTTAAATTGAAACTCATCAGCTTCCCACATCTTCAGTCAATACAACAAGAAGCCTTCCTGTCCTTAGAAGAGGTCTCAGACACGTTGGGATGATTGAAATTAGACACAAAATTAGACACTTGCTGTAGAGGCACCTCTATTTCCATTTTCCAGTCTGAATCTAATGCTCGGTGTGGACACAAATTGATGTTCAAATCTGGGAACTTAACACAGGACTTGATGCTCCCTAAAATTCAACAAAGTAAAGACAGTAGGATATTCCTCAGGGAATCTGAGTTAAAGCACTATGTGTTTTCTCTCTATGTGTTATATGGATATCTAAAGTTAGGGTGGCCAAAAGTCAGTTGTCTGTCCAGGCTATTTGAGATTCTCTGGATTATATGCTGGTAGATAAACCTCAGCTAGGAATAGTATTTTGAGGCATTTCAGTGTGCTCTAGACACTATGTCAGGCATTTTCTTGTATGGCCAAATTTAAGAAACTCCGTACACTTTTAGAGTTCAAAACAGTTTACTATCTACTACATGTAACACATAGCAGAGACTAATGAGCTACTAGATTAAGCATTTATATGGTCCTGCAATGAGATACCAAGAAAATCTCAGGTGGCAACCATTCAGTAGTCAGACAGGGAACAGGCTGATCCCCAATATTGATAGATTTCCATTTGTGGTTTGTTTTTGTTTTTTTTTTCCCTTTGCTTTTCATACTTTCCTGTTTCAGTATTTTATTTCTTGAATCACTGATTTGCTAAACAATTGCTAAACCATCCCAATGTTTATATTCCTTATAATGCACGATGTAGGTGACAGGCTTTCTCACACTTCTGCAAGAATTTTCTCTCTAAGACTGAGCTAGTATCATTCACCACTGCATCATACTGGGCTTGACTCAAGAAAGCATTTTGCCTGGGCTGAGAGTAACAGAATTGAGCATGAAATGTACAGAAGACTTAAGTTACTCTCAGGAGGTAGCTGAAGGACATGAAGGACACCAAATGTGCTTGAAATAATGCTTAATTTGGGTAATAATTCCTCCTTGATAAAAAAAAGTGCTGTCCTAATGAAGTCACTAGAATTTTGTCCCGTCTAAACCAATTTGAAAAAACTTTCAAGTTGTTTCTAGAAATGTCAGTTTTACAACATATTCATGAATTCATAGGTAATAGAGCTTACTGAAATAGTTGCAAGAATGTTTTGAAACCAAGTTATAGGCTGCACCTTGAGTACTGTGTTCATTTTCGGGTACCTCACTACAAGAAAAATACTGGAGCATGTTCAGAGAAGGGCAACAAAGCTGGTGAGGGGATGGGAATACAAGTCTTATGAGTAGAAACTGAGGAAACTGGGATTATTTAGTCTGGAGAAGAGAAAGTTCAGGATTGACCTCACTGCTCTCTACAACTACCTGAACGATGATTGTGGCAAAGTGGAGTTTGCATCTTCTCTAATGTAACTAGTAATAGGACAAGAGGGAATGGCACCAGTAGAGATTTGGGTAGGGCATCAGGAAAAAATTCTTCTCCGAAAGAGTGGTCAGGCACTGGAATGGCTGACCAGGGAGGTAGTGGAGTCACTGTCTCTGGAGTTATTCAAGAAATGTTTAGATGTTGTGCTGAGGGACGTGGCTTAGTGGGAAATACAGGTAATAGGTGGATGGTCCAACTGGATGATTTTGGAGGTCTTTTCCGAACTTAGTGATTCTATGGTTCTGTATCACAGTGAGAAACAATGACCAAGAAGAAGGTAAAGATACTTCTGAAGCATACAAATAACTTCTGGAAGAATATGTTAGAAACATTGTTTTTAATATTTTCATTATATAAATCCCACATCATATGTGTTCCACATAGCCTACATCCATCTAATTAGCCATTAAATATCTACATAGACTTCTTTTTTCTCAGACGGAAGACGATTTTGCTTTGTTGAGAGCTGGGAAGGTTCCACTGAATGCCAGCATACAGGATTATATTCCTGTGAAGAGTAGCAACAACTATTATCTGTTCATTTTTTATAAACCTGCCAGTGGATTGCCAGCATATTAGCATATTAAAATATTGCCAGATTAAAAGTTTTCCCACAAGTATTGCTATGAAATTATGATAAGGGTGTTAAATAAGTTTCTTAAACAAAATTAAAAGACTATTTCAGAAACTGATGGAAGAAGCTGAATATTTTTCAACCTACTTAAGCACTTTGATGGCTGTTTTATTCTTTTATCACTGGAAAAGGTCATTTTTCTACTTCATGAAGATTCAAATGGAAATTTGAATTGAATTGAATTTTCATGTTTTGCTGTGGTGGAAATCATTTGCAATGTTGCCATAATGCCCCATGCCAGGACAGGAGGCCATGGGCACAAACTATCCCAGGAGGTTCCCTCTGAACACAGAGTGCTGGTGCTGTGTGGGTGCTGGAGCACTGGCACAGGCTGCCCAGAGGCTGTGGGGTCTCCTCCCTGCAGCTCTCCAGAAGCCGCCTGGCTGTGGGCCTGGGCACCCTGCTATGGGCTGGAGCAGGGACTGGGACACTCGGACACAGGGAGTTCTGCACTCTGATCCAATGATTCTGTGAGAAAAAATCATTAGATTAAAGGAAGTGCAGTGACACTTTAATGTCAGTTATTTGTACAGCTAAGAACTAAAAAAAAAATATTGATTGTCATTAGTAAGTCAGTAAGTTTATGTCAATCAGCAAAGCATCTGCTGCTTTTAACTAGCGCTCTCTCTGCTATTGCCGCTTAACTTGAAGAGTCTGTGTAGATTCACTTTTAAGTACTTTGTGAAGTGGTTGTGAGAATATTATTGTAAATTACATAAAATAATTGTGTCTAAGAAAATGCAGTCAAATACCTGAAGTTTTCAGAAGACCTTGTAAGAAGTCTTTGCCAAATGTACACGCCTAATTTAGAATAAGATACTCACATCCCAACAAGAAACAAAGATATTTTATGAGATAACTTTAAATTTAAAATACTGTTTATCTCCATATGAAACTTCTCTTAGCCACTTGTTCACAAAAAAGTTATGTGATTGTGAAAGGAAGAAAAGCAGTCCTGTAAGAGATCTTAAATTATACACTGTGAAAAATATATCTCTAGACAGTTGGGAGTACTCAGTCATCTAATGAACTTTTAGTACATAAAAGGCCAAGTTTGAGTTTCATCAGCGTTTTCAATTTAGTCAAGCAACTTAGGAAAATCTGTTGTATTGATAACAATAAAAATACAGCAGCATTATTTTGTAATACGATTTCCATTTGTACAGATGTTTTTTATATAGCTTGGATTTTTGTCCCTTTTATTTAAGTGAAATAGCTGCTACTGAATCAGAACTAGCAGTCAGAACCCAAACTAGGTCCCTTCCGTCACATTGCAAAATATAAATATGAAAGAATTCTTTTTCATCTTGTGATT
This sequence comes from Tetrao urogallus, assembly GCF_951394365.1. Taxonomy (NCBI): domain Eukaryota; kingdom Metazoa; phylum Chordata; class Aves; order Galliformes; family Phasianidae; genus Tetrao; species Tetrao urogallus. The sequence goes on from NC_136813.1 coordinate 49,001,730, forward strand.
TATATTCTTGTGAGAAAAGTTCCACGGAAGCAAGAAATAAATGTACTTCTACAGAAGTACAAAATAGGTACATTTAACTTTGAATGGCATGCAGGGAAAACGCTTTTCAGCGTGTCTTTCAATTCATGCCAATTTGCATTAGAAAAGTGTCTAAGTATTTAACATATTTAAATAAAGTCTTTGAAGGGAGTTTTTATGTTCTGCATAGAAGATAGGTATGCAGCAGTATTTACTGAATTTTTTAAAGCTTTGAGTGTTAGAGAGTATCTTTCAGGAAGAAAATCTATTTCTTCAAAAACATGCCTGAAGGTTTTTTATGTGGATACTTTATGTACTATCTCAAATGCTTGAGTTGGAGCTGATAATTTACAGAAACAATCAAACGGTATAAAAGTGGAGTTTTCAGGTTTCTTTTATTTAGAAGGCCTGTGCGTGTAGTCTTGTCAAATGCAACTTCAGTAGTGTTTGAGGTTATATTTCTAGCTATGTTTATTAATGAAAATATTGCTGAAAACCCCAAGTTCTATAAATTTTAGAACTAAATAATTTTTTATTTGAAAACTTGTTAAAAGAATCTGAGATGACAACTTGACTTTCATAAAGATGACTAGCAGCATTGCAAATATCTATTACAGAGTCCACTTCAAATCTAAATACTGTTTTGAAGAATAGCTTGCACACCATGAGCTCATGATATACACATGTTTGATTGTATCCTGTTGACCCCATTTTGATGGGACATTAACTTCCATTAGGAGTTCACTTGTATTTCACCTGACATGTCAGCCACAGTCTATAGTAAAGACTCAAGGCTTCACAGAGTATTCATATAATATAACCAAGATTTGCTGGGAGATCAAGACCAAGTATTTGCTCTGAAGCACACAGCAGAATGGTCTTAGTGTAAATAAAGTTGTGCAAGGAAGCATGAAATTGAGAGAGTTATTGAAGCATCTGGGAGTGGAGGGAGCTAGTGTTTCTGCTACATTTGACACACTTGGTTGGGTGATTTGTCTTTAAAATGGGGTGAAATAAGATAAGAAATCAAGAAATGTCCATTATGCAGACCCTGTTACTTAGAAGGTTATAATGCTGGGAGCCAGTAGAATGCATGGGCATGGGAGAAACTATCAAAAAAATGTTATGGTGATGTGAAGGGAGTGTATCAGAAATTTTACTGCAATTTAATTGCAGGTGATCTTTTTTTTCTTTTCTGAAATAAATACATTCACTGTCATTACTAGCAAAAATCTTCATTATTATCTGTGCTGTACTGCTTTAATTATTTGAGGCACTTCAAAAGTGGTACTTATGAATTGTTTTTTTTAAATGGATTCCTTACCCACAAGGTATATCACTGCAGCTGAGACAGATTGTGCAACAAAATTAATTAACACATTCTCTGAAAGAGAGACATTACAGAGTATCTGGAAAAAAAATGCATCTGTGCAAAGTGCTGCAAGGTAAGAGATAGGTGGGGCTGTGCTTGAAGAGAGTTCATTCAGCTGTAGATTTATTCTCCATACATTCTTTCAGTGAAATCTTAGCAGTCCAGTCAGAATGGATAATCAGTGACTGCAGATCAAGAAATTTATAATAAACAGCATTTTTCAGACTCTGTTTCTTTCATTTTAGTAAGCCACCTGTACTCTTAAAGTAGTTTTATTTGGAAGGTCGAGACAGAGAAAAAACTAATTTATTTGTTGATCTTCTGTATGGACATTCTATTCTTATTTTAGAACCTTTTGCTTCTCAGAGTTTGTCATGCATAGTTTTGAGCATTTTTTTCAAATGATAATGTCTGTGATCATGCTGAAATTGATGGCTTAATTAAAGTGCCTACATATAGTCAGCCACTTGAAATGCCAAATTATACCGCATATGACCTTCACCTATCGCTTCAGAAAAGCACAAGCTGTGATATATCCCATGGTATAATGCCTCATATTTTGAGTATCCTAGAATCCCAAACCGCATTTGATATTTTTTATTTAGGCACCCAAACTGATACCAAAGTTATTTTACACTGTTGGAGGTGGATCTGATTGCTTAAATATAGATGCTTAATGCTGTTCTAGAGGGTGAGCAGTACTGTAGAGTGTCTTGAAAATAACTAAAAAAATATGTTTAGGAACCAGTGTATGATTTGGATAGAACTCAATTTCAAATTAAGGTGCCAAAATATAGGCATATACCATACAGGTGCTTACAAGCCAGCCAAGCATTTAAATTCCTATCAAATTCAAGAGTGGTTTACTCAGTACAGACAATGGAGATTAACAACTTTCTTACTGGTGTAAATTTAAATGTCTATGCTTGACATCTCAGAAGGCAACAAACACTCTGTTTAGGTAATCAAACCATGATCAGGGATTAGATTTCAGAGTTGTCCTGACAATGTCGGTACACCTCCTGACTGCCTGCACATATGTATTTAGTGTTACTTGTGCCACTGTGGGCTTTCTGAAACGTTTTTCCAGACCTGTCAGATAAGAGACAGCACTTATGCAACTTCCGGAGTAGCAGCTGAAGGGCCAACGGGATACCCCAGAGAATTTCAAATCTTGCTAGACAACTTATGCTCAAGCAAATGAGTAAAATAAAATTTACATCCCTGCTGATGACAGTGAGAACCAAAGCACATAAGAATATGTGGTATCCTTAGTCATGATGTGAATCTCATCCTTCGGTTCTGTTTTTTTGTTGTTGTTATTATTGTTGTGTTTTTTTTTTTTTGCCTAATACAATTGTCTGTGCTGTTTGATATGTCTATGATATTCTGCCTGTCCTTTATGTATGAGCCCAGAATCTCTTGATAGGTCTTGCATTGTGTCAACCAGCATCATGCCAATGTCTCAAATAAAATAGAGCATGCTGAAGAGCCCTAGACACTTGAGATTAGGCAACTGTTGGAAATGCTTAGTACTTATATCAATGAATTGACAACATCTCAGAAGCTTCAAAACCATAAAGTAACCTGCAGTAAGGTATAATCACAAGTAATTTGTAAATGTATGATCAGAGCATTTAGAAACAGGAAAAAAGTCAGTAATATCTGCATATTTATTAAAAATAATAAATATTATTTTTAAAGTATTATCCTTCCAAAAATTATTGAAATCCAGCCATCTACTAAGTAAAATTTAGTGGAGATTTTCACAGTGAAAAAAAATAATCATACCATTTTATAAATGTGTGGTACACACAGCTGTTTAACATAGACTCGAGTTTATGTGATCTGGGAAACAATCAGATTGAAACACAAAGATTCCCCGAAGGAAAGAAACTGCAATTTATTACAGAAATGATAGTAGTATAAAAGTTGATTGATAATCTAGAATACTTAATGAGGCTATGTCTCACCTCAAGGAGAGGAGTGGAAGGACACCTAATTACATATTTTCCCACCAACTGAGGTGTTGAATGCTGTTGAATGCCTGTTGCATTTTCAATCAAATTACTTAAGTGAGGTCTTGAATCTCCTCTAGGAACATTTGGAAAATGAGACATGACTTTCTTACTAGGTATTGAATTTAAGGGCATGGATACTATTAAGTTTAACAGAGAAGAGGGAATAATTATTTATTTTTCACTAAGTGTAAAGGGCAGTCTTTATTCATAGCACAATGAGCGCTAAGGCGTCAACTAAGCACGAATAACTCTCTTCTGCTAGTAACAGAGATTTAAAAAAATGGCAAGGAGATACATTTGGCTTTAACAGGTGAAGTACAGTTAGAATCTCAATGAACTGAGACAATAAAAAAAAAAAATATGTAGAAAAAATGATTACTGTATAAGGGCATTGCTCTGTTATGGTTTGGAGTTGTACTTCTTTCAATTTACAAATATTTGCTACCATAAAGAAAGCCAGTTAACGTTGTCAAATGTCTGGTTATTAATTCTAAATCTGGACTGTCTTTTCCTCTTATGCTTTGTGAAGTTCTTGATCACAGTCTACCCAGTAATCCAGCCAAACCTGTCCTATCACAAATCAAAACTGCTATTTAGAAGAGTATTTTCATTACATATTGATGGTGAAATGCTTTTATAACTGTTTATTATTCATTATTTCAAATTTTTGACTATTTCACTGCAATTAGCCAGACAATAAGTACATTAGATACTTGACAAATTCTTTTACCTTTGACATATTGGCTTTGATTGATTTGCTAAATGCTTTCCATAATTCTTTGCAGGTTTTGTTTCTTTGAGTCTGCCACATTCTTTTGGACTGAATCAATAGTAACAATTTGATTACTTTATCCCTATTACAGTCTGTCTTTAGGTTTCTGACATTCAGCATTTACCTTGATGGAAAAGCTTGCTTTTAATTGCAACTTCCTTCATTATAAAAATAAGATGCAGTTACATGTGGCTGCCTGTATGTAGGTTACTTGAGACTCTGATTGACATTAATAATAAAAAACGGATTTGAATAAAAATTGCCTGGGTTAAAAATGTATTATCATCTTTAGACAGAAATATAATTTTTATAATTAGACTAAAACTCATATTCTCCATTACTAATATTGAAATTTTGGATTCAACATGCAATTAAAAATATGCTTTATTTGCCTACTGAGAGACTAAGATAAATTCAGTGTTCAGCTCTGACCTTATTATTGCTTTCTTTATTATCATTATTATTTTGTTGGTTGGTTGCTTGGTTTGATTTTTTTGCCTTCCCTCCCTTAAATTGGCTCTGTTTAATACTGAATTAGTGTGCTGTCTCTCCCTTGGTCCTAATTTCTACATAAAAATTCTACTTCTAATGTCATACATTACTGTATTTCCAAACTGCTGCTATTCTGGGTGATGTGAGTTGATACCATGTGTGAAGGACTTGGATCAAAGTAGAATTTTATTTATACTTACATCTCACAGAATTTAAAAAAAAAAAAAAAAAAAAAAAGTAAAAAGAAAACAAAACAAAACAAAACCAAAAACTGTAAGAAATTGGTAAAGGTTATAGAGAGCAAGACATTTGAAGGACAGCTGAGGTTTTTTTTAAAGAGATGCACCCTGAATTCTTTGCAAAGTAGAGAGACACAGATGGCTGTCAAGTGATCTTGTTTGAATTTGTTAAAATAAAATGACAGATGTACCTTAGAAATTGAATACAGGTGTTGCGGAGAGAAAGTTATTACTTTGTGTCTGACTTTGTTTGGAGACAGCTGGTGATCCATCTTTTTTTCCAATTTTTTTTATAATGGGAATTCAGACATTTTATTTGCTCTCGTTTTATATGTCACTTTCATAACATAGTTAAGAGGTTCTAATATTGACTACCAACTGCAATAAATAAAGACTTGATTTTCATTTGCCAAGGATCTGAAAGTTTCAGTGATTTTTGCATGTGTTTTCCAATTGAGCTCCTCAATCAAAAATAATGAAATGGAAATTTCAAATATTTCTCTGTATTTGCACCTGAGTCCAAGTTACCCAGTATAAGCACAGTTAGAATGCTTACATATTTTGCAAATTGATGATTTGGAGTACATCGAAACACTTGAGAATTACAATTCTGTACTTTCTGCATTGTATTGCATGTTGTATTTTTAATTCCCATTTACTAGTAACACTGAACAGAGTAAACTGTGGAGTTATACTTTATATTATTAAATCAATCCAGGAATATTCTGTGGGACCATGTATCCATCCCAAATCATCACACTTTACAAATCAGAAAAACAGTTAGGGTCTTTTAAAAGACCGTCTGAGCTGATTGGAAACTGGGCTGTAAGATATTGCTTTATGTGGAAACTAAAAACTGAAGGGTGAAAACTTAGTTATCAGAAACAGTTACATTTAGTTTCATTCTGTTAATCAGTAAAGCAATTTAAGAGGAAAGAGTGGTTGGCAATTGGTGAAAGAAGGAGATATTAATAAAGCAGGGGTGAAGGCCTATGATATGTTCAGGGGTAGTTGGCATGGTGTCATGGGGAAAAAATGGAATGTGCAATATCTTTATTCAGTCCACTTTTACTGTCCGGTGTAATAATGGGATTTAGTTTCCAGACCTATCTGTTGAAGTTATTTTATAGGTCTCAGCTGAAGCTCAGGAAAGAGAGTGATAGATTGTTCTGTGAAAAAGAACCTAACTGTGCCACTTTCACTTTAGTTATTTGAATATTCTCCTGATCCTGTACATGAATAACTCAAGAAATACTAAGAGACATTCAAATAGTCATTCAATTTAAAAAAAAAACCCTTTCAAATATCCTACTAATAATGATGAAAAATCTCACAATAAATACTTAATTTGGAACACCTTAAAATTACGGCATCTTAAATAATCATTCTTCTTTGAAACATACCAGTTTTTTTTTATCGTTAATTTACCAAGATTCTCCTATACATATATATATATATATAAACACTGCATTTTTCTTCTTTAATGTTCTCAATTTGCTTATACTTTATCCTCTAGTAGAACTCAACATCACTTACACAGAAAAATGAGTTGCTCTCTGTGTTTTTGTAAAATAATTTAAAAAAAAAAAAAAAAAGAAATATTCTAGTGTATAGATACATGTGTGGTAATTATGCTGTTAGATCTGGAAAAAAATTACTGTTATTTATTCATTTCTCTGTAAATAGTACTGGAAATTAGTGGGTACTTTGATTAATCACAGGTAAAAGTAGAATTTTTTGAGGCAACAATAATGTAATACCAGTATTCATATATCCCAGTAGACATAAAACCTCTAGAAATGTATCTTCATTTTTCTATCTAGAATTAGTGTACATTGTACTAAGAAATAAACTTTAGGATGGTAAGGAATTTATCTGGTAGCTGATTTTGAAATTGATGATATACTGGTAGTATCCAAAATGTCTAGTTCTTAAGAATAAATACGTGATTTATGATTTCTTCTTATTGCTTAATTTGACTGTATTTTTCAGTCATAATTCTTCAAGCTAGGAATAATATTTCCATCTGAGACTATAGGCAAATGTTTGTTCTTTAATGCTGTTATATTAGTCATTCTGAATATTGTTGATTAGTTCTGCTTTTTTAAGTGATAAATATTTATATTTTTTTCCTGGAAGGATTATAAGTGAACAGAGTGAAACAGAAATCTCATTACACATAATAGGTCTCAAAAATACACTTGATTACCCTACATGGGCAGTTGTAGCCTTGCTCTGCTTCACACTTGCTGTCATTGGCCATGATTTGTAAAGAATTTAAGTTGCTAGTGAGCACATTTGTTCCAAAAGCATGAGTAATTGTTTATTAATAACCTGGGAAAAAAATGAAAAAAAAAAACAAGCATACTCATTTGATCTCTAAAATGATTAAGATTAATATTTCAATATGACAAACATACTATTTGTAAGGGTGTAGAAGAGCCAATTACAGTTTCAAAATAAATATTTTCTTTTCCACCTAGCTACAAGAATGATGCTAGGAGGTTATAGTGAAGTGTGTGCACAGTAGTTAACAGTCAGGATATTGCAGCCTCCAGATTTTTTTCAATGAGTACAATGGTGATAAGTCCTGTTATAGACATTTGAAGTAATAATGGTAATAATCCTTTAAATGAGATAGACAAATGGCAATGGGAAGGGCAGTATTGCATAAAATGCACCTTGCTTGCTTGCTGCATTCTTACACATATCTATGATGGACAAGCAAAATTTTCAGCAGTTGAATTGCAGGTCAAAAGCACCAATATGGTCATTCTTTTCCCATGAAATCTTTGCTAATTTTACTGACATAACACCTCCCTTGCTCCTTATGTATTTTGATACAAGAGTGACTTTAATGATGTGCTGCATCAAAAAATATGTTCCGTTATTGCACTAGAGTCCATTGTGTTGGGGTTATGACAGTAGAAGTGCACCAGTTGATGTCTATAACTTGTTTTTATATGCATGCAGCTTTCCTATCTTTATAAAGTTTCTTATTAAATGAAGCCCTCCTCAGACTAAACCTTCAGGCCATCTGAGAAGGCCAGTTCATATCACCGGATCAGAAGTCCTCTACAGTTACTGGAAGCTGATGGACATTTTGTCTGCAATTACAAGTTTCTGTCTAATGAAATTAGAACAATAAATTATCATTTTTTGCAAGTGTAATGATTGTTGATATGTTGAACTTCATTTTAAGGGTAGAGATTTGTTGGAGAGATATTGATAAGAGGAAGTGATTATAAATGGTATTATTTGCCTTCTTTTAGTCAGCAAGAATTATTCATCATCAATTGTTCTGCTTCTCTTTGATATAACATGACCATAATTCCAAAACACTATTTGCATAGCATCCCTGATCATGACTGTTGGCAAATCTATCTTGCTTCTGTGGAGTTTAAAGATTATTTTGGAGAAAAATATGGTTTTGACCCATACTTTTCAAAGGGTTTCCTTTCTTTCCTTTCCTTTTTTTTTTTTTTTTTTTTCCTTTTTTTTTTGTTTTCTTCCTTTTTTTTCCCCCATTTTTAACATTTTTCTTCTTCAGCTCTGTTATGCAGAGCCAGATTCTTTTTTTTCTGGTCCCTTCATATTTCATTACTTCTGACAGAGTGTGCCTCAGGAGACTCTGCATCACTCCAGGTAATTTCATCAATGTTGAAATGGATGTTAGCCAGTGGCCTTGACACTGCAAGTTAGTCTTTTATGAAAGATTTAAACAGACAACAATAAGGCATAGGATAGTATCTTTAGACTAGGCTGGGGAGAACTCAAGTGTCAGAAACATACACTATTCCCTTTAGTGTTTTTCAAATTTTCTTGAAGGTTTTACATTTGCAACAAGACACATACTTTGAAAAATCAAAGCAGTATTAGTAATTTCCAACAAGTTGTCAAATTTACATTTCAGAATCTCTCCTCTTTTCTGATGCAATAAAATGCCATAAAGTCTGTCATCCACATGTACTAACTCCCTGTGAAATAAAACTACTTACACTGAAGTACTGACTTTTACTTCCTGTATGTTTAATGTAGTAACCAAAAAAACTGCAGCATTCTATCTGTGCAGAAAAAATATTAAATTAGTGTGTGGACAGAAAGAAAGAAAGTAATTTTGAGTCTTTAATATATTTAAACTGATACATTAAATATTATTTAGTTTATTAATATACAGGATTAAAAGGCTTCTACAACTGAGATGTGTTTCATTAGTATTTATTTATTTTTTATGTTGTATTTTTACCATTTGTAGCACAAATCAGCTCAAAATATTGCATATTATTTAACATCTTAGAACATATCCAATATGTTTCATTTTTGGCATGTACTGATAATTCCTTGGATGAAAAAACAAACAAATGTATGAATACACATTGTATCAAAACACTGGAGTACTCATTCTGCACATAACTAATTTTGTTCCATTTCCAAGAAGTTGTTTTTCATCATATTTTGAACATAGACGATTAATGCTATTAAAGTAAATGATCTGTGTGCATGGATAATGAGTTATTCAAGTTGACCTGGTAACAGCCTGTAAGTTTGCTGTCTTATTTAGGGATTAGTAAATAATAGGGATGCAGCTTTACTTGGTTGGGGCTGCAGATGCAGAAAACCTAAGTTTGGGAGATCTGCATTAGGGTAAGATTTTTTCAAAAAAACAAGAGCAGATTTCTGGTCTTCTGACTAGATTCTATTCACACAATTTAACATTACAGTAAGGATGATCTAAGACTTATAATAGTAGTTATAAGCTTGAAAATAATAGAAAATTTACTTATTTTAAAACAATTTTCCTTTTATCAGCTTCCCTTATAAACCTAACTTTATTTTAGGGTCTCTGTTTTTGGCAAGTCAATAATCCTCCATCTGTTGGAACTATTAATGCTGCTTACCAGTTGGTTACCATGGAAAAACTGTCTACAGTCTGGCTAGATTTAAAGAATCAGAGGTGCCCAATTTTTTTCTTGAACAGATCTCTCCTTTGTATTAATTACCTACAACACTTCTAAAAGAAAGCTGAGAGCTTGTATTGAAATCTTAGTTTGGGTGCTCTAGGCTCAATGACACCTGTCAAAGAAGAGAAAAGAAGCTTTCTCTCTTTTTTTTTTTTTAATTTAATATACTGCATTTTTAAGTTTTCATTGTTGTAGTTTATGCATTTGACATATTTAAGTGTGACAGTACTCTCAGTTTACATATATTACAGTGATGGAAAAAACGATAAAGAAAAACAGTATTTAGAAAGAATGGAAAACACGAAATAGCTTTTTACTTATTTTTAATGCTTTTAAGGAAATATATGATTTAGCAGCATACATGGAAACACTTTTTTATGTTTTTAAACATAACCGTAGGAAAAAAATATAAAAGAGATTAATCTTCTCAACCTTGACACATCTAAGGCATAGATGAGTAAGTCTGAGCCAGTTCGCTCAGCTCCTTTTATAGTCTGAAGAGATAAGCAAGGCAGAGAGTAATTCATCTTACTCTTCTTAGATACCTTTCTTGACATGACATTATTTTCCCTTCATGGACTGTAAAGGGAGCCTAGAATGACTAGCTGTGATTCAAATGGCGATACCTGAATTACAGCTAACTAACTGTCCGACCATTTAAGGCAGAAGACACTGCTGAACTATTCGGCCTGAATTTTTAGATATCCCTTTCACTGAGTTGCTGAATCCAGCAACTTTAGATAAAAATGACATGAAAGTGACCTGATCTTGAGCTTAGCTTTAGCTTATCTATTGTAGAGGGCCTTGTCATAATATACTAAGGTGAATTCCAAGATCCACAGGGACATCCACCTCTGCAACAAATTAGGAGGATGAACACATAGCCTTGTTTTTCTATTTCTGATGTTGAGATATAACAAAATCTGTCTCCTAGGCAAGTGTGCCAGGTTTTCTGATTTTGAAGTTATGAATACAGAGTATTATTCTATTGCAGATACTAAGATCCTGTTTCATTCTAATCGATTGTCCTGCCTACCTGTTGTCTGGTTCCAGACAGAAGATAATTGTATCAAATGTGGTACTGTGCTCTACTTCACGTGTACTAGATTTTTACCCTCCCAGGAAATATCTTTCAGTGTCCTGTCAAAACACCATTTCTGGCTATTAAGTGTGAAAAAGACTATCTGAACACTATGATTTCCAATCTGTTTTTGAGAATCTGGTGTTTGGTGTTTCTTAAGTTTCATTTTCCCAACTTTAAACTACTATTATATTGAGACACAGTTAATACTAAATACAGTGACTCAAATCCCCTCTGATTCTCGTCTGCCTCATTATATTACATCTGTTCAAAAATATATCTTTACTAGCTTTCTATAAAATTTCTTACAGACTTCAAAGTTTTCTTTCACTTAGAAATGCTTTCACAATAGTGTTCCAGGATTCTGTGGCTCTCTGACCATCTTTTATAAAATGCTGCTAGTTCTCCAGCTAGGCTTGCATGCATCATACTGTTATTTGAAAGATTCTCATTATCAACTGGAAACATTGAATTTAGTGAGGCCCTGACTGCATGATCCAAATTTAGCAAACTGACACTAGCCTCTTTTTAAAGTTGACATTTAAGGAACATAGGTGTACTGGAGATTTTTAATGAGTTTTTAACCCATGAAATACACTTTGTCTACTGTGAAGAAAGCTCTTGATGTCTGTGATTGGAGCACTGATAACATCTAGGATTTAATTTATAATGTAATAATTAGCAGCCACTGGAGGAAATAACATGACATTATTTGGGGTTGTTTCTTAAAATATGCTAAATTTCCGTGAATAATTTACTTCACCTGGTTTCTGAGATAAAGGAAGCTCAATAAGTTAACCACTCATCTATTCTCATTATCTCAAAATATAGTGTAACTTAAAATATGCAATACCTTTAGAATTATTTCTCAGTTGGATGATTAACAGACTTCCTATGCCTGCAGATGATCTTTTATTATTATTATTATTATTATTATTATTAGTCATGTTTTCATACTGATCTACAGACATGAGAGCAAGCTTTATTCTGATTCCTCAAGGCAGTCTCACCACCAGAATGCCTAATGGACATATGTTGGTTGCATTTATCTATACCAATTTCAAACAGTACACTCTTTGACTAACTTTGACTAACTAACTTATGTGCTCTTGTTTAGCCTCTTTCTCCTCCAGCTTGCTTGGTTTTGCAGATTTTTCACCCCTGTATACTCAACCCCAGATAACTCAATAAATATCAGCAACTAAACACAATTGAAATCACAGGGTTCATCAGTGTTCAGATTTCTGTCAGACCTGAACACTGTAAATTTTATTTATGTGAATTTTGCAGGACACAGAAAGGAAATATTTAACAATCAAAATCTCCTCCTCTTATGCCTTTGACATATCTTAATGTTAGTTATTGCTTTTTTCCTTTTGGCCTTTTGTTCAAGCTCTGCTCTGTTTATTCTGACATTCCATAAGAATTACATCTATTGATCAGCCATCAAATTAGCAGCTTGTGAGAGATTTCCCATAGCACCTGTAGTAGAAGGCTCTCTGCTTGGGCTCCATCTCACCCATCAGTGACTGGGTGAATATATAGATAGATAGTCATGGAAAAAATGAAGGATTTTCATATAAGAAGTACAGAAGTTCAAACCTGCCAGGCCTGCATAACTTCATAAGTCCAAAAAGTCAAAATATCTAATTATGAAGAAGGATCACCAGAATGTGGAGAAAGAAAATAATGTATAAATTCAGATACAAGTTAGCAGGTACTGGGATATCACATGGTTTAGTTAGTTCTTATTTAGCAGCAATAAGTACTTGATACAAGTAGAAAGTTTGAGCATTTTCTTTAATGCACCAGTCCCCTGTTTGTACCAATCAGGGTTTTGCCTTTTTTTGCGGCTACACCCATTTGCTAATCTATGTATTAATACTTGTAGGGGAACTATTAGGTCATTGCCTGAACTGATGATGAGCAGCTGGTAAAGTGGGTGGCTGGCCCAGGAAGCACAGGTACAAACAGTTTATAAGTGCTTCCCAGTGATCCAAAATCCACCCCCCACAGGCTCTTTTAAGGGTTAGCCTCTGAGAAGGGAAAGGGAAAGGGAAAGGGAAAGGGAAAGGGAAAGGGAAAGGGAAAGGGAAAGGGAAAGGGAAAGGGAAAGGGAAAGGGAAAGGGAAAGGGAAAGGGAAATTTCCTTGATGAAGGCTACTCCCTCACAAAGGACTGTTTTAAAGCCAAAGAGTCTCATCAGCTGTTGGGTGAGCCAAACTTTTTTTCTGTATATAGCTATTGGTATTCCCTACAGTACTTTGCCTGTTATTGTAAAAAGATAATCTATTAACCAATGAGAATTATAGTATTAAAATGTTTTATGAGATATTCAGTGATATTTGCTCATGGTCATAGCTAGTCAATATAAATAAACCTGAGTTTAGGTGTGTATTTATCTTTATATATGTGTCTCACATATAACTAGGCAGACTTTTTTTTTTTTAGAAAGCATAGTGGGAGACATTACTAATTTTTTACTTGGAACTAGAGCTTGGTATACTTAACATTAGCAATTGCTATAATTACAGTGGTCTGCATCCATGAATGATTATACACGGAATGATGTTTAATTTTTATGATCACAAAAACTTATAATAGAGGCCTTTCTCTATTGCCTTATTCTTTCAGGCAATATCAAAAGAAAATCCTGTCTGCAGGATGTTATATTCATGTGTTTTTCAAGATGTACAGCAAATGAGACAGGACTGATGAACGTGAAATGAAATGCTACTGTTATTAATGAACCCACAGAAAAATTAAGGAGGAAAAAAAAAAAAAGTAGAGATTTTGGAGACATATGTCCTTTTCTCATTTTTAAATCGAAGCAGTAGAATATACCTGTTGAGAACAATTGTTGAAGTATTTGTCAGTTACACCACTTCTGAAGAAAAGGATAGCAGAAAAGCAGTGAGAAGAGAAAATAAGAGGTGATAGCATAGTTATTTCCTGGGGGAAAGTGAGGGATTAACTGTAAAGCATGGTAGAACTTGGAAGGGAGAAAAATTCCTGGAACCTAGCTTTTAGGAATACATCTTTCATGTACTCCACAAAGTGTCTTTGTAACTATGTTTCTTACTTTCTGGATGACCATGAGAAATTGTAAAGTTAGATATACAGAACTGTTTTATAAATTGTAAATGTTAACATTTGAAGAAGTCATGACAAGTCTCATGATCAGAATCATATACCTGTAGTTAGTAGACATCTTAATACAACAGTGCTTAATTCTCAAACTGAAAAATGGTTGTAATAAAATCTCTTTAATTTCAGGTATTTGTATTAATAAACGTTAATTTACTATTCCAAAAATACCACGGAAAAAGTAATTAAAATATAATTTTGCTTTCAAAACAAGGGTTTAGTAATCTGTGCTAAACAAGGTATGGGATCAAAAGCTGAGGAAAAGAAACAAATCTTGGATACCAATAAGTGTAACTAGAAGCTTTGGGGAAGATATATAACGATTTGTAACTAAAACGCTATGATGAATGTGTCAAAGAGGCTATAAAATTGCAAATGTATGGGCAATATTTCTGACAAACTTCTAAGTGTTTGAATATGTAACCATGCCATTTTGCTCACAAAAGGGTGTGTGTATTTCAGATTAACAGAATTTTCATATGTTTCTAACTTATAAAGCAATCTGGAATGTGATCAGCTATAATTGTGTTGATAATGAATTAGGATCATCATCACTCTTCCCAATTAGTGTGACAAACTCATGCAGCTTCAAGTAGAGGAGTAATAAGTAGCAGTACTGGACTATTTTTCATTTGTTTATCAGCTGCAGTGGACAATACAACATAAGGGATCCAAAATGTAAAAATATTAAGGACCTTTGAAGTTCAATTACAATTTCTTTAAGGAAGTATATGTTGGTGATTAGAGATACTTCTACCTATACTACGCTGGCTAATATGGTCATCTGTTTCCATAAATCTGCATTCCTTTTTTTCTATCACAAATTCTATTTCTCACTCTTCCACAGAGTATTTAGGCAATTGCCTCTGCTATCATTTCATGTTTGTGCCAGTCAGAGCTGTTGTGAGAGCATAACCTCCATGATTATTCACTTTATTTTCAGTGGCACCCAAGTTCTCAGTTATCACGAGGTGAGGTTGTATATCTGGATAGTTTAGTAGTAGAAGAAACCATGAACAGTACAGTCTAAATTTAGCTGCAAAATTACAGTGTCTCTGTATGAGTTAGGTGCATAAATTTCAGCTATGGTTAAAGGGGAACATAGTTCATCTACCTTCATCTCAGCATCTACTATCATTTGAGACACTCTGGATTATTCAAAGTGTCCATGTGGGGTTAGCTGGTAGGATGACCAAGTGATGACCATGTTCTTCTGAATCATCTATAGGTCAGGCAGATTATACTGAGACATTTGGACATTTCAGATGGCAATGTTTGCTTATGTTTAAACTGCTTATTTAAGATTCTACATTTAAGCAAGCTTGTTGTCTGGAGCTAGATCCCAATCTGTAACATAGAGAAAAAAAAAAAAAACAGAAATAAAAAAGATTACTTTGAAGACATTGTCAATTTTCAAAGATAAGAGGATACTGGAGCTTCTCAACAAAATATTAGTGAAAATATTATTGTTCTTCTTTAATTTTTGCTTTACTTATATTCTCAGAAATGGTGATCAGTCTTTCTCCAGTGTATTTTAAAAAAATTACCCTGAGGAATAAGAGTCAGGACAAGTTTCTGAGTGAATTATGGGTTTTATGTACCTATAACAAATGGGACCAAGATCTTGCAATTTAAAGACTTGAACAAGTTGAAATCTAGGCAGTTCTTCTGACTTGTTCTTTCCATGTATGTCAGTTTAACTATTACTTGCATTCTCTCTTTTTCACTCCCATTTCTTGTCCTTTTATTTTAGATTAATAATGCTCCCAACAACAGCTAGTCTTTGCATCGTGGAATTCAAACACGTTGTTCAGTCACAATTTACAATTAGTGATCCCATGGTGGCTGTTCCCCTACCCCTTCTCTACTTGGAATTAGATTCCAGGAGGATTTGCTCCTGGAATTTGCACTAGGATATGCGTAAGACTG
The DNA here is from genome assembly GCF_951394365.1 of Tetrao urogallus. NCBI lineage: Eukaryota > Metazoa > Chordata > Aves > Galliformes > Phasianidae > Tetrao > Tetrao urogallus. The sequence continues at coordinate 49,017,762 of NC_136813.1, forward strand.
ACCAACCTGTCTGTAGTTTTCTAAGGAATAAACAGCTGTATTGAAAAGACACAAGAATGAGCACCTTAGTCAATCTTTTAGTCTCTCAATTCATTCAACAGAATAAGCATAAAGATTTTAGCTCTCTTGAGAGTGACACAGGACTTAAGATGAATTGAAAGCCTTTCTCTGAACAAAGCAAAAAATCTTCAACTTAAAAAGTTTTCTACTGACAAAGCTTATTGCCATTGGAGCAGGATACTAATCATAATATGGGCATTTGAGATGTTATATAATAAAAGGAAATTAACTGATATTTAAACTGTGTTTATTGCTATTATTAATTATGTTATTAGTGGTTTTGTACAGAACTTACTTTGGTTTGGTACCAAAGACAATCAACTTCTCACAATCTTTATTATACTTCAGTAGTAAATCAGTTTCTGTTAGTTTAGTGGAGGAAATTAAGATCTGTCTGTAGATTGAAACGAATGTGTATATTCCTTTACTGTACTTTAAAATAAAGGATCTGTTGGTTAAATCACAAATTAAATTGGAACATTATATTGGAATGCATACTATATGAGAAGCATGCTATTATGGGCAGTATGACCTAGAGGGTGGCAACACTACCCATGGCAGCAGAATTAGATGATATTTAAGGTTTCTTTCAACCCAACTCATTTTATGATTCCATAAAAACTTCTCTAATGTCTCACAATAATATGCAAATCTGTGGATTGAAGAAAATGAGAGGAGATTAAAAAAAACCAAAAGGATAAATGTCTCATCTGATAACTTATGTGTAATCCAGGAACACAGCATGTAGGTTTTGGCATATTTTATATGAATATTTTCATAGAATCATTTGAGTTGAAAGGGAACCTTAAAGGTCATGCAGACCAACTCCCTTGCAATGAACTGGGACACCTACAGCTAGATTAGGGTGCTCAGCACTCTGTAAGCCTGTCTTTGAATGCCTCTAGGGACAAGATATCTACCACATCTCCGGGCCACCAATTCCAGCACCTCACCACCCTTTAAAAAAAAAAAAAAAAAAATTTAAAAAAATTCTTCCTTATATCTGATCTAAATCTTCCCCCTTTTAGATTTAAACCATTTTCCCTTATCCTATTGCAACAATCCGTCCTAAAGGATCTGTCCCCTTTCTTCTTATTAACTTTGTTTAGATACTGAAAGGCAGCTCTCAGATCTCTCCAGAGCCTTTTCCAGACTGAACATCCTCAGTTTTCTCAGATTTAATCCTATAAAGGAATTCCTCTTTCTGGAGTTTCCCAGACACCACTCCAGTGAAGGTGGTGCAGAAGATTTAAAAAATAAAATTAAATTAAAAATAAAATTAAAAAAAAAACTGTGTACAAATGCAAATTCTGTTATGAAGATATAATATCAACATTTTTATGGCCATTTGTTTATCTTTATAATATGGTGACTAATTAAGGCACAAAAAAAGGTGCAGGGAGACCGAGTGAAGATGGTGAAAATCAAGATATGGTGAAAGCTGTGTTCTGAAATCACTGTCATCTTGGCAATATCATGCTGTTTTGGTGATGGATATAATCTATCTGAGACAGGATGTAAAAATATTTCTGAAAAAATGAGAATATCTAAGGATATGCATCTGTCCAGTCATCAGATATGTTGGTGTTCTTTTATCACCATCAGAGTTCAAGTTTGTTTAATCCTGTTTCAAACTGGATAGCAGATAATGTTACCATACAATGGATATTTTTCTTTTTTGTTTTAATTTTTTAGATTTTGATTCTTGGTAGGCTTGATCACTGGGAAAGCATAGGATTTGGAAACCTACAGATTTCTGTCTATTGAAAGCAAGTGGGATAACTTGCGTTATTATTGTGGTTTTGGGGATTTCTTATTGTTGGTTTTGGTTGAGTTTGGCTTGGTTTTATTTATTCCCCCCCCCCCTCTCTACAGCACTGTATGACTACAACATATTAGCTGTTCACTTTCATCATATTTTAACTTTAGAGTAACTGCACAACTGCCGTTAGTGAAAAAACTTTCCTGCGTTCAGTTGGTTGTATAGCGATGTTATACACAGACTTTATATTTAGAGTTCTGAAACACCATACTTTTTTACTCTTGTCTGAAATGCCATCAGTTCTGTGATGTGGCCAAATGTCACAAAAACTGGCTCAATGCCAATATAAACCATTATACTGTATAGAGAAGCACATTTGTCCTTTGTGACAGTCTTAAAATAAACAATTAGTGTGATACATTGTTCAGAAATCATCCATGATTTTAATACATTTGTACTTGCCCTTTTTCATTAAAAGGGCGTAAGTACTTGTTCTGGTTTTAGCTAAGTCAATGTTAACAGAACTATAATTTTTTTGTCAGTGCTGAGCAAAGGGGGCATGTCCAGAAGAGCTGCTGACTTTTTGGCCCAGCATCAGGGGATGGGATGGAGCCTAAATTAGGTCTGGGTGGCCTGAATTACTACATGCTATCAAGGCAACATAACTAAGGTGTTGGGCAGCAGTGCATTGCTGCTCAGAGGTTGCTGATTGTCAGTCAGTGGCTAATGAGAGATTGAGTTACTAACAGGGTGTTTGACAGTGGGAAGTTGTCCTGATAGCTGGGCATAGGTCAACTGTGTCATGTCCTGTCTGAGGGTGTAAAGGGAACTAGTTTCACAAATCCTCTTTGTTAGATTAAGGTGGAATAATACTCAAGGTCCAAACACAATCATCAATTTCAATGAGAATCTCTGTACTACAATTATCTTCAAAGTATTAGCAATCTTACAATTATATCTGTTCAAGCTGAGGCTAAAGTATGTGACAAAAAAAAAATAATTGAAATAATGCTTCTGCTATTTAACTTTAAGAGAATAAAAGAAAGAGAGAAGGGAGAGGGTGGAGAGAGACGGTAAGAAAAAGAAATCTGTACGGGTTCCATTGTTGGCCTACCCAATGCAGGGATCCTCAGTTTGTGAGAAAGTGCTCATCCAGTAGTTCCCAATTTCTGAAGTTTCAAGTCTTCTGAATTTCTCTCAGGCATCCTTTTATGCCTGCTAGGTTTGCAGAGTTCATTGTCAACAAATTCATTATCAACAACTCCACAGTCAAAAACTCCACTTGAACAGCAGAGTTTTAGAGAGCAAGGCTGAGTCCTCTCTCCCCAGGGCTCCCTCCTCTGACCACATCTTCAGCAGCTGACCTGTTGTCATGGTGATGGTTTTATCCTGAAAGTGTTTGAGACAATTCCAGGCATATCACAGATAAGTGTTTTTCATTGGTCTGCTATGGGCAGGTAGCAAATACTTGTGTTGTGGTTATAAATACACAGATATAGTTATCAACACATCTTTGTTTGTGTTTTCCTTTTCTGTCTCAGTAAATTGTTGTTTTTTTGTTTTTGTTTTTTTGTTTTGTATTGTTTTGGGTTTTTTTGTGTGTTTTTTTTTTTAAACTCAGCTCTTGTTCTATTTTGCTTCCACTTCTTTTCCACATCTCACATCTGGGGACCAAGCAAACTGGAGATTAGATGCCTGCCTTAAAACTACAAAATACTCAAAGTGGTATTATTCTTGAATGATTTTAGAACTACTGATAATCCTACAAGCTGTCTTGTCCATATATTTCTTGTCAATCAAAAGCAGATGCTACATTGTGGCAATCCTGCTTAATCATCTGGTAGACTACATTCTCACTCTGAAGCCCAAATCTTTGACTCCTTGTTATATTTTAAATTAGTAGATTTGTCTTACTACTGATAAGCCTTGGAACACTGCACATTTTATTTTACTTAAAAACATTTGCTCATAAAGTTACAGAATCACAGAATCACCAAGTTTGGAAAAGACCTACAAGATCATCCAGTCCAGCCATACACCTATCACTAATAGTTCTCACTAAACCATATCCCTCTACACAAAATCCAAATGTTTCTTGAGCACCTCAGGGTTGGTGACTCCAGTCAAACATCGTTTGTTTGTTTTTTTTAAATCACATAAATCATACCTTATTTTCTCACTTTAATACATATTTTTCTACTGTACTAATAAGCATTTATGGTGGACTACTTTACAGGATGATGAAATTCTACTGTATTAATTCTCTTCCCATCCCCTTTCAATCCATTTTGTTTTACTGTGCCTGAGCCGAGAATTTATTAATGTATTTAATTGCTATGCTGATCTATACTCCTGTAAATTGAACTGTGTTGCAGTACAGATAGAAGTGGAATTTAATTCAGAAAACTGTTAAATATATACGTTTGCCTAGTGTAGTTTCAGAATCATCAAACATGAGATACATCTTTTGAAGTGACACAATTTCAATTCAAGAAATGTTATGAAGATAAAAAGCAACTAAAAAGAATAAGATATCTGGAGGAAATACTAGATCAAATAATGACATAAAAATAACTTTTATATTACATATCTACTTCTAAATCAACTCTTATTTCTTTCATTAACAAGATCACATCTGAACGCTAAGAGCCACTTAAGTAATACCATGGGCCTCTTTCCATCACCTTAGGGAAGGAGTGCCACAAATCCCAAAATTCACTGCAACAGTGAAACAGGAAAGTTACCTGTAGCATAGAGTAGAAATGTGCCGCTAAAAGCAGGCATGTAGACTTGGTTTAAAACAGACATAGCTACAATTCAGCACATGCTTATCTGCTAAAATATCACAGAACTAGACAACAAAGTAAAATACCCAGTCTATCCAATTAGACTTCAAGGTAGCAATATCTGAGCTACTGAGTAGATCACAGACCTGAAATCTGTGCAAATATTCATAGTTAAACTATATGTTACAATGCTAACATAAAGCAGTACTTGCATACACCTTTGGTAGACTAGGGAGCATGTCAGAGGCAAGAAAATATGCAGTCAGAAGTGAAGAAGAGGAATATTATTTAGATGAGATTTATTCGAGTGCAACGAATTTCACATTTTGTATGAAAGGAACAAAAAAAAGTTCTTTATCTGAAGAAGGAAAGAAATTTCTTCTAAATCCAGAAGAATCAGTGTGATTTTATTTTTTTTATTTCTTTTTCTTTTTTGGAGTGCTTACATGAAGTGTGAAACATCCTAAGTATGATGAGCTAGCAAGACTGTGTTCAGAATCTGTTCTTTCTCAATTTTTTTATTTTTATTTTTATTTTTTTTGTAACACCCAAAAGCCAAACAGAGGCAGGCTCATGATTCCCTCTCTGCATGCAGCATGGGAAGTTAGTGATAGCAAGGTAATCTTGAATGCTTTGCTGGAGTATAATTTCCACATACGCTTTAAATCTATTCACCTGTTCCTGATCTACAATGCTAGTTTACCATTGTTTTCTTCTGGATGAAATTAGTTAGGGATTGTAAGAGAGAACTGTTAAATGGAAGGGATTACTATTCTAGATTTGAATGTAAGAATGCAGGGAACTTCTGTGTGATAGAGAAAGAATTAAAGGAGAAAGGACATAAATATGATTTAACACACTTTTCAATATCATTACAAACCAGCATGATTTGCCAGCAGTTTGAAGACTTTAGGGTAGTTTAGATGTTTGAATAAGTTTCACTTATTTAGCTGACATTTTTCACTTTCATATTTCATTTCAGAAGTCTAAAGCTGGATATGTCTGAGGTTCCAGGAAGGCTTCCAACCCCAGATTTTTACTGCTATGGTCTCTGCATACAGGTGTAAATGTGCAAGTGCATGTCAGCTCATCTGGACTTTTGGCAGTATCTGAAACTAATTCAGTGTCTCCTCCTGTGTGTATTCTGGTAATGCCAAGGGGCTGGGCTGCCATATGATTTCTATATTAATTTTGGCAAGACTAGCATTGCTTCAGTGCACATTGCACAACACAGTCATAATGGAGAAACTACTGTTGTCCTAGGGGTGCTGCTGAGGGCATAACTTAGAAATCCTAGAGGTAAAGCAATAGTTTTAAAAAATATGCATGTATGTATAAATATATATTCGTTCTAAGTGTTCTGAGGGAAAGTCATAGCTTGTAAAATATTCTATATTTCTATAGGATATAAGAACTCAAAAACAAAGTTCTGGGTTTGTCTTTGGATATGAGACGTTTGATTAGTCAGTGTAGGTGAAGATAGATGAGTTTGCTTGTTTGAACCATGGGATAATGTCAGTAAATTTCCTGGGGTTTAGGATAAATCTAATTAAAGTTTCAACATTTTTTCATGTTCCTAGTAAAGCCAAAATTCTTTGCTTAAACTCCCTTCGACACAAAAAAAGATTTTATCTATCCATACGTACCTGCTAATGAATACAAGTCAACTGTTTTCTGCAAATGCAATAAATATAGTCTCACTTTTTCATGATTATACTACACAGTAAGCAGTTTGGACAGTTTTGACAGATCAAAGTAAAAATTTTGATAGAAAAAATGTTCATATATCTGATTCAGATTCCTCAAAGAACATTTCTTACTTTTTTTTCTTGAAATAACTATTTATGAAAGAAAAACATAGTAGAAGTTTCAAGTCCTTTACATTTATCAATATTCTTGCAAGTTTCTACCCTTAGTGAACAATGCCTTGTGAAAACACACTTTAAAATTGACTGTTGACTGTGGTAACCAGCTTTGTTTTTTTGGTGTTCATAAAAATGTTTTAATAGAATGTGTTGTTTTACAGGTAATTCTTTCTTAGCATGTCTCCTCGCAAGGTAGCTTTTGTTTAAATGAGAACTCTCCATTCTTATTTTATTGTATATGCAGGTAAGAAAAAAGTAACATTTTAATTCCGTATAACAAATAATGCTACCAAGAAGCTGAGCATATACTTGAAATGACTATAAAAATCTAATTACTCAACCATAATGATTTTACTTAACCATTTTGTCTTTTGCTAGGACTAAATGAAATCAGTGCAACTCAAAACATTGTGGAACAGTGAGGAACACTGAAAATTAGTCTTCTCTAGACTGTTACTCTTTGGCAATAATTATATAACATTAATGTAAACATTTTCCTGACTATAGTCATTACCTCTAAATAATTCAGGTTACAAATTGTAGCAAACAGCATAGTAGTATGTAAAATGTATAGCATGCAGAAGAAATATATCCTTTTTTATGAAGACACATTCAGCTACATGGTGTAGTATCTATAGAAGAGCATATTTAAACAATCTTTCTGAAATTTTTTTGGGAAAAAAAAAAAGTCTGCTTAATACTGTTGAAGGAAGTTTTCTCAATAGACTGTTGAAGTTAATCCAAAGTGATTTATGGAATGTTTTGGAGAGGAAAACTTACCTGACATTTTTCTCTGCAAATTAATGCAAGTTTTAGCATAGTCAGATGGAATCCATTTTCTGTACATGCCTCATTAAACCAAGTGGAACTGTACAACTGTATTTTCAAAAGAATATGTAAAAATATCATGGAGAAGTATTCATACATTTGGAGTTGAATATGTAAGTCCATCATCCATCTGAAAAATCTGGGTTAAAGATATTTTATTGATTTTCCTACTTCAAGATTTTGCACTGTAGGCTTCCAGATGCCATTTCTTGTATTCCTTTTATTTCTAAGTTCTTAATATTAAATCTATGTTGGCTGAAGTCAAACGTAAGGATTGAGGTTTAGAAGGTCACTTTATCTTCCATTTTGGGTCCAAGATCTTAAGTTGTACTGTTAGTCTTGTTACACTTTTTCCAGTGTGTAAGCCCACATCTGTTAGTTGATCATTTGTTTTTCAACAAGAAGTGACAAAGAATAATGGGAAATTAACACAGAGATATGGAGAGGTGGATATTTATCAGAAAAGTTTCAGATCCACAGCTGTATGTTTTTATTAAACTTGATTTTTAATTTATAGTATGAAGTAAATTGTAGCACTGAGCATTGAAAATGATTCAGCACAGAATAATATTAGCTAAGATATATTTCCATATTCAGTCTCACATTGAGAGCAAAACCAAGGTTAAAATTCTTCATGTCTGGATAGCAATGAGCAACTGAAATAAGTTTTCAGTCTACATACACAATCTCAGTATTGAGGAATGGGGAAACGTAAAATGTGTTAGCAAAAGCCAAATGAAGTTCATTGACAGTAGGACAGGTGCCACAAAATGTTATGTCTTCATAGAGTGGAAAGTTGAGGCCTGGGTGACATTTGCTTATCTGAGACATTACAGATCTTTTTCAGTGAACTAAATCAGAACTGTGTTCTGCCAATTGTACTGAAGGTATGCCTAGTTTGTAGCTTATGAGAAAAAAATGCCACATGGTCATATTTCTAGCAAATAATTAAAGTTAGTTGTAGAACTGCCTAATTTCCAGACATACGACAATTTTAAAGGCAGTATATTAGGTATAACATTCCCTTAGTATTTCTTCTCCTTTATTCTATCCTTATAATGCAATTGCATTTTTACATTAGCATGTATTTTACATCCCTCAACAGTTCTGTAGTCATGCAAGAAATTACCTGGAATAAACACATTTTCCTCCTAGTTTCAGTCAGTATTGTTTTTCTTACTGGCAATACTCTTATTTGAGTGACAGTTTGTCTTGTGCCCTGCCCAATGTGTCAGTTAAATGATGGAAAACCCACTGGTATTCAGTAGTCTAATTCTGAAATCATTTTAATCTGGACTGGTAAACTTAAATGCAGAGATGCAGTCAAAGTCTTAAGTTTGGAAGAGTTTGCACATTTTTTTTAATTAAAACAATGACCTCAAATATTTTATATTTAAGAGTGGACTAAAGATAATGCACAACTGTACTCAGTAAGGATTATTTTGCTCAATGGAACTCAGAGCAAAAAGGGGGATGGTATATAACATGCTTGTCTTTGCCTAGTTTAATACCACTGAACACATAGCTTCTACAACTTAACTGAGAGATCTAGACTAGCAAAAGGCATTATTTATGTACTTACTGCTTTTTTATACTGTATAATCAAGATGCTATAATTGCAATATAGTTGTTTAATCAACAGATATCAAGATGTTGTAATCACAATATAATCGAGAGAATCAAGCAAGGTAGACAATGATCACAAAGAGAATAAGCGGAAGAGCTTACCCTTCGGCTGAGCTCACCAGAAGACACCAAGAGAGGGGATCTCCAGAAGAGATCCTTCCCCTCTGGTAGCCAGCTCTTAAATAGGTCTAGGAGGGGTGGAGCCTGGCTCCACCCCTTCCGGCAGCACAGGTGAATTGCCTTCACCTGTGCTCCTCTGGCTGACTCATGGCTCGCCTCAGGTGATTAATCAGAGGTTCAGGCCGTGACTCAGCAGTTCCCATACACTCCACCCCTTCACGGCGTGAACCACTGATCAGGTTAACAAAAGGGTGAGCTTTCCCTAATACAGAGATCCGGTATATCGCGACGCTTATACAATTTTATCGCGACGTGTGTTGGTACAGTTCAAGACAAGTGATGATTAGTGAATGTCCATGTTCTTCTATGGGCCAGTGCTCGATGATGTGACTGGAGGCATGAGGTCCTGAGGTGCAGGTCCGTTCTATGTTCCATCAGTCCCATGCAGACCATCACCGGGTGTTGTACGTGATCTGACAGCAACACTGGAACACTTGATGGCGTTTTGTTCCTTCCGGTGGTCCTGAAGGCTCACAGACTCACGGGGAGTAATACAGATGTTTTACAGGTACCAGGAGGGGAAGGTCTGCTCTCCAGGGCAAGATACAGGCCGTATTTCTGTCTTGGGTCAACACTTCCGCTTGTACGGGGGCACGTCCTGGCCGCCTGTACCACACCTTTTGGCCGGATATCTGCGGCTGCATAACAATATCAGGCACCAAAGGAGGTGTCCTGATCTGCCACAGGGACATGATGGGGGTCCCTTTAGCAATAAAGATCGGAGTGTTGACCACAATATCAGTAGGCCATGTACCTATTACTGGAGGGACTACTGAGCCTCCCACCTCCAATAGTCTCCCCCAAGGTGCAAGTAGGCCACACCACTTGGGTCCTACTTGCACCTTCCAGGGCCATTTTATTTTATGGGTACCTGGCTCTAAATTTTCAGGGGCAGGGAGCAGAAGATTATTTTCATTACCAATCTGGGGTCTTACCTGATGATCAGTGCCCGTAATTTGGATCCTAAGCGGGGTGGCCCATGTCGTCTGCAACATTCTCAGGGCACTGGGTCTGCCGTCTCGAGGTCTTTCATTCAGGTCCCGCAGGGTTTCATACAGTCTTTTTGTCCACCCCTGCAGGGACTGGGAGTCTGTCTTCAGGGCAGCCTTAAGAATACCATTATAACGTTCGATGAGGCCTGCCCCCGTTGGATTATATGGCAGGTGGAATCGCCATTCGATGTTATTTTCTTCTGCCCAGCGCTGTATCGTTGCACCAGTAAAATGAGTCCCTTGGTCGCTCTCGATGACTTGCGGTGTCCCGTAGGCAGACATCAGTTTAGTGAGTGCCTTGATGGTATATGCCTGGTTTGCTTTTGGTACTGGATAGGCCTGCAGTAGCCCACTTGCAGTATCGACACAGGTCAGGGCGTATCTTGCCCCTTCGGAACGAGGAAGGGGCCCGATGTAATCGACCTGCCATCGCTGGAGAGGATTGTGTCCCCTAGCAAGATGGGCTGTTGTTTCAGGCAACGATCTCGGTCTCATCTTGGAGCAAGCGTCGCAATCCTGGCATGCCTGGATGATATCAGATAGTTGTATGGGCAGTCCCCATGCTTTAGCAGCTGCCCACATTGTCTTTTGTCCAGCATGCCGTAGCTTCTGATGTAACCAGCGGGCGATGTTCTCAGATGGTGAATTCTCAATCCATCGAACTCGGGCCAGTGTGTCGGCTTCATCGTTTCCCGGTGACTGTAGGGGCTGATGACCAGAAACATGGTAGACACGTACAGTCCTGTGTTTGACCGTATTCCATATATCTAACCACATGTCTTTGCCCCAGATCGGTCGGGCATGGATAGTCCATTCCTGGGTGGCCCACTGTGCAATCCAAAGAGTGAGCCCCCGGTACACAGCCCAACTATCTGTGCAGATGTTCAGGATACCATCACCGGGTTCCTTGGTTATAACCATCCACACGGCTCGCAGTTCTGCCCATTGGCTGCTCTGACCATCCCCCTCATCGAACCAGATTGTCTCGGTGGAAGGATGATATGCTATTGCTCTCCACTTGCTCGGGTTGCCCTTGCTGGACCCATCTGTGTACCAGGCATCTTCAGGGATAGGATATTTTCCCTCCTGAACGGGACTCTTCTCTGGTGGAGCGACCAGTATTTCTTTTGGTGCATCACTGTGATACGTCACTGGGCCTAGGATCTTCTGGAGCTCTTCTTTCAAGGGTGATGAAGACAGACTGCTCCTTTGGCTGAGATAGGCGACCCATCGTGCCACTGTTTGTGCTTGGGCCACCCCTGTCTTAGGAAGGTGGGTCAGATCTTTCACCCACCCCTGAATTGGCAGAGTGGTCTTGACTATAACTGCAGCTGTTTGAGTTATTGGCTCTACTGCCTGTAATGCCGAATAGGCAGCCAATAACTGTTTTTCAATCATACTGTATCTCTCTTCTGCTCCGTGCCAAACCTGAGACCAGAAACCAATGGGGGTCCGAACAGAGCTCTGGCGTTGCCACAGGCCCCAACCGAAGCCGTCTTGGGTAACATGAACGTCCAACTCGGCTGGGAGGGTAGGATCGAATATACCCAATGCCTGAGCTTGTTTAACTGCCAATTTCGCTTGTTGGAAAGCATCCTGTTCGGTTTTCCCCCAGTCCCATAGCTGCCCCTTTTTTGTGAGTCTGTATAGTGGCCGTAGCAGCTGCGCCAGGTGAGGTATAAAGGAACGCCAATAACCCAATATACCTAGAAACTCTTGCAGCTGCTTTGATGTTGTAGGGACTGGGAAGGCCTGAACCTTATCTATGACAGCACTGGGTAGCACTTTGGTCTTTCCTGACCAAACCACCCCCAGGAATTTTACGGACAGGCCTGGACCTTGCACCTTTTGGGGATTTATAGCCCATCCCCTCTGTTGTAAATAGGCAGTTAATGAATCTGCTGCCTGTCCTACTGCCTCCAGTGAGTCGGATGTCAACAGGAGATCATCAATATAATGATATAGGTTAACACCATCAGGTTTTCTCCAATCAGCCAGGTCACGCGCCACTAGATTGCGACAATACGTTGGTGAATGCACGTACCCCTGTGGCAGGACCTGAAAGGTCCACTGCCTGCCTTCCCACGTAAACGCAAACTGATCTTGCGATTCCTCAGCAATTGGAATACTGAAGAACGCATTTGCTAGATCTAGGACACAATGATAGGTTTTTATCTCCCTACTCAATGTGTCCATTAGGGAGGCAATATTGGGTACAGCCGCATGAATAGGCGGCGTGACCTTATTTAATTCTCTGTAATCTACTGTCATCCTCCATGTGCCATCCGACTTTCGCACTGGCCATATGGGGGAGTTATACGGGCTGTGTGCAGGTCTTATAATACCCACTTTTTCTAATTCCTGCACCGTTCTCGATATTTCATCTTGCCCACCCGGGAGTCTATACTGTCTAACGTTAGTAATCCGGCGCGGTTTCGGCAGGCAAACAGGTTCATGTTTCGCATGGCCTCTTAATATTGCCTGCACCGCCCGGATACTGATACATCTTTGTCGAAGCCTGAACTCTCCCACAGTTGTTTGGAGAGCCAGACCCCATAGAATATCTATGCCCAGGATGTATTCTTGGACTGGGGCGATAGACACCTTGTACTCCCGGGGTGGGAGACGCCCAACCCCCAATTTTAACCATGTTTGGGTGACAGGAATAGTCTGTCCCCCAAAACCACCAATCATCACTCTGTCACCATCAAATTTTCCCGGATCTCCATAGATAATTGATGTTTCTGCTCCTGTGTCTACCAATGCCATTACTCTCTGAATATTTTTTCGGGACCAATAAATTGTTAATTCTACATAGGGCCTCCGGTCCCGTCTGGAGGCCCTACGGGGACTAACATCCCTTGTCACTCCATGAATTGGGCTAGGGCCAATTCTTTTGCTTCTGATGGCTCAGGCATTGTGGCCCGAGACACCTGAGGTGGCTTCTTTTTTCTGTTTGGAATAATAAAATCTTCTAGGTTCCATGTTGTTGTTGGAACCCTTTCTATAGCTCTTACCCTTGATTTCTTAGGGTAGCTCTGGAATTTTTGATTGTCCTTTAGTTGTCTCCAGAGCTGGAGAAGGACATGGTTGGGCTGGCGGTCGATCTTAGCAAATTGGACCCCAGCCCGAATTAAATCATTAAGCATTTGTTTTCGGGATACCCTTATGGGTCCCGATGGAGGAGCTCGAGTAGCTGGCATTTTGGTTTTATTTACCGGCAGGACCTCTGCTTCCTCCAGAAACCGAATATTGCGCCTAGTCCGCAGGCGTTCTGTTTCTCCCAGGTCGGCAACTAACTGGGCAGCCTGCTGGACTACGGCTTCTGATGCTACAAGGGGATTCAATATGGAGACTAAGGTGCCATACAGATGGGAGGGAGCTTGTTGTAAAATTAAATCTCTCATCCCTGCTGAAAATTTAACCATATCAGGGCCATCAAATGTATCTTCATAGATGGCCTCTCTTACACCCAGTTCGCGGATATAGTTTTGAAGGTCCTCCATGGAGGACCACATGCCTGTATGTAAAGGTATGTCTGATTTATTTGGCCATACCATACGGCAGGCTGCCATTAACCATTCTAGTATGGAATGGTTTTCATCACGATATTGATTACCTACATATAACCTCTGTCTGAGAGCAGGATGGATGGTCATGGTGGCCAACTTGGCTATTTCTGGGCCATTCACCAAGACACTTTCTGCCCCAGAATCCCATAGTCTCAATAACCAAGCTGGCACACTTTCTCTAGGCTTCTGCCGAAATTGTTGTACTAAGTCCATTAATTCTGTTGCCGTGTATGGCCGTGCCGTTACATGTAAATGAGTCTGGGCAGGGGGCCATTGATCAGGCGGCACCCCTGCCGGTCTGTCCTGTACTTTTTTTGTTTTCTGGGTTACAACAGGACGGATTTCCAGGGGATCAGTCAGAATAGGACATTCAAGGTCTGATTTGGATTTCTTGTTCTCCTGATCAACGAAGTCTGTTGATTCAGGAGTCTGGTCATCATTTATTGAAATACTACGAATTTGGCCTACGGGAAGATGTAGAATTGGCTTCTTCCCTGTTAAAACGCCAAGTTCGTGCTCTAGCTTTTCAACGCGGTCTTTCAAAAGCTGATTTTCCGTTTCTAAAGTATTATTTCTTAAGTCCGCATGATTTAAGGCAGTTAATAATGGCCATGCCACCATGGAGGCAGCCAGCTGTCTTTCTTTAGTAGTAAGGACATCCTTGCCAAGTCCTTGAAAATAGTCCGCCATGCGATATGGGGAGATATTGCCCATAACGCGTAAGGGACCCCATTTTTCAATGATAGTAGCTAACTCATAATAGGGCGATCCCTCAAATCCTGGGATCTGCCCTGGAATCATTTTCTCTAGAGGAGTATTGTTCTCCCCCTTGACCCATTTATAGAAATTCCATAAAAAAGACATGATGTTAATTTCAGTATATTTGGCCTGCCTGGCTCGCCAAGTGTATAATCAAGATGCTATAATTGCAATATAGTTGTTTAATCAACAGATATCAAGATGTTGTAATCACAATATAATCGAGAGAATCAAGCAAGGTAGACAATGATCACAAAGAGAATAAGCGGAAGAGCTTACCCTTCGGCTGAGCTCACCAGAAGACACCAAGAGAGGGGATCTCCAGAAGAGATCCTTCCCCTCTGGTAGCCAGCTCTTAAATAGGTCTAGGAGGGGTGGAGCCTGGCTCCACCCCTTCCGGCAGCACAGGTGAATTGCCTTCACCTGTGCTCCTCTGGCTGACTCATGGCTCGCCTCAGGTGATTAATCAGAGGTTCAGGCCGTGACTCAGCAGTTCCCATACATATACTTAATGCTCTGTATATAAATACATATGCACTGACATGGGTTTTTAGTTTCGCTGTAGTTTCTTTATTTAATTTTACATTGTTTCATCTTAACATTTAATTTCTGGAATTCATAACTTTGGATTTGAAACCCCAGCAGTCATAATTTCCTTTCCTTTGCATAATATCTAGTTTGATTTAAAAAAAAAAAAAAAAAAAACAAAAAAAAACAAAAAACAACTTTCTTAACACTAAGTTTTTGGTCTTGTGAAGTCAGTGAAATACCTTTTTTTTCTTTTTTTCTTTTTTTTTTTTTTTTCCAGAGACAACTATTTTCCAGAGACAACCCTAAACTCTTCATATTTTTCTTTACAGTTCATGAGAACAGAAACTACTTTTTCCTCTGCATTCTAAAAATACAAAACATGGAACTAGTCCAAATACCTAATGAAAATAAATTTATAGGTGTAGCTGGTCCTTCATTTCAGTATATAATTATAAACATTATAATAATGATTATAGACCTTTCGAAAGAGAAATAGTGAATAGAAACCATTGAAAGGAAGTGTGGAGGAAGAAATGAATTTTCCAAGAGAAAAAATATTCTATGCTTGACATCTCATTTTTCTTCCCACATAGAATTTGGAAGCTTTCACCACTCCACTGGGGAAAACTATGGTTTTTAGATATCTGTGTATTGTACATTAAAGTGCCATCTTAACTTAAAAGTAAAGATTCTGAATACAATTTGAGGAATGTATATTGATCAGTAACTACGTCCTTCATATTTTTAAACAATTTTTATGTTTAAAAAGACTACACATTATCAGATTATCTATTATAGATTTTTTCTATCCTTCTATGTGTAGAAACCCTTACTCAGCAGAACATATGCATCTTTTCCAATTAAATAATAAAATGTTGTATCTAAAACTAAGTTCTGAAATGAACTGGGGCTCTTATTGACTGTTACATAGAAAGATTATGGAATCTCCTGTTATTCATGTTTTCTCTTAATATAAAAATGTTTTCTCTACCCTGGAAAATACAGAAAATCATGCTCCTTTAGTATCATTTACAAAGGAGGATGAATATTTGGAAAATGTGTTGAGAATCTTATTGAGGTCTTCTTTCCTGAGAGGTTCTGAAGCTCTTGGAACTGTGGACATAGGAGAAAAATTCTCAGTATGGATTTCATATAGAATAAAAATACTAGTGGAAAAAAATAACAGCTGAACATAGATACAAAGAGCCTGATACGTTGTCCAGTTTACAGTAGAGAAATCAGGTTATGGAGCACAGGCACATATCTCATAAGAAGAAATTACTTGTGTTTCAACAAGATAAATTACAAGCAAATAAACTATGATCTTAAACACCTGTGATTGTTGTCTAATCCAGTCTCAAGTATCTCTCAATTCACCAGGTGAGAAAAATACCTTCTTTCCCTGAATGGAGTTTCTGTGACTTGTGGATTCTTCTATGGGATGAGTAGTTACTACAATAGTGAGAGGGCTTTCAGTGCGGAGATTATTTTGGCAATGAAAAAGTGCAGGTGAAGAGTCACATCAAATTACTAACAAGGAGTGGCCAAGTAGCAAGACTGTAGCACTCCTCTGAAAAAGGCATTCTATTTTAAAAAGCAGCAATACTTTCTCTATCAATGAATTGTTTAGAAGTTGGATGGATGACATTAAAATAATGGTGTATTATCCTAGAACAAAGCATGTGTGACTCTGTTATTAAATGCTGTTTGGGAACTGCTGAATCACGGCCTGAACCTCTGATTGATCACCTGAGATGAGCAATGAGTCAGCCCTGGAAGCACAAGTGAAGGCAATTCACCATTGTTGCTGGAAGGGGTGGAGCCTGGCTGCACCTCTCCTAAACCCATTTAAGAGCTGACTACCAGTGAGCAAGGGTCTCTTTCTGGAGATCCCTCCTTTGGAGTTTTGCAGCGAGCCTAGAATTAAGGGTAAGCGCTCTTATTTATTCTCTTTTAGTTATAATAACCTACTTAGGTAAAGTCTCTTGTTTATTTCATAAATAATGAAACATTTTTATGTTTCATTATTCTCAATGTTTATTATTCTCAATGTATATCCATTGATTACACAAATGCCTATTACTAACATGAAAATAATTTTTAGAAAATCCAGATTTCTTTCTTATTAAGTAGAAAAAAATATATATTGAATGGTCAGAGATGACTTGAAGCTACAGCTTTATCTAGAGAGTCTTAGCTGAAATAAACACTGAATGTTGTAATATCAAGTGTATTTAGTACTGAGAAGGATCTTGGGGTTAAGGTTGAGTACAAGCTAACAGTGCAGGGCTAGAGATAACAAATAGGAACTAATGGGAGTAATTTCCAGGAAAAGAAATGGGATTGGGGAAAACGTGTTATTTTGTATGCCACATAAATGGTACTTTTACTGAAGCTCTTGTGGTGATGATTTAAAAGCTATTGATTAATTCCTAGAGGATTAAAGAATGTTTAGATTCATATTTCTCTTTCATGATTTTAAAGTAGGTGTTAATGGTTTTTAACAAGTAGAAAGCTAAGAATGGCTTACTTGAAGGCTCTAAATGAATAAGTGACTTCTGGTTTAAAAAAAAAAAAAACTTCTCTATCAGGAGTAAAAATAGTTTGTAGAAACTGAACCTAGAGTAAAGCTGAGACTATGTTTTCATACTTAATCATTGGGAAAATGTTTAGAGAGGTGATGGCTGCTCTACAACCTTAAATCTACCATTCAAACTACTGCGTTTCTCCCAAACACGTATGATAATTCTGAAATAAATAAGGGGCTTAGTCCATCAATTATTACATGATTTGTTTATATTCTGTTATGAAAAGAAACGAGACAACTATGTTTTGAGCTTTAAACCTGAACCTCTATGGAGGTGAATGGGAGAGGGGAAAAAAAAAAATAAAATAAAAACACTAAAAAACCTCAGTAAAATTGTTGCTGATGCTGGGATCTAAACCCAAGTTGGATATTAGGAGAAAATTATTCTCAGTACATGGTAGTACATTAGAACAGGCTGCCCAGACAGACAGAGGAATCGTCATGCTTAGATGCATTCATGAAAAGTGTAGATGTGGAACTGAGGGGCATTATTTAGCAGGCATGTGGCTGTGGTGGCTTGATGTTTGGGCTAGGTAATCTTAGAGGTCACATGCAACCTTAATGATTCTGCGATTCTATGAAAAGAAGTGAATGAAATATTCATGCAATGCAGGAAGTGAATTTTCTTCTGTATTGTCTAATTTTATGCCATGTACCTAAGCTTTTAAAACATAGTCCATACATCATTCAAAATATGAACAGGCTGATTTTTACTGACAATCAGAATATAGCGGTACATTAAAAATGTCATCTAATTAAATCAGTTTCCATATGTGCCTTTAAAGTTGTTTTTATTGAAAAAAGAGTATTAGATCCATAATTGTTAGAATACATCATGACCTAAATTATCAGATATTAGAAGTATTTTGTTCAACTTAAGTCATTTATTCTTGAATGTTTTTTAGGAATATGAGCTTGAATATTTGAAGGTTTTGTCACGAAGCTGTAGTTGTCTGGTGAAACTTTTACTTGTCATGTAGTTTTACTGCTGTGTCTAACAAGGATAATTAGATATTTTGAAATTACATTGCTCAAGATCCTTCCAAGCTGAAATTTAGATGCTGTGAATTAATAGTACTAGATATGATCTGAAAACAGGCAAGTCTTGTAGTATTTATTTTACTAATTTTTATATATGACTGAACGGCATGAGTATTTAAAGCAGTGTATAACACTGATGTACTGATGGAGCTATAGCTCATCTACAATCATAAACGCAGATGGGAAGCAGGAAAGAGATACCCATTTTATGTTAATCAAAATCACCTTGACGACTGCAGAAATCCCTTTATAGACTTCTTAGCATTCATTTACATGTAATTAAAATATTATTTGAGAAGACTTGAGCTTATTTCAGGAAGCCATACAAATGTTATTCTTTTTGTTATAAGTACATTTGAAATGTATGAAATGCTTTTTTTTTCCCTAGTGATGCAGGTATCCAAAAATTCTTTGTTGTGAACAAATAAAAAAAATAAAAATATATTAATTAAAAAAAAGGATATTTTTCTTGGTTATCTTTTTGAAGTTTTTTTTAAATAAATAGCTATTTTCTCTTTTATGGAATATATTTAGTATATTTAAAGACAGGACCAAATATGCAGGACCATCCTGTTTGGATGACCACACTTGAAAAACAAATTATTTGTTTCCTACAGTAGGAGTTACTATCAGTGCCACTTGTTCACCTTCCACAAACCCACAATCCACAATATTGAAAAAATCTGTTAAGGGCCATCTGAGAGTAAGCCTGCCAGCCTGTAATGCACAAGCCTAGTCATCAAGCATTTCTCTCACCTTTCCTTGCTCTACTTTTGTGGCTTATCTTCCATATCAATGTTGCCACTGCTAAAACACACCACCCATTATTTCTCTGTGCTCACAAAACACAAAACTTTTGCCTCCATAAATGTTCAGCAAGTATCAGTGAATGTCAGTGGGTGCCCTTGTGTCTGCATGGAGGAATTTGGTGACACTCCTTTACTTCATATGCGCTTTTATGTCAGACACCAGTTTGTCAGCCTGCACTTCTGCTGCCATCTGTCGCGGAGCAGCTATGTTTAATAGGATATCAGGGAGAAGGTTCAACCATTACTGCCGTAACACCAATATCTGCCTTTGATATTGTGAGCCAAAACAATAAAACAGGAGGCGTTATTTTAAGGGTAGCCCTCATATCTCTTTACAAGCAAGTCATGATTCATTGTCATTAATGGTTTCTAAGTAAAAAAAAAAAAAAAAAAAAAAAAAAAAAAGAAAAGAAAAAAAGCATAGTAGAAACAAATTAGTCAAGAAAGCATAACAGAAACTTATGGGAGACAACACAATTTCTTGTTCTTTTTAATGTGTCAAAAGCTTGAGTACATTAAAACAAAGATCTACAGAATTGTAGATCTACCTCATTGAGGAAAACAGGATGCTAAAGTAAAAATAGCTTTAAATTCTTTTAAAACAAGATTCTGGAACACTTCTTTTTACTTTCCAGTAATTCTATGATCTGTGATTGGGAAATTCCAGAGCCTGAGGTCTTGTCCTTATATTAAGTGGCCTTTGGATTATTTCTGTGTCCCTTTTGGCATTGTATATATGCCATCCCTTCAGCATGTGGTAGAAAGGGAAAACAAGGGAAACAGGATGCAAAGGAGCTAATTTGATCAAATGAAGGTGACAGACCTCCAAATTGTAGGAAGGAAAATTTAGAATAAATACATTAACATTGTTTTGTGTGTGTAGCAGTTCTATATCTATACAACCATGTCAGCTTTTTGAAGTAAACTATTTATAGTTTATAAACTATTTACAGTTTATATCATTTATAAAAACTAAACATAAGAGTCTGTTTTATCTTTATTAAAACAAGTGTTTTTCATGCTGTCAACACAGAAATTATTGGTGGGAACTCAGCTGTATTAACACACAGAGCTGAAGCTTAGTGTATTTTCAATTACCAAGGGGTGAATTCTTGTATTTGTCTATGATATGGGAGTTGATGCTTTTAAATGAAAACATGCAGTGTATTTTTACTAACTAACCTTGCCCAGAACTTGAGTTGTATTTCACACCTGAAATACGATGTCTCCTGCATACCTGTCCTGATGCTGCCATGTTCAACAGGTGTTCTGTCAAAACAGAAATGGAGCTGTACTAGCTGAGCACAGAGGTCCATCTAGCCCAGATTTGTCTCTGGCGGTTGCCAGCAATGGATGATTATAAGAACAGAACATATAAGTAATAAAAATAATAATCACTACCCTGTTTAGATTTTTGCCTGTCACAAAAAATATCAGTATTGCAGGCAAACGTGCTGAATTTTGACATATTTTAAAGCTAGCACTTTCTGATACGAGGAACCACAAGTATCACTTTAGCTGTTTTCTTGAGCAGTGAGAATACTAAGGGCAGCTGTACAATGAAATCTCTTACAAGCATTGTGCATTGCATATATTTGTTGAAGTGCTATCTGGTGGTATTTAGGGACTCCTCATTTCTATTTATTTTTATTTGAACTGTTTTTGTAAGTGGGCTAGGCTGTACATAGAGTAATTTTTCCCCCACTGCCTCTGGTGATAAACACCAGCTGTCAACAGTGAATGCCGTGACATGAGAAGCATACGCTGATTTTCAAGACAAGGTCAAATGACAGGTAGTTAAATAATGTAGAGAGCATAATCTTCTGAACAAGCAGAAATCTGAGGTTGGCTCAGTTTTTTTCATAAAATTTACAATCTGCAGATGGTAATGCAGAGGTCAAGCTCCCAGACAGAATATATCATGTATCTGAATAAATAATTTCTGTATAAGTGGAGTTCTAGGGAAACTATTTTTTACCTACATGACCTTGTGATGTTACTCTTAACATTCTATTAATTGCTGTCTGAATTATGTTATAAGGATATTCTTCTTGCAGTCATATGTTACTAGTAAAGTCAGATTTATATTAATTTATACAAATATGTTTAAAGATTGAATGATTTTAAAAGCCAAAATCTTGTGTTTCCTCCACTTAGTAAGTTGTTGTATGTCCCTAAAACTGTCTTAATGTTGGGAACAAGATAGTAATCCTATTCTTTGGAATTTAAGCCAAATGCTTAATGGTTCTAGGATCAATCTAGTGACTATCCTTGCATATTCTTTTTCCATTTAGATCTCACTTCCCGTGACTCACAGTGCATCCTAAGAAGTTTTTCTTCACCTTGTCTAAAATTCTACATTTAACTGTCATAAAACTAGTGGTGTTCTATATTACATTGAAGGCTTAATTTCATTTATTCTTTAAACAAAATTTCTTTATGTTTTTGTAAAGTTAAAGAATTGCATAGACTTATGCAAAAGTTCAAATGAGCTCAGTAAATATTTTCTTACTACCCATTTGGAACAAAAATGAATGCAGGCATTTCTAAAGTTGATATCTGAGGTACATTTTAAAAATGTTGTAAGGCAGTAATCTAATATCAGACTGTAACCAAAGCCACAGTGAGCTGTGACAGACGTAATAACATAATGTCAATGGAAGATCTTTTAATGGAAATGTCAAATACAATTGTATTAATAGGAAGTTAGCTCTCTATGACAATGTAAGTACCATTTCATTGTCAGCTAGGAGCTTAGAAGATTCCTTTACTTTATATATTTTATTTTAATAAAGGAAATTAAAATATCAATCAAAATCTGTGCTAAAATCGTGTTAAGGGTTTTAAGGAAATAGGCAGTGTAGGAA
The DNA here is from genome assembly GCF_951394365.1 of Tetrao urogallus. Taxonomy (NCBI): domain Eukaryota; kingdom Metazoa; phylum Chordata; class Aves; order Galliformes; family Phasianidae; genus Tetrao; species Tetrao urogallus. The sequence continues at coordinate 49,040,027 of NC_136813.1, forward strand.
AATTCTCAGATAAAGCTGCCACAATACCCGGAGATTAAAAGCAGTAAAACAACCCCCAGAACTGCTTGCCTTCCCTGAATTGTCAGTTGATGAGCTGATAGCAAAGTGAAATATTTCTTCCCACTATGCTGAAGGTGTGATATTGACTTCTGAAGGTGCAAAGACAACTTGATTAGACTGAATTTATTCTGAATTTGCTTTCTAGTTTTAAAGAGACAGACTCCTTTCAGTAAGCAGAATCTTGTACATTATATTGTTTTAAGCACCCAGGATCTTTTCCAAAATAAGGAAACATTTATGAACTACTAGACCTTAAAGATCACAAAATCTTAGACTGTAATGACACAGAAGACAGTTTTGAAAATATAATTTACAGTACAATTTGCTTTTATTCTCACCCATCGTGTCATTATTTTTCCTCTATCTTCCAGAATTGTGGTAGTTATTTTATATGATTTTTATATTTTCTGATGAAATTTTTATCCATAATCAATGGAATATAACAGAATGAAATGGAACAGAACAGTTGGAAGCAGCCTCCAAAGATGTTGTCATTTAACCTGGCAAGCATCTATACACATCACAGCCTTTTGCTCACCCCTGCGCCCATTCTCAATAGACAGAAAAGGAAGAGGCAAATAATAGTAATTATATGTATTTTTATATATTTACAAAACAGATGATGCACAAAACAATTGCTCACTACCTGCCAACTGATGCCCAACCAGATGCTTATTGTTACCTGAACATCCTCTGGTGCAGCTTTGTGCCATTCCTTTGCATCCTGTCATTGCTTACCAGGGAGAAGAGACTGGAGCCTGTGTTTAAAAATTATTTCATTGAATATAATTTCTAATTTAGATGTAACAGTTCAGTATCATGCAGTATACTGAAGAAGTAGCCTTCTATGGCTTTTTAAGCGTTCTGAGATCTAATATTTAGCAAAAATAGATGAGAACAAGAAAAAACTTTTTATTATAGCATGATGAATTTAATATGTATATTGAATTTATGAATGACTGAAGAATACAAAAATGTAAGTTCCATCAGATGAATGTACAAAAAACTATGCGGTATCTTATCAGTCCATAAAAAGATGATGTCTGGACAAATACCTATGAATTAGATAATTTCTGAAAAAAGGATGGTTGGCAAAATATATGAGAAATGTCACAGAACTCAGGAGTAGATAGGCAAAAGTGCACTTATTGGAAAAGCACTTTCAAAATGAAATTAAATAAGGGAAAGGTAACTTTCCTTTTTTTTTTTTTTTTTTTTTTTTTTTTTTTCCCCTAGTACTACTACAAAATAAACTAAATATAAATTAACTTGAAAAAAACTTGAGAACGGTAACAATATATATAGAACATACACCAGGATAAAAGATTTGGGAAACAAAATCACAGTGCCATCATGCAATGCATCCAAGATGAACAAATCCAGTGGCACCACACTGAATTTTCAGGGGTGTGCTCATTTCAAACTAGAATACATTAAAATATATTCTTTGGTTTATTGGAAGAAGACACTGGCCTCAAAGAAGTGTTCTTATCTTTCACCAGTTTCAGAATTTGGCTTGTGTATGCTCAGTTGTGCTGATTTTCAGAGTATAGCTTTTCAAGAATAACAGTTCTGCCACAGCCATCTGAAGTGCTTGAATGATGTAGTGGAAGGGATATGATCAAGGCCGCATAGAAATGCAGTGATTAGGACCACACTCATTATATTTTCCACAGAAGTAACTATACAATCAGGCTACATTTTCCATCTACATTTCCTTCTGTGGCAGAATCATGAAGAAAATGTGGCTAATATTTAATGTTATTTTTCACTCTGAAAATGTAGCAGACCTGAAATGTAGCAGATAGCATGGGAGGAGATGCACATAATTTGTGTTGGGAATGATTCTGTGCTGAAAAATACAGTAGAGGCAAGTAGTGTTAACAAGGAAGAAGTCTCAACCCATTTCAGACTCAAAGCTCTGCATACACATCTCCTCTTCAGAAGCAAAAATGTTCTGTACGTGAAAGTCACTTTTATCTACATTAGTGGCTAAGCGTGCTAAAATTATAACGCATGCATCACCTCACCTCTTACTGAACACATTCTGTTTGGAAGCTGCCTCCACATCCTTGACAATCACATGTTTTCCTTGCTTTTATTGTTTTTTAGTTGTGCATGGAAAACATGTGTGTACAAAGATATCTTTGGAAAATGGATAATGTTCTATTTTTATTTCTTGAAAACATTGTAAATATAATTAAAAAAATAGAAATAAAAAGGAACAAAGAGGAGAGAGAGAGAGTTAAAAATACTTCAGTAGCAATAAAGGCATTCAGTCAACACGTTTTAACAACAATTATAGTCATATTCTTAAACTAATGCCCACTACATGGGCCACAGAGCATTTTCCGAAGTTTAAATGTGACATATGACAAAAGGTGTAGCTTCTACTTTACTGAGTTTCAAACTAAGATTTTCTTTCAAACCAATGTTTCAAAGTATATGCCTCTCTCTAATTGCATGCGAAGTATGTGAATATAAAAAATAATCAAGCTAAGAAATTTAATGTATATGATTACTTGCTTTTGGATACGAAGAATATGATGTTTTCATTACCTACTTTCTCGGTGTTGTGTTTAAGACCCATGTCTGAACACTTTTATTAACTATTTAACCAGCACACTATATTGTGAACCTGATTAAGCTGAAGGCTTGAACTTCCAGAGCCAGGCTAGAAAAAAAGACAACTTTTCTCTTACAACATCATAATACCAGGCCTCATAACAATTTGAAGACTGTGGAGTCCATTGCAAGTCTTGGCTGGACTGTCCTATCACATCCATCATATAGTCCAGATTTTGTGTCTTCTGGCATTCATTTGGGTTGCTGAAAAATGGACTGTATGGGTAACATTTTCCTAGCAACAATGTCATGATAGCAGCTCTGAAACAATGGGTCACCTCCAATGATGCAGATTATTACAAGCATTTAATGGCAGGCTTTTGTTCATCTGTGACAAACATATACAACTATGTTTAAAGAAGAGTGTTTTGTAGCTGAGAATTTGTTCTGTCAAACAGTGTTATTGTATTTTTTGTATTTGTTGTAGTTTCTATGGGCATAAATAGGAGATGTTACTTCCAGAGCAAACTACATTACAATGTAAGCATCTGCAAAAAAAGAAACAACCAACAATTAACAGGGTGCTGGTTAAACAGTACAATTAGTGAGAGGTGTATACTTTTAAACATTTGTTTGAAAGAAAGTCTTAGCCTGAAACTGAGTCACTGCACTTAGTACATTTACACTTCGCAAAACAGCAATTACAAGCAAAAACTGTAAACTTTATCTAGGCCACTGTCAGGAAGTGATGAATGAGGTCACTGGTAGTGTAACCCCAGCTCTTTTCCCATGGGTGATATTGGCTCCCTTGAAAGTATTCATATGATGGGTTTCTAAATATGCAAGGATTTCTACTGAATGGCTGAGGAACAGTAGATTTTATACAAATTCTGCAATGTTACCTTGTCAATCAGAAGGGAACAGTGTATTCACTGGAGTGCTGCTTTTAATGGTCTGCATAGTACTTTTTGTCATAAATAGAAGTAGGGAGTTGTTTCTTGTACATCAGCTTATGCATAGTAATAGGTCTGCCTATCAGTTCTAAGAGCTAACATCTGCATTACAGAAAATCACAAAGTCAATATTAGAACATTTTTTCAAGAGTCTTCCGTACCTCCTCTTGTGACTTTTTGAAATACCAAATCTATTCTGAATCAATGGAGATATGGTAAAAATAAGTGATATATTAATTTTACTGAAGTGTTACCCAGTGTGAATTTTTATCATCTGTGTAAAGTAGCAATTAAATGCATTATTTTCTATTTAATTTATAAATTCCCTTTTGATACCAACAGGTTGCAGTGGCATAAATGGGCTAATGCAAAATTAAGGGTTGAATGGCAGTTTGCAATAGTCAAATCAAAGTTGGGGTTTTTTTGTTTGTTTGTTTGTTTTTTGCTTTTTTTTTAAGAGAAGAATGCAAGACAGGTGGAATTTTAGGACCTTAGGGCCTTCAGTATAATGATCTTTTCATGAGCTGATTTCAGGTCCATGTGATTCTTTGACTCAAATACACGTTTTTTTTCCAGAGTAGACAGGGGTGTTCTCCAAAAGTCCTATACAAATCAATTCCACATCATGTCTTTAAAAAGCACTGCTGGTATATGTAAACAGAAGGAAAGTATGCAATGAAGATCTGTGCTTGCATGTTGAAAATACGCTTAATCTTTGTAACATTCAGTTTTGTGTTTACCATTGCATAAAAATGCTATGTTCCAATGCAGAGAATACTTCTCTCATTTCAAAAACCATGACTTTCCAAGAGAAAGAAGAAAAAAAATCAGGTGATGAACATTTAATCCATTCATTATAGTGGCCTTTTTTTCTTTCTACTAGGAAAAAAATCCAGCACCAGTTAGTGGGGTTTAGATGAAGAGGAAGATGGAGAAAAAATAATAATAATTCATTATCTATCGGTATCTGTAGAAAGATGACAGTGTCCTTTGATTTCGTTCATGCCTCTGGCAGAAATGTAAGAAATCAATATCTCAGTTTGTATGGCAATAATATATTTTTTAAAAAGGATTTACTGTTATTTTTTTCATTCCAAATAAGAACGAAAAGAGAAAAGACATGCAAACAAAACCCAATCAAATAAAATTTAGAAGTCCCAAGTCATCTTAATAAAACAAGGATTCATTTTTCTACAAGATGCAAAAGGGCACAGGTAAGTTTTTTCTGAAATAGTACTGAAAAGTATATAGCATCTTGGCTCCCAGTGCCTTGTTTTATAAAAAATTTTTCTGGTATAGAATAATGATATAAGTACGCAAGAGTAGGAGTAGAGATGGCGACTGCATGATTGGACTAAGTGTTATGCTTTTGAAGACCTTTTGGCTTATTCTGCCCATTAATGCACATCCTCTATCCAGATTCAACTCGTTTCTTTAGCAATTAGCAGCATCCAATACTTTGCAAGCCCCATGCTCTGTAATGTGTGATGCCAAGTGTGATTAGGCTGTTATCAGTTACCAGTTCAGCTGGCTGGTGAAGTAAATATACTTAAGTTTATTACTTTCCATGACAAACTGACAATAGGTTTCAGCATTCTTCAAAAAGACATCTTCCCATCAACCACTAGTAAATTCTGTACCATCTTTGTATATGTGCATGTGTATATACGCTTTAATAGTGAGACAGAAAGAACAGGGTTGTCTTCTTTGGAAACATTCAAAACCCGCCTGGACATGTTCCTCTGTGATCTGATCTAGGTGTTCCTGCTTTGGCAGAGGGATTGGACTAGATGATCTTTTGAAGTCCCTTCCACTCCCTGACATTCTGTGAATCTGTCAACAGAACTGAAAAGCCTTCTTCAGTCCAATTAGTGCTGAAAATCATTTAAGAAACAAATGTTCATGCTACTCCATGTAGTGAGAAAGCTTAAAATGCCATGTTCTGGTGGCTTGAAAGATTTTTGTTTCTGTTTTTGATCACAGCTGTGATTGGATAATTTGAAATCCTTATTTTTTCTCCTCTAACTTTCCTTTTGGATGTGTCTCTCTCCTTCCTGTATTCAGCTCTTTTCTGCCATCAGTCCCCTGAGTCAGATAGAACCAGCATGACCTTGAGCAATGATCAATGCAGATGTAGTAAATTTACATAGTATTGTGCAGTTTTCCTTGAAAATGTATCACCCAGTGGGAAATGGGAACATCTATGTACCTAGACAACCTGAAATGCAGGACAACTTAAACTAGAGGCTTTTGACATATCAAACTGTTATTTATGGGAAATTACTAACTTGTGCAACTTGTTTCTCCCATCTGCAATAGCAACATTAAAGTCAGTAAGTTGGTATACAGAGTGCTGCTGAATGAGACTTACATAAGGAAGAACCACAAGGTTTTGTGTGTGCAGCGTGACCTCACAAATTTAAAAATCAGTTGACTTAAAACAGTTTTGCCCCTTAACACTCACTCTATCATGCACACACCACTATCAAAAATGTTTTTTTCACATTTAATTTCATATTTTCCTTAATTATATGTGTGAGCCTATATAATAAATGCTTCCACTTTTATACTGTGAGGGAAAGAACAGTGCTACAGTTTGTTAATTCAAAGGCCATTCGAAATTCTTTTTAATGTTAATAAAATGCATTTTCAGAAACTTTGTGCTATGAATCTATTAAGAAATTGATTCAGAAGAAATACGGAATACAAAGATTACCCTGCCTCACTGACCTGAAAGAGATGTTAGACATAACAGATGAGTAAAAAGGAACTGTATTACAGACAGCATTCAAGGCAGAAATCATAGTCTGTTAACTGATGTCTATGGCCAAGGATTTTGTATCATGCCAGAATGATTTTTTTTCATGGATTTGGAGTAAGAAGTTGTTCATGAGATGTTGGATGAAGAAAACCTAAAGATATTTATTGAAAACCTTAGGGGTGGATAAGGAGGGTTAGGTGAAGATGAGTCAACCAAATGAGGAATGTCAGTTCTGATGCACTGCTTCAGTCAATCAGTAAGAAGTGTAATTGGCAGAAGGTAATGCAATCAAATGTCCTCACTAAATTTATTTATTTATTTATTTACTTAATCCACGTACTTTGACTGTAATGGCAAAAAAACAGAAATATAGACAACTTACTGTTCAGTATCTGAACTGTTTGCTGGTAAAACTACAGAGCTAAGGATTGACCTTCATTCTGAGTAACTGTCACTTTTCCCCCTGTGGGCTGGATAGAGTCTGTCATTTTGGAAAATGAAGTTTAGAAACAGCTCTTTACATTTCAAATCTTAAAAAATGAAAAGCTAATATGTTAGTGTTATAGGTCAGTGCATGCTGTCAAGATTTGCAGCAGTCAGTACCATTTAGAGATGTCTTGCTTATGTCTTTGCATTCTTCCTTGCTATTGCTTATATGGCCATCACCTGAAATACTAGGAAGAATAGCATAGTAGAGAGCTCAGACTTTCTGGCACTGTTGAATGACTGAGTCATATTTGCCTAGCAAGCAAAGCTAGAGCTCTAGCCTAGTATTCTAGCAAAATTCAGGAAAGATAAAAAATAATGTCCTTCTTGAAATAGAGTGGTACAGATGTTCCTATGTTATAGCTGTCTTCAAATACCAAATGCCAAACTACACTGAAATCAAGAAAAAAGGCTGTGAAAGTTTAAATATAATCTCCTTGTGAAATAAATTAGATTCCTAAATGTTTCCTGGAACTTTTACAATCGTTGTTGTTGAAATTGTATATCAAGCCAATTGTGTACTGATGGAAACAACATGACAAGAGCTTGGGGGTTATCAGTGTACACAAATTATCTCCCGTTCTACAGTATATGGCTATGATATATTGTTGTTCTTGGCAGTTTTTGGAATAGATTAACTTGGCACTGAAATACATATTCTCCTTATCTCTACTATTTGAATACACAAAGAGGGGCTGCAAAAACACATGTAAAATTTTACATAGGTTGATATTGGTAGACTACTTATTTGAAACAGAATAAGTTGGTGCTGACTAATTAATTATGACATATGTTCGGCATATATTTAGTTTGAACAAGAAATCCTGTAGTATTTGATAAAATAGTGTGTTAAAGTAGTTTATTCTGGTGACAGAATGTGGTTAGATTGTTTTTTTTTTAATTTGGTCTGAATGCCATTAAAGAGTAGGATCGGACGCTAACAGAAATCTGCTTTGCTCCCCCAGGACTCTTATTAAGACACATCTGAAATAAAATGTGAATTAATTTATTGTTTATGGTGGGAAAGTGCTTTGAATTGATTGATTTTATTTATGTCTTATTTGAATTCATTATGGCAGAAAGAACTTAAAGTAAGGATTCATAACAATTCGAAGATTTCTTAATTTCATGGACATTGAAAATTGCTATACACTAGCATTTTCATGAATTTTCCACGTTGTGTAATCACAATACTTTTTTGATTAGGAGTCTCTGCTCTGTTCATAACTAGTACTCATCACATAACAGTTTTTCTAGTTCATTTATTTGTCAGTTATTCTATTTCTTATAGCCACAAGATTCCAGGAATCTAAACTTCTCTCCTAAACTAATATGAATATATTCTTCACAAATGAATAGGGAAACTCTAAAAACAGATTGTGCTGACCAAAGAAGTATTGAGAAGTATTGTGGGTTGTTTTGGTTTTTTTTTTGGTGTTTTTTTGGTTGTTTTTTTTTTTTTTTTTTTTGTAATTCTGATTTGTTTGGCTTAATTCCATACAAAAACAGATTTCATTTAGACTGAAAATTGTCTTAATTCTTAGGAAAGCTGTGAATACAGAGTAGATATGTTTCTTTTTGGAGAATAAATGAATAAATCCATACTTCACTACTGCTAGTAACAGTAGAAGGAAGAGCAGTTCAGCAGCTTTATTCTGTGATTTCCAGCAGTGAGTCATGCATTCCCTCACAATCTGTTTGGAAATATAAGTGATCCTGTCCTGATATCTTAATGATGTAAAATGAAACCAAATGGGAAGTTGACCAACATTCTGCTGAAGTCACAATAAAATTCTTCCATGAGGTTGATACTATGCCAGAACACCTCAGAGCCAGACCATGAGGAGTAGTGTGCTAGTGGAAAATGTAAAGCTAGGCCATAGGAACAGTCCATTACTGATAAATCAAAGAGGTCTACTTCTTGTCCATGAGGGTGAGTGGTGTGGACTGTCTCACTGTTATGCTGCCTAGGACTTCCCTACCTCTCGCATCATTCCTGTCTCGAAAAAATCCATTTGGAGGAGCCCAGAATGGAATCTGAAAGTAGACTAAACACCACAAAAAAATGTGTTGTGTGATGATAAGACTTGCTTGGCCCCAAAGCCTAGCCTCAAGGGGCTTTTTTCTTTTTTTTTTGGCTTCATGAGCAGTCCCAGCTGGCTCATCTTCCCAGGACAGCCTGGGAACCTCCTCTTCCTCCCAGCTAGTCCCTCTGCCATGTACACCATGCCATGATGCACATCCCTACCACAAGTACTTCAATGCCTTTCAACAAATGATTGTTCCTACCACAGTAATTTTTGTTGTGATTTGATTCCAACCACAACTTAAGTCTTTGAGGCTTTGTACTGCACACGTCATACGTCATACTTGCACTTTTTGTGGCTATTATGTATTGAGGACTAATAAAAAACAAATTCTACCAAAGGCATATCGGAATAGAAGAATTACTGGATTTGTAACTTACTAAAAATTTCCATCTCCAAGATTATGGTTGCAAGTCCTAGTAGATAATTTAGGTTTTCAGTAGACCCATGTGAGTTATAGCAAACTTTAAAGCCATATATTATATCCATTCTTTCATCACTTTGAAATTATTGGCTCCTCATTTTGTAAAGCTGTATTTATGTAAGACAGTATCTTACTATGAAAATAATGAGACCAATCAATAAAAGAACAAACAAGTGAGGCACACCTGCAAATTTCATTCAAGGGAAAGAGAAAACAAATTATTATTAAAAGACAAAATGAAGTTTTTGCAGTAGTCTGACACTGTTAGTAAGCATATGCTTATGGCGTGGTTGTATTTGAAAGCACTGTAAATTACACAAAACTGCGCGTTAATTGTTCATATCAGTGCAGTTGTTGCAAGAATTTTTTTTGAGTTGTGTGTATTGTTTGCGCTCTGCTTGAGCATGTTTTCATTCACTATAATTGTTATTTTCCTACATAGGTCTGTTTTTTTTACCTACACTATTTCTGTATGTGACTACCTCTGATATCTGTATTTAAAGATATATCTCATAGATCTCAACTTCTCTACTTCCTACAAGTTTATGTTCTCCTTAGTTGAGTATGGAGAACTGTATGAGTACCCTATTTTGTGTCACAAAATTTTCTCTATCATGAATGACAAAAATATTATAATAAAGACAGAAATTCAGGGCAGAATCAAGTGTTTACATGAAGGAGAAATCTTGTTGTTTGTGCCGTCTGCAAAAGGGACTTTACAATTTCAGTAGCTTTACATTATAACCTATAGCTACATGGATATATTAGATAATTCCCTTCCCTTACTACAGGAGATGAATGCTGAAGCTTTATGCAGAGAGCATATACAGTCATCTTTACTCTTTTGCATTGCTAACATACTCATCATGTAAATGAGCACACTGTGCATGAAACAGCACTGTATATATGGGTGCTGGCAAATTTTCTTGCGTACAGATATCTTTGCTGTTCCTAATTTCTCATTTGTAATTTAGGAGAAAAAATTATGGTGCAGCTTAATTAGCCTGCACAGATTATAGATTCTCGTGCAAATAAATATGTAGCAGTGAATAATACCGAAAGCCCTGGGGTCTGACAGAAAGAGAATTTTGTGGGGGACTTTTGTATGTGGCTAGTCTTTTTAACATTTCTTATCACTGATCAGATTTAAGAATGGAATGTGTCATTAGCAAGTGTGCTGATTATACCAAACTGGAATGTGCTGTTGATATTCTCAAGGATTGAGAGGCCTTGCAGAGGGACCTGGATATACTGGAACACTAGGAGATTAGCAATGGCTTGAAATTCAAAAAGGGAAAATGATGTTTGCAGCACCTAGGATGGATTAGCACTGGACAGAGACAAAGACTGAGAGACAAATGGTTGAATAGCATCTCAGCAGAAAGAGACCTGGGTGACAGCTGCTTCAGTGTGAGCCAACAGCATGTCATGGCAGCCAAGAAGGCAAACCACATTTTGGGGTCCATTGAACAAAGCACAGCCAGGCAGTCAAAAGAGGCAATTTTCCCACTATGTTTAGCACTGGTGTGGCACCACCTTGAATATTGCAAGTAGTTCTGGGCTCCACATCTCCCTGGTAACCACTGATCAAACACTAGAGAATGGCACAAAGCTAAGCCAGAGAAGGTTCAGACTGGATATAAGGACAAATTTCTTTATCAAGAGGTTGATCAAATACTGGAACAGGCTTCTTACAGAGTTGGTTGACGATCCATGCCTGTAAGTATTCAACAGACGTTTAGACAATGTTCTCAATAATATGGTTTGATATATGGTCAGCCCTGAGAAAATCAGGCAGTCAGAATAGATCATCTTTTTAGTTCCCCCCCTACTCTATCCTACCCTATGCTACACTACCCTATTCATTACAGCTTTGCACTCAGAAAACTGGCCAGCTGTCTTTCTACATAGGGCATAATAGTCACATGTAGAGTGCTGGGTATGACCAGAGACAGCCAAGTTTCAAAGTCTCTGGTTTACTGAGGATTTATTCAATTAAAGTATATGGGAAGACTGTATTTCTTTTATGGACACTGTAACCAATTTGTGTTGGCCAATAAAATAAATCAGGAAACTTCCAGTGGATCTTTCTTGTCTGCATCGTATTAATTTTTTAGCACTGAGCAAATGTACTAGTAAAACGTCTTGCCTGCTAGGTCTGAGCAAGTATGGTTGTTTTGTGGCATTTTTTCCTAAAAGACCATATGAAATGTTTTTAGGAATGCTTAATAATGAGTATATGTACAAACTGTTGTTCGAATTTATCCTTCTGAGTAGGATTCCAGCAGATTAAAACATAATTACTAAGTAAAAAATAATTCTCAGTACATATATCAAGTTTTAATTGCTAGAATAATTACAGAAAGACAAGAAACCTTTGAAATTATTTGACTGAACAATTTAACCAATGTTGGGTTTGCATTTTTCCTTATCCTCTCCTAACTCCTTTGCAAATCATATACGACTTTACATAGTTATTTAATGATAACTTCTTACTTAGATGTTTAACTTTTTGGATAAGACTAACAAACCACTGCGTTGCATTAATATGGTACTTGGTACATTAAGAGGACTGGAAATGATTGAGGTCTTAAAGTGTTTATTTCTGTTCAGCCTTCAGCCAATGCAGGTAGTAAGAAGCCAAAGTTTAAAGAGTTCCTTGTAAAAAAAAAAAAAAAATTAAAATTGAAAAAACTTTTAAAAACGTTAAGAAAAGAAAGAGTATTTCAAGGCCTTGAATATTTTTAACTGAAATAAGACATTCTCAGTGAAGTATAATTTTATTTATGTGTGAGGTTTTTGCTAATTAAGCCAACAAAATACTAAAGACACTGTCGTTCAGCAACTCAGACTTTTTCTCAGACTATGTAAAACAGTAGAGAATCTTAAGGAAAGGCAAGATGTATACTAATGATATACTTTTCTATCACCCCAGGAATAATGCTGAATGGGAACTCTGTTACAACTCTTGAATGTCATAGGATATCTGCAGAAGGTTTTATAAGTAAATTAAAGAGATAAATTTAAACATAAAATATTTTACAGCTACAGGAAAAGAAGCTGCCTTACAAGAACCAGGATTAAACTGAGTTATGAATTTCTTAAAATGTGAAAGTCATATTTTATATCCCGATATTATATTTTCAATAAACTCTTGGTTAACTTTCCGAAACAGGAAATAAGTATTTAAAATATGCACTCTAAGATTCATTTTTATTATAAGATACAGTGTAAGGTCAGCTAATCTGGTTACATAAAACATTACAGAACTATGTACTTTAAGAACCTGTTTGAAATAGTACAAATAATATACAAGGAGCATAGGGCAGCTCTTTTTGAAGGAGGTATCTTTTTTATTTTTAAGCAAAAAACAGGTATAGAGATTTTCAGATATTAAAAGAGAAACACAAGAGACAGATGTTGAATACAATAAGGAGATAATGATGTATGTATGATTAATATATCACTAAGTATGGTCTGGGACAGTTCTGTATGACCTCTTTATTCCGATTAAAAGCATGTGCTCTAAATAACGGTAGGCTTTTAAATTAATCAGCATTTGTCTTTATACTGCCAGGACTCAAACGGAAATGTCATGGGCATTTAGGTTGATGAGACCTTGCAGTTGCTATATCATTCTTGTTAAGAACAGTAAATGACTAGATATTTGACCTTTCCTGTTATACCCAGTTACACTGCAGACTGAAAAATTACAGAAGCTGTGGAAAGTTGTAATTATCTACTTTGCTAATACAAATCAAATTATATTTTTTTAATATCTACTTAATTGAGATAAAATCAGTTGTTGTTCACATGGATTCACATCCCACCCTATTTTCTCAAGACTAGATTTAAATGTATATGAAATATACTTTTTAGCATAGATGAGGCGTACCAATCCTAAATGAAGCCATATATTAGAGGCTTGATATCACAATGCCAGATTGTTCATCAATGTGGGAAAAATTCTATGCCTTGGAAATTAAATTCTGTGCCTTCAGATTAAAGCCCTGAGTTTGACTGAAATAGAACATAGAAAAATACACAAAATCTTTGTTTTAATTCAGGCTTCACCTTGACTCAAAATACATAAAAGAGTGTGTTGTGGACCACTGCTTTCTATTTTTTTATTTGTTTATTTATTAACATTCTTTCTTTCTAATTTTCTTTCTTTCTTTCCTCCTTTCTTTCTTTCCTCCTTTCTTATTTTGAGGTCATCCAAAATGTATTGCAATAGACCTGGCTAAGTGCAGTCAAACTAGTTGTATGTTCTGTGAGTTGCATCATGTTATTGACAAATAATACAAGCCAGAAGATTACTTTTAAGAATCAAAAGGTATTGATAGAGCTCTGGTGCACAGGGAAGGCAGCTATTTATGCACATCTATGACAGTGCACTCTTCTCTTAAAAACCTGAATACCAGCTTTGGCATCTGCAGTCTAACTATAAATCAGTACACTACGCCAGATGGAGATGTCTAAGTATAGATATAGACATTTGAATTAGGTGCCTGTATTATGTGAAAGTTAATCAAAATCTAGTGTCAGATTAGGCCTAAACATAAGTGTCCTCTGACACTCATTCACACCAGGTAGAGTGTGAACATCTTTTCATGATGTTTTTTTACATTGTGTTCTTAGTTACTATCTGAGGTACTGCAGGGCCATTCGTGTAGCAGTGGAGACCTATATGGTACCTTTATAATCAAGGGAATGATTCATCTACTTGATAATGGGAGAGATAATCCTAACATCAATAGAAAAAAAGATGAGTAATACACATGACAAACCTGCTCACAGCACAACATACTAGAAAAAGCTGAAGCCTACCAATCCTACTTGTATTACTTTCTGACTCAAACAATAACTGTCAACAACATGCCAATAATCAAATTATTTGTTGTACAAGAACACTTATATAAAATATAACAAATCTTAAAAGAATTCAGTTTACTTCAAATTAACTTTATGTACAAGATTTATTTTAAACACTATCAAGTTCCTTTTATTAAAAAAAAGATGCTTATTTACATGACTTTCATTTGAAACACTAATAGAAGGAAATTAATATTTCAGTTATGAAATTTCAATGAGAAATAAAAGTCAAAGGGTCTGTAAAGGTGGAGTAACAATTGTAAGACACTTAGCCACTATAAATTCAGTGAACATAAATAAGAGAGAAGAGGATAGATCAGTCTTCTGAGCCGAATTTCCTTTTTCGAATATAATAATTTTCAGATGTAAGAACAAGAGAAGGGTTTCTCTGGACTTTTCCCAAGTGGAAATATCTGTTCACTTGATAAAACATACAATTTTATACATATGTGTATTTTTTTAATTAAAGTATAAAAAATTAAAGTTTCTCTTGAACTATCTGAATAGATTTAATAAGGTTTTCAAAAGAGACTAAAAAATATGTTACAATTAAATGAATTCTTTAAGCAGACTTATAATGAAGTTCATGTGGGTCTTAAATATGCAATGCATCTGTATTTCCAGATTAAATATCAACTATGGTAGGTTTGATTTTGTTTTCTTGAGTGTAATAATATTCAGAAGAAAAATTTTTTTTAATAAAATAGAAAAGCATGAGTTTATGAATTTCAATTCATTTCTACTTGTCAAAAATTATTTCATATTATTTATTCCAAGAAAATAATCTTTATGATTGCTCTGATGTATAGACTTTGCAGTATTTTTTGAGCGTACAGACATCTCTGTCAATCTTATACCTATTTCTCAATTCAAACTAAATTAGAAATTGTACAATATAGAGAAAACTTCAGTTGTTTTGTCAAAATACAGTGCAAGTAAACTTACTGGCAAGTAAAGTAAAACATATACCCACTGCAATGAATGCAGAATAATAGTATCTCAAATTCATGAAAAAATGAGGTTTTAGATGGAAAACTGCAGTCTCATTTCCAAGCTTTCATTGTTAGTGCTAAATATCACAAAATCACAGAATTGTAGAGGTTGGAAGGGACATCGAGATCATTGAGTCCAAGTGTTCTGCCAAAGCAGGTTTCCTACAATATGTCACACAGATAGATGTCCAGATTTCTACTTGTCAAAAATTATTTCATATTATTTTTTCTGAGAAAATAATCTTTTTAATTGCTCTGATGTATAGACTTTGCAGTACTTTTTTGAGTGTACAGATATCTCTGAATTTCTCCGTAAAAGGAAACTCCACAATTTCCTTGTGCAGCCTGTTTCAGTGCTCCATCACTCTGACTGTAAAGAAAGTTCTTCCTTGTATTAGTATGAAACCTCCTATGTTCCAGTTTATGCCTGTTGCGGTTTATTCTATTGGTTTAATGTAATCAGTTTGCATGTCAAATATATAAATATATATATTTATATGTATATTAGCTGTCCTTTAAAAAAAAAGTATTGCATAAGTGTGGTAGAGAGCTAGGCAGCCATTATGTGGGAAGTGTTTAAGGGTATATATTTGATTAAATCCAATGGTAGATGTCATTTACCCTAAGAGATGCCTAAAAGTTTGGTATCTGGGCTTCAGCTACTGACAGTAAGTTTTAAGGTAGATATTTCTGAGAGTCTTCTTCCTTTTGGATCTTTATTTTAGGATAAATGATTTTTTTTTTTTGTAGATCTACCTATTTGTCATCAGAGACTACGAGGGGACTTTATGTTTCTAGCTCTTACTAAAATGATTAGATTACCTGTCACAAGATGTTGGAACCAATATGGCCTAACTGATCTTCAGGTGCCTAAAGGTCACTAGAATCAGTAGAAGTAAGTTCCGAACTCATTTTCAGGTGAATTATCAATTTTTTTCTGCACAAATGAGTTGGGCTGCTACAGAAATAAAGGTCAAAGGTAAAGTGATTATACATTTAGCATTCAGGGCAGTCAATTAGCCAGAGTAAGATATGGGTTAGCCACTGACATTATTGTTGATCTTAGTTCTGCATCCTTCATCTTTATCTTTCTTCTTTCATTCCCTTGTTCTGTCCCCTCTTCAAGCTTAGAGTTATCTTTCAACATCTTGTGAGAAATAAGTATCTGTTGTATAGGTGTAATCATTTCCTGGGATCTTTTTTTTTATGATGGAAAGTGATATTGTAGTTTTGAATTTAAATACCTTTATTTCTTATATCTATGTCTGTTGTCAGATTTTTTTTGTACATACAGCATGAATGGGAATTTTTAAACATACCTCAACATATTGGTGATATTGTTAAAAGTGAAAATGTGAAGAAGCTGTCTTTCCAGTGAATGTAAATCTCAGAACTGAGCTAAAACTATGATGAGTTATCATAATCATAGTGTAAAAGGGAAAGATGATAAAAGTTACAAATAAAAGAAGTGCTTGGAATAAAGGAAAATAGAAGTGATTTTCATC
The DNA here is from genome assembly GCF_951394365.1 of Tetrao urogallus. Classification (NCBI taxonomy): domain Eukaryota; kingdom Metazoa; phylum Chordata; class Aves; order Galliformes; family Phasianidae; genus Tetrao; species Tetrao urogallus. Next base: position 49,056,735 of record NC_136813.1, read on the forward strand.
TCAGATGTCAAGTATTCTCACAAACACCTTTTGAACGCCAGATTTAGGCAGTGAGGCAAGAACATTTTTTTAAAAAGAAAAACTTTGCCTTGTATCTATTAATGTAATAAACACAGTGACAAATGCTGTCTCTTGCTCTTGTCCAATCTCAGATTGTAATATATTGCTTAGTGCACAAGCAGTGGCCATGTCACGTCAGTGAACCTTCAGAAATCAATAACTGCTTGTGCATAGAGATGCAAATTTAAAGAGGAACTATATTATTTCTAGTACTCATTGTAGGTATAAATACAAATAGATAAACTGAGTAGTGGGAACTAATATAGTTCCTGGCTGAATTTATTGTGGACGGTTGACACTGATATTAGAGCATCCTATTGCAATCAGTATTTTCAGTAGGTTGAATAACTGTGAGATCCAAACATTTGCTTTCTTCTAAAGAATGGCATTAATCTTTTAAGATTTTATTGAAACTTAGTCGTGGCATATTCTTGAACTATTATTCTTCTTACAAGGTTGGAGGTTTTCTCATTTTGTATGGCAACATAGTTTAATCAGCAAGAAAACACATAGTTAGATGTGTTCCGGTTTTGGCTGGGATAGAGTTAATTTTCTTCCCAGTAGACAGTATGGTGCCATGCTTTGGATTGAGGAAGAGAATAATCTTGGTCACATAGCAGTATTTTATTTGTTGCTGAGCAGCACTATACAGAGCCAAGGACATTTCAGCTTCTCGTGCTGTTCTGCAAACTAAGAGCTGGGGTACAGAAGAAGCTGGAAGGGGTCATAACCAGGACTGTTGACCTAAACTGGCCAAAGACATACTGCATACCATATGGTGTCATTCTGAATGATAAAAGGGGGATGAGTTGGCTGGGATGGCTACTGCTGCGCAAGGGCTGGCTGGGCATAGATCAGTGGGTGGTGAGCACTTGTTTTGTATATTTAATATTATTATTTATTTATTTATTGTCCCTTCATTTTTTTTGCCCCATTAAACAGTCTTTGTCTCAACTCAAGAGTTTTACCTTTTTCCAGATACTCCCCATCCCAGTACAGGAAAATGAGTGAATGGCTTTGTGGCCAGGTTAAAGCACAACAATACAACTAGCAAAACATGTGCAGTATTTTATTATGCACTTTCATAATGAAATACATGTAAGGCTTGCACACTTCATCATCTTTCCTGGCAAGAGCTGGAAATATTGAAAGAAATAAGGCTTCTCCCTTGTGTATTCAAAGAAGAAAGGCTTGCCTTTTTTTTTTGTTTGGATTAAATACCTTACTGCTTCACAAAATAAGTCCTATAATTGTCACATTAGCCCTTAAGGAATATGATGACATTTTCTCATACATATATATTCTCATGTATATCATCAAAGAGACTTTGATACTATTAAGTGAGTAAGAAAGAAAAATTTTAGTGAAATACTAGAAATGCTATATTTCTTCAGAGAAATATAAAATGAGTTTACTCATCTAAGGGTATATGTGGTTAATCTTGGAGAAAAAAATAACATCAAATTATTCTGTAAACTGAAATGCATCATAAATGAATACTTTCTTGTGGTCACATCTTATTTTTTTAACATAAATGAGGAACCAGAGAATCTTATTCCCTTTTCTGCCTAAGTGGCCAGAATATTACTTTCCCTTAATTAACTCTTACATCTACTCAGACGTGCTGCCTGCATTAGGCAGAGAACATCAGGTGACCTCTTCTCCAAACTTTCTTTGTACTTTTGTTGTTGCTTTTGTGATATCCTGTCTGATTTCAACAACTGTGGTAAATATTGTGGTTTTTATAGGGAATGCAGGATAAATCCAACTAACAGATTGTCTTCACATGCCAACCACAGGCCAGCTAAACTAAAATATGAAGTGGTTTATGGAGCATTAAATTGAAACCATCCTGGTTAAAATACAATCAAATGACAGTGCACAGGCGTGTTTTATTTTAGTTCATTTCCTACCTGTCAGGAAATATTGGGGATATCACTCCTCCTCTCTGTTTGATTATTCTATTATCAAAAGAATGGGGAGTTTCAGAAACATACATGTTGATTTAGTGTTGCACTGATGAAACCATTTTGTTTGTGTGATGTGTCATTTTTCATTGCTTTCTTATCAAGGTGCTTCAGCTGCACCCAAACCAGGTCTTATAATTGCTTCAGTTGCTTCTCGTAAAGTTATGTCAATGTCAATTGCTAAATAACTTTTGACTGCTTCACGTTGGATCAGTTGGAAGAGTGTAGTATGGACTTTTACATATGCATGGCGTTTTACTTCTTATAATAAAAGATTACCTCCTACATAAGAGTGTGGCTGCTCCTATATGTATTAAATATAATGTATTTAAAAGGAAACTCTGATGTAGGGTTCAGAGGAGTGAAAAAATATGTTTATATTAAAAACATCTATGAAGCAATGTGGGTATCATATGGTATGCTTGTGAAATACCTCACTGAAATCAGTAGGCAAACCCTATTATCCTTAGTAGATAAAACTGCATTTCAGTGACAGATATGTCACCAGCTCAACATGCAACACTCACCCAAAAGTAGAGATAATACACATCTAAGCATCCTCTACAGCCATTCCTGTATTTATTTGAAATGAGGTGGAAATGCAGTAGGAAAGGGCTATGCATCAGTGATTAGCAGTTACTGGAATGTGGAAGTTTGTTCCTCCTGCTGAGCAGACAGCTGCTGAAGCAGATTTAGGAAGACACCATGATTTTTCCTGATGCCCATAAAGAGAGCAAGAAATTCAAATTCTTATGTAAGCCCTACATTAGTTTGATACCATATATGAAATGTTTTCCATTATGCACTATGGACAGTATGTTCTAGTAGAAGTAGAAATCTTGGTTCAGTTTCATTCTATGATCCTATGATTCTGTGGAGCTGAAATTACTACGATTTTCTAATTTTGTAGAACTCAGTCTTTAACTCAAAAATAATGTTTTCTACACATGCACACACCCACACAGCACTGGAATAAATTCTACCTCCTCTTGCTTGCCAATCTAATTTTCTAGGGGAAACAATTATGAATATATTGTACTTACTAGACATGTATATACTTTAATCTGTACTTTAATGGCAAACACCAGAACTCTCTAGTGCCTTAGGGAGAACATGTACCTGTAACATGTAACTCCATGTTACAGACTTACTTTCACTTATATAGAGCAGAGCAATGATATAAATTCTTCAAGATGTGATACCTGTGTGAAGATGTCTATGATCCCAGGCCATCCACGTTCTCTGTCAAAATCACAGAATCATAGAATGATTTGGGTTGGAAGGAACCAGTAAGATCACCTAGTTCCAAACACCCTGGCAGGAACACCTCCCACTAGACCAGGAGACTAGGTTGCTCGTAGCTCCATCCAGCCTTGCAAAAAGAAATATGATAACATTGCCTTCTGCAAGTAGTAGCTCAGTTCTGCCGTACAGACTAGGAAAACGATCTGATTTCAATTTTATGACCCCACCAAAGTTTTGAATTCCCTCTACTCAAAACTTCAAGAATTTGTCTGCTTTTCTTTCTCCCTGCCCAACTTATCCCCATCCTGTATATGATTTGCTGTTATTTTTGTAAATCACTACTGCATTTATGTTATGCTATACTCTAAACTAAAATTGGTAACGCCTCTGAAGATACTAATATCAAGATTTTGTTATGGGTCCAAGATGTTTCCATGAGGATTTATATTTGTATTCTTTTGAAACAGAAATGAGCCATTCCATCATCTCCATGTTGGAAGAATGTTGTTCAAGTGATGTACAAAATAGTGACATTTACTACTTGGAACATTTTTATTTGGTAGATTTAGCTGAAAAGATTCCGTAGCTCCTATTAATAACTTCTCTGAAAGTGAAGCTTTCAGTACAGGAACATGTCCTGAAAATCTTTTGAATCATTTTTAAATTGTTTTGAATTATATTTTTGTTATTTCATTTCTGAGGTATGATTTTAGAAGGATACTCTTCAAGTTTAACTCAATGGAATATAGGTATTTCAGGCCTTCTTCTTTGGCAGAATTTCATTTCTCTTCGTTTAAATCAAATGTGTTCTTAAATCTTCAGAATAATATGCAAGTTCTGATCTGTATGATGAATATAGAAACAAAACAAGCAATGTCTCAGCTGAATTAAAGCAGTAAAATATTCTCTCCTCGATTTCCATGTTTTAGCTAAATAACTATATTCTTGTATGCCAACATTTTCATGATAACCCCACTTCTTATGTTAGTGCATTCAACTTTCCAAACTGATTTTATACATATGGCCCTTCATTGCAGGGGACTTGGACTTGATGGCCTTCAGAAGTCCCTTCCAGCCCTAAGGATTCTATGATTCTAAGTTCAGTTAATTGTCTTGATTTTCAATATAATAATTTTAAAAGAATGTATTCCCAATTCTTTCCCTGAATAAATTTTATTTTCCTGGTGGTTTTAAATTTTATTTTTTCATTGATGTGCATTGACATGTGCTTATTGTGAGATATCTACAAAGCTGTTGGACACCAAGAGAAAATGGGAGATGTAAATATTTCTTTCTAGTTCTGTTATCTGTTTCTAAACTGAATGAGTTGTCAAGCAAGCTTGTTTAATTAAGGCTATGTGTTTTAATGGACAGTTTTTGCTGCACAGTATTGACTGTTCTCTTGAAGGCAAGTGAAAACCTTTCAAAAAATCCTCAATTTTAGTTGTGCATCTTTTGTCTAACATGCAGTGCTCAGTTGCTCAGACTGCATTGTGTGCATTTCTATAGCAGATTCCTCTTTTCTCTTCACAGTTATTTCACTGTTCATGTTCTTCATTACCGTGCTTCTGGAAGGGAGGCAATTAGAAAGGTGTAAAATGCTGACTGCTATGGACAGTGATGCATCTTGAATGACTATACCTGAAAGAATAAAACCAAGTTACAAATGCAATATGTATATATATATATAGACACGTTTGTTTGCAACAAACACCAAGACTATGACAGCTAAATCTACATTTACAATAAAGTCTCAAGAATTATAGAATCACACAGTCATGAAGGTTGGAAAAGACCACTAAGATCATCTAGTCCAAGCCTCAAGACCATCCAGGCCATTCTCAGGTACAGCACCATGCTGTCCTGTCCCTGTGGGAATGGCTTTGTTCCTCCTTCTCTGCAGGTATTGGCAGTGGCTATCTTGAGCACCCTCCTCCAGTAGAGCCATTCCCCCAACGCATTCTCTCAGCTGTGCACCATACTGCCTGCTACACCCTGTAAGTGGGAATGGCTGAAGCAGCCCATCCTGGCTCTGCATCTCAAGTGGGCTAGGTCCACCAAGAAGCTCAGCAGAAGTTTCCCCTGCATGCACTGCAACTCCCAGCAGAGTCCAACTGCAGCAGCCAAAGAGCCAGGTTTATCTCCCTCACCATCCCCAGCTGGATGGTGGGGAGCAAAAAGCAGAACTTTCTACCATTTTGATTCTGATAGGAGTCATACATTATATTCTTTCAAACTGAGATGGAAAAGGTGTGTCATGGAAGGAATCCACGCAATTCCATTGCTGTGGAATTGTGCTGTTCTCACTGTGCACTTGCACTTGCACTGTCAGATTGAATCATTTCATTTTTTAGTTCAGAAAACTGTTTTCCCTGATTGTTCACAATTTATGCATGCAGAATCACTCTTGAAATTCATTTTGGAATGGAACAACTGTGCCTTCCTGCAGATAAGACTCAGGAGGGGCCCTGTGCAGACTGATCCAAGGATTGCTCCAGCAGGTGGGAAGGCTGCCATGTTGTTCAGCAGACAGCACGTGCTTTCAGCTTCCTGCAATAGAAGCAAAAATTTTACAGGCATCAAGAATTCCAATTAGCATATCCATTTCATGAACAAGTATTCAAAGAATTATAAACATATCGTTGAAGCATCTCATACCTTAAAGCTAAAGGTACCTCTGTTAAAGCCTTGATGAGAATTGGTGTTGTGTGGTGAGATAATGCTATGTGTGGTGTACTGAGTATGTTGAAGTTTGTGGAATATCTCTTACATCTAAATTATAAATAGCTTGAGTATGCTTCCAGGCTAATTTACAAAGAGCAGGATGGGCTTGACTCATTCAAAACTAATTTAGTTAAGGGAAGAGTCACTCTCTGGAGCATATTGCAAGGACCATGTAACCAAGATCTATAAATATATCTAAATATATGTACATGCATATAGATGGGTAGAAATATTTTTTTTTTCCTCTGAATGGATATATAAATCTAAATCTTAATTAAGTACTGGCCAAATTGTTGAAATGCTACTGAAGAATGAAATTATTTAAAAGATAAACATTATGCTATGGAGTACTATCAGCGCAGTGTTTGGAGAAAAACAAAACAAACAAAATATTCTCTCTTTTCTGGTTGAAGACCACTAAACAAGTGGACAAACTGAAATCTGATGGCATAATTTCTTTTCACTATGAAGAGATTCCAATGGGATCTCTCAGAAATGGCTGATAGCTGTTAGGTGTCAAGAACAAGATTCAGAAGTTAGCACGTTGAAATCTGACTGGTAATTTAGGAGAAAATCTCCATGTCTGAAGGTGATCCAAAATTATTTAGGTTATTAAAAAAAAAAAAAAAAAGAACTTAATAGAAAAGTAGACAGATTAAGAAAATGGGATTATAATTTCAGATAAATATGCTGTTGAGAAATGCTAGCAAGTCTACTTAAAGAATATGTGAGGTTTTCAACAGCTCAAACTTCATTGTGTAGATTCAAGAGAATAATAACTTCAGGGAGAATAATGGAATAGGCAAGACCCAAGTATATAATAAAAAAATCTTCTTACTTGAAATATGTTGTCAGCAACTGCGGAGGCAATGCAACAGAAATATACAAATGAAATGATTAAAATTCTCAGAAGGAAAAGGGAGGAAGAATGCAGAAAGTTGATCAGACACTGTGAACAGGGTGTTCTATGTGTTAGAAGTTACAGTCAACAAAAATCTTGTGCATTTTGTACAAGGAAATGTAGAGATTACAGCAATCTATAATTGTCCTTTCTTTCAAGTTCTTACAAGGAAACTGGATCTTAAATTGCAACTTATTTTTAGAAGTTTAAGTGAGGGTTTACTTTAAAGTAGGGTGTTTTGCTTTGTTTCTCTGAAAATGAACATAAAAAAGTTTATAGCTATAAAAATATTAATCATTATTTATAAATACTTGTTCTCTTTTACATATAATCATGAAAACATTTGCCATAATGGACTTGTTATTTCTGTTGTCTTCCTCATGAGTCAAGATGGACTATGAAAATATATCCTCCTCATGATTTGTTATCTAATTGGAAACTGAGATTAACCTTTCCATTAACCTGAAGGGAGGTCTGGGATTAGATTTGCCGTAGTAGTTTCAGCACCACATCACATCTTCATGTGAAGTGGCATTTGCACCCTTTGCTGCTCCCTGGCAGGTACCATGCACAAGTACTGAACCAGCTGCTGGGGAATGATGCATCCACCTTGCTGCTGGGCCTCGCAGGAAGCTCAACCTTTACTTCTTCCACAAGGCAAATCTCTTCTATGGGCAAACGTGCTACAAGCAACTGTAGATAAAGGGATTAACCTGAAAGGAGCTCTTCCTTCTTCATAGCCACTAAAAATACAGTTCTGGGAGAAGACCAGCTGTTAATTGTAGCACAGTATGTGACAATAATGTACACTGATGTCTATTGTATATAAAATAACCTGAGATATAATTTATATATTTTACGTGCACGTGTATTGTGTTCATTACTGTGCAGGAAATAATGGATTAACACTCTATTTCTAGAGGTAGTAAGGATTTACAAATGAAATACATTTTATGAAAAGAAATGGTCACTTTCTGAAGATTAAAGTTTTCTGTTATTGTAATGTATTTTCAGTTACATTGAATTGTTATTTAGAAAATGTTTATAGATAGGCTAAATTTGCTTAAACTCAGTCTTCATAGATAGAAGTAATGAAGTTATATGGTATCTGAAGATTTATGTATATTGTTATTTACATTCGTTTTGTGAAAATACCAACAGACTTCAGGTTTCATTGCTTTATGTTCAACCAGTGTCTTCTGTGCATTTAACCAAAACACAGACTCCAGTCCTAATTTTCACTGTCCATTGTAAGTGTAGAAAGTGTTATTAACTTATTTTTTAATCCTGCCTGTGTATATGGCCTGCAGAGCTTGTAATATATATTACTTATTAATGTTTGTCTCCTTAGTTTAAATTCCATTCTCCACTACCTCTAGCCTCTCCCTCCGATCCTTTTTTAGTTTGCTTTATAGATCAAAATAGGCTACTTTTTGGCAGTACACAGTAATATTTGACTTTTCTGTAGTTGATTTACCTGTATATCTATTTCTTCATCAGTGACCTTGATGAGGGGATAGTGACCACCTTCAGCAAGTTTGCTGATGATAAGAAGTTGGGAGGATTGACTGACACGCCTGAAGGCTGTGCTGCCATTCAGCGAGACCTGGACAGGCTGGAGAGCTGGGCAAAAAAAAACCGGATGAGGTTTAACAAAAGCAAGTGTAGAGTCTTGCATCTGGGGAGGAATAATTGCATGCACCAGTACAGACCTGCTGGAGAGGAGCTCTGCAGAGAGGGACCTGGGCGTCCTGGTGGACAACAGGTTGGCCATGAGCCAGCAGTGTGCCCTTGTGGCCAAGAGGGCCAGTGGCATTCTGGGGTGCATTAAAAAGAGCGTGGCCAGCAGGTCGAGGGAGGCGATCCTCCCCCTCTACTCTGTCCTGGTAAGGCCTCATCTGGAGTACTGCATCCAGTTCTGGGCTCCCCAGTACAAAAAAGACAGGGATCTCTTGGAAAGAGTCCAACGGAAGGCCACAAAACTGGTGAAGGGCCTGGAGCATCTCCCCTATGAAGAAAGGCTGAGTGAACTGGGTCTGTTTAGCCTTGAGAAAAGAAGACTGAGAGGAGACCTGATCCAGGTTTATAAATATCTAAGGTGTGGGGGGCAGAATGGCGAGGCTGGACTCTTTTCAGTCATGAGTGGAGACAGGACAAGGGGAAGCAGCCGGAAACTGCAGCATAGGAAGTTCTGCACAAATGTGCGCAAGAACTTCTTTACAGTGAGGGTGACGGAGCACTGGAACAGGCTGCCCAGGGAGGTGGTGCAGTCTCCTTCTCTGGAGATGTTCAAGACCTGCCTGGATGCCTACCTGTGCAACCTGGTGTAGGGAACCTGCTTTGGCAGGGGGGTTGGACTCGATGATCTCTGGAGGTCCCTTCCAACCCCTACAATTCTGTGATTCTGTGAAAATGAGAGAAGAATAACTGTGAAAGTTAGAGGTGTCAAAAGGCTAGGTCCACACAAGGGGCAAAATGTTTATGTTTTTAGATAAAGCTTCGTAATATTTCTGTGGTGTCATCATATGTGGAACATCTGCAAGTAAAATTCAACAGATTAGTTTATCATGTGACCTCAGTAACACAAGTTCCTCAGTCCACCCTCCTCCTTAAATGTCAGAAAAGCTAAATAGCCTGTGTGGTTCACCAATTGTGGTGCAAACAGCATTCGTTATTATACATTGTCTGTCTTCAGAACTGGAAAGCATTTATTTTTTCAAAATTAATAGGTAATTTATGCCTAGGAAACCATATTTATTTTTAACCTTTCATTTAAATATTCTGAGTAAGTCAGCACATAATAATCTTTTCAACACTAAAATATGTATCTTCTTACTATATTTTCCAGGCTTTACACACAACACAGACTTGTTTGTGACTGGCACTATAAAATTTAATCTCATCAACAATTAAAAAAGCAAGCACACATTTTTGAAGATTTTGTCTGTTAGATAAATATTTATTTACTGAGTGTCTGCTGTGTTTTAGTGTACAGAACTACACAATTAAATTATTTTTGAATTTTATTGTAAATTAATACTATAGATATTAGTGCTTTCTTGATCCATTTTATTAAACTTGGATAAGTTTAGGAAAAAATATTTCATAGCAGTATTAAAATTTATATTCAAAATGTTAATCTATGCTGTTAATATTCTAGCAGGTAAGGATAAAGTATTTTTCTATGTGAAAATGTATTCAGAGGCATGCAGCTGTTTGCAGCTAGGCTTAAGATAAAAGAGTTTCTGAACATTCTGCAATGAGAATGTAATCCAGGAAAATTATTCATTCTTAAGCATAGGTTCTTTAATATGTTTTTGTAACCTCCTCAATATGGTGAGTGTACTTGAAAGGACAGAAATCATTATTTTCCAGAGATGTAAATGTTTCTCTGACTGAGACTGGGAAAAATTTGTGTATCTGAGGATTAATGAAAGAGATGGGAAAGTAATAAACTCATATTTTACACTCAGCTTAACTTGTAGAAAACGTTTATTAACTCTCTGGAATAACCGTGGGAAGGAAACATTTTAAGAAGTTAGAAGTTTATATTAGCAGATGACTGTTTCAGATATGAGCTTGCATCTGACACTTGCCAAATGCTTCACGTCTGTAGGTAATCTTACAAAAACAAAATAGTTACTACCATATAAATTCTGGAGGAGCACTGGGAGGTGGTTCTCCCTGTCTGGGAGATGATCCTCCCCCTCTACTCTGCTCTGATGAGGCCACATTTAGAATACTGTTTCCATTTCTGGGCTTCCCAGTTTAAAAGGACAGGGATCTCCTAGAAGGGGTCCAGTGCAGGGCCACAAATATTGTAAAGGGCCTGCAGCATCTCCTGTATGAGGAAAGACTAAGACACCTGGGTCTGTTTGGCCAGAGGAAAAATAGACTGAAAGGGGATCTGATGAATGTTTATAAACATATAAAAAGAGGCGGGAAGCAAATGGGTGAGGTCAGACTCTTCTCAGTGGTGTGCACTGATAGGACAAGGAGTAATGACCTAAAATTTGAATATAGGAAGTTCGATGCTAACATGAGAAAGAAATTCTCTACAGTAAGGATGATGGAGCACTCAAACAGGCTGCCAAGAGAGGTTGTGGAGTCTCTTTATCTGGAGATACTCAAGACCTGCCTGGATACCTACCTGTGCAACCTGGTCTAGGGAGCCTGCTTTGACAGGGGAGTTGGACTTGGTGATCTCTTGAGGTCTCTTCCAACTTCTGAAATTCTGTGATTCTGTGGTTTAAGATTCAATAATTTTTATATTTGCAAATATTGCTCCCAAGTATATTCCCAAATACATTTTTTTCATGGCTCTCCTCACTGCCAAGAAAAAAAAAACAAAAAAAACAAAGTCTTGCAAAGATGGAGCAAAGATGCCTTAGTTAAATCAAAGTGAAGATTTTTTTTCTTAGATTTGTTTTGAATGTTATTAAATAAATAAATAATTGAATGGTAAAAGGTATGCTTATCGAAACAATGTGTTTAAAATGTGAAATTGTTTGTTCATAACATCTTAGGTTATAGATTATGATAATCCCCCTTAGATGAGTTACCTATTTGCTGCTGAGTCAATAAGAAGTGACGTTTGTGGCTTCTAGATCCATATCTAATTTATTATCTCAATTTTGATTTGAATTTAATTGTGCATTGTTTTGAAACTATTAAGTCTTCAAACATAAGGACGTTGCAAAAGGTGATTGCTAACATTTAAAAGAGAATATTTAATATATCTTAAGTGCCACAAGAAAGTCTTCTTAAAACTGATCGACCCTTCACAATACCAGCACAATATATGTAAAAAAATAAAAATAAAATTTAAATTATCATTTGAGAGTGTTGAGCAGGTAGTTTGTTTAAAGATGCTGGGGCTGGATACTGAAAGATAGGTAGGTAAGAGTGTGTGTGGAGCAGCATCAGTATTCTGTGTTAGAACACAAGGTTTTAAGCTCTACTTGCCTGATAATTCGCACTTTATTATTTTTATTGCGATTTACATGCAATGACTGCATGGCTGCTATGTACAGGTCTATGACTGATGGTAATAGAGGACTGCTAAGAATGCAGATCAGTAGGGCTTGAAGATGAAAATAAAAATAATCCATAGTTTATTATTTCTTCACAAATTTTGGACTTTAAATACTTTTAGGATCTTGATTCCTCATATTCAAAAATATGCAGTCATCTTGCTGTTTTACATCTGTGAGATTCTCGTGACTATGTGAAGCAGAGAAAACTAAAAGAAAACAAAGCAACTTCATTATTTTTTAAAGGAAGATCCATCTTTTAGCATTCCCATTTAACCAAAAATAGACAGTCTGTGAACTCATACCTATTCCCTAACTTTTCAAGGTGAAGAGAAGGGAAAACGTTAGAAACATAAGAAAGTTAGACACTTTCTTAAATAACCTTTTGAGGCAATAAAGTCTAAGGATAGGACAGCCACAGTATCTATAATAAATAATAAGGTTTCATCCTAACTATTCTCTGCATTGCAAAATATTACAAATTCTAGTGTTGGTGCAAGCCTAAGTCCTGTGTTATTTTCAGGTAAATGACCTGGTTGCACCAATCTTTATTGTGTATTACGCATATATGATTCTCATAGAAGAGATAAATAGATCTGGATTAATGTTGTGACTTGATTTATTGCTTTGCATGTATTTTCCTAAACATCTCTACCTTTCTGTTTCACTCTTTGTCTTCATACATTCCATATCAATTGTTTCTGAGAGAAGTTCTAATTTTTTACTGTTTGCCTTTTCTCATTGAGTCATCAGATTCAGCCAAGTACATTTGACCTAGTCACTGGCTTTGTCTGTACTTCTTAATAAAGCATGGCCATAGACCAGTCTTGAGGACTGGACTGCTGGTCATTATCTACTGCCCGTTTCCTGGCATACATATGGCCTATGTAACTTCCTGGATTCTGTGCAAGACAGTGTTTGTGGAGTACATCTGAGGGACCATTTCTAGTATGGGATATGAGAAGCACTAGGCTTGTATTTCTCTAACTTGCAGTATCTGTGCCCTATGGCAATGTCAGTAATGCCTCATTTGCCCTCTTGCTGCCTTCTGGCACTTGCAAAACAAGCCTCAGTTTAATGCTGTAAAAATATCACTCTAGTGAATTGCACCACAGTGCTGTATCAGACATTCCAAAATGTAAAAACCAAAAAAGGTGGATTCAGCTCTGGGACCTCAGCACAGGAACGACTTGAATCTGTTAGTGTGGTTGACAAAAATGAAAAGAGGGTCGAAGAAGAAAGGCTGAGAGAGCTGGGGTTCTTTATCCTGAAGAAGGCTCTGGGAAGATCTTACTGTGGCCTCAAAGCCCTTAAAGGGGTCTTATAAGAAAGATGAAGAAGTACTTTTTCACAAAGGCACACTGTGATAGGAAAAGGGATAATGGTTTTAAACTGAAAGAAAGAAGGTTTAGACTTTTTGATCAGTAGGGTAAAATAGGCACTTCTTAAGTGAAATTAATCTCAATCTGCTATGAGGTTGAATTCATTTTAGTTAAATTCTGCTATAGGAGAGATTAGGTGACATCAGTTCCACTCTGAATGCAACAATTTTTTTCCTATTCACACCTTTGTGTTTCTTGTTTTTTTGTTGTTTGGATGGGATTTTTAGAAGGATTTACAGATAGTCTTTTGCAGTTGCTACATAGATTTCCCCCTGTTGGGAGAATTGTGTCTGTTCAGGAGTGCTCCTACGGACTGTACGTGATATACTGAGATCCCACTAATAATGGTTCTTCCTTTGTGCACTGGAAGAGAATTTGCCCTTGCATAAGAAAGAAAAATTAAAACAAAACAAAACAAAATTTCACTTGCAGTGCCACAGGTGTTGAATCTTATCTTGTTAGAACAAATGTACAGATAAGCCCCTACAGTGTGATCTCAGGTTCAATAAACAGCTTAGTTCTTAAGGTTAAACAGTGGTCCTGAGAGATATGCTAATGACCACTTTATTTTTAACAAATACAGTCTTGTTGAACAGTTTTGCATTCTGAAGGGACACTGGGTTGGAATTACTCACAGTGGGATGATTAACAATTTGAGAAATTCTTTCCGAGAAAGGTTTATATACTAAGTAACCTTTAAGTAAGATGTTAAAAATCAAGTACATTTTATTTAGTAATTAGACTATCATATATATATTTTTAAAATCCAAATAAGTAAAGAAAAATACTCAGCTTCATTGAAATTGCTTCTTTGCAATGATTACATTTCCGACCCAAGTAAAAAGTCATTTTTCCTCTCGTATGGTAGAAGTATTACAGTTAAGCACTGGCATAAGTTCAAGACAGGAACTGAATTAACAGTTAATGCAGTTTAAGTAATGCTTTGATTTAGAATTGAAAAGATTTAAATACTGAATCTATTGTAAAATGTAAGAGGTTTCCTAATACTTCTGCTGTATCAGTGATGATATCTAAGCATAGAGGAAAGCTGTCATAGAAGGTGAAACAGAAGTATTAAAAAACTTTCTCGATAATGCTACGTTACTCCTGAGTATAGAAAACAGCAACACTAAGAAATATTCAGAATTTCATTATTTAAGTAGAATTATTTTGGAGTAAATCTTTCTTTCAAATATTCTTGGCTAGAGGCAGCAGCATGGAAGTTTTTGAGTGTCTAATGAAGCCTGTGATACTTCTGGCCCAGAGATACTACAGTATAAAACACTAACAAGCAGCCCACGTTTCAGCTGAGTAAATAATACCTGTAAGCAGCTTCCAAAAACAGCACAAAGGGATTCAGAAACTGCCATACATTACTATTTTTTTTAGACAAATTGTTGTTTTTGCATGCTAAAGTGATGATATAAAATCAGAGCTGCAGAATAAGTACAGGCTCTGTTCATCAAGGTGAATAGTCTTCCTGCCATAAACCTCCTATCAGCAGGCAGCAGAGAAGTTGCACAAGTTTGGCCAGAGTGATAAGTTAAAGTAAACTCAGATATATTACTTTCATTTAACTTAAAAATTCTGTCCTACTGAACACAGATGGGATGAAAACCAGCAGCTTTTGTTGTCAGATCACAAGGGGAAACACATAATCAGATAATATACTTTATTTCAGTTTGCAAAAAGTACAATTTTATGCAGAATGAGAAGACCCAGTATTTAGAAAACAAGAGAAAGACATTTTTACGAAGTTCATTTTGAAGTTCAAAACTCTGCTCAAGATTTGTTTCCCAGAAGCAGTCTTAAAATTTCAGTGCTCAGCTCTGTGAAACACAGTGAAGCTTCATATCTTCACAATGTGAAGATATGAAGACAATAATGACACAAGCATAAACATGAGAGTATGCTGTCATTTCAATTCATGATCAGCTTTAGATATTCATTCTTGCAAAGCATAGTTGAACCTGAAGGATCAAGTATTTAATCAGAGGCATTAATTAATTTGTTCTGATGGTTGTGTTAAATGGAGGATTAAGGTGAATGAACTGCAGCAGCCATTCCTTAACCTGTAAGTGACACTTGGATCACTATTATGGAAGCAGGCATCCACTGCATACTTTGTAAATATCATCATTTTGGAAATATTGCAAATACATCCTTAAACGCTATAAATGCAACTTTTTTAAGGTTAAATTTTCACAAAAATAAAAGTCAAAGCTATAGAAGAAAATGTATCATATAACTTAAATAGTGTAAATCCTGATGTTCTGTCCATTTGAATGTTATGTTCTCTCACTGTAATAGTATAACACATATGAGCACTGCTTTGAAAGTAATGCCTCCTATTTAATTATGCTGGCCCAAAATGTCAGAGATGGATGTTGGTGGTGTGATAGTAGAGGCTGAACTTTCCCACCAGTATTCTATAACATTTTGTTGCCACGTGACAGATGGCAGCAGAGGGGCAGTCTGACAAAATGATGTCTGACATAGCAGAGAGTATG
Organism: Tetrao urogallus; assembly: GCF_951394365.1. Classification (NCBI taxonomy): domain Eukaryota; kingdom Metazoa; phylum Chordata; class Aves; order Galliformes; family Phasianidae; genus Tetrao; species Tetrao urogallus. The sequence continues at coordinate 49,072,557 of NC_136813.1, forward strand.
AAGCAAAGGGGTGTCACTGAATTGTGGCACCTACTGACATTCTGTCACTGACACTGACATTGACACTTGCTGAACGTTTATGGACACCAAAGAGTAGATATGAGCATAGTGAGATGATGGGTAGTGCATTTCATCAATGGCAACAGCAACATGAATGAAAAGCCACATTCCAGAAAGACATACAGAGCTATTACACCACAAAATGAAGATCATCTCAATCAGCTGATCCATGCAAATTGGTGAATTCCAAGAGAACTGTGTACAGAGCTGAATATTGGCTTCAGTGCATTGGAAATAATTGTGACAAAATTGGGATACTGCAGAATTTGCACCATCTGGGTCCCAGAAATGCTCACACAGGAACAGAAAGAACATTGTATGCCTGTTAGTCAGAAATTAATGAACCAATACGAGGCTGAGGGTGACAGTTTCCTGGATAGCATCATTAATGGTAGTGAGACATGGTGTTACCACTACAAGCCAGAGTCAAAACAACAGACCGTGGAGCATGTGAATTCCTCATTGAAAAAAATGTTTAAGAGACAGCTCTATGCAGGTAAAGTGATTTATACCATCTTTTGGAATAGGGAAGAGGTGATCCTTCTGGATTTCCCGAAACCCAAACTATCGCTGCTTTGCGATGCGGACTAAAATGAAGTCTTGAACTTCCAGAGAAGAAGACAACCTTTGTCTTACCAACATGATAACACCAGGCCCCATACCAATTTGAAGACAGTAGAGCACATTGCCAAACATTCGCTGTCCTGCCATATCACCATATAGTCTGCATTTGGCACCTTCTGTCTTCCATGTGTGTGGGCTGATGAAAAATTGACTGTATGGGTAATGTTTTCCTAGAAAGGCTGCAATCATAGCAACTGTGACTCAGTGTGTTACTTCTACTGGTGCAGATTTTTATTACTGCAGCATGCAGGCTCTTGTTCATCACTGGCAAAAATGCATAGTTAATGGTAGTGACTATGTTGATTGGAGGCATTTCTTTCAGAGCAACCTATGTTCATTTATATACATGTCAACATATTTAGGTTAGTTATATAAATAATCTTATCATCTTATTTGTTCGGCGAAAGGTGTGACACTGCAATTGTAAGAAAGTATTTACTAGTAGTGGAGTTTTATCCTGCTGATTGTCAGTATGAAATTTGCACCACATATTTTTTTCTAATACACTTGAAAGCTTTATAAGTGTAAGACAATTAAAAGGTATATTGAAGCAGCTTCTATGTAAATGGTGTTTAACACAGATCATGGAACACAAAATAAACAAAATGAGAATAGTCCAAGTACAGATTTATCCTTTGCATATCAGAATTTTCTTCACGAATACATCAAGGCAATTTTTTCCTTCCAGGACATAGCTGTTGTCTGTATGTTTGTAAATTTATCCATGGATGTGTAAGAAGGAATAGGAATACTCAAAACTTATAATTTCCATTAAGCAAAACATACAAGAAACTGGGGAAGAGAAGAAGGAGAAGGGGGGGGGGGGGGGGTAGGGGTAGGGGGAAGCAAAGCAGAAAAGAGGTTTTTTGCTGAAATCTGAATAGTTTTCTTTTCCTGCCCTGTAGATTGTCTTTTCAAGAGCTCAAAATATTCATTTAATATGAATAATGAATAATTGTCTAATTTTTAAATGAAAAAAGTAGCCATTTGTAACCCTGATATACCAAGGATATACCAATATATACCAATAACTAAAACAACTGCATTTAGGTTTATTCTCATCACAACTTGTGTCTTCATCGTGCTTGCAAACTCCAAATTTGTCTAATTATCATTGATAATTATCAGTTATTTTCTCTTGGGAATTATGTGATAATCCTTAGGTACTCTGGCATTTCACTTCAAAGTCTAAGTAATCCTTGAGAAAGCCTTCTTTACTACATAGATTATCTTTATGCTTCTCTCTGACAGTTCTAGAGGAATCAGAGTTTTACTACAGATTTTGTTATAAGAGCTTAATATGATTTAATTACTAATGCTTAGACCATTTTGTGTTGTAAAGTCGGGAAAGGGGCTTATTTCATAGAGGAAGTTAGGAAAATACAAGAGATTTGTTTTTCTTGGGTAACAGGTTATGACCTGACACTTCGTTATTCTCAATTGACTTTCCTTTTGGTAATGGAGTGCTCTTGTCCAGATAATTTGTGTTGTCGTAGTATAGTGGAGAGTTGATTTCAGAGCAATCAGATGTCAGGTCATCCTGTACCAATAATGGGATAGAGTCTTATGATCGATGCAAATTACATTCTTCATTCATTTATTAAATCTTGTTACTGATGAGCAGTCTAAAAGTTTTCCTAAACTGTGGATCAAGATGACTAGTTGCAGACGTGCTTTAAAAGAAAGCCAGCAGCTAATTTTTCCCTACCTCTTTCCTTGACACATTACTCACAGTATGCATAACAGTCATTGCCCGATAACATGATCTTTTCCTTGGAGCTTTTGTTAATTTAATTCAGTCTCATAACAAAGGGAGTTTGGGAGTGTGGAGAAAGGCTTTAAACTAAAAGTTTCTTCTTCCATGAAGAAGGTATATAAATCTGTAATCTCATAAATTATTCATTTATGGTGCTTAGCTGTGCACTGTAGCAAACTGTACATTTTATTGATGCATGTTTTAGAATGCTTAATAAAAGCTACAAAATGTTTTTAGGAGTACACAGGTTACAGAACAGAAGCTTAATACCATACGCCTTGGGATAGTGAAAAGGATGCCTGAATGGGAAAGAACAGTTATATACTTCAGAGTAGCAGCCATATTTTTTCCAGGTTTATTCTATCAAAGATGAACACTCATGCAGGCAAAACTTAGAAGAAACACTCGTAGAGGAGATTAATGGAATAAATCTCTCAATAGCACTAATTTGAATTTAAAAGAATGAACAGATGGTCTTTATGTGAGTGGAAGTATGAGGACAAAATTCAGCACGTGTTTTTGCTAAGACAGCTCTGCTCCAAGAAAACACACCTGTTTACTTTTTTGATAAGAAAAATGTTGTTAATACAGTTTTTATTTACAGTTATCTTTGCAGTTAAATTACTCTGCAGTGTTTTAGTCCCTTTTGTATCTGGGCAGATAATTAGCTTTAAACTACTTAATATTATTTATATAAGAGTTTCTCCCCATGAGTCCAATAAAATTAATCATGACATCAGAATAGCAAGGCGATCTTTTCAGTTTTCTCAATCCTATTTACACCATATAGCAAATAAAGTATAACTAGGAATAGAAAAAATATTGTATATCCACAATTGGAAAGTAGATTTTCCTCCAACAAACAATAAATCAAAGCTGGAATGTAAAGATAAAAGATCTCAATATTGCTTATCTTCCTAATAATGATGGAATTGAAATATATCTAAAACTTCACCAAGCTTCAGTACATTTCCCAAAAAAGGAACATGCATTAAGTACTTTTCCCTAACTCAGCCAATTTGCATGAGTGTTACTGTGACAAAAGGGTCATAGGTTGTCACCCTCTGTCTGTCCCTTCTTAGTCAACCGCTAAAAAGTGTTGGTTATAAAAGAGTTTGCTACAGAAAGACACAGTTACAAGGGCTACCCAGAAAAAAAAAAAAATATCTCTTGTTTTATTAAGATGGCCCATAGTGTCAGAGGCAGATGTCGGTGTTATGACAGTAGAAGTTGAACCTTCCCACCAATATTCCGTTACATTTTGTCAGTGTGTGACAGATGGCAGCAGAGGAGCAGTCTGACAGAATGGCATCTGACATGGAAATACATAAGAAGCAAAGGGGTATAATTGAATTCCTCCATGTAGAAAAAAATGGCACCCACTGACATTCACTGGTGCTGAATGCAGACCAACCGGTGGATGTCAGCATAGTGAGGCAGAGTAGGTGGTGTGTTTCAGTAGTGATGACAGACTTTTACAAGTGTGGAATGCAGACTCTTGTTCATTGCTGGTGAAAATGCACAGATAATGGTGGTGACAACATTAGAAAAGAGTGTTTTGTAGTGAGAATTTACTCTTATCAAATAATGCTATTGTGTTCTTTGTATCTGTTATCAATTCCCCGGAAATAAATAGGAGGCATTACTTTTGGAGTGCCATACGTATTTCCAATTCAGAATGAAACAAGACCCAGTCTCAAGGATTCCAATTTCATTCTGATGTTCAGAAACCCGAGCTGTGAGTGCAGCATAGCTTTATTACAATTCTGAGGAAAGAGATTGCCTTGAGATTGCATACTTCTTTGAAAAAGTCTACTCAACTGAAAACAGACTTGTCAATAAAACTAATATATAAGTATTTAACCAGCAAGTTTGGAACTCAGTTGTAAAGAACATGTGTACTCTTTTCCTGCCTTCTTCCATCCTTTCTACAAGTTCTAGACCTTCTGATGTCATCAGAAACATATGCTGCACTTTTTAGCCCGGGTCATGTGAAGGGACTTTCATTTTTTTCACAGAAATTAAGGAGCACTCTATCCACTAGTTAAATGGAAACACAATACCATTCTTTTTAAGCTTGCTAGCTTAGTGTTTATATGGAAAAGTGATATAAAAAAAAGGTATTAAACATATTTTTAAGAGCAATGTGACACTAGAAAATGAAAGGACAAAACTACTGATGCTCTGTAAATTGCTCTTATATATTATACAAAACTTTCCACACAACTGTGGTGGATTGCTCCTCATCTGTGCTCTTATTTACATTACAAATAAGACAAGAAATTTGAATCCTAATATGCACATGATTTTCTCTGAAATAGTTTATGTTTAAAAATATAGATGTGAAAATGCAGTGCTTTCTAGCTGCTGGAAATTCTGTAATTTAAAAATACTTATACATAATTAGGTCTATTGAAGATTTAATGCAGTAAAACTTCATGACTCCTTGACAGTTGGTCCCATTTCAGGTGAACAGTTTAAAAATCAGGTCAGAATCAAATGAAGAATATACATGCCCTTAAGCCAAGAAGCGTGTTCTCTATATCATCTTCAGAAACATAACAAACCATGGGTAGCAAGTTATAGAAAAAAAGAAAAAAAAATCAGAATATCAGAATAGAACAAAAGCAATTAGAAGATAATTTAGCCCCAAATATGTCCCATAGAGGTTAGCAGTTAGAGATCAGCCCACACTGTGAGTAAATTTCATTTAAGCTTTCTTATCTTGCTTTGGAGATTAGAGTGCCAAAAATATACCCTGTTAATAGACATCAGGCTCCATTTCACCCCACTGAAAACTTTTCTTATTCTGTAGTAAATCTTATTATCCTTATGATTCTCATTTGAGTTATAGCTACCCCATTTATCTCTTATCTTCCTTTAGTTTTATCCATAAATAATATGATTTCAGAAAACCCCATTCTTGTCTCCTGTCACTACATGTAAGAAGAATAAAATTAGCTAGAAGAAGCATAGGTTTGCACAGATGGCAAAGTGCTGTCTGATGATGGTACTTACGATGTCTTTCATCACTACCTGGATATATATTACTGCATAAATACACACACACACACACACAAATATATATACTCCTTCTCATTGCAGTTTTCTCATCTTGTTGGCAAGAGATCTAATTCTAATGCCTTGATCAGCTTCAAATTTTCTTTGCCATATTGCCAGTTCTATAATGCATTTAAGTCAGGCATAAGTGAAAGTATTTATGCATCATATGATTCTATGGGCTTACATATAGACTGGGGGCAAAATGAGTTTCAAATGAGAAGCTTTCCTTTGAAAGGGATTGAATCTTAATGTTAAAGATGTCCTAAGTGTTTTGCTGAATCAGGAAGAAGTTCAAAGGGTGAAGAAGTGATTTTCTTCTAAATTTGATACTGTATTATTCTCTTTTTCCCAGAGGTTTTTGTGATGTCTTGCAAGAAATCCAAATAGATAGGTAACTCATTCAATCAATTAAGACTCATTTTGGGGGGAGGGGGGAGTTTGTATTTTCAGCTTCTTTAACTGCTTTTAGAAGTGCTTAGAAAATGTTCTTTAGCAATTTGCGATTCTGTGAATTTCCCATGGGATCAATTTGTACCTTATGTATTATTTCCATGGTAACTTCAGAGAACAGGAATAGAGTTGCATGCTTTGTGAAATCCATCTCAATTTTGTTCAGGACATACTGTGTTGTTTTCTTTTTTTTTCCCAGGGTCAGTTTTCATTTAAGAAAATATTAAATGGCCTGTAAAATGAAGATTAAAAAGGCAGATGTCCTTTAATATAATACTGTACTGAAGTTCTTTTTCACAGTACATTAGTTTTCATCTTTGAATCTAATACCAGGGATCTTTTTATTATTATTATTTTTAGCAAAGCAGCAACTGAAATATGTTATAAGCTTTGTGTGACAGAAATAATGTGGAATTTACCATGAGCCACTTGGAAGTTTCCTCCTGACCTTTTCGCTGCACTATTCCTTGTTAATGGAAGTACTAGTCACGGATAGAAGCAACTTTATTCAAGTTAATCCAAGCAGCTAATTGGTTTGAGATATTCTCAGGAGACATCCTTAGGTGTGTCTGGTTTTGCTTCCTTTTAAATTGTAGCACTGAAACACTTTTCCATATTGCTATGTGGCTACTCTTCCCACACATATTTCCATTACGATTAAAAATTTTTGATTTCTGTACTCTCTGTACAATTTTCTCTGTACTGCCTATCAATCCTAGTTTCATTGAACACAATATTTTTCATACTCATTTTATTACCAATTTTGTAAATACTTACAAATATGTATCACTAACTGGGACTCCATGTTCAACTGGTGCTACTACTTAGCGTTGTTGCATAGGTGAAGTAATTATCTCCAGGATCAGTTTTTTATAGGTTGTCTCCCTATTTGTATCCTTTGGTCAAATATGTATTAGTTTATAAGTAGATTGCATAAGAAGTATTGAGATAATGAAGAGGCTGTAATGAATGTTACTATGAGAAATGAAAACAGCAGGTACTACAGCTAAGAGCCTGACATGCTGTCACGAGACATCTACTAGAATATTACATTTGTTTGTTTCTATGTATGTCCTCCTAAACATTAAGAAATACTATTTAAGGCGCAGTACACCTTCATCATGAAGTTGTCAGGTTACAAAAGCACACCTTGCAGATCCTAAAATATACTGGATGGAAGGCATTTTTACAAAATATCAATAGAAAATATAGCACGGACAACTGTTGTGCTGTGTAGAGGCAGAATTGCATTATCGTGATATCCATTAGGATGTCACCAGTCACAGATACATTCCATGAAGTCATTTCCTGTGTGCAGTGGGGAAACAGCAGTCAGATATGTGATGTAAACAACTGCATTTAATTATATATAATATTAATGTACTGATAATATAATAAGGACTGTATCTCAAGTATGACTTCAGAATGTTTACATATTTGTTTCACAGTGGTACCATTTTTTTTCAATAGAAAACAACAGGAAATTTAACATAACTCTTCATTTTGAAATTCAGATTTAGACTAAAAAAATTCAAGAAAGAAAACAGCTGAAAATTGAAAAACACCTTTCAACAAAACTTTTCAAAACTAAATGTTTCTACTGAAGTCATTCATTTTTCTGATTTCTGTAGGGAGACTGATTTGTATTTGTTGATTTCTTAATTCTTTTTTTCCATCCTTGAAATATTCCTATACATTTCTCACTCCTGTTTCAGAGCACATTGATTTAGTCACATTTCAAGTCTGTGAAGGAAGTTGTGGCACATTAAGTCACTTTTTTGGCTGAAGCAGTGGAACGTGGATGTATGATTTTGTAGGAAGTGTTTGCTGTAGCAAGTAACACCTTTCTCTGTAAAGATACTTTTGGCTCAGCTCTCTTCTACTCCTCACGGTGTTCTCTGAATTCTTACAAGGGCTTCCACTGTTTGCTCAGTTAGGTGCCTAGACAGAAGCAATGGTAAGGGCTGGACATATTTGTGTTCATTATGTGCTCTTTTATTGGGGCATTCCTTCCTATACTTCATTCAGGTTTTAAAAACTACATTCAGACTCACTTTCCTGTGGAAAACAGTCCCTCTTAAGAAATTGTGACACGGAATAAAAGCACGGTCTTTGCACCTCAGCTCTATAAATAATTGAAAAAAAGGAAAAGGGAGAGAGTTTGTGATGCCATGTTCACGTATTGTGCATATATCGCAAATCCAAAAGGGCTGACTAAATATGGATATTGTGGTAAAACAAAAACATTAATTACAAACACTGTATGAAAATCACAAGGGCTTTGGTAGCTTTTTGCTTTTTTTTTTTTCCTGAATACTTGTGAATAATTTTAATGCCTATCTAGAAGTAGCATTGCCATTAATTAAAAGAAAACTTTAACAATTACCTGGCATGTAATAGTTTTTTCTTGAAAGTATAAAGTTTGATTTTGCTATTTGTTCAAAACATGTTATTCCAGTCCATGTAGATTGAGAATATAAGTTGAATTCCCTCCATTTTATGAAAGATAACTTTTATTCGTCTTGAGGTTCTTATGGAAGATTCAGAATCATTGCTATAAAGTAATAATCAAATGTTAGCCAAGGTAGAATTGAAGCAAATTTGAAATAAGTTTGCTAAGTACAGACACTTCGCAAAAAACACCTTTTTGTAATCATTTAATTTGGCATCATCTTTGTCTTTTAAAATGAGTTTTTCAGTCTGTTTTTTCAGTAAGATATTTTATCAGAGGTGGTGTTCAACCCCTTTTTTCACAATCTCCCATTTAGGAACCATGTTAAGAAGTAGTGTGAGAAACGCTCATGCCCAATATTCAGGTTCAGGCAGAATTTGCTATGAATCACGGTTCATTTTACATTTTTGTGAAGATGGGTCTCCTAGTGAATGTATGACATAACACACTGGTACCACCACCCCCCCACACACACACTTTGTTTCCTTTGTTCATACATACTTTGTAATCTAAATTCAGAGTTTGTTGCTTTCTCTAACCAGAGTTATCTTTGTGTGTTTTTTGACTAAGTCCATCCTCCCTCTGTTCTTAAAGCAAGCAGAATTTACAAGTAGTAGTTGCCAAGATAGTGTCTCCTGCAATATATCTCCAAGTGTCTTTAACTAGTTCTTCTCAGATTTTATTTTGCAGGAACTTCTTCTCCTTTCTTCTTTCATCCCAATTCCCCCTTTTCCTATTTGTCATCTAACTGTTAATGCACACATTCTTTGAGCCTACCACAAGCAGAAACTCATCCTGAATCACGAGTTCTGAAGTTCATCCCTTTGGTTTCACAACATTCTGTTGCTATGCAAAAACAACATCTCTTCCCCCACAGCATGGACCATAAGTTCTGCTACCAGCTTTTTCTACAGTGATTTAATTTCATATTTTCCAAGTCTGGAGAAAGTTCTTGAATCCATGTCATTGTATTGCCAGAAATATAGGACACATGGGAACTCTAAGGAAGCCTGATCTTTTGTCACTCTGAGCAAGTACCAAGATTGCCTTTTTCCCCATGATTTTTAATACAAATGAATATGAAATGCCTGCAGTGTGGATCGTAAGATAGCATGACTTTCTTCCGTGGGACCTCTCATTCTCGTACTTTGTCCTTTTGGTGTGTGGGATCTGTAAAATTTGGTGTGCTTTCACTTTTAATGATTATTATAATATGTAAGGAGATAAACCTTAGCCAGCACATCATTACCACACCTTTGAGAACAGACAAAGCCTCTAAAGTCAATCTGACCTATCTACAGCAACCTTGAACTTCATTTTGAGAAAAAGACCTGAAGAACTGCATTGCACCACACCATTACAAGTAAATTCTTTTGAGAATTTAAGAGTCAAAATCCAAGCAACTATTGAATGTATCAGAAATGTAGTTTTTCAGAACCCTGTAATTATGTTTGCCTTTTGGGAGATGTAAATTAAGAATGACAGAAATCACTCAGTGGCATAGAAATCACTTAGCAGCTATGCAGATGACTCTCCATATTCTTGCAGTAGATTATGAAATTGGGGTCACTGTTTAAACTTTTCCTTTAATTTTTGATTTCTGCACTTGAAAATGTTGAGCTCTAAACTAGCTTTTGGAATTCTCTTACCTGCAGTGCAGTGACTGTCTGCCAACTCTCATTAAGATTTATTTACTATCATTTGCAAAAGTAAAACTAGGCCATTAATCCTCCCTTGTAGTGTGACCTACACTTAGCATCTACTGCTGTAGCCATTATCAGTGTCTTTAGTCTGAAGGTGACAAAATGCATTAAAGATGCTAATAAGATAGGATTCCTGACACCCCTGCAAGATAATTAGACAACTTTATTCCGTATTGTAGAAGGAAGAGATTTGAGTACATTAAGGACTGATTATTTTCTCTATTATACATGTTACTTTTATATATAATAATTTATAGGGCCAGAATTGAACAAAGGCTTATATGCATCATCATTCCCTATTATTGTAAGATATTACAGATGCATATTAGTGTGAGAATGTTTACTTTCTTATTTTCCAACCCTGTGCAGATTTGAATGTTTTTCAAAATAGGGTTCTGAATTGTCCAAAAATTAAATCTACTTCTGAAATTACATTTGGGTCTAACATAAACAAGATTGCTTATATAGAAGTAAAAAAAAACTAGGTAGCATCTCTGTCCTTGGAGATTTCCAAGACTAGATTGGACAAAGCCCAAAGCAATCTTGTCTGACCTCATGGTTGATCCTGCTTTGAGCAGGAGATTGGACTAAGACTTCCTGCATTATCCTGTGAAACTATCATAAAGTTATAGAATTGTTTGAGTTGGAAGTCACCTTTAAAGTCCATCTACTCCTACTTCCCTGCAGTGAACAGGGACACACACAGCTAGGTCAGGTTGCTCAGAGCCTCGTCCAGCCTGACCTTGAATGGCTTCAGGGATGGGTCATCTACCTCCTCTCTGGGTAACCTCTTCCAGTGCCTCACCACTCTCACTGTAAAAAAAGTGTATATCCACTCAAAATCTACCCTCCTTTAGTATGAAACCATTTCCCCTTGTCCTGTCAGAGCAGACTCTGATAAGGTGTCTGTCCCCTTCTTTCTTATAGCTCCCCTTTAGATACTGAAGGGCCACTACTAGGTCACAGCCTTCTCTTCTCCAGGCTAAACCCCAGCTCTCTTGGCCTGTACTTGTAGGAGAGGTGTTCCATCCTTGGATCATTTTTGTAGTCCTTATCTGGACACACTCCAACAGGTCCACGTATCTCCTATACTGAGGACTCCACATCTGGATGCAGTACTCCAGGTGAGTCCCCACCAGCACAGAGTAGAGGGGCAGGATCACCTCCTTCACCCTGCTGATAACGCTTCTTTTGATACAGCCCAGGGTGTGGTTGGCTTTCTGGGCTGTGAGGACACATTGCTGGCTCACGTCCAGCTTTCCATCCACCAGTACACCCAAGGACTCTGCTCTATCCTTACATCCCCCAACTTGTACCAATAGTATTGTTTGCCATGATTTAGGTGAAAGACTGCTTATTGATACTTGGACTTACTGAATCTCATGAGGGGGGATCTCTTGGATCCACCGATCAAGCCTGTCTAGATATCTTTTTATGGCATCTTGTCCCTGAGGCGAGTCGACCATGACACACAAAATCTATGGGGTCTTTTGTATTATTTATTTACTGCTAGAAGCTGCATGTCAGTGACAGGCATATCTATGTATCATTAGCACATTATTGCGTGTAGGAACTTAATATTCAAAGTAAGACTCATGTTGAATGCATTCTATTAATTGTAATAAAATGCCATAGCACTAGAACTTCTTAGCATTAAAGAAATGATTGCGCCTCTTCGAAACTCTCTTGCATTAAATAAGCAAATGACTTAATTATACCTAAAAGGCTTCATAACAGAAACAGATAATAGTCATAGAAACTGGAATCAGGAGATGTAAAATGTAAATGGCTCAGAATCTATTCTGAGTGCCTGCAGCACGCATTTTCAAATAGATTTAAAAATTAGTACAAATCTGAAATCAAATTATGATTCATCTGTTGCTTACAGAATTGTGTAATATGTTTTGTTTGTGGTTGTAAGTTATGCATAATGTATTATATGATTGTAAATGAGTTCATTTTTAGTATAAATTTATAATTCACTTGCACCATCCAGATCTCTTAAGACTTGGGACTGCAGCCTAAATAGCATATCCTTTCTGCAGATTAATAGCTTTCTTGACACAAAATGTATGTCAGATTGTTTATTTCATGAAATCCATGATGGCCTCTGTGGGTGAATAAACACATTAAAATATCACAAGGAGTGTCTAACACTTTTTCTTCCTTTAATTCCTGGAACTTCTTAACATTAATTACTGATTTTCTTTTAATATTAATTCTTGATTATTTTCACGACTCTTCAAGCTTAAGGCAGAAGTAGTCTGTAATTAGGGATATCTAGGGCACCCCTGGAATCAGGGTTGCACTCTCTGACTCAGCCTAACTTGAACTGTCAGTAGGGGACCAAGAAGAAACTCTTGTGATGCTGTGTGTCACCTTGGCAGACTGAAATGCTGTCCTTCGTATTTGAAAGATAATTTCACCTCCTACCTGTGTAGGAAAGCTATCTTAAAAGTCAACTGTTTCAGGGTGAACAATTAAATCTAGGCTTTTCTGCTAGGTCCTTTCACAGTGAGGAAGAGAAATTAAAAGGCTGAATACTCTATTTGAATGTGCAGTTCATAGTGCAGAACCTGCATCTTGTCACTCTTCTGAGAAAATAGTGCTGGTGAAAGTTGTTACAGAGATCAGTACCAAGAGACTACAAGAAAATAAACTCACTTAAGAAGTAATAAAGGAAAAGTTACAGAAAAGTTGTACTAAGAAAAAAAATTGGTGCCTGTTGCAATAGCATGCTGCTGGTAAGGCTTCACAGGCATTGAATCTGCTTAGTGTTAACTGTGTATAGGCACTGTCAAGGTCTCTTCTTCAGAGAATGACTAAGAAGTTATTAAAGGAAAAATGAGTCTGACTGTAGTACACCTAAACTATATCATCTGTCCTCAGTTGTCAAAGTTAAACCAAAGAGCATAATCTGATTTTATTTCCACCAAAGACAATATATTTGGAAGAGATAAAAGAGCATAACAGAACGCAAAGCAATTGCTTCCTTTGATTTTGCTTACATAAAATATTTATAACTTGCATTCACTTTCTGTTTTCCACTCATGTTGAAAACATACAACTTAATACTTAACGTGGAAAGCATGCATCTTAATATTTGTCATCCTGTGAATGGACCACAGTAGCAATCTGAAATCTTACCTTCGGTCTTTTTGTCTGGATTCTTAATTGGAGCTGTTGTGACACAGCACTGCAAAAGGAAGAATGTTTAAAATTCTCTACTTTTTTTGCATGCATTATGTATACTTGATTATTGCTGTGAATAAAAATAGTCCAACTGTGGCTATACAGCTATGGCTAACCTAGAAACTTCTTTTTTCTTAAAGGGAGACATTTGGATACTGTAGATTCCCTGTTCAGAACATGCTCCATGATAGGAGGGATGCACCACTCTGATAATATGGTGACCACTCAGTTTGAGTATCCTGTTTCACTCATCAGTTATTCCATAAATATATTCATACATCATCAATATTAGTTCTGCATGAGGACGTACAAGTTTAGCCATTAGCAAACTGTCAGGCTCTCATCCAATGAACTTAAAGCTAGCAAGATACCTGTGCTGGGATTTCCATCACTGATTTTCATCACTGATAGCATCAGTGACCAGACCCAGAATCAATAACAAAGGCTAATTACTAAAAAAAAATAGTCCTGATATAAACATGACCTGGAAGAGATTTCCTACATGGCAGGAGTTCCCTTTTTTTCCCCCTTCAAATAAGCTTGGGATGTGTATATGGAGCTGGGTGACATGCACCCCAGGGTCCTGAAGAACCCGGCTGACGTGGTAGCCAAAACACTGTCCATTATATTTGAAAAGTCATGGCTGTCAGGCAAAGTCCCTGGTGACTGGAAAAAGGGAAATATCACTCCAATTTGGAAAAAGAGGAGTAAGGAGGACCTGGGGAACTACCGGCTGGTGAGCCTCACCTCTGTGTCTGGCTAAGTCATGGAACAGATCCTGCTGCAAGACGTGTTAAGACACATGTGGGATAAGCAGGTAATACAAAACAGCCAGCAGGACTTCACCATGCCTGACCAATCTGGTGGCCTTCTATGTTGGAGTGAGCATTAGTGGAAGAAGGAAGGGAAAATTATATTTTGTATCTGGATTTATGCAAGGCCTTCAATATGGTCCCACAATACAGTCTTATCTCTAAATTGGAGGATGTGGACTTGCTCAGTGCATAAAAGTAGGTTGGAACGTTGTGCCACAGAGTTGCTGTCAATGGCTGTATATCCAGATGAGGGCCTATGATGAGGAGCTTCCATCTTCTCATCATATGATGAGGAGGTCCACCTTGGGACCAGTGTTCTCCAATATCTTCATCAGTGACGTAGCTAATGGGAACAAATGCACCCTCATAAGGCCCCATCTGGAGTATTGTGTCCAGGTCTGGAGCCCCAACAGGAAAGATGATGTTGAACTGTATTCGTAATACCTTCAGAGGTAGTACTCTGAAATTATATCACATAACAAGTTTTTATTTCCTCTAAGTGATAATAGGAGGCCCTTTGGATCTGGAATATCCTGAGGAGCCTCCTCCTGAAACCTAGTTGTTGGACGGATCTTCAGCAAAAGGACAACAGGTAACAACAGGTGGCAGAAAAATCTAGTCCCCATGCTGCCTTCTCTTATGTTGTCTAATTTTCGCATCAGTCTTGGGAATTAGAGCATTGTGTCCATAGCCATAATTAGAAAGTTCATTCATAGGTCTGCTGCACAAGCTTTGCAAGCCACGCTTAGGGATTTTTGTGGTAGTATGTGAATCTTTTTTTTTCCTTTCTATAGCAACTAGCAGTTTCAATATAGATCAATAAATTTCAGTTATCTGCAAAAGCTTAAAATAACAAGGCTTAAAATCTATAGAGCAGCTTCTAGAATGTTCATTTATCTTTTTTTTGTTTGTTTTATTTTGCTTTTAAAGTGAGGTAGAAAGTAAGCAAATATTTGTATCATTCTGTCAGATCAAAAATTCTTTATTTGTATTCTTTTCATCTTTTTAACTGATATACTTTCAATTTAATGACATAACTGAGCTCCTGTAGAAAAACAGCATGCAACAAGGAAACTATTCTCTGCAAGCTGTTGTGCTTTGTAGGTGCTTTTCTATTCTCTATTGGGATTTAACCTGAGGTCAGACAACATATGAGCTAAGCTGATGCTTCATATACAGTACTTGGACTTTTAATATATTAAATGGAGCTTATAGGAAAGATTTAGCAGGTATATAGTGTGTACTTCTACAAAATAAATAAATAAATACATACATACATACATACATACATACATACATAAACGAATAAAAATAGCTAAAGCTGAACGTCTATCAAGGCTGTGGGAGATCTAAATTCAAATCTCTTTCTTTTCATGGATATTGGGAGCCTGTATTTATATTTCCTTATAAGCAGGTCATACTCTGACTTTACGGAAATTGTTACACAATAATCTCTCATTTCTCCTTTGGAAATTTGTGTATTAATACTGAACTCTTTCTTAAAGCTGTTTGTTTCTGGGCCTGATTCTTTTCATAAGATTTCCCTAACCACATGGAACTATTCACCTGGAAACCTAGACATGTATTTTTTTCTTTTCTATAATATGGCAACTTTCCACATCAAGATCTATTTTCAGATGGATCTTTCTTTATTTCCAGATATTCCACATGAATCAGAAAGGCAGAAGATTAAATAACCTGTAGTGTCATCACTAATATTAGCATTTCTATTCCTTCCTTGTGTACATTTCAAATTTTATGCAAGATTACCATGGTCTAAATAAGTTTTTCTATATAGAACATTGGATCAGATCCTCATCAATTTCAATTTCTGGTTAGAGCTCTTTAAATTCAAAGGAATCCCTTATGTTTAATGTTTCCTGTACAACAAGAACAATTTGGAAACAGAAGAAATGCACCATACTGGTGAAACTTCCTACATTAGCTGACATAACTGGCATCAGCAAGTCACACATTCTTTCTGATCTCAAGAGGAGGTGAGAGGTTACATGTTGTCCTTTCCTATCTGCATCTGAAATCTATATGTTGTATATTTTTAGTGGTTGCACCTATTAATATTTAGCATTATTTTGCATTTTCAGTAACATTGGTTTCAATTTTTACTAAACCACGAGGAACTGAATCACTAATCCGTTTCCTAATGGTCTCCTATCTTTGTTAAAAAAATATACACTGTGATGTGTTATTTCTGCACACACTAATTTGTTGTTTCTGTGGTGCTTTGATTTATCATTCTGAGTGAAGCACCAATTGTTTAGAAAACAACTTCTGCCTCCCATTGCAAAAAACAATTTGAAATACGTGGGTAGATGGGCAGTGACCAAGTCAGCATATGCATCAAATTTATGACTCAGAAACTTCACTATTAATAGTTTCACTGTCAAGTTTTAAGATCAAAGAGGAAATTAGAACACAATTTTTTAACACACTCCAGAATGCTTTATTAAATAGCGCGTAAATTGAGGTCAGGTGGAAGGATAGCAGTACTTTAGAGGCTTAGAAACTTGATACTCCAGCTTACTGCTGGGATAAGAGCCTCTCGTCCAAGACTGCTTGCAGCTGACAGCACTATCAACAACTGCAGCTCGTTAAGACAACAATAGCAATAACAGTAAAAAAAAAAAAAAAAAAAAAAAAAAAAAAAAAAAATTATTGGAGATATAGGTAGAACCAATGATTTTGTTTATCTCAAGCAAAAAGGCAAGGAAAAGGGACCCCTGGGACATCTGAGGGAAGAAATTCTGATGCTAATTGACATGATTTAGAAAGATGGCTCTGTTATTGCCAGCAGTCTAATTTAGTCATTAACTCCCCAATGCTGAAGCAATCAAACCAGTTGTTATAATTTTAGTAGATGGTTAACAAGGTATGCCTTAGAGTATTGATGTATACGCTAGAAGGTAGGCTAAAGGAATGTGAAAAGATGTTTCTAATAGCTATATTTTGTATATCTGGTTATGAAACACCGGTGCTTAATGTTATTTGTCTGCTGAATGAGCTTTATTATATTTTGGGCAAATATGTAGAAGTAATTTGTCATGAAGCCAAAGGAAAAAAGCAAAACCAAACAGAACTGTATGCATCCCCTTAATTTCACCATTTCTCAAATTAAAATACTTACATTTTTACATAAAAAATAAATATTTGTTAGAGAGAAAAGCTTTATGTTGTATTTCTTTTCCTTCTTGTATTGTATGCTTGCACTGAGACCTGTATTAGAGTCCCTGTATTAAAGAACTCTTACGGATTATTTTTTTTTCCTGTACTGTTTCCTTTGCAGAAAATGCCCCTATATATAAGAATTCTAATGTCCACCTGGAAGATGTCAAGTCTGTAAGAATTAAAAAGTAACTTTTCCGTAATTAGAGGCAAATGTAACTGTTTATCTTAGCATAAAGGTTCAGATCAATACAGTCCTAAAATCTGAAAGTGTCCAATCAGTTTCATGCTTTTTTTTTTTTTTTTTTTTCACAGAATTAATACCCTTTTTTGACATTACTATGCATTATCCCTGAGTGGTATAAATGTGCATTAGAAAATGATGCTGTCAAGGATGGATTAAGAGAATTGACTTGCATAAGGCTTCAAATCTCTGACCTCTTCTTTGATTTACCTCTCATGAGTGCTACAGTCCACTGGGAGAAAGATGGAAGTGATAGCCTTTGTGGAGCAGAGCAAATGAGTGCTCTTGTAGATGGAAGGGCTTTTGAAAAGTTGAATTGCATACAGGTCAGGACAATCACAATTTACTGCTGTCTACTGCTAGGGCAATTTGCATAGGGTGGATTCTTATAAAGCTTTTTAAAACAAGTGCAAAGGACTCATTGTCAGATGGGACAATAAAAGATAAGAATACCAACAAGCCATGAATCTGTCATTCACTGTCTGATTATTTTTTTTTCCTAATAATAAATTAAAATATAAACTAGTTATATTTTTCAGCATGCAGAATGGGCAAATGCTTTACTTTCCTTCCTCTCATACGAATACATCCAGAGAAGACCTTTACATTGGGACAATTCTAGCTTCACAGCAAGGAGGACCCCAATAAGGCAGAAGACATATTCAAATGGCAGTTCGCTCTGCTTGATTAAAAAACTTTGCCCATATTCTTCGCTGATGTCTCCAAGGAGAGATAGAGAAGAAAAAAGGGCTGGAGGAGAGCTCTGCAGTCATCCCTAATCACAAGCACTGTCATGAATCACAGCTGATTTTCTGTGAGGTTCCCATTTCTCTAAGTGTAGAAAGATGCATTATGCAGTTGGTCATTTTGGCACAAGTTAAAAACAGCCATAATTCACACCTGGATGTCAGTAAAGTACTTTGATGAAGAATTCAATGACACCCCTTTGCTTCATATGCACTTCCATGTCAGATGTCATCCTGTCAGATTGCCCCTGTTGTCCCATCTGTCACACAGCAAAAAACATGGGATGGGATATTGGTGGGAAGGCTCAGTCTCCATTGCCATTACAACATCTGCCTCTGACTTCATGGGCTAACATAATAAAATAGGAGACATTACTTTTGGAGCAGCCCTCATAGATGGTCTGTGAGGTCCCTTCCAATCCCACTCATTCTATTCATTCTATGAATATTGTTACCTTAATGAAATGCCAGATACACGAGTTCTATTATTGTCATACAGAGTTAGGTGACTGTGAAAATATGACTGTCTATAAATACACATCTAAATTATCTTCCTGATGTGTCTATGATATTAGGTGATTACAAAGGCAAAGGAGTTTTTAGGGCTTCATTTTTTCATAAAAATGCTCAAATGGAAAAAAAAAAAAATAGGGCTCATGCTTACATCATTCTTAACTGAGGAAAGGCTGTAGAAAAAAAAACATATCCTAGACAGTAATTTGAAGGAGAATTTTTCCATGAAGTAGGATTTCAGAAAACAGTTTTTGCTTTTTTTTTTTTTTTTTTTTTAAATAATGGAATCTACATTAGTCACTATCTGGAAGGCATCAATTTTTAGTCTAATGTAGTCATCAAAGTCTGTAGTAATTCACTTTTTGGCATTAACATTTTTATATTTGCATAATGCCTTGAGAGTACGTGAAAGGCTACAGAGACAAGCAGTAACAATTTTGCATTGGAGAGTAAAAAATCCATCTGGGTTCTAACAAGTAAGGGAGTGAGGAAAACAATGCACTATCAATGAGATACAGATAGACATTTTAAAATCACAAAAATGTAAATTTTTCTGAAATATCTGCAAAAAAAAAGTTGAAAATCGTAGGTTTTAGAGTACACGAGATAGTTGGATTTAGCTCTTACAGTTAAAATACAGGACTCCTTCTGACAGAGACTAGTTATGACAATGACTGACACCTTAAATTATTTTTTCTTAACTACTAGTATTTCAATAGGCATTATTTTATTGTTTTTAGAATATTCAGAGGTTCTACGCTGTGTGTCTTTAAGCAACTCAATGATTAACCTAATTAATCATTAGCACTTTTAAGGTGCATGCTTCTTAAGTGAAGTGCAACAACTGCAAGCCACATGGCAAGAGGACTTCCAGTGGTAAAGCAGTAAGCAAACAAATGGAGCAAGAACTTGTTTTAATGTACTACATTACGAGATGGGGAAGATAAGCTTGAGTGCAAGTAGATAAACAATCCAATACTCCAGTGGGATGTTGGGCATCAGAGACAGAATACAGTGCAGACCCTTTGAGATGAGAGTAGGCTGATCATATTTCTCAGCTCTCAGCAGAAAACAAAGAACAGTGTATTTAAACATGCAGACTGTCATGCTGAATTTGGGAAACTGGGTGGAATGTCAGCAAGAAATAGGTAAGGTAGAAGTAGGAAAGGAGGGAGAGAATGATGCACAAGTTCTCCAGCCCAAGTGCATGGAAGAATGGAAGAAAGTCTGACCCTGTGATAACATTTGTCTGAGAAATGAATTTGTTAAGATATTGTCTTTCATATTAAGTTCTGCAAATAGTCACAGATCAGCTGCTCAAACTTTTTAATCATTAAAATTTTCAACCATTTTATCTAAACAGTGAATTTCAGTACCACTTAAGAGATCTGTTAGAAAAATAAAAGTAAAAAAACAATAACCAGCAACACACTTCTAGGTCTCTGAATTTTTAGCTGCAATTTGTGGATTACAGAATATTTTAATGGCTTCATGAAGTGCAGGACAAAATGACAATAGAAAGTAATGACAGTTCTTCACATTTTCCTTGTCATTTCTTATTTAAGAGGAAATATGTGACCACTAGCTGTTAAAGTGACCTGCATATCTTTTATAATATCATCATATGCATAGGACCTGATATTGCCAGTAAGACACTGAAAATTATTCTCACATAAAAGGTTAATCATGTGCATAAGTGTTCACAGGAAAAAGCTATTAAAATGTGCACCATATGCTCCCAAGTAGCAAGGGAAACCTTGAAGAAAAATGAGACAGAAAAATTTCATTCTTTAGATCATGACACTTATCTGGCTGTTTCTTAGTCTTCAGCTCACACACCCGTAGTCTGGAGAAATAGCAAACAAAGGGAGAGATATCAGCATTACAATTATTTTGAATACTTCATATCAAAGCATATAAAGTGACTAAGAAATAATCAGGACCAATGTCTCACTGCTAATACAGGCATTGGCTCTTCAAGGTTAAATACCCTCTACTCTTTGTGGTTTCAGAAACCACACAATGAACTATTTGTGTAGGTGCAGAAAACACATTATGACAATTGTCCTAATACACTATAACATGCCTACTTGAGAAAACCATCAGATATTATCTCAGTCTATGTTACAGTAGAGTTAGTAACATAATCTATTCTTGCCTGCAACTGGTAGTTTTACACAAAATATTTTTAAGATCCCCAAATCCAAAAGGTAGTTTTCATTTACTATGTTGAAAATCAGTACAGACAGAAATTCAAAACCATATGTAAGAACATGAGCTGATAAAACTAGGGACAGATTTGTCTATAGTAAGTATGGTAGTATTTAATGTAATTATAAATATTTTCATTCTGCTTTTCTTCTAATTAGATCAAAAGTGGAGGTTGTATTCTACAACTCAAATTTCTGTCTTCTAAATTCTCATCTGAGTAATACTCCAGTAGCAGAACACAGTAACATGTCAGGCTAAAATGTTTGATTTCTTAACTGCCTTAAAAGGTCATAGAATCATACAATAGCTTGGTTTGAAAAGGACCACAATGACCATATATTTTCAATCCCCCTGCTATGTTCAGGGTTGCCAACCACTAGACCAGGCTGCCCAGAGCCACATCCAGCCTGTCCTTGAATGCCTCCAGGGATGGCGCATCCACAACCTCGTTGGGCAACTTGTTCCAGTGTATCAGCACCCTCTGTGAAAAACTTCCTCCTAATATCTGACCTAATCTTTCCCATCAAAGTTTAAATCCATTTCCCCTTATGTCTCTCTCAGTGCACTGTATGCAAAACATTCCAGATTTCAACTATTTTGTAGATACATTTGTGTCCTGGTTTTACTGGTTTGACTGATTTTGTATCTAGGCTTATGAAATATTTTTTTCCAAATTCAGTTACAACTTTCTCTTTTTTCATCCATATTTATCCAAGGAAGATGAGAATATTCACTAAGGTAGCACTGTGCCAAACTCTCAAAGCACTTTCTGCAAATCTGCATTTTCTACACAAGGTTTGCTAGACCCTTCTACTTTCTCTTTAGATGAGCACTGCCTGAGTCACCACCAATGCAAGAGCATAATTCTGACTTTGTGCTCCAGGTAGGATCTAGGCAGGGTAAAGCTGCAGGGTTTTAGTTTAAAAAGCCTAAGCACTGCAGATTTTTCTAAAGCATTTACAGCCCTCATCATACTAATATATTGCAGGACACTGAACAACATTAGAGCAGCACACTTGCTGTGCAAAGAGCAGAAGTACCCAGTAAGAAAGAAGATGCTGTATCCATTCTGGTAGCAGGCGTGGGCTCAGAGTTCAGTGTTCTGACACAGCTGTGCTCACACAATTAAATAGTTACACACACTCCAGATTCGAATACCAAGACCTAACTGTACAAAAAGCTGCCACTATGGAAACTACCTTTTTCCCTTTTATTAAACATGAAAAACAAACAAACAAAGTGAAACTAAAGTGGTCTGAAAATGCACGATATTCAATAGATGTTACAATTCTAATGACCTCAAGAATTTTGAAAAAGAAGTCGTTCTGCTTCACAATTTTCAGACAGTAATGCTAATAATTATTACTGTCCTTCTGGAGAAAAGATAAAAGATCAAGTGAGATGAGATGGAACTTCCACTACTACAGTTTTATCTTGTTTCCTTGAAAAGAAAATACATCAAACAATGCAGATATGAGAGGAACAGAGAGCCCAAGCAGAAAATACAGCATCAGTGAGGAGGGCTAAGTCATACAGTATAGCTTTAAAAAAAAAAGAAGGAAAAAAAAAAAAGACAGGTATTACTTGCTATCTGCTAGCTCGTCACTCACTAAACTTTTGGCAGTGTCAAGCTGCCACAGATAGTATCATTATTACCATTTGCTGCCTTTCTAGTGATAAGCTTATTGCAATCAAACAAAATAGAACATAAGTATCTAAGATCAGCAAAGTTGCAAAGAAATGGATTAGAAGTAATAATCTGCTAAACACATCTGTTTTGACATAACCAGCTAACAAACTATTACCACTTTTATATCAGGCAGCTGAAAAGAGATAATTCAGCCATTAATTAGAGGAGATCTAATGTGTTAAACATTTTTCAATCCAAACCTATTAAGTGAAACCCAATTCTGGCATAGATTTTAACACAGCAATAAGTCAAAGAGTTGGTGGACACTGTCAAACAAAAAAAAGGTCTGGTCATCTGTGTTTTACTTCTGAAAGCTCTGGTCAGCTTCCTGTTTTACTTGCATTTAACTTTAAGTCAGTTTTCAACGACAGTGGTGGTTTTTTTGTGTTGACAGAAAATATCTTAGAAGTTGCTGGTGTGGCTCTGTAACTGGGAAGGTTTGAAGAGAAGAAACAGGTGGTGAAGATGAAAAGGGTACATGAAAGCAAGTGTTGTCAGGAACTTATATGTCACATTTCAAATCTGAGATCTAATTGAATCCAGGTAAGATGATGATATCCTCTACATGACTTTTTAGTTTTGGTCTGGTTAGATCATTTCTAAGGGTCAAAATGAGGTAGAGATGTTAGCTTTTTAGGGAGGAAAGAGATGAAAAGAAAATCCAGCCGATAGTAGAGTCAATGGATAATTCTCATTCTATTACTGTCTGGCCATGAATCCTGATGACTAGGACACTTCCTCCTTCTTTTTCATTTGTTCACTAGTTAGAACTCACATAAATTTTATCAGTTAAAAGAAAATAATTTCTGATTTATCTTATCTATGTTCCATAGTTATTAAATGATAGAAGTAGAAAATCTTTGAAAGATTCTTTTATATTGCAATTGTTGACTGAATTTACAAAACACTTTCTGCAAGTAGATGAGTCAGGATTTTTTATTACCTTGGGTAGCTAAAATAATTTTTACAATAATAATACACTTTCCATTATTTGTTGTGAATGTATCTAGAGATTAGTTAGCATGAAATTAGTTTAGACACTATTTCTTTTGTAGCAACTTCGAAATATTTTGGGAAAGAATCCAACCATACTCAAGATATAACTACAGAAGAATATATAAGCTCAAGTTTAGCATTAATGAGATTAATGTACAATGAACTCAAACCCAGAATGTTGTCGGCATTTAGATACTGACCTCAAGATGGAAAAGTCCACACAATGTTGGGTAAAACTGAGAGAAAGCTAGGAAGACACATCAAGAAATATCCTGATTGTACTCCAAGGAATGTAGCCATCTAGTCCTCTGCAGGATGTCTTGTTGCATTGGCAGTTAAAGAGGCCAAGGAAATTATCATCACTAAGATCCTTCTGCTGAAAGTAGCCAGGAAATTCTCTTTAAAGAAGGTGAAAGAAGTATGTAGGTCAACTGGAGAAAGAGATAGATTGATGAAAAAAGTCTTTAGTTATTTTGTGTGATATACCTCACTGGATCCTGAGTGGTTTGGTAACTTAAACTTGCTTAGCTAAGGTTAGCCTGAACTTAATCCAAGCCTAAACCAAGTTTTTGCTAAAAAGCAGAGAAAGGATTAAGTACTGTCTTAAGAGAAGTAAAAAATAATAGAATACTGGAAGAGTTAAGATAACAGATGGCTGATGTAACTACAGTGCATGAGCAGGTTAGCTTCCATTCCTGTGTAAATAAAGAGCAGTAAGAATGTCTAAAAGAACAAAAACATTCTTAATGTATTTATCATTATTATTATCATTATACTTTGAATGCTTGTTTCTATTACTTGTAAACACTTCATGAAATGGGTCTTAGATATATTATACATTATATATATATATTACATTATATATTAAGTATGTACATATATATATATAATGTTCCTAGTCTGTATGTTAGTATATATATATAGTATATAGTATGCAAAAAGAAAAGTCAATTATTTCCCAACAGAATGTTTCATGACTAATTTTGGTAAATCTTAGGGAAAAGAGCCTGCTGCAATTAGGCATATGCTTTTACCTCTCTGCCCAAAAGACTGAGGCTTGCCTTTTATTTCCAATCCAGTTGGTTAAATTCCTCTCTATGGAAGACTGAAACTTGTTTTAAAATATGGTTGATTTTTCTGATCTCCTTGGTATTACTTCTCCAATGGCAAGCTGTTTTAAATTCCTTTTTAAAATCAGTAACAATAATGGAAGCATGCAAAACTCTATCATCCAGCTGTCACTCTGCTGAATCACCCTGTCCTTACCTGTACATTACTGCTTTAAATCTCAACAACTTGGAGTACCTTTTCCATATGGTATCTAACTTCTTCCTTTTTTACGACATCCATACAAGGTCTATGAACAGAAAGTTAAGATATGTTAGCAGAGATTCCTTCTTGGTGAAGTCCGAGATAAATTGAGATTCCTAAGTGTTAAAAAAATATTCCATGGATGGATTTTGGTAGAGCAGATGGTGTCTGTAACAAGGAAAAAAAAAAATCAACACCATCACCAACTAAAACAATTTGAAAATCCTCAGAGATGGAAGTTTAAGAGCCAAAGTCAAGTTATAGAGAAAAAGATCTAATGTTAAAGTAAATAATAATCCCAAATTTTCTGGATACTGAGAAATAAATGAGTTAAATGAATCTGTGGCTCACTACAAGTAAGTTTTATTATTATAGTAAAAAGATGGAAAAGAAAAAAAAAAAAGAAAAAAAAACAGATTTAGGAAAAAAAAGTAATGTAAAAATCAGGAATGCCTAATTCCTCTTTCTATTAGAACTACTGGAATATCTGTGTCAATTCTGTGTCCACTAGTATATATGGAATGCATAATTAATTTGCTCTTTTCACTTGGAAGGGATCATCTCTTCCTCTGACAGCTTTGATCAGAACAAATCATCAGACCTCTTTAACTACCTCCTGCTATGAATGATTAACAGTCAGAATTATAATAAAGTGAAAAAATAATTCTGCATACATTTTTCATAGCTGTAGCTAAATACACTATCCCCAACTTATGTCTTCTGTCATATTAAGGCTATATTTTTACACTTATATGTGTCCTGAAATTTCAGCAATCATAGCAATCATAATACATAACGTATTTTTCACTGTCAACTTCAAACGCTTTGCAAAGGTGTCAAAGTACTTTTTCTACACATTTCAATATAAATGCATAACTAAAGTTATGGCCTTTTCTTTTCCTTGCATTGCCTTAGCTTCCCTTGTCTCCCTTGTTGCCTTGCCTCTTACCTTGCCTCTTTCCTGTCTTTTCCTTGCCTTGCCTTGTCTTGCCTTTGTATAGCATCTTGATGTTTACCTTACATCATGGATACTACAAGATGGTCTCAGACTGAAGCAATATAAAAAAGGTCCAATATAAAAATATTGTTTATCTACCACAAGGTATAAAAATAAAAGAAAATGTTTCACATCATTCATTTTAAATAAAATTGAATATTTTGTGTATTATGTTCAAGTAGATTATGAATTATAATTTAAAATCTTAATTATATATTTTTGAAAATATAATTATTCTCATCTGGGTGTTAATACAGTAAGATTTATGTTGCTTGCTTTGCTTTAGCATTTAGACCAACATTGCCATCTTTAAATTCAAAGAAATATTATTGGTCATTAGAAATTAAGACATTTCGGGAATGAAATAAAATAAGGCAAATAAATGTGTATTTAGTGGAAACAGGCACCTAACAGACTCTATCCATGTTGTTTCATTAATTCATTAAAGTATTAAGCATTACAATTGTGATGAATTTTAAAAGCTTCCTTAAAATAAGATTATATTGCTAATGGTGGCATCTACTATTTGGATTTTATCTAACATTCATAATCTCCAATGTCCAAACACATTTAATTGAATTCAGCTCATCTACCCACATACACAAATTCCATATTGGCTGAAGTGCTTGCTGGATGAGACTATTGCTTGGATAGTATTACATATCCAAATGTTTGGGCTTTAATTGCCAATTTGTTTTCCCCAGTTCCTCCCGAGATACCCTCCTGAAATACTGACATTATTTACAGGACTTTTACCATTTTGTATCTTTTACATAAAATAGAGTGTTATTTACATATGTTTTATTTACATATGTTTCAAATACCTATGCTGTTTAAAATTGAATTTTACCACATGATATGAGCTTATATGAAATAAAATTGTAGTGTGTAATGTCAAGACACATTACATGAGAGTAACCATAAATCAGTATTGATGTTTGCTTTTGTAGAGAAATAACAGTAATTCTGTTTTCTGACTTCTATTTGAGTCACTGCTGTGACTATCAGTAGGGAGTTTGTCTAATTATTCTCTGAAATGACTTGAAGCTTGAGTTTCTTTTATATAGTTGATACCAATTCACCATACTAGCATTGTAAAATAGAGGCACTATTTCCAGTAATTACTTATAATCAGTTGTTTGTTCTCTAAACCACATACACCTGCTTCTTACAGTAAAGCATTCCAGTTGCTGAAATACAAAACTGTTAGCTTTCTATTTGCTTACCTGACCTCATATTTTGATACTGTAAATATTCACAAATAAATGGATTCCTTGCTTATAGACTCTCCTGCAGAACTTGAATATAAATCTTCTTATGTGATTCAGACCTTTTGCAAATTATCAAACATGGTGTTAAATGTAAAGAATTGACTAATGTTCATTTACATTGTATCTTACATTCTATTGGACATATATTAAAAATTTCACATAGGCACTCTTTGAGACAATCAAAGCTAACAGGTCACAGATTTCATGTTAAACAAACCTCACATTAGTCACAAAAAGGAAAGACTATGGTTATGCAAGATCTTGGGGTTTTGTTTTCTTGTTTGTTTGTTTTTAAGGAGACTGGCCACTATTATAAAAATAATTGCATCTTGAAACTTCCTTCTAGTAATGGCCTCTCCAGAATGTGTTTCTGTACAGAAACTGAGCTTTCTTCATCAAGTTAATATTCAGTGAATGTCTTGACTTGTAGTGCTGAAGAATTCTGTAATCAAGAGGTTTCTTCCTTCTGAATCTTGATGTGAAAGTGAGCCCACAGGTTTTGAAAAAGAACTTTAGATAATTTTCTCTCCCTTCTCAGGACACATATTATTAGCATAGCTTGCTTCCAATTACATTAAGAACTGTGACAATTACTAGTCGGATACATATCAGCAGTGATATAATTTTTAGAGTAATTTTACAGCACAACTGAGCAATGTATCTAGTCTGCTACTGAAGGTTGTGAATTAATGATCAAATCAATTCAACAAATTGTCATACATTATCTTGTAACTGAATCATAGAATCACAGAATCATAGAATCACAAGATTGGAAACGACCTGCAAGATCATCTAGTCCAACTATCCACCCATTACCATTGCTACCACAAGCACTAAACCATATCTCGTAGCTCCTCATCCGAACATCTCTTGAGCACTGCCAGGGATGGCAACTCCATGATCTCCCTTGGTAGGCCATTCCACTCTCTGAACGAAAAAGTTCTTCCTTATGTCTAACCTAAACCTCCTCAGGTACAACTTGTGGCCATTTCCTCAGGTCCTGTTTGTTGCCTGGGAGAAGAGGCCCAATGCCTCTTCATCACAACTTCCCTTCAGGAAGTTGCAGAGTACAATGAGGTCTCCTGAGCCTCCTCTTCTCCAGACTAAACAATCCCAGCTCCCTCAGCCGCTCCTCGTAAGACTTGTGCTCCAGACCCCTCACCAGTTTCGTTGCCCTTCTCTGGACATGTTCCAGAGCCTCGTGTCTCTTTTGTAGCGAGGGGCCCAAAACTGAACACGATACTGCTGAGTACAAGGGAATAATGACCTCCCTGCTCCTGCTGGCCACACAATTTCACAATTTCTAATGCAGGCCAGGATGCCGTTGGCCCTCTTGGACACCTGGGCACACTGTCAGCTCATGTTCAGCCCCCCGGTCCCTTTCCTCTTCACAGTCATCCAGCCACTCGCCCCAAGTGTATAGTGCTGCATGGGGTTATGGTGGCCAAAATACAAGACCCAGCACTTGGCCTTGTTGAATATCAACTGGTCTTAATGTTAGAGATGGAACTGATCCAGGAGGTGTTTTGTACATATTAGAAGTGGCAAAGTACTTCCTGAAAATGTTTACTTTGTTTGTAGGAAAATCCACGTAACTGGAAAAGAAGTTCATTACTGTTTTGTGCCAGTACAGGAAAGCTTTTGCTGGTAAAGCTTTCCCAGTTCCATAGTGAAACTTCTGACTAAACCCAGAAACAGTGAAAGAGAAAACAGTAAATATGTAGGATTGTGGTGTCCAGAATGAGAGTGCCATGACAAACAGGCTATTCACTTTTACGTTTAAAGTACATATTGTTCAGGTTTCCTTTTAGAGCTGTTGCACTTCATATGTCTAATTAAATATTAATTGATGAATACCTCAAGTCTCTAATCTCCCAAGTAATTCACCTGTCTACTGAATTTACACTTATTTTTATCCAAAGTAGGAATTCTTCAAAAAATTATGGGCATTTTAAATAAGAAGCAAATTCAGTAACTTAACAAATCTATCAGTTAATGCTGCAACAAAAACTGATATGAGCCAGTCACAATCAAAAACAAACCTCAGGGAGTGCTGAAGGCTGGATATAAGTCTCTCAGTCATTAACACAGTGGTTGGCAGTTGGACTGAAGTTGAAAAAACTTTTATGGCACCTGAGGATGGGAAAGAACTAAACTCAACTGAATACTGTTCTCTTGCACACTACTCACAACTTAGTCTCATTGCTAAGAATCTCTAGGCACTGTCCTGATCTGCTGAGAATTCTTGGAGTATATTATGCCACCAACTATTCATTTCTCCCTTTCCCAAAGTTTTTTTATGTTTTTGTTGTCATTTAGCCACTCATCAGTATTTTTGCTCTGTTTTCGTGCAATCAGGTACAAGAGAGCTTGAATTTCTGGAAACTACAGCTTGAGGTAATCCACTAAGTGGGTTAAGCAGAATGACTGTGGGATCTTGGCTGAGCTGCCAAGATTTTATTTCCCCAATATTATTTCCCCAAATAATGACTACAAATTTGATGTCATAATAACAGCTGTCAACAAACAGCGTGTAAAAGAGTTTTTGAAGTCACAATTACTTGGTAACCTCTGTTCCCATTGTGTACCAGAGGCATGTTTGATGTGCCTTCTGTTGCCCTCCTGCCTAGCATCATCACGGTTTTAGGCACTGTACATGCCTGCTGCTGCTTGCAAGATGATTCATGCAGTTCAGCACAGCTTATACTTCTGCTGTGGAAAATGAATAAAAGTGAAACCAGCATGCTGGCTATATAAGACGTACTTAAGCCGATGCCTTTTCAGTACAGCAGGAAACTGTTTTCCTTTGCATTTGGGATTGGTGTTGGCAGCAGGTTGGAAGTGACCGCTTCATGATAGCTTTTGTCTGTAATTGGCCTTTGCTATCCTGACATAGTTGATCTCAGTGGGAATAATTAAACTTTCACCCACTCAGGTATTGACTGGGTAGTCAAAGCTTAGAGAGATCAGCTAGAATTGTTCTGAGTCAGCAGTAAATTGGCACGGGGAGAGGTGGGATGAGAAGAGATAGAGATCTTCTATGAGTATGAATATAAGATCATGCAGTGAAAGAAAACAGTACATACCTTTGCTTTTCTTACAGAGTAGCAGAACAAAATATTTTCAAAATTAACAACCTAAAATGTTGAATTGATTGAGATCTGCTGGATATGAAGGAAAATATTCTTTGCTCTGTTTAGAAGGTAGATATCTAATACTGAAAGGAGATGCATGATTTTTTAAAATTTGGAAGGTGATTACCTAAAAATAGCATCCATGTGAGATGATTAAATATATATATGTATATTGAAAACCTTTTATAGCTTCAGTAACACATTTTCTTGCTGCTGTTTCTCTTTGCATTTAAATTCCATCATTTGAAGTCCTTTAAATGTTACATAAATCAAGAAATCCACTATTCTGAGAATATCTAAAAGGCATGAGGATACACATTTTGACAGTGCAGTGAGTAAAATTTATTCAGCCAATTCTTCACAAAAAGCAAGTGCAGGAGAAAAGGCTCTCAAGTGTTCTTTCTTGTGCTCCCTATGTTTCAGTAGTTGGTAGAGGAAAGCCACTGAAAATGGGAAACTTGCTTTGGGTCCTCTAACAGCTTCTTGTTTACAGTAAGTAGTCAGAGACAAAAAGTAGAAATTATGTTTTTTTCTCTGTTATCCATTTTTCTATTGCTTTGTCCCAAGGATGAAGCTACTTATCCTTCCAGTGTGATCACAGTGAATGGTAAGTCTTTCACACTGTTTGAAAGACTTACTGTAGGGTTTTTTTTTTTTGTTTTTTTTTTTTATCCTAAGTTGATCAGATCAGGATACACTACATGGCACCATCTGACTTTAAAATCATACTTAACTCTTTGTAAACCCAAAAAGATGTCCATACGGATTTGAATGCAATAGGAAAAATTCGGGAGGCCAATTCAAAGAAGTGTTAACTATCTTCATCTCTAGAATGTGAATGTATCCAAAATCCTTTTTCTGCATACAGGAATTTAGACAGAAATTCAATTAAGTATTTTCCAAACCAACCTTGCTATTGAGGGTAGGATTTTCCATACATAAAATTTCAGGACAAGCATAAAAATAAAAATAAAATAAAATAAATAATAAAGTATAATTCACTGTAAGCATACATGACAGAACAGTAATTGATTTAGTCTTCTTGGTTTATTATGCACTATTCTGTCTGGCTTTGAAGCCAGGGCTGGTCCTAAACTGGGAACTTTCAGTGTTAGGTTTTCTATTTCAAATTATTTTTATTTCAGAATTTCTTTTACTGTTATAGGCTGAAAAGTTGTGTGTATTTCTTTTTTAATTTTAGATGAGATCTTGCTTTCAACATGAATATCTTCATTTTTTGTTATAAATTAATATAATGTTCATTCCAAATTGATTTTACTTTTTTGTTAGCAAAACCACAAAAAAAAAGAAAAAAACACACATTGCTTTTCAATGCAACAGACACAAACTATCTAGTAAATTGTGCAAAAATAGTGCAGCATGATTTTTGCTTTTTCATAAGTTTCATTCTCAAATGTGTTTATGTTTGTATCCGTAGGCAAGGAGTTCCGACAGCTTAAGTGCTTGTAGAACACTGTTGTAAGAAATAGATATTTTTCTCTTTTGTTTCCTTCATTCAAATTTCATGATCTTACTACCTGTACTCAAGCACTGACAGTTTCCCTCTCCTCTCCTCTCCTCTCCTCTCCTCTCCTCTCCTCTCCTCTCCTCTCCTCTCCTCTCCTCTCCTCTCCTCTCCTCTCCTCTCCTCTCCTCTCCTCTCCTCTCCTCTCCTCTCCTCTCCTCTCCTCTCCTCTCCTCTCCTCTCCTCTCCTCTCCTCTCCTCTCCTCTCCTCTCCTCTCCTCTCCTCTCCTCTCCTTCCCTCTTTCCTCCCCTCCCTTTCCCTTTCCCTTTCCCTTTCCCTTTCCCTTTCCCTTTCCCTTTCCCTTTCCCTTTCCCTTTCCCTTTCCCTTTCCCTTTCCCTTTCCCTTTCCCTTTCCCTTTCCCTTTCCCTTTCTTAGGAGGTTAGAAGGAAATTCCCAGACATTAGACAGTCATACAAATTTAATTATTGTTTTAATCAACCAAAAATTTCCTCCAAAACAAAAGAAATAATGGTCCTTCTGGCTTAACTTTTTCAGCAAGAAAAATATAAAACATATGTAATGTTTTATGGTTGCATAGTGGATCTGTGTGTTTTATGTGTGAAAATCTTACCATTACCTTTTCAGTGTAATAGATGATAGTGAGAGCAAATAACATATAATTGCAAAATCTAAAAACAAGTGAAATCGTAATGATAATAGAAGATTCAGTTATTTGAATTTATAGCATCTTCTTCTGTTCTAATCTTCTAATCTCTCAGTAATACAGTGTATAGAAAAGACAGACATGTTAAGACTGTCCTTAAACGAAGAAAAGGTGTTTTGTTCAGAAATCACAGCTTGCCCAGGTTATCCAGGGTTCAGATAAAGTTCATGAAAGTGAAACTTTACCTCAGCTATTTTTTTACATTTTAGAAACAGCATTTCTTTATTTTTTTGTCTAACCTTCCTTGGAGATCTTATTAAAGTTTCACAACTTGCTCCTTTATCCCTGCTGAGGCTTATTGTTTTTCTGAACATTTAACAAATAGGGTTTAGAAAGTTTGGGGTTTGGGATTTCTCTAAGGTACAAATTAAACAATTCTCATTTCCTTCCAAAATCTTCTCAATAGAATGTCAGTAACTTGTTGCTGCTACAGTTTCATGTCTTCCTTTACTTTAAAAAGCATAAATTTAATCTGCACAATGCTAAGGTAAAGAATATGTTGGAAGGTAAAAGTTAGAAACAAGATATGCCCCGGGGCCATGTCAAAACTATTAAGTCATTGTAAAACTAATCTTTTGCGATTCTTCCCAGAAGCAATAGACTGTGATCTCATTGTGCTTTACAAGTTAAGAAAGGTCAGGCCAGTATCCTTTGTCATTTAGTGAATGAAAACCTAAGAACTCACCAGTGATTAGGATTATGCTGAGTAAATTAGTGTAAAGACAAATAAGATCTAGCTAGAGCAGTTTGAATTTACCTTACACTGCTGTTTCTTTCTCCTTCTCTAGGTTTACAGTCCCTACAGCTGAGGTACAATAACAGCTTGTGGAATTCCTCCCACTTTTAGTGCAAGCCAGCCATATTTATTTTAATCAGTAGAGAAGATAGCTCTGTCTATCATAAACAGTGACTTAATGACACTCGGTTCTCGACACCTGGTGCCATTATTGCTATTTTTGAAGTGAACATTTTATGGTTCTCTAAGATATAAACTTTGTCAAAGGTACTGACAGGAGAAAATACTAGAGAACCCCAGACTGATTTGGGAAACTAGATTCTCATATTTGAGAACTCTGGTTCTTCAAAACATGAAAATGAAGACTTTCTGTACAGTTAATGGCATTAAGTGCCAGAGTGATTCAAATTGTCTCATGTCATTCTTTTGTTTTAAAAGTAGCTCCTTTTTTTTTTTTTCTCTTCACCTCAAAAGAACTGATTGTATTTATTTTTTTTCTTTATGCAAAGGAAAGTAGTGCTGCTTAATGCAAAGGATGAGTGGGGCTTACTTTAAAAGTATTTTAAGTTTCTCACTTTTCTTCTTTTTTTTGGTCAATCTCTAATGCCAATACTCTGATCAAATTTGATCTAAAGTGCAATTTATTTTTTGGTTTGTGAAGTATCATCTTTATATAAATGGGAATTATTAGTAGTATTTCTGCTCTAAATTACTGCATGCTGTTGATGAATTCTGTTAGATATTCTTCGTGATCAAAGTTATCTATGTTATTAATTGAAAGAGACTCAGGAAATCAGCTTGGGTTGGTCAGCCCCTGTTCATGCACACCATCTAGTTTTTAAGTTAGTCTTTTGATCTGTTTTGGACATTTGTAATTAGCTCTCCCTAATAGCACTAAGCATTGTGGACATAGTGCTCACAAGTAAAAATTTATTTGTATAGTTTCTTGAACACTGATATTTTAGGATAAGCTAACTGACAGAAATTATTTGATCAGTTTATTGAACTATTTGTGCATGTGCTTACTATATTTCAGCTTTGCTTTTTCACTCAACTTACTTTAATGATCTTTTTCTGGAAGTTCTCTGGAAATCACCTTTATCCTGTGACCTTGTCTTCCACATGTAAAATTTTATGGATGGAGAACAGGAAAGAGAAAGTGAAGTTCTTGCTTTTATCACTTGTATAGAAACAGGGACAGATGATTGCTGTTTTGACCCTCACAAATGATTAAGTATATGCAATTCTTGCATAATTCCTATTCTCAAAGACATCAAGACTCTGTCAAAAGAAGGAATGAATTGCTGCCAGCACTGTCTTTCTGCTGGCCATTGCCAAGGGATGCAAAATATTCCCTCAGGGCTATGGTTGCTGCTGTTTCCTGTGCAAGGAAACTGGAAAAAACATATTTGATATTTTTCTCTTGTATACTCCAAAAGAATTTAAAAAGATCTCAAAGATCTACAACCTTTGGAGAGATTCTTAATTACATTTATAGTGACTGAGCTGCAGTCTCTGAAGTATGAAATGGTGCTTGTAGATATGTGTGCATCTATATATATGTGCATACAAGTGCATATGTATTCACATATACAGATATAGGTATAGATACAGATACATATTAAAATATGACAGGTCGCAATGATGTCAGGGCAATGACTACTTTATAATGGGTCCTTTCCTTTTTATCCTAAAGAAGTTTAAAAATAGCTATAAAGAATTGCATACAATAATGTCATCATTGGATTGGTGCTGTATTTTAAAAATCTGTTCCAACTAAATTGCCTTCATTCATTTTCATTTGTATCAGAATAGGGAAATGGCCTGCAAAGATCTGTGGATCATTTTATTACTTTAGTTTGGGACACTGATGAACAAGCATCTCAGTGATCTGCCTGCATGGAAATGATTATACTGATTGAGATTCATAAATAGTATCCACTGGTCATGCTATTTTAGAGCAACACTAAATCTAGGTAATTATGGTCTGTTGCCTCTGCTGAAAACAGACACTACATAAATCCTTCAGTTGTGGTGGGCTCGACAGTCTGAGAATAATGTGCAGGTCCTCAAAAAGGATTTATATTCAAGGTCCATTTGGTAGGTGTGTCGTCCCATTTTTCATTTCTCAGAACTGACAACAAACTGAACTAGTTGGTTATTTCTCTCAGATGCTATTATACTGATGGGATGATCAACCATCTGTGATTAATCCAGAGTCACTCAGATGTTAGTACTAGCAGTTTCAGCCATGTTACTTAATGTATTGATTTTTTGTTTAACTTTTAAAAAAGAAACATATACCTGATATGATGATGCAATAAACACTCTTGTTTGCCTTCTTCATGTAGAAAACAGCCCCATGCCGTAAAGTTAATTTGAAACACATATGCTAACCCCTGCTTGGGAACAGTATTATTTTGCTTATTCCATTTCTCATTTTTGATGGGTTTATTTTCAGTTAAAATAAAAGCTGTATTAATTAGAGTATGTCCCTTAATAATACATAAGGTACACATGCTACTGCATGTATTCTGGCTTTACAAGGCCTTGCAATCCCAAGGGTGGAGAGATCAAGGAATGTTTTGCTTTGTTATCCATTCAAAAAAAAAAGCATCTTACGATCAGCTTAACTAAGGAAGTACATAGTGCCATTTGACAAAATAGATGCTCATTATTATCATATTTTAGAAATAATAAATTTTTGTTTTCCCGAGAAGAGTCTTAAATCATTTTTTTTAAAGTATGTTTTCCATTGTAATCTGTATAAAGATTATGAAGCAAGAAACATGTACTGTTAGACTAACTGAGGTTGTGGTAGGAATACATGGAAATTAATCTAATGGGAATGAGGAATAATAAAAATATTAGTGCACAATCCAGGATTTTTTCCCATTATAATACCTTTTTTGATAATGCTTTATATTTGGAAATATCAGAAAAACAGTCTGTAAGGTTTAACGAGGCCTAAGGATATGAAAAATAGCCTTTAGTATATAGAATCATAGAATCATAGAATCACAAGGTTGGAAACAACCTATAAGATCATCTAGTCTGACTGTCTCCCCATCACCACTGCCACCACAAGCACTAAACCACATCTCGCAGCACGTCGTCCAGACGCCTCTTGAACACTGCCAGGGACGGCGACTCCACCACCTCCCTGGGCAGCCATTCCAGTGCCTGACCACTCTGAGAGAAAAAGTTCTTCCTTATGTCCAACCTAAACCTCCTCTGATACAACTTGCGGCCATTACCTCGTGTCCTGCTTGTTGCCTGGGAGAAGAGGCCAAATCGCTCTTCACCACAACCTCCCTTTAGGATGTTGTAGAGTGCAATGAGGTCTCCCCTGAGCCTCCTCTTCTCCAGACTGAAAAAAGAGGGAGTTAGTTTATTGTAGTAAAGATAAAAAGAAAAAGTTATTCTCTGTAACTTGTGACAAATCACTGTTCTGATAGTGTGTTAGTGTGTACTTGACATCTACAAAACAATGAAGAATTTTAAGCAAATTGAAAAGATTTGTGGTTAAAATGAAACTAATTCACTTCTCCTTCTTATTACTGAAATCATCAAACTGTACAATATGTTGATCATTTTTCAAAAAGAATTCCCCCTTGGGAAATCTGGTAAAACATATTTATTCAGCTACCCAATTTCATTTGAATAATGAAATTATTTTCATGAAGCCAAATCATAACAAAGCAAAACCTCCCATAACATTATATTAAAAAATAGATATCAGCTTAACTGAAGGCCAAACAAATGTGCTGCAAATAGCATTAAAAACAATGAGATCATTTTTTTTATAATTGGATTCAGTTGTTTGATTGTGGTTTTGAGTGCATTTTGGTGGTGGTGGTCGTCGTTTTTTGGGGAGTGTTTGTCTCTTTTTGGGTTGAGGATTGGCAGACTCCTCTGTGGGATACAAAAATTATACAAGACTAACCTAAGTTTGTTTTTCCTTATTTTTTTTCTTTCTGTCATCAGATATCAAGCTGAATTTATTAGTATCTCTATTCTTCTGTCTTGTTAATATGCATCAAACTCACTGTATTCCATGTAGCAAAATACATGATTTTAGCAGATAAATATGCAGCTGCATATACATGATGGACTCAGCATGCTGCATGC
This sequence comes from Tetrao urogallus, assembly GCF_951394365.1. Taxonomy (NCBI): domain Eukaryota; kingdom Metazoa; phylum Chordata; class Aves; order Galliformes; family Phasianidae; genus Tetrao; species Tetrao urogallus. The sequence continues at coordinate 49,110,023 of NC_136813.1, forward strand.
AAAGCAACCATCTAAACTCAATGAGAATGCATTCAAAATTATCTACAGAGATGATATTTTCAGTAGAGAAAGTGGTACATCTTCAACAAATATTGCAATCAAAGCAAAAATATCCATCTCACTTTGGTCATATTTAATTACTGCTTTTGATGAAAGTTGTTTTTTGCCAACTCTTGTCCAATTTGAAGGCATCAGCCACTTCAGTACTGCATCCTAGCACAAAGACCACTGTATATTGTAGGAGGAATGGAAAGGTTCCCCCTATCAGCAGCTAGTTGCAGAAAGATGGTAAATTTTACAGTATAATTTTGTGATTATGGCTCCCTCTTGACCACAACAGTACTAATTCTTTCCTAACAAGAATTTATCCACCACTTTGAAAAATGTGCAAATCTCAGGTGGTTCTACCTTCTGCCTGTATGGCACAAAGTCAGCATGACGTTAAAATAAGCATTTAATTGAAAATGTTGTGATGAAAATTTATGTGTAACTACAGTTTGTAAGGAATATTATGGTTTATTATCCACTTTTTTATTCATTATGTGTAACATTAAATCTAAGGTTCTAATCTCACAACCTAACATGGTGATAATCTAATCTTCAAGGTATTGCTGACTTTTGGAAACTTTTCAAAGCACTTGACTTAGGCCATGTTTATTTTTGGAAAGTATTCACAAATAAGAATCCTTAACTTCTTCCTTCATGTACTAAAGCTAGGTTTATTCCCATGTAATTTAGTCATCTAAACAAAATATCAATGTCAGGAAACTTATTTTCCCTACAATCCCACAAAGTCAGTGAGGGGAAAAAAAATGCATTTCCGAAGATTCAAATCTTACATTTCAACAAATTGCAGAAAACACCATATAATGTCTGGAAAAGTTATGTTCATTATTTAGTTTCCTGAAAAGGAGCTGAATGAATCTGGTACCAATGTACACTGATGTATTTTGATGTCCCATATCTCTTATGAAGAAGGAAATTATTCTGCAGAAAGATGGTTAAGCTGTTATCATTTTTGGTACACAATATATCAAGTGTATGGTGGTCTTGAACATAACACTAGTGAGAGAGTCGCCAGAAAAAAATCAGCCAGAAAAAAGTATGTAAAGTATGTAAAAATTTGGTAGGAAGAGTGAGTTAAACTACCAGTGAAGTTGTCCTTTATGTTCATAGAACTCATTGAGAAGTGAAGAACGTGGTTGCTAATTTGTGATTCAGACTTGAACTTTTTCTAGTTAGTATCTGTTGCACTGGCAGATGCCTTTCAGTTTCCTGACAGCCTGATTCTGTGGATTATGCAGCTAGGCTAAGAGATCTTAGTAGGTATAGAAAAGGAAGCTGTAAACATTATGACAGCAATAATCCCAATGGCATGAAAATCCCAGGCAGGGAATTTTATTATAGTGTTAGATCATACCTAGTGGTGGTCCAGAATGTTTTTGTATTGGTTATTCATGCCCTTTCTCATCCTAAAGCAAAACATGAATTTACTGCTTTTTGTTTGCTTGTTTGTTTGTCTAGTCTACAGAAAATAAGTTAAAGAAAGGAATACGACATTTAAAAGGAAGAACGGAATGATGGGAAAGCACAGGTCCAGCAGCCCAAGTACTCAGAGGTTAACAGATTTACCAGAGTATGCAAATGGAAGTCCATCTGATGGCTTACTAATGAAATGACATGCAATATTCTATGATTGCCCTCAATTACCCTATGCAAAGCAAGAATTAATTACTTGTATTGAAGAAGTTCACCTTTGTCCCTCATTTCAGGCTCTCATTTATACTGAGTGTTTCTGAGGTGATATTAATAGAGGTCCAAGTACTTGATAGCTATTGCGTATCTTCCTTTTTTTTTCCCTTGTAACGGAGCTGATCTTTTTACATGATAACTGTAGTCTAATCAATCAATGGCTAGAGCAAGCATTAAGGTATATACAGAGCATTTTAAAAGTGCTGAACCTACCTATGTACTGTTTGGCACTTTGTTGTCTGGAGTTGTATTACACAGAATGGTTAATTTGATCCATTTGTTTTGCAACAAATACTGCCACTGCCAAGTTATTTTAATGTAATGCTATAAATCAACTTGAAAGTGGCATAAAAAAATAAATAAGTCAAATAAAAACAACCTAGAGATTCATCACTTTTTGTCTGTTTCTCTTGTTTCAATCGAGATGCATTTCTAAAAACAAAACAAAACAAAACAAAAAAATATATTATTAAGTTTGTAGAATGGACTGGCTGCTTGTGTGTGATTTTAAGATACACTGTGTCTATGCACATTTAGTGCAAGTCTGTACATAAATGCAGAGACAGAATCAGAAATTTAAACAGAAATTATTTTTAAAAAATGAATATTGTGATCATTTACTGTGAGGTTGGCTATTTATTCAGGTCAAATTTAACAGATTGATAGAATACTGTTGTAATTGAGGACAGTGTAATTATATAAGAGAACAGACACAAACATATTTGATTCTAGACATATTTTTTCAAGCAAAAAAGGCTTTTAGAGCTTAGGAGGCGTGTATCAGGCGGTCAAGGATAATGTTGAGGTACATTAGGATTTTTTTGCATTTGCTGATATAATATTGAGTTGCATACTAAGGCTGACAGATACAGAAAGAGTAAAAGTAGTGGTTGAGAAATAAATTCCGAAGACTCTGAAGCTTCAAAACTTTCCAATCCCCAGTGTCAGTTGGGAAGAGCTAGTAGCGAATTGCTAGTGAAGCAAGAGCAGCTTCCAAAATCAGTTGTTCAAATTAACCTGCATGACTCTGCTGTGAAAGGTACTGTAAATAGTCATTCACTCAGCAAAGAGTGAGAGGAAGTTTAAAAAATCCCTTGCTCTTTTTCTTCTGCAAAATTCCATGGAAGGAGGCCTCTCATCTATGGAGACATCTATAATACATTGTCTGTGTCTAAGGTAATCAGACAAGCTTTCTTTACAGAAAAAGTATAGGCACTTCTAGAATGCCATTAAATTCATTTCTAAGATAGAGATATAATACAGACCAATATAATTGCTTTTATAAGTCCCTACTTCTCACTGTCACTAAAAGAGGAATTCTAGAAAATTAAATCTGTTCTAGGTGTCCACATAGGTGCTAAGTTTGATAAAATAAATCCCATCTCCCGCAAGTGACTTAGGAGTGGATACTGATGGGATGCATCCAAATGTGTTGAGGGAGTTGGCAGAGATGATTGTTGAACCATTCTCTAGCAAATTTGAGAGGCCTTGGATAATGGGAGAGATGCCTGAAGACTGGGGGATTGCCAGCGTCACTCCAGTCTTCAAAAAGGGCAAGAAGGAAAATCTGGGAAACTACAGGTCAGTCATCCTCACCTATGTCCCTGGAAAGGTGATGGAACAGCTTGTTCTGGATGCCTTCTCTAGGCAATTGGAAGAGGATTATCAGAAGTAGTCATCATGGATACACCACGGGAGGTCATGCTTAACCAACCTGGTAGCCTTCTATGATGTCATCACCAGCTGGGTGGATGTGGGGAGAACAGTGGATGTAGTCTACCTTGATTTCAGCAAGGCATTTGACACTGTCTCCCACAGCATCCTTATAATGAACCTGAGGAAGTGTGGAATAGATGAGTGAATGGTGAGGTGGGTTGAGAACTGGCTGATTGGCAGAGCTCAGATTGTTGTGATTGGTGGTGCAGAGTCCAGTTGGAGGCCTGTATCTAGTGGCGTTCCTCAGGGGTTGGTGCTCAGTTTGGTCCTGTTCAACATCTTCATCAATGACCTTGCTGAGGGAATAGTGTCCACCCGCAGCAATTCTGCTGATGATAAAAAGTTGGGAGGAATGACTGACACACCAGAGGGTTGTGCTGCCATTCAGCAAGACCTGGATGGGCTGGAGAGCTGGGCAGAGAGGACCCAGATGAGGTTTAACATGAACAAGTGTAGAGTCTTGCATCTAGGGGGGAATAACTGCATGAACCAGGACAGGTTGGGGAGAGTATCTCTGCAGAGAGGGACCTAGGTGTCCTGGTGTACAACAGATTGGCCACAGTGTGGCCAGCAGTGTGCCCTGGTGGCCAAGAAGGCCAATGGCTTCCTGAGGTGCATTAAAAGGAGCATGGCCAACAGATCAAGGAAGGTGTTCCTCCCCTTCTATTCTGCCCTGGTCAGGCCTCACCTGGAGTACTGTGTCCAGTTCTGGGCTCCCCAGTACAAAAAGACAGGGATCTCCTGGAAAGAGACCAGCAGAGTGCCACAAAGATGATAAAAGGTCTGGAACACCTGTCTTATGAGGAAAAGCTGAGTGAACAAGGTCTATTCAGAATTGAGAAAAGAAGACTCAGAGAGAATCTGATCAATGTCTATAAATATCTCAGGTGGAGCAGGCAAGGGGACAAGGGAAGACTCTTTTCAGCAATGTACATCAATAGGCCCAATTCAGTTGGGCCTAACTGAAGCATAGGAAGTTCACACAAATGTGCGTAAGAACTTCTGTGATGAAGCACTGGAATAGGCTGCCTAGAGAGGTTGTGGAGTCTTCTTATCTGAAGACACTGAAGACCTGCTTGGATGCCTGCCTGTGCCGCTTGCTACAGGGAGCCTGCTTTATCAGAGGGATTGGACTTGAGGTTCTCTGGAGGTCCCTTCCACGCCCTACAATTCTTTTTGGTGCTAAAACTGTTATTTTGAGTGTTCTCTGAAGATTTAGGAAGCTGATCTCATTCATTTTCAATAGTTACAAGATTTCAGCTGAAAATCTTTTAAAATAAGCTGTCTGCCTTTGTACTGAGAAGGACTGTTATTTATCACAAATCAGATATATTCAAGAAATACTTCAGAAGGCATCTCTCATCAAGAAAGCAGTGTTTGACCATAACAAAGCACATGGAAATCCATGTCAGTTTGGCATAATAACCAGCCTATTGTGAATAAGTTCAGGATAGACAGCCAAGTCACCTAATCACATAAATATATTCCTAATTGCTTCTAAATAAAATATAGCAACAGAGGTGCTCAAACAAGACAGAAACATATTCAGCCACTAGTCACAATAAATAGCCACTCACAGGAGACCAGATAATTTTATATATACTTATATATATTTTATACTGTACTTGTTCTCTTCTTTGTCATTGTTTGATGCTTGCAAATGGTACCAGAAAAATATGTCGTTGTTGATTTTTCCTTTTCCCAATAACTCAGTATTTTTCAATAACTCCAGCTTCTTCTAACCTTCTTGTTTTCTAACTTAAGGGAATTTATTCAAGACTTTTTTCTGCTGAAGAAGGTTTTTTAAAAAATGGTTGAAATGCATGAAATCAAAGGATTACAGAAGACAGGCAATAACGGTGGAAGATAGGCTGAATTTTCATGGAGAGAAAAAATAAAATCCTTCTCTTTCCCATGGAAGTCAAGTTTTAACCTAGCAGCAGCCTCTAAAAGTGTTAATGTCTGAATTATTCCTCTTTAGAGACTGTATATGCTGATGAATAGGAGATTTTATAGGCTTCAAATGAGAAATAGCTGTTTGCAGATTTTTCTTTATGACATCATCATGGTTTACATGATAAGAAACAAATTCAAAATCTGATACTGAAACTATAAGCAATAAATATTACTTGCTGTCTTACAGGTTCAGGTTAAAATTAAATTTTAAGAAGAAGTTAAATATATCATTAGAACAGTGATAACATCTGACATATTTCATCAGTAAGCGAATTCCAGTTAAACAACTGGTAAAAATAGGAGCTGCTGAAAGAATAGATTTCCACCAGTTTTCAGGAATCTTTGTATGTAGTGAAACTTCCCTTATGTATGTCCATTCTGAACAGAAAATAATTAAATAACTAAAAGTTCAGAGCAGTAAATTGTGAGATAAATTGATTTTCTGACCTGCATGCGCAGTAAATTTTTCACACCAGGGCAACTAACAAAGTCTTTTTTTGTAGTTAACTTTTCAGATTTCAGACTGAAATAACTGAGAAAAAGTTTTCAGAATCTCCTTCCAGAGCAATCTTTTGGAGGTGACCTTTGAATTGGAAAGGACATTTAAAGCTCCTCTTCAAGTATAACAAAATCACAATTTTTTCCTAGGGAACAGGGTACTTTTAGTGTTTGGCCTAGTAGCTAAGGTGATGGAATACAGTATTAAAAATAACATGCTTCAGAAATAGTCAGCCTTAAAAAAAAAATAATTCTTTACTTCTTAAGTTCTTTGGATGAGGATTGAGGGAAGAGTATGAAACAACTCTTTCTTACTGAAAAGCCGGGGTCTTTCCTGCTAATATGCTTGCAGAGTCTATCATTAACTGAGTGGTTCTCTGCATAAAGGTTTTGGTCAGGAAGCTTTGTGTTTGGTCTTCATACTGCAAATAAACATTTTGGCTGAATCTAGCTCTTTTCACATGTCATGTGAAAAGAATAGCCAGCTGATTGTCTCATTGACTTATGATGCAAGTTTCAGTATTTTTCAAACTCTACTTTTCATTATAGAAAACTACCTCAGGAGCTGAGAGAGGGATAAAATAAAACAAGAATTTAGCATTAAATATCTTATCTCCTTGAGAAAATGTTCCTGCTCAGAAAAAAATTATTGAGAACTTTTTCCATGCATGTACATTGTAATGTGGTATGAGAGGACATTTACATCGCTGGGTGAAACACTGGCTGGATGACAGGGCCCAAAGAGTTGTCAATAGAGTTAAATCCAACTGACCAGTCACAAGTGGCGTCCCCTGGGCTTGGTACTGGGGCCACTTCTGTTTAACATCTTTATTAACGATCTTGATGAGGGGATTGAAGCACCCTTAGTTAGTTTGCAGGTGACACCAAGTTGGAAGTGAGTATTGATCTGCCTGAGGGGAGAAGTGCACTAGAGAGGCTTCTGGATAGACTGGATTGATGGGCCAAGGTTAACTGTATGAGTTTCAATACGGCCAATTGTTGGGTCCTGCATTTTGATCACAACAACCCCAGGCAACCATACAAGCTTGGGGAGGACTGACTGGAAAGCTGCCTGATGAAAAGGGACCTTGGTGTACTGATGGACAGTCAGCTGAATATGAGCCAGCAGTGTGCCCACGCGGCCAAGAAGGCCAATGGCATCCTGGCTTGTATGAGGAATGGTGTGGTGAGCAGGACTGGGGAAGTAATCCTGAACCTGTACTCAGCATTTGTGAGGCCCAACCTTGAATATGTGTTTGGTTCTGGGCACTTTAGTACAGAAAGGACATTGAGGTGCTGGAGCAGGTCCAAAGAAGGGCAACAAGGCTTGTCAAGGGCTTGGAGAATATGCCCTATGAGTAGAGACTGAAAAATTTGAGGGGAAATGGCCTTAAGTTGCAACAGGGGAGGTTTAGGTTGAATATCAGGAAACACTTCTTTAAAGAAAGGATTGTTAAGCACTGGAATAGACTCCGCAGGGAGGTGGTTGAGTCACCATCCCTGAATGTGTTTAAAAATCATTTGGATGTGGTGCTTGGGAACATGATTTAGTGGGGGGTTGTTAAAGTTAGGGTAGTATGGTTAGGTTGAGGTTGGACTCAATGATCTTTAAGGTCTTTTCCAACCCGAGTGATTCTATGATTCTATGATTTATGGCTAGTCTACTAAGCAGATTCTTTCTAGTAGAGATTATAAACATAATATATAATTGGAGGACTTTCCTAGCCTGCTGATAACCTGCTGGTTCTATGATTCTATGTATGCCTTCACTGTCAAAAGATAGGTTGTTATCACAGATTAACTATCATATATCAGATGCAAAGAATAATAAGCATAATACCGAGTTAAAGAAAAACTAGCTTTTCTTTATTCTAAAGTAAATTCAATTTCAGCTCTGAATGCCTAATAATTAAATAGAACAGTAACTCCATTAACAGTTCAAAGTCAGCTAGTAAAGGATGTTATGTGAGTATTCCCATGGTAAGGAAAAGTAAACCAATTCTTTTCTTTAAAAGATAGGACTTGACCACAATGAAAACGATTTTAGTATTTTTTATTTATTTATTTTAGCCAGGGTGAACCTACACTGATGCTGATGGCAAAAAAACTCCAAGTTTTGGTAATACTGTGTAATATTTATCACTATATAAGCACAATTTTCCACTAAATTAAAAGAAAAAGGATCCTTTTTGGCTATACAAACATTAGAAAAAAAGAATTCATCTTGCCTTTTTCACAGTTACATCCTAAGACAGGGACAAAAGCTTGAGTCATGGAGCCTCTAGTCTCAAGTAAACAGCAAACTCAACACATGCTAACTTGTGTGGTGATATCACACTGATGGCGAGCTAAGCAACAGCACATCATTCTCTCAAGTCCTGTCCTCAAGAGGGGTAGAATATATGATGAAAAAGGGTTAGAAGGTTGAGGTAAGGGCAGCAGGATCACTCATCAATTACTGTCATGGGCAAAACAGTCTCAGTGTACAGAGATTATTGTAATTATTGTAATTTTTGTTAAATTATTGTAATTTAACACTAACAGTCTAGACTAGAACATGGACAAACTAAAAACAAACTAAAAACACATTCTTTCTCCCATTCACTTTTTTTCTACCTCTCCCCACTTAGCGACTTAGAGGAGTGAGGAACAGGAACAATGATCAGTCCATCCCTGCTGTTCCTCCATGGTGCCTCTCTGCCCCTGCAGCAGCATAAGGTTCTTCCCATGGGATGCTGTCATTCTTGATGTCATCCTGTGTGGGCTTCCCAAAGACTGCAGCTCTCCCAGCACTACTCCAACATGGCTCTATACCAGGGGGCCCACCCTTCAGACACTGTTCCACATGAGTTCCCACAGATGGCAGCAACCCCAGCCCTCTTGCCCCACTGCAGGCTGTACTCCACAGGCTGCACCACCAGCCTAGGATGTCCTGCAGGGGTTCTCCATAGTCTGTAATGTCCTGCAGGCTCCATGCACTGCTGCACCATGGGCTCCTCCATGGCTGCATGGAGAGATCTGCTCTGCACCTAGACCACTGACCTAGGTGGTTGCCGGCATGTTCTCTCACACTCTTTACTCCTCTCTACTGTTCTCTACTCCTCAGCTGCTGTTCTGCAGCAGATTTTCCCTTTCTTAAATCTGCTGTTGCAGAAGCACAACCAGCATCTCTCAGAGCTCACCTCTGGCAGTGGCGGGTCCCTTTTGGAGCAGCTGTGTGTCTTACCTGACATAGGGCAGCTTCTGTGTGAGTAGAGCCCAGTCCCATAGCACCTCAGCTCTCAAAACTTTGTCACATAAACCCAGTGCAGTGTCATGATCCCTTCAATTTACCACTTGCAGTTCAGATGGAAAGATTCCTACAGAATCTCTCATTTGCCATATTTTCTGTTAACTATGTTTTAGTTTCCAAATCTGTTATGTCCACCTTGTTTTATAATCATCTCACTTTGTTCCGATGCTGAATTTCAGTAGTGTTTCTCTCTCACTCTCTGAACTGTAAAAGTGTTAGTATATGATTTTTAGCATGTATATTTATGTCTGTATATTATACTTGTATGTAGTATAAAATACAGAAATGCAAAAATAATTTGAAGGTAATGAACTTATTTTGAATTTCATTAATCAAATATTTATAACCTGTGCATTAATTTGCATTTTTTTATATGAATCATGCCTAGGAAATAGTGTGCAGCTAGCAATTAACAGTTAGGTTATGCAGAACAGGATCTTAGCAGTACTTGGTATGATGTTTGTGAGTGGCACTTCGAAATGACCTATTGTACAGAAACCTTATTCCATTATTGTTAGTTTCTGAACTATGTATCTCCTCAGTCTCTTCTCTGCCTCTGAGCCTTTTGGATTAAGACTGGGTAAAATAATTTCAGTTTAGCAAATCAACCTCCTGCTATGGTTCATTGTTAAGAGGCACTGAATTATGCTTTCAAGTTTGTAAATATCAACTGATCCGGTGAAAACATTTCTTCTGATACAGAAGAAATATAAACTAAAGCATTCACTGAAATGCTTGAGTAAGTGTAACGATGTGCGAGAGAGGACAAGACAGCCTTGTTTACAGAGAAAAAAATCTTACAGATTATATTGTTAAATGTAAAAAATAATAGTTTTTAATCCATCATTAAGAATTTTCTCGAGTTCTATGCTTGAAGTGATGTCTCAGGAATACGGGTAAGCAGACAAAATATATCTGTTATAGACATCGTAAAAGAGAACAAAGAGAAAAAGCTGGATTTGGGCAGCAGACTTTTGAAAGAAAAGATGCATTTAACCCCTGTGCTGAAATTACTACTGGCTAAATTGGATTAAAATCGATCACACTCATCAGGAGCGTATTTTGAGCACTTTCCTAATGTTATTTTAAACTAACCCAATTTTAAACTGCAAATGACATATGAAATAAGGAGAGCAAGTTCAAGCCATTTTCTGCTGAGGAGACCAGCATACTGGTGAAAGTGTATTAGATAATGATCCTATGTTACTGGGAATTGTCACAGCCTCAAATGTATGGTTGTGATGTTGTTGTTTTGAGCTGCAATAATAAAGGTCTTTTTGAGAAAGATCCAATTAAAGGCCTAAGTAGGATTTGGACAGTATTTAAACATGCACTTGCAAAACTGCAAATATGAAGATTTCCTGATTTTCCTGCCCAGTACTGTGAGAAATGGAGTTCCCTGCATATATCTTACTTTCAGACCTTAAATACTTGCATTTCTATGCCACTTAAAAGCAGAGTGCCCCAAATCAAGTGAGAAACATAAAATGCTATTCCTTCTCAGTCCAAATCCACAGAAATTCTAACTGATGTTTATTTTTGGAACATCCCTCACATGAGCTGCATGACATTCTTCACAAAAGGCAGCAGTGATTTCTGCTTCCTTTCATGATATATGAGACAGAAGCAGCGGTAGTCATGATAGCAGTGCTCTGTGATGTAAATGTTTGCAGCTGAAGTAGACTCCCAGAAGAACCTAATTTCTGCATCTACTCTGGTGTAATCCTGTATTACTCAGGTTCTGAAAGGAGTAGAAGTGTCATGAGAATACTGATGTTTCTTCTGTTGAAGCTGTATGACTGTAGAGAAGAATCCAAAAGGGAGACTGAGTATAAAGAGATGAAGCCTAAGAAGGACTGACATTGCAGCCTTTTTGCGTTGGAAAACATTTCCAGAACCCTTGTACACTATTTGGCTTGGAGAAATTCTGCTTAATGCTCAGATTTTCAAGGTGGAGTTCATTCAGTGTTACTTTTAGACACAGATAAAACTAGTTTTGGAGCAGAAAACTTTTCTTTATGTTGACAGTGAAGGACCAGAGGAAAGGGACCTGGGGGTGTTGGTTGATGCTCGGCTGAACATGAGCCGACAGTGTGCCCAGGTGGCCAAGAGGGCCAACGGCATCCTGGCCTGCATTAGAAATAGTGTGGCCACCAGGAGCAGGGAGGTGATCATCCCCCTCTACTCAGCACTGGTGAGGCCGCACCTCGAGTACTGTGTTCAGTTTTGGGCCCCTCACTACAAGAAAGACATTGAGGCCCTGGAATGTGTCCAGAGAAGGGCAACGAAACTGGTGAGGGGTCTGGAGCACAAGTCTTACGAGGAGCGGCTGAGGGAGCTGGGATTGTTCAGTCTGGAGAAGAGGAGGCTCAGGAGAATCCTCATTGCACTCTACAACATCCTAAAGGGAGGTTGTGGTGCAAAAGGGTCCAGCCTCTTCTCCCAGGCAAATAGTAGGACCCGAGGAAACGGCCAGAAGTTGTACCAGAGGAGGTTTAGGTTGGACATTAGGAGAAACTTTTTCTCTCAAAGGGTGGTCAGGCACTGGAATGGCTGCCCAGGGAGGTGGTGGAGTCGCCGTCCCTGGTAGTGTTCAAGAGGCGCCTGGATGAGGAGCTACGAGATGTGGTTTAGTAGCTTGTGGTACTAATAGGAATGAGAGGATGGTTGGACTAGATGATCTTGCAGGTCATTTCCAACCTTGTGATTCTGTGATTCTGTGATTTATAGGGAAGAGTGCAAGAAAGTACTTTCAGGTAAACAACCTTCTTTTTGTTCCCTATGTTTGGGAGCAGCAGCCAATCAGGCTGCCAGAGATCCAACAGCGCTTTGCAGCGCACAGAGGGATGTGATGGGGAAGGGCTATCCTTACTGCCGTGCAAAAGTGGGTTTCTTCAGTCCTTTGTCATGAAGTATGGAGGAATGCATTTTGAGTATGTTATGTTTTCAAATTTTGTTCCATTATTCTTACTACCCTCTTCTATGCTTTTTTAAGGAGATGAATAGGAAATGAAATTAAAGATGTTGGTACCAAACATTTCTCTTATCATGCTCTCCTTTAAAACTGTTATTTTGAATCTTTTGAAGTATTGTTTTTGTCTTTCAACTCTATAAATGTTTTCTGAAGTTGGCAAGCATATTTCAATGTTTTAAATACTGTTGTCCAAAAAACACAGTGACATCCAAGACTGAACCCATTAAATTAATGTAAAATGGACATTGCTTCTGCATCTCCAATCAGTTCTTGTCTGTATAAAGTGTCGTACACCTATAAACACCTCCCTGCTGAGATATTATTCCCAGCAGTGAGGGAAACATTCAAATCGATAAGGATATCACCTTAAATCATCAGCTGGCAGCCAGAAACTTTTCTTGGTTACGTTCAAATTGCTTTTCACCATACTGAAATATGAATGAAATGGCATAACAGACAATATTTTAAACAAAGGAAATTCTAGTGAGATTGATAAAAGACTGGTAAAACAAGAAGTACCTCTTCAAGCAGCACAGTTTTCTCTTTCCTTCTGAACTAGCTGACTGCATTCCTTTTCCTGTTGCAATATTCACTGGCAGTTTACGATTTCTCAGTTTTTCTGGTTAGCACTTTAAGCTGAATGCAGCTGTTCAGTATGACCTATCTTTGCTGTCCATTTCTGTCTTTCCATTGATGGTTTCTATTTGCCATTCCTGAGACAAAATAAACGATGTATGTCTCATCTCTCTTTCAACAACTGTGTTTTTCTAACTCTGTAAAAGAGATATACAGAATGATCACATTCTTGTCTTCGTCATTGATCCCTTTCTCTCCATGAGAAGCCAAGAAGCAGTCTTCCTCTTCTGAGGCTCTTGTCATTCAGGGCACTCCTAAGAAAGGATATGACTGAGTCTTCATGGAGGGGGATTCATCTCAATTCTCATCATCCACTAATTTCAGTTAACTTGCTACTTGGCATCAAAGGTTACTGAGTTGTGCAGTATTGTCACTACTGATCCAGACATTTTGTGATATAAACAAAGACAGAAGATCTGTACTTGATGCATTTTGGAGGTCTATATCAAAGGAGAGATCATCTTGAGAACAATACAAATAAGGTCAGTATTCAAGTAAGAAATCTTCAAGACGGAAATCCATGGAATATTGATTTTTTTCAATAACTATTACAGTGGCTTTAGTAATGATGGACCATAGAGCACTTTAACCTCAGCAGTACTGCTGTTCATAGCTATTGATCTGCATTCATCATGACTAAGGGAAATATAGCCTGGGCCTATGCTTTAATTAAAAAAAAGGGGAGGAAAAGGAATACAATTCATAAACTCATGTTGTGATATCACAGAGTTTTAAAGTGGTTCAGGTTGAAAGGGACTTTATAGATCATTTAGTTTCTTTCTTCCTGCTATGGGTAGGAATATCTTGCATTAGATCAATTTACTCAAAGCTCCCTCCAATTTGACCTTGAAAAATGGGGCACACACAACTCTAGGTAGCCCGTTCCAGTGACTCACTATGCTTATATGAATAATTTCTCCCTTATACCTAACCTAAATCTACTTTCTTTCAATTTAAAGTCATTAACCCTTGTCCTATTTACATTCCCTTGTAAAACGCGTCTCTCCAGCTTTCCTCTAGCTCCCCTTTAGATATTGGAAGACTGCTGTAAGGTCTCCTCTTCTCTAGGCTGGATAGTCACAGCTTCCACATCCTGTCTTCATTGGAGAGGTGGTCCAGGCCTTTGATGGTGTTCATGACCCTCCTCTGGGCCCACTTCAGTAGGTCCATGTCTCCGCTGTACTAACAATTCCACATTTGGGCACTGTATTCCAGTGTTTTCATGCAATATTTACATCTATTTTCTCATTTTAATAGGGAAAAAGCTAGGTCTTGTTTCAGTTGTTATTCTTGGGCATTTATGCTTATTCAAGATTACCTAGCATATCCACAAAATTGGCAGGTGCAACACAATAGCTAAAGTTATGTACATAGCCTCATGTATCATTTTTTGACTGTAATGGAAGTTTGGACACAAAGCTAAGATGTAGAAATCTAGATGAATTTGTCTTATTCTGAGAGATCAAACCTATATTTTTCATTTAGCTTTCAGGTTTTTAAAGGGAAATCAGCATTATTTATCTTGACTGATGGGGAATTCTGGGCTATAGTACTGACCCGGGAGATGGTAGATTGGAAGAGAAAATGTGGGGATTGGTGAGGGGTTCTTGCAAAACCACATAGGAGTTACAGGATTCTTCTGATCTCACTAGTGGAGAAATGTTAAAAGACTGGGTAATTCAGTTCACCAAAATAGGATAGTGGAGAGAACCTATACAAGAGTACATGTTGGTTAACTTACATAGACTTAAGAAATATGTGGAGAGTGCTTTACTATTCCTGTTATATGATTTATTTCTCAAGTGTAGTTGATTTTAAAATGGCACTGACAAGAGGAAATGTAACTCCATTTGGTTTAAATCTATGTATCATGTCCAAAAATACACTAGTGAGTGGATAATCTGAGATGGTATGTGGTTCAGCTACAGTCATACATTCTTAAAATAGGAGAAGATAAATAGGAACAGAGAAAATAAAATGATTCCTTACAGAAATAGATTGTCTGTGGGTGGCTGTGTCTACAACAGAGCACTACAAGAAGCATATTTATGCTCCAAGGGTGTTTTAGAAGATGAGATAACAAAATGCATGAAATGAAAATTAGTCAGTGCCAAGTACTACTTGAAGTGTAGCAGAACTAAAGAAATTCTATATTGTTGTGTTCCTTGCAATGTACTTCACTATTTTGTCATTTTATAATGCGTTCTGATTGTAGATTTAAATAAATAAATAAATACATAAATACATAAATACATAAATACATAAATACATAAATAAATAAATAAATAAATAAATAAATAAATAAATAAATAAATTCTAGCATTGCGTTCATATCTTGACATGGACTTTGAATGATTTACCACAACTTAGCATTCAATTTCTGCCAGTTTTGAAATCCTTAGAAAGCAAAGTCTGAGCAGTTTTAGTCTAAAAATGTCAACAGTTTTTAATAATAATAAAAGAAGTGAGCATCCCCAAATGCACTGACATGGGAGCTCATTTGAGGGTAGATGTTATGCTATGAAGTTTGACTCTCATTCTGTGTTTGAAATGGGTTGTGATATGCAACTGGGAATTCCTTTTGTGATGCCTATTTCATAGGATTCTAGAATCAATAACTAAATGGGCTTAAGTGTCTTTTTTTTTTCACATGTACATGCATTTAAGCAGTATTTACATTAAATAAAAAAATATGTGGATGTCTCTTGCCTTAGTAATTTTACTGGATTTGCCCTTTCAGGAATTCTTACAATTTATGAATGGAAGAAAACTGGACTTATCAAAAGTGCTGAATGGGTTCAGGTACACCAGGGATCTGTGCTGAAAAGATTTGCATGGAGAAATATTTAGGGCTATACAAAGATATGTAATAATTTACATATAAATTGATTTTTTTATGGCAAAAATGCTAGCTTTCAGGACTTTGAGTGAACAGACATAACACAAATTATACTTCATTGACTGCTGAAGAAGTTAAAAAATGAAATTATAAAAATGAAATTTTAAAAAACAAAGGCATTTGGAAAGACACAGAAATTAGTTGCTAAAACAGGGGACCTTAGTTTTAGAACTTTGACAAAAATAAAAGTTTAGAGTCATTCTTTCCTGTGAGTTTTCAGAAATTAAGAAGGTTATTTAAAGATGTGAGACGTACAGTGAATGGTATTTTGTTCTATGAGAAGTTTTAGGCTCATCTTTTCTTTTTATATATTAATATATTAATATGTGTGTTCTGGATATGATTCCAGATCTTTCAAATTCATATTTTTCTTAGCATTTTCCAAAACCTCCCAATATTTAAGAATGTTGACTGTGTCTCTGTAGAGTCACATCTAACAAAATATAGAACATGTGTCAGGGAGTATGGAATAGCAGAACTGCTACTCTAATATATTCCTTGAAGGAAAAAGAAGTAATACCCCACTAGCAGATGCTTTTATTTTTCATTACTGGAAGATACAATATTTTTTTAGTCTCAATTTAAAAACACGTGTCCAATCATGTTACACATTCTGGTGTCTCATTATAAATTTAGTATACATAAAAGGGAAATTATATGCAACTTAAAGAAAGAAGGAAGGGAAGGAAGGAAGGGAAGGAAAGGAAGGAAGGGAAGGAAGGAAAGGAAGGAAGGGAAGGAAGGAAGGAAGGAAGGGAAGGAAGGAAGGAAGGAAGGGAAGGAAGGAAGGGAAGGAAGGGAGGGAAGGAAGGGAGGAAGGAAGGGAGGAAGGGAGGAAGGGAGGAAGGGAGGAAGGGAGGAAGGGAGGAAGGGAGGAAGGGAGGAAGGGAGGAAGGGAGGAAGGGAGGAAGGGAGGAAGGGAGGAAGGGAGGAAGGGAGGAAGGGAGGAAGGGAGGAAGGGAGGAAGGGAGGAAGGGAGGAAGGGAGGAAGGGAGGAAGGGAGGGAGGAAGGAAGGAAGGAAGGAAGGAAGGAAGGAAGGAAGGAAGGGAGGGAGGGAGGGAGGGAGGGAGGGAGGGAGGGAGGGAGGGAGGGAGGGAGGGAGGGAGGGAGGGAGGGAGGGAGGGAGGGAGGGAGGGAGGGAGGAAGGGAGGAAGGGAGGAAGGGAGGAAGGGAGGAAGGGAGGAAGGGAGGAAGGGAGGAAGGGAGGAAGGGAGGAAGGGAGGAAGGGAGGAAGGGAGGAAGGGAGGAAGGGAGGAAGGGAGGAAGGGAGGGAGGAAGGAAGGAAGGGAGGAAGGGAGGAAGGGAGGAAGGAAGGAAGGAAGGAAGGAAGGAAGGAAGGAAGGAAGGAAGGAAGGAAGGAAGGAAGGAAGGAAGGAAGGAAGGAAGGAAGGAAGGAAGGAAGGAAGGAAGGAAGGAAGGAAGGAAGGAAGGAAGGAAGGAAGGAAGGGAGGAAGGGAGGAAGGGAGGAAGGGAGGAAGGGAGGAAGGGAGGAAGGGAGGAAGGAGGGAGGGAGGGAGGGAGGGAGGGAGGGAGGGAGGGAGGGAGGGAGGGAGGGAGGGAGGGAGGGAGGGAGGAAGGAAGGAAGGAAGGAAGGAAGGAAGGAAGGAAGGAAGGAAGGAAGGAAGGAAGGAAGGAAGGAAGGAAGGAAGGAAGGAAGGAAGGAAGGAAGGAAGGAAGGAAGGAAGGAAGGAAGGAAGGAAGGAAGGAAGGAAGGAAGGAAGGAAGGAAGGAAGGAAGGAAGGAAGGAAGGAAGGAAGGAAGGAAGGAAGTTGTTTATTTTAAAACATACACAGTCAGGAAAGTTAGCAATAAATTCTCCAAAGAAGCATCTATACGACAGGCAAGCAAAAAAGTTGAGAAAAAGATTTTCGGGTGAAAATGGTAACCAGATAAAGACTCCTAGATCTGTAAGTAAACAATTTTTTTGTTTTGTTTTGTTTTTTCTGTTCTATTGTCTAGGGGAAATCCTGAAGGAAGCACTTGTCATTGTATGTTTCTTTTGCCAGTGCAAACAATTCCCCCTGCTTCTGACTAACATTTACCCTCCTTTATTAAGAACAAATGTCCTAAATAACAGCTTTCAGCTTCTGATTTCTGAGTAGGAGTAAAATGAAAAAACAACATTCCTACCAAGAGAGAGTTGTTAATTCCCCATATTTTCAGTATTTCAGAAAATATTGGGCTAAGTATTTTATTTTATTCTGTTACTTATAAACCTTGAATTTTGAGATCTGCCTGTTATTATTGTTGTGAAAATCTAAAACTGAGCAGGAAAAATTAAGTTCTTAAATACCTGTTCAGTTCTCAGTTTTCAGTTGCACAAATAGAATATAATGTTTCCTTGTGTGTAGACACATAAGTCTTTCTGAATACAACGGGAATGAATTTTCATTCTGACTCAACGGCTATACAGCAGATCTTAATTCTTTACCTTGTTTCAAAACTGTGAAATTTAGAATCACAATTGAGAGTAAGAAGTTTGATTTTTAAATCCTTTAAAATCAGGTCAAGCAACAAACACCTTGTAAAACCAAGATTAAACAGCAAGTGATAACATTTAATCCAATTCTGTTAGATTTTGCACCAGAAAAAACACCTGAGAAATATAAATCCTGTGCTCCATTTTACTCCAAGGCTTACTGTTCCTTCCCCAGTTCCTTTCACAAGAAATATTAAAAACATTAAAGCTTCAGAAATTATATGTTTGTATAGTATTTAAAACTTAGCTTCCTGGCCTAAATGTATTAGTTCTGTCAGTATAATATCTAAGTACCTCATATATGGGTTCTGTTTTCAAACCTTCTCTGAGGAATGCAAAATCTGATCATTGCAATTGTTATGATGAGGAAGTAAAGCATAAAGTTAGGTATAGTTCTTTTCAAGTGGAAATGTCACTCTGTTGGACTTACAATCCTAAGTGTCATCTAGGTCATTTAGATGTGATTTTAACATAAATTTAATGTACTTTGCATCTGTAGCATCAGCTGAACAAGGATGCATACAGATGTGATATGACTCTGCTTGCAGGAGGTTGTGGAGTCATATCTTAAACTGAAAACATACAGCTGTAAAGAAAATCAAAGGCAGAGCTACGTTTTCAGCCTTGCACACCTACTTTTTATTTTTTATATGAACACCTAATGTTGTTTTTATCTGATGTTACAGAAAACGAGACAGGTACTTATTGCATATTCTTTAGGAACAGTAATCCTCTAGATCTAGGGGCAGTGATATATAATGCTGCATGTAACTGGATAACATACCTGTACATGCTGAAGAAATGAGTTGTGAATTTTCGTGGTCTATATATGCTCTGTTAGTGAACAGAAACACACTTTTCCTATCCGGTTTCTGTGATTTCGCTTACTCTCTTAGTGGCAAATTACCATCCTCTGTACAAACAATGACCTAGTGGAGATGAAACAATGTATGGAATTGGAGCGGGTCCAGAGGAGAGCCACGAAGATGATAAGAGCACCTCCCCTACAAGGACAGACTGAGAAAGCTGGGGATGCTCAGTCTGAGAAGAAAAGGCTCTAAGAGGGATGTTGTACTGACCTACCAGTATCTGAAGGGAGCCAGCAGGAAAGCTGTAGAGGGACTTTTTACAAGGACCTATAGAGAAAAAGAAGTAATGATTACAGACTGGAAGAGGATATATTTAGAGAAGATATAAGGAAGAAATTCTTCACTCTGAGGGCAGTGAGACACTGGAACTGGTTGGGAGAAGTATTGGGTACCCCATCTGGAAGTGTTCAAGGCCAGGCTGGATGAAGCTCTGAGCAGCCTGATCTAGATGGAGGTGTCCTTGCACATGGCAGTGGGGTTGGAAGTAGATGATCTTAAAGGTCCCTTCCAACTCAAACCATTCTATGATGTGATTTTATGAATGCCATCAGAAAAATCTTTGTATTGTTGCAGTATATTTCTAAGACAAAATCATGATTCTTCCCTTAAAATTTAAAAAGCCATTGTTTTCACAAACTGCCCAGATACTTTTGATTTTAACTTCACAGAGATTGAGGCATTTTGGCTTCTCATGATAGTATGTCAGATATACTTAGCTATGATAAATAGGTATTGTGGCATGCATCACAAAATTAAAAATTATTCTGGAAGAGAAAAATTTGTATAGCTATGCTATGGACACTGTCCTTTGTCCCATTAAATACAAACTTCCAAAATCTTAGAATTTAGGAAATCATCCATGTCTCTATTTTTTCTTGTTTGATGTTAGTCTGTCACATTTTGGTTCTTAGTAGCTTTTGGTTTTGGATATAAGTCTTTGGAAGAATCAGATGTTATATCACAACAGCTGTTTATTTTTCATATGGTGTCATACTATTGTAAAATCCTGTTTATGAATCTTTCAGTTCTAGATTACTCTTTCCACTGTATATTTGCTTATTTGTTTTGTGAATGTTGTTTTTTTTAAACTGCTGTAAATATTTACTTGAACAGGAAAAAATATTGTTATCTACTGCTATTTATTATAGAAAAATTATGTTTTTTTCAAAGCATCAATATAATCATGAGTGGGAATAATTTTTTTTAGTGATTTGGAATGGAAGATTCTGTATAGAAAATGTTCAGCAGTTTTCAGTGTAAATCAGAAGACCATTGGTTATCCATTTCTACAACTTAAACTTACTTCTTAAAAGCCTTCTTCAGCTTTATTTCCTTGATACTTTTATGGGTAAATTGTTGCAGAAAGTCTCTGTTCTGCTTATTAGAAGTACTCTAATTCCTCTAGTTCTAAGCTGCATTAATGGTCTTTTGTTCTTTTGCCTATTTTATCCATCATCTTAAATAGCTGTCTTTTGTCCCTGGTGTTTAACTCTATTATGTACTAGGAAGTAATCATATCTGGCCCCAGTCCATCCTTCATAATATCAGGTTATTCATGACAACCTCTTTTAGTGTCTTGTGATATGACAGGTTCTCAATTCTTTTGATTATTACAGTGGTCACATTAAAATGGCCTATGAGTCCCTCGTTGATATTCTTAATTTGCTATTGTATTTCTTCTCAAAATGCTGAGGAGATGATCATAAAAAAATGAAATCCATAAAAAAATGAAATCCATTCATTGCACACTCCTTCCAGTGGCCCTTTCTCCCTGTCCTTACTCTAATAGAAAGCTATCAAATAACCCCTAAACACATTTATGACATTCATAAGCTGTGGTTATAATCAAATGAACATCAGGAGGCAGCTATGATTCACCAGCTTGTTGCTTCCCATTGGAACACTTTGCTCCTTTTCAGTCAAATCAGCAATTGCTGGAGTGGTTCACACAAATGGAACTCTGATACACTAAGTTCGATCTTATTAAGGTAGTTTCAGTGCAACATTTTCTTGTCAGCTTGATTCCCAAATTGTTGATGATCACTATGCTTTTCCAGCTGGAGATTCACAAGGTCTGTTCCATGGAAAACCCCAAATCTCCATTACCCTGAAGTTAGAAGTATAGTTTCTGTTCCTACGGAATGGCTCACATTATAGAGTGTACTTGTTGCTCAGTCAAACCTGTTAGTATATGTCAGCTTGCCTTTCTCATATCTCAGGGTTTGCAATGTTTTTTGTCATCTTTAGATATACTTAATAGGAATGTAATTAATGGAATGAAGCTCCAATGGCAATGACATTAACACAGTATACAGAACTGCCAGAGCTACATTTTGTGTTGTTGTTTTTTCTTCTTCTCCTCTCAGATATTCCTCAAAAGCTCCCGTAGTTGGAAACAGCTTGCAGAGTATTTTAAGATCGTTGGGTGAAAAACATTAAATAAATGTAAATAATTAGTTAATTTTCTTTGAGATAGAATCATGTGTGTTAATATGCCTATTTAGAAGGCAGAACAATAATTTCAGTAAAATATAAATACTGTGGGACTGATAAAGATAAGTATTGGAAAAAAACTACTATGCTATGTTAATATCTCTCCCTTCCCCCCTTCCCCCTCCATTCTAATTTGTGGCAGTGGCATAAAGTTTTAGAATGTTTTCTTGGTGGGAAAAACTAAGGAACACTCTATCTCTTAACATTAATCTGAGCAGTCTGCATAGGTTAAGTCATTAAAAGGGCTGAACAGTCTAACGGACAATCTGTGGTTTAGCTTTTCCTATAGGGAGAGCTCACACACTGAATCTGATTTTCCTTACCATGTGCATTGCAGATATCTTCATCTCTTCTAGTCATTCTTTGTATTTTTATTGTCAGTGAAGAGCTTCAGGATGCATTTTATATATTCTTAATGTGTAAACCCCATTAGGTCAGATCAGCTGCATTCTGAGAAGCACAATAGTGTTGTGTGACTGGCTTAAAAGGGACCATTCTGTGACCAATTTGGATATAAATGTCAGCGCCAACAGTGTCCAACATTAGAAGAGATGAATCCAAACTTATAAATAATGAAGTCATAGATCGAATTAGTTGGAGGT
Source organism: Tetrao urogallus (assembly GCF_951394365.1). Taxonomy (NCBI): domain Eukaryota; kingdom Metazoa; phylum Chordata; class Aves; order Galliformes; family Phasianidae; genus Tetrao; species Tetrao urogallus. Next base: position 49,132,190 of record NC_136813.1, read on the forward strand.
CACTGCATACCTAAGTTTGTTCCCAAACTCACTCTGTATCTTGCAGTCTAAACAAACAGGCAAAAGTGAGTACTATGTGACCTGTCCTTCTGTGTCAGGAATTGTGGCAGAATACCGAAAACATCATTTTCAGAGCATTCAGAAAGCAATCACATGGCTAATGAGCTGCACAGAATTAGCACAGGCATCACCTCCCACGTATATCTTCTATGAATGGTTTGTGCACGTGTATGGCACACTTTCCCCCCAACATAGCACAGTATACACTATTTTAATATATCTATCTAGGACAAAGTTCTAGTAGAAAGGAAAATTCAAGGAGTTTCTGCCAGTTTTATTGTTCTGTCAATTTTTCTTATATATACAAGTTGGTCATTGTAACCTGGATGACTTGTAATAATACCAGAGACCACTGAAACAAAGCCCACTGTATATCACACTCAGGTATTTCTCCAGAGACAATTTAGAAGTGCTATATTAGAGAAACTAGCCTTCAGGATTTAAGGAAAAAAAAAGGAAAAAAGAAAAAAAAAAAAAGGGGGTAAGAAGATTCATAAGAGGTTAAGACCTCAGTTAAAATTTAGTATTCGATAACTGACTATAAATGTTCAAAGTACTGTTGAAAGTGATGAATGAAGAAAACCTGCTAGGATGAAATAATGGATCAGTTAGAGTTTCTGACTACATATTTGTAGAAACAAACATTTTCTTGTCAACTAGGCAGTTTTCTGGAAAGAAGTGCACTTTTTCATATTTAGCCTACACAGTGCGAAGAAACTTACAGTGCATGTTATTCCAGGGCATTGAGTTTAACAGTCAAGATTTTTAACATTATTTTTATTGTGGCATGAAAAGATTTGCAATTAAAGTTTACAGTTGTGTATCTAAGTAATGATAGTCTTAAAAGATGGCAATGAATCTGTAGTCATGCCTGTTTAAAACACTCATAGATTTATGGGTTCCTGCATTTTTATGAGAAAGATCTATAACTGTTCTATCTGATTGATGCACACTTCTATACTTTATGCACACTTACTAAGATTGCTGTGACTATGTCAATGTAAATAAAAATATATAATACTGACTTTAAAAGTTACACCTCTAGCACATGCACACCCATGAGAGACCGAGCATAATATGGAAGGTATACAGCAATGCCATGTTAATCAGTAGATTATTATCCGCTTTGCCCAAACTTTCAAAGCCACATAATTTTTTAAGGGTGAATTTATTATTAATGGTGTAGGTGATGTGTCACAAGTCGCACTGAGAGGAAAATGGGAATCAACTGCTTTGATTCCTGTGACTCACTCTGCAAAGTTCAGATTGCTTCAGACCTCTTCCTGAGCTCCTAGAGTTTTGTTTAATTGTTTGTTTGAGCTGGATTTCATGTTGTGTGTGGTTTGTCTGCTCATTTATTTATTTAATATGTTTTTTTAAAAGAATACCATACTTCCTTTAACTTCATGGTGGTCTTCATTATTTTGGACAGTGATGGATGAGCATAACCTTTTAAGATTGCAGACTCCAACTCCAAAAGAATTGTGTGAATGAATTCCTTGCTATAATATGATATAAATATTTGTAATTATTTTCTCTGTGCCGTTCCTTTTCCTTCTGTCTATGAACTGCTTGTATTTTGAATGTTTTTAGCAAACCTTCGTGGAAAAGAGAACAGCATGCTCTACTGAAAATTAAAAGCATCTGATTTTTATATCACATTTGCAAATGATCAGATCAGTAATACAAGTTGTTAAATATGTTTAACAAGAATTGGGCCACTAAAATACTTTATTTCTCACCATGTAGACGCTTATAGACACCTTCGTTAGAGTTTTTTTTCTGGAGCAAATTTAGACTGAATGGAATCAGTGAAGAGAATTATATTAGTTTTGTGGCAGGACAGAACAATAGAACAGTGGCTGGGCAGGGCTCTGAGCAACCTGACTTAGTTACAGGTGTCCATTGAAGGAGGTTGGACTAGTTGACCTGCAAAGGTTCCTTCCAACTCAAAGGTTCTTCCAACTCAAAGGTTCTTCCAACTCAACTACTATTCTATGAAATAAAAAGCAGAATGGGACAGCAGATGAGAACAAGAACTGATAACGTGGAAGACCAGGTAACGTTTCTACACTTTAGAGGACCAATAGCTTTTTCCTGTTCTGATCCTTTCGAGTGTCTCAGTCTTTACCAAGTTAATGAGCAGTAATTATCAAGTTAAGGTGCGTGACAGAAAGTCTCCCATATCACATCATCAAGGCTCACCTCAGAAATTTAAAACTATTTCATTAGCAGTTTCCTGAAAGACTGGATAAAAAATAAAAATCAATTTGGCTGCCAGTTCAAAGATCAATATGTTACTGGATAAGGCAGGGAAGAAAACAAAGAAGTTTTGGGGCCCCTCTGGGCTTCTTTTGGAGGATAATATGACAGTTTGTAATAGCAGAAACACTTGCACAGTTGATTTTCTGAGCTTTTAAAACCTATGCATAAACTTCTCTCTGATAACAGCTGCTACATTACGTGCTATCATAATGAGACAGTGTCATTCTGTAGTTTAATCTAGGACTGATGTATCATTTGAGGGGCAGCAATTCACCATCAGATTCATGGTTGTTTGTTTTCTTTAAATTAAGTGTTTAGGGTGTTTTTTTCTTGTTATTTGAACTGTCAAAGTTTTGTCAGAGGTTTGAGCCTAAGGTGATGTGTTTCTTAAGTGTAAGTTTACTGGCAATGTGGTTTTTGGTTCATCAGAACTTTTTCCAGCACTTGCTCAAATGCCTGTGGCCAAAAAAAAAAAATTGATGTCAGAATACTGTGCTAACAGGAATCATTGCCAAATGATAAAATATTAATTCTTTTACTTTATATGCAATTATGAGAGAAGAAGCAATTATCTCTACTTTAATTGTTTCATAGATGAGTACAATTATGATGTTACTCATTCCGTTTGCGGACTGAATGTAAAAAATAATATCCACATCATATAGTCAGAGATTTCATTTTAAAGTAAACCTTACCAGTGTTAGATATATTAAAGCAATAAAACAAGAGATTAAACTTTCATAAACAATAAGAGCTCATTGTTTTGTAAATGGATGTATAATAACGCCTTTGTAACTCAAATGAAACCATAAAACTGACTGGGCCCCTTAGTCTTCCCGAAAACTTTTGATTTATCTTTTTAATCATTTGTTAACGCTTTTTTTTTATGGCAATTAGGTATTGAAAATGGGCTCCAATCTTTTTGCTGCATTATTCTTCTCTTATTGAACTGCTGCCACTTCTTTATGATGACAAACAATTTAGAGGTGAAAAAAAAACAAAAACAAAAACCGATGTGTGTGCAGATCCCACACTACAGGAGTTTGTTACTAATGAATAAAGCAGTAGCTGCTGTTGGAATGTGAGACTTAGCTTTGTCTGTGACATGTGCAGCAGAATGTGAAACAGTAGGTATGGCCAATATGATTGAGGCTTCTGAAAATCCCTGATTTCTTTCAAGTTCTTCAACAATGTCTTATGATCAACTTTCTTATTTTCTTTCTCTTTTTTCATCTTTTTTTTTTTCCTTTTCACCACCCCTCTTATTTATTTGTTTGTTTGTTTGTTTGTTGGGAAATAAAAAAAAGAAAGAAATCGAGAGGGGTTGCTCAAAGCTAGGCAGTGTTAGTAGCACCTTCTCTGTCCCCCTCATCATGTTATGTTATGACTTCAGGGCTAACAGGAATAAAGGGCGCTAAGAACATCTTTTGTCATTGAACAAATCTGTTGACTCAAACTGCTATTATTTATTTATTTATTTATTTATTTTTGTGGACACTTCTTAGAGTAGAACAGCACTCCAGAGAAAACTGTTCTCTGAAAGAAGAAAAGTAATAGCAACAATGGTATTTCACTTCTTATTTCCCACTTCAATCCAACCACATGGAAATGCTATCCATCTCTGTGTCATCAGTCTACAAAGAAGAGAGAATTTTAACCCAGGGATATTTAAATGCTGACATAATCAAGTCCCTCATATTTTTGAAGCTTAAATGCTCTCAGTACCTTTTTTTCTTGCTTTGTTTTTCATGTCCAACATCTTGTCTTTATTTAGTTTTTTATTAAACTATTCATTGAATTTCACATTAATGTATTTGAGTGCATTATTTTAGCCTCTCACATCAATTACTATCTCCATTCATTTCTTTTCTGTCTTCCTGACAAATATAATTAGCATGGCCGTGCAAATAAATCTGACCTGAAAGTAAACCAAATAATTAATATTTAGATATCATGAAAGAACAAAGCAAATTGCAAAACAGCATAATCTTTGATTTTTTGTATTTTTGTGTGATTTTAGATGATCCACAAATCATGTCAGTCTCTCTTCCTGTTGCTGGGGTACCTTTTGAATGCATGATATTCATTTAAATGCTGATAATTGTGTGCTAATAGTGTAGTAGGGAATGAATAAAGAGGAGTTTCAGGGCTGAGTGTAAGATTTTTCCTTTCATTTGTCTAAGCTACTGACACTGTTTGGATGTCGCTTTTATGGTATATAATTGCTTTTAGTTCAGCTGACATTGTGGTGGGTTAGCAGTGCAGATAATGACATATGACAGTTCCTTTTGTGGAAGTTAAGAACTAGCTGATTAATTGTTGTTGTGTTAAACTCTAGAGGAAACCTTGTAATTAAACCACAGAAAGCTACATTAACATATTGTTAAGGGTCTGACTTAATCCCACAAAAGCAAGAAAATTCAAATTTAACAATGAAAAGCACAATGTTACTTGTTTTAGGCCAACTGTTGTTCCTCCAAATGCACTTAATCTATTATTGTTGTTTCTATATGCCATTAGAGCAGCTGCATTTAAATCGAATTAAGTCCTTTGATTTTTCTTTGTTTGGGCTTACAGATCAGGCTTTGTATTTGGAGCTAGGTTTAATGCTAGACTTCATGCTTCTGGATATATTGCTTTACAACTGAAACAGACAATGAGCTCCTTTGTAATTCTTTCATTTGCAAGTTTATTTCTTGATAGTCTACTGGAGAACTATTAGTATATTTCTGTGCTGTATTTTGATTTATAAGGAAAAAAAAAAACTATTTCTTTACTTCTTTGGAAGAAGAGGTGCCTGGTTTACTTCATGGAATGCTTTTCTAGAAGCTAAAATGTTCCAAGTTTAAATACTTGTTATTTTGGACATTACTGTAAATTATTTCTGTGATCACGCCTTCCTGTCTTGTTTCACATCTCTTCAGCTTTTTTATCTCACCTGTATGTACTGACTGAAAATTTCAAACACATGTGCAAACATACTACTGAGATGAACTGTACCACTAACATTTGTGTAGTGCAGTACTTGTGGTAATTCAGGCACTGGTGTGGAGAGGTGTCCGAAGTGGCTTCCTACCACTTTCCACACCACCATCCCTCCATCCAAGCCTTGACTCTTGGAGAGCTGCAGGATCCACCTGCAGCCCAGGTTGTTTGTTGCCATACCCTTCTCCATGGTAGCTGGTTGGGAGCCTTGATATTCCTAAAAGGGCATGATTTGCTGTAGCTCCATTCTGTGTGAATAGTTTTAGTAACATACATCTGAATTCTCTGTTCTTTAGCTTGTATATTCCGATGGCAAATTTATAGCTTGTTTTGCATCTGTCATGGGTAGAAAATTACACATATCTTGGTCTTGAAAATTCACACCCTCTATCAGAAAGAGATAGCTCCTTCAGCTTCAACATCCTTCTATCTCATATGCCTGAAGACTATTTTCACATACATTTACAGAAAAGTAATGTCCAGTGCTTAGTCTAAACAAGAGACAGAAACAAATGTGTGCATCATTTCCTGATTAGATCACAAGATTAACATGTAGTGCGTTATTTCTTTGTCAAAGAAAGTTATTTCTTCTTAAAAATATGTACTATGAAATTATTTTCAAGAATTTCTTACTATAAGGGACAATAATGTCAAATGAATATGTATGTTTAGAAGTCATTCAATCATGAAATTTAAACAATGCCAATGGGTTCCAGAGATATGACTGCAATTCTAGGAATTGACTTGATTGTGAGCTGCCAAAGACAAAACATTCATTTTTCATGTCGTTCTAAGGCTTAAAAACAGTAAAAGTTGATGTTACTTTCTAGTATCTAGATTTCACACTTAGTCCAGTATACATTTTAAATACGTATTCTATCAACTTTTTACAACTTAGTTATTATGCAAGCTTCTCAACCACTGATTTTTAAATATGATATAGTGGTCCTTCCCTTGTGAAGCTGAAATAATGCAATCGTACCTGAAAATGGGTTAGTAATTCTAAACCCCTACCCCCTCTACATGCAGAAATTAAATTCTGTAGAAGAAAGACAGTTCTAAATATTTTTGAAAGGGAAAAATATTAATTCCTAGAGCATACAGTTTTGCAGTGATGTTCTGGAAAGGAGCATACAACATCCCTCTGGCTTTCTCTGAATTTTCCTGACTGCTCTTAAGTGAGCTTCTGGGGTGTTTCATCTGCTTTTCCTCCTCTCTGCCCATCTCTCAGAGAGTGGTCCTGCTGTTAGCATCTGCGCACACAAATCAGGCCCACACACCCAGCCTTCTGGTTAACTTCTGGAAATGCTGTTGTTTGCATAGACTTACATTTGCTATCTCCAGCAGGTGAGTTACACTATTTTACTTCCTTAAAATGCAGAGCTACATTTTCTGGTATTTCTGAACAGGTGCAAGCTGCAACCTCAGAAGCTGCAGGAGTTTTCATCTACTTTATCTCATAGGATCCCCACTTGATGTATGGGTCACTGAAGACAGAAACTGTCATCTAGAGGAATCTTGTCTCAGTACCTGTAATAATCACATCTCTGCATTTGTAAACACACGACATAAATATTTGATATTTAAACACATTTACATAGCTTTGCTTGGCTATTGCATTAAAAATGGTCCCTCCCGAGCTGCAGATCTCTAAACTCTTAACTACTCTACAAACTGTATGGTTGCCATGGTGCTAGTAAGATTTTTTTTGCTTTATGATCAAACAGGTGTATAAAATTCAAAGCATTCAATATGCTTATCATTATTGTAATTTCTATGTCTTCCTGTAAATGCTAAGAAAAACTTTTCCACCATTCAAGCACACACACCGAAGATGCACTTTTAGCAAAGTTGTCAGCTGCGTGCTGAATGAGTATCTCACTATTTTTGCTGAAGCTAGACCCTTGCCGAACTCTGCCTTTTGGGGCCCACTTAATTTGAAATAGTTGGAGCGCTGCACAGAAGCTAGACGCAGAAGGATACAAAAACTACATTGGCAAATGATCTGTCAAGTGACCCATGAACAAAATCGAGATTGAGTTGCCCTTTGAAATAAACCTATTTGAATTTTATTATCTCTAGAGCACCTTGTGTCTCTAATCTTGTGAAAGGTTAGTATTCCATCCATCAGAGCAAGATTAGAGCCCTAGCTGATGCCTGTGCTTGATGATAACTGAACGCAGCAGTTAGGACTGGAGAAGAGATTCATCAGCATTACCATCAGCAGTTCAAAGAAAGAATGGGTAAACAGATGAGCAGGAAAGTAGGTTCACAGTACTGACCATGTATATTCCAGGTCAGGATAGCAGAAATCAAAGGAGCAGAATGTCAGTGGAGATTTAAACCATTTAACAATAACCCAAGTAAGGCAATATTGTCTTACTCTCATCCTTTTATTTTGTGCCACTGATTAGCGGACCCAAAAGTCTGCTGCCTACCAGGTTGAAATTATAACTACTTCCTCTGCGTATCTATCAAGAAATAAAAAAGCTAAAATTAAAGGAATAAACGAGAAAAACTTTTTTCAAAAGTATTCAGGACTCATGAGCAGATTAGGTATCTGTCTAACAGAACAACATGCATAGGCAGAAGTGTGGGAAGCAGATTCTGTGATATTAAAAAATAATGATCTATTCTTATTAATTCAGAAATTTTCCTTTTCCTACCTTAGGTAAAAATCATTTCTCACATGTTATTTCTTTGAAAGCACACGTGACATTTTGAATAAGCTTTAGTGAAGGGGCCTTGTTTTTCTATGTCCTTGCTTATCCGAACTTTCCAAATTTTATATTATGCTCTGAATTGTCTCTGTGATTGAGTTAATAATAGTGTGATCTCATTTCTCCTTTTAAAAACAGAAATATGATTAAGTTCTTCATTGTTCTGTTGAAAAGTCACTTCAACCTATGCGTTACTTCAAGAATAGAAGCGTAATCTAAAGGATGAGAATGTATATATTTTTCTAATCTTTTAGTTCCTCTTAATAGACCTGGATACTTGCCTCTGGCTTATTCATCCATCCAGAACACATCACGTATTTACAGATCTCACATTTGGCAGTAAAGAATAACAAGAAGTCCTTCAGACCTCACGCCAGTGTATCAGCCAGCAGCAAAATAACATGAGACTAAATATTTTATTTGCTGTCAAACTTCACAGCAATGCAAAGGAAAAAAAAAAAAAAGAAAAAAGTAGGAAAAAAAAAAGGAGAGCATATCTGAGATTTTTCAAAGACAAGAGTATGTTATGTTAATGCAATAAAATAGTATTCAAAGCATCTTCTACAGATTAGTCACAACATGAAAAAAAATAATGCCAAAGTGCATTTCAATTTGCAATAGGTTGTATTAATGCTAGGAATATAAGAAATGATGATTTCCATCTAAATCAGCCTAAATCAGAGTCTGTGAGAGAACGTACAAACTTTGACGGCTCCACAAAATAAGCACAAATATTTAGAAGAGGTCAAAGGAACAAGAACACTTCTACAAGGAGAGGCTGAGAAAGCTGTAACTGTTCAGCCTGAAGAAGAGGAGGGTGCAAAACTGCAGGCTCTGTTCGGTGGTGCTCCATGCCAGGACAGGAGACCATGGGCACAAACTGTAGCCCAGGAGGCTCCCTCTGAACACCAGGAGCAGTGCTGTGCTGTGCGGGTGCCGGAGCACTGGCACAGGCTGCCCAGAGGCTGTGGGGTCTCCTCCCTGCAGCTCTCCAGAACTGCCTGGCCGTGGGCCTGGGCACCCTGCTCTGGGTGGTGCTGCTGGAGCAGGGGCTGGGACACGGGGACATACAGGGTCCTGCCAACCTCAGCCAGGCTGGGGTGCTGTGCATTTTAAAGCAAAAATATGTAGTAACAACTGCAACTAACACAAATAAGCATGGATTTGTAATGTTAACTAAATGCTTCATGACTAGAATCATAAAATCATGGAATCATAGAATTGCTCAGGTTGGGAAAGACCTTAAAGATCAACAAGTCGAACTGCAACCTAGCCATACAACTCTCACAACCCTCCACTAAATCATGTCTCTGAGCATCACATCAAAATGGTTTTTAAACATATGCAGGGACAGTGACTCAACCACCTTCCTGGGGAGCCTATTCCAGTGCTTAACCACCCTCCCTGTAAAGAAGTTTTTCCAGATATCCAGCCTAAATTTCCATCGGCACAGCTTGAGGCCATTTCCCCTTGTCTGTCACCTGTCACCAGTGAGAAGACACCAACCAAATTAAATACATATTGTGGCCATATGGCATCTATTGCAATTATTGTGACATTAAACAACAACAATAAATCAATTGAAATGTATTATAGTTATACATATTATGGTCAAATCTGAGTGAATATCTATTCTGTACAAGAGTGGTATATATGACTAATAAAATATTTTTTTTCAGTGAAAGTGGAGAATATTTCCTAGATAATGGCTTGAATGAACAATATAACTTAACACTGAACCCTAATATAAAAATCACCTGTTGGAACACATTTTTAGTTATATGACTTGTAAAAGAAGTACTTAAAGTATAAGACCATCTAGGGTACATAAAATTATAATGTACTACTTATGATGTTTCTTATTGAGGAAAGGGAACAAGTGTCACCTGGTAGATAACACACCTAATTTTTCAATTTTAATGAAGTTTACAGTTCTTTTAATGAGTGCATTAATGAGAGCATAAATGACATAATGTCATCAATGTTCTCAAACAAGGAAATGTGTTGTCTCAATTGAAATTCAGAAGAGTATTTTTGTTTCTGTCCTTTCCAAAGCATCAATGTTGTCAATTTGTGGTTAATCACCTCAATGTAAAAAAAGCTAATTAGATTTCAGTGTTTTAGTCTGGCCAGTCAGAACCTCCTCTCATGCGAGTAAACCTGCCCTTAGTCAAACTGCCTTCTCTGAGAATAATCAAGAAGGCATTCAGTAGCTTCAATTCCACATTACTACCCAGCAGAGCACCTTATCCCTGTGTGCCCAACCTGTTGGCTTGCCTGGGCTGCATTCAGCAAATAGGAATTGTCTGGTGCCACATGTAAAATATAGAGTAAATTTAATGTGTATAAATAATAAAAGTGGTTTTTTTAATGTATTTTTTTATCAAGACATAAAAAAACAGAGAACATAAACATAAAACTGGTGGGATGTCTAAGCTTATTTTGTGAAAGTAACATATCAGGTTGGTTCAATGGCAGTGGTTGCCATTTCTAGTGAGTTCTCAAGGTGTTCATAAGAGATTTTTGATAAATACTACTATTCCTGTGCTTCATTCTTGACAATAATAATTCACAAGTGTACATATTGCCCAATAGTGATGACATGAATCAGGCACGACTGTTAGGGGTATTTTTCTCTGATAAGAGAGATAAAAATCTGGTAAAGAGATATGATCAATTTTTTCTTTGAGTTGAATGTCTGATTGCAGATCTATGTAGCCCTTGTGAAAATTCACAGGTTGTGTATTTATGTTGATTTCATTGATATTATATTTGTTATCAATACCTTTAATGAAAATGGCAAGTAGAACTATATCTGTAGCATCAGAACTGCCACCCTGATGATGCAGCAGTAGGGGGTGGGCCACAGCACTAGCTGTGCTGGGCGTCATGCAGCCCAAAGGCCACAGATTAGACATGCCTGACCTTACCTTTGATCACCACAGAAAACTGAGTTTAATAGTAAATAGCACTTCTGCTCTGGGACTTGCTTGTTAAAACAGTGTCACTTTTTCCCTCTTCTCTACCAGTGTCTTGTGCTCCAAATCATACTTTCCCATATTTAAATAAATAAATAAATAAATAAATAAATAAATAAATAATCTTCCAGTAAGTTTAAAAGATTGTTTAGGGTTTTCATTCAGAGTGTTAGATGATAAATCTGCCTAACTATTAAACTGAATATTTAATAGCCTCTAGAGTTGAATAGAGAAAAACAAAAATAGGTTCTGTATTTTAAAACAGTCGTTTCACTGAGTCCCATAGTTTGTATATTGTTAACATCATTTTCATGAAAGCATTAAATGTTTTTCAGAAGATACTGTGCTGACTCATGAATTTTTTATGAAGCATTATGCATTTATCTCAACATATGTTATAAAATTCATCATTCCCAAATTCACAGATATCTGTGAAATGCTACGTCTCTCTTTGGTCATAGATATTCTTAACAATAGTACTGTTGCAAGTGTTTAAGTGCCCAGTCATAAATATTCTAGAAGTTGGACTTATGATGCCATGTAACATTTTGCTTGCATTTTATGAGTACTTCACTTGGGCACTTCTCACTTGATAATGACAGTTGAACCTTCAGAATACGTATGATCCTTAGTGTATGTATGAATGACTTGAAAAGCTATCACATTATTTCCTTTTTATTCTTAGTATTTTCTTTCTTGGTTATCGCCATAAGCTCAATAAGTGTTTTGACGAGTTCTTAGGAATTTCAGCTTTTGTAATTATTATGGAGGATACATTCAACATAAATTACCAGATGCAAAAGAATATGAATGGAGATTCTAGGAAATATTTCAAAAACTATGTTTTAATATCTAATTTCATAATTTTCAAGTGAAAATTATATGTTTCACCTAATTGCAGGATTATCTACATAGACTCAATGCCAGGATCAAATTTCATTTTAGACACACTGAAGTGTTAATAAATTAATTCTTGTGGAGAAGAAATAGTAAGTTTAGCATTTAAAGGCTGCGGCTGCACCTGCACCCACTGAAGTTGTAATAATATTCACATTGACTTCAGAGTAGTACAATAAGGTATTATAGGCTAACATCAATGCATGTAATCAGCCTTGAATAGATGATAGCTCCTCTAACTGCACATTAATGTTCATTTGTGCAAAAACTTCTTTGTACACTGATGTTAAATAATGCTTTCAAATATTTCTTAGATTGGATTCACATTCTGCTAATGGTGGTTGATTTGTAAATAGCATTTTTCTCACTTGTTTGACCTAACCTTTCCAACCTAGCCCAGGATAGAAGTTTGTGTTTCCTCACCACCCTCCTGCCCATCATCTTAGCACATGGCAGTGCTATTTGCTTTGTCTCCATGCTGCAGAGTGGGGAGTTCACAGTCTCCCCTTTCTCTGGTTCTCCTTTTATCCTTGTAACAGCCTATCTCAAGCTTACAGAGTGGGCATGGCCTAGGAAACATAGTGGGGAAGAAGTCATAGACTCTGGTAAGGAGGAAAGGAAAAAGACTGCTGTGAATTATCTTTCATTATAAAGTTTCACAGTAGTCTGAGAAGTGAAGGGATTAAATAGAGGAGTGTGACCTTCATCTTCACTCATAACCTTTGAGATTACACTGACTCCTAAAAATATTAATAGTGTCCAAAAGATTTCTTAATCTTACAATATTTATAGCTGTAAGACACTCTAGAAGAGGTATCAATATCCATTATCAGCTAAGTCATTTCACCCATAGATGGTTTTATCCAGGGTACAGGTGGAGGATGTAAATCACCTATTCTGAAATTTGCAAGTATAGAACACATTTAATTATCTGACCTGTCTTTCTTATCGTTAAATGTGATGTTTATATATTCAGAATGAGTTATGAGGACATAAAAAGAGGAGAATAACTTTCAACAGATCTCATAACACTGCAAAATTTGTTGTTCCTAATGGGAGCTGAAATTTGTTTCCCAGTTGTGAGCACTGAGTATTCTAAAGGTCAAAGCTATAAGGGAATTTTAAAATTAGTTATTCAAACTCACTAAAATGTAATACCAATACTCTGATAGCTTCATGCATACAATTTGTTTGGTCTTGAATATAAATACAAATGCAATGTCAAAAATAGAGGGGGAAAATAATCTGGTGTAAGTATTTTCCTTACAGCAATTTTTTCTCAATCACAAAGTAAAATTGGGTTCTTTTATGTCTTGAAAGTTTAGTTATTGTTTGGAAAAATGTCTCTGAAACCTAAAATAAATAGTAAGAAGATGAAAAACAATACAAAACAAAACAGAACAGAACAGAACTAGTTCAGATTAATTTCAATAGAGTTTCAATGAGATAAATCACGACTTTCACTACTTAGTATCATTGTGGAGCATCGTTTGTTTGGGTTTTTTTAATTAAAAAAAACCTTTTCGAGCATCCTGTAGAAAGGTACCATGTTCATTAGAAAAAGTATTTTCTTCATGAACAAAGAAACAAAGAAAGAAGTAGGGCATTGAAGAAAAGAATGTGATCGTCATTGATGTATGTCTTATGTCATTGATGTATATCTTTATGTAAAGATCCCTTTTTGTCCCAAATGACAGTCAGCTTATGTGAATTCTAATATACCTTTTAGCATCAGCCATATCACTAGGTCTGTTAAAAGGCATCAAATGAATTTAGGTACCTAAATTCCATATGCTGTAAGGGCATAGACATCTTCACAGTAAATGATTGATTTCTAGAATTTGTGATCAACTTAAAAATCAACACCTACGAGCAGAAAAAAGCTGCAATGGGAACTGACTTATATGTGGTGGTGTTAGTGTCAATGAGGAGCAACATCAGTATGCCACCCTGGGCAATGTTTTCTGTAAAGGCTGATGAAAAATGCGCAGGTATCTGGCAAGAATCTCTGTAGACTTCTCTGCAACTGTGTTGTTTTCTCAGGTACTGGATATCCAGCGTACCAAGTGCACCACAGTATAACATTCAAAACTAAAGATCTGCAAAATAAAAAAAATGCACAGAATACATCATGAATAAACAAAATTGCCTTTTAGTATTTTAGTTTTAATTCTTGTGCATGTACCTTTGTTTTCAAGAATCAAGCAGCAAATTATTTCTAGCTTTGCAAGTTGATCTCCAGACGTTGTTTTTGTTTATCCTACATATGGAAAGAAAATGAAGGGAACTTATCGGTCTGGGAATTGATATAGAATATCAGCTCATGCACAATACAACTTTTTATTTTATTTAGCGAATTGTTGTCTCTAGATGGTTGTGATTATATTCTAATGAAGGGAATTATTGCACTATGTCATGCTACAGTATTATCACCAATCTTGATCTGCTGATGTGGTGTCAACTAGCTCACAGGTTGAATTAAATTCTAACACTGGATTAGAGTGAGAAAGTCAGCTTTCAGCTGACAGTGTAATATGAGAACTAAGACCTGACTTTTAACGAGAGCATTACATACCATCCAGTAGGGGGCATTAACCAATGCATCATGCCCTTTCACTGAGCTGTCTCATCATAGACTAGAGGTTTAATAAGAATAAACTTTATTTGCAGAGACTGTGATCTTCCATCTAACATGTACAAATAATGTTTAAAAATAGTTGAAGTGTTGTCTGTTGATCCCAAACCCATCATTTAAGTCCATATAATGCATGTAATGGTTTCAAATCACATTATTTGTTTTTTCTTTTCAGTTCTTTGCACTGTAGCTCAATACGCCTTTGACATTATACTTCTGAATTACTTCAATAGTAGACCTGAACCTTCTGCCTGATGAATATCTGTCTAATAGATGGAAGATGTATAAAAATGAGTTTGTAACATAAGACACACCCAGGACATATTCTATCATATAAAAGCATTTCCATTTAAACTTACAAAAAATTATTTCCAGTGTTAACACTGCTCATGACAACCAATTTTGGCAGCAAAAAAAGTTTACAAGATATATAAGTTCAAACGCTGTGCAGCTCTGTCTTATATAGATTCTCCTCTCCAACACTAGTACTTGAGTGCCTTCCAGAAGCACATTAAGCAACGTGATTAATGTCTGTCTCATTTTTGTTCTTTTACTTTGAGCTGAAATATTAGATTATTTTTCAAAAGGTAGCTGCAAGTTGATGAAATATCATCTTTGCAATGAACATAGAATCTTTAAATTACTATGAACACCATAGAAAAAAATCAGCCAGTGCAGAAGCAAGTGCAGTTTCTCTTCATGTAGCTGGACAAGTGCCCAGTTATGTCAGGACAGAGTAACTGTACAAGAGCAACACAGAGCAGTCTACTTTCCTGATGCATGGAAGATTTCCTGGCTGAGAAAGAAAGTGACCCTTTACAACAGTATTCATTTTGCTGGACAGGAATAGATTAAGATGTTTTCTAATCAATATAACAGGACTTCTCTCTGAAACTGAATGAAGTGTCCAATTTTGCTGCTAGTGGTGCATTATTTTCCTAATTATGTATAGAGGTACTGATGAAGATAACACTTAAACTCTTTTGTAGCGAAGCATGTGGAAGACGAAAGGTCTAACTTTTTAGTAGAGTAGAGACCTATGAGAAGACTTAAAATTAAATAAATATACAGCTATTCAGGGAGTGCATCACCTTTCCCATAGAATGTATAAGTCTGGTGTCACATGTAGACTAGCATGCGATTTAAGACTGTACACTTAGTGATAATGTTGTAGAAGTATGGAATAAAAGTCCAACCCTCCTTAAAAGCTTTTGTTATTTTCTAAGAAACTGACTGCAAGATTGCCATATCATATGCCTGTGCAAAGAAAATAAAATGCAAACAATCTCTGACCAGAGAAGCTGTCAGCAACTGAAACTCTTATGCTTCACTGTGACAGACTTACACAATCTTTCCAGATGAATAGTGCAATTCTCAGCATAGCTATGGATTGGAGGAGCCAACATTTAAATCTCTTAGAGCAGCCCTGTGATATACACACTGTAATGGGAGAGAATTTGAGGGGTCTAGATTCACTGCTTTTGTGATTGTCTTTCACAATTGCCATTCAGTTGCACTGGTCTAAAATCTTGGATTGAGTCTTAAATTCTCAGCCATCTTCTTGTCTTCCAGAATGTATGAGTAGACAGCTAGATGTATTCAGCAATACAGGCAGCATTTATTATTTCTTAGAAGAAGAAATGCTGCCTGTGTAAAATAGTAGTCAGTGATTCAGACGTCAAGGATATGTCAATATGTCAAGGATATTCAATATGTCAGGGTGGGAGGTGAAAAACAATTTTGTTTTGTTTTTGTTTTTCTCTAAAACTGAATTGTCAGAATTAGTGGGCAATTTGGAAAAACAGCAGAGAATACCTCTGAAGTGTGTATTGTGGACCTCAAGTTACTCTATTTGGCAACAGAGAAGAGCAAGGTTTGGGGTTTTGGGGGGGATTTTGTTTGTTTGTTTCCCTACATAAACTTTTTGGTGAAAGCATATTCTTTTCCAGAAAGAATTTATGCCATCTAAGAAGCTATGATTTTGATGACAGCTTAGACATTGATACACTTCTTAGAATGTGTTTTCCCTTTAATGAGTGCTTTGATGTACTGAGTGTGTTTTCAGTGTTCCATGTATGCATTTTTCATGATAACTCTTTTGCAGTTATCTAGGAGATCAAAGACTGCAATTCTGCACTGTTTCTGCCAAAAGGGAGTTGTTCCTTTCTCACAGAGTCTGTGCAGCCACTGTGTTTGGAAGTCAGCTTTCAAGTGATCTCTGTTGTACATCTTCATATTTAGTGCATACTTTTTCTTTGGTGCTCTTAATTGTTATTGTGTCTTTAGCACTGAAATGATTCTGCATTTTCATGAGTCTTTGTAGCCACAACAGGGCTATTTATCAAAAGGGTATTCACATTATAACATCAGCCAAAACTATAAGAATCCAGCGTGTCCCTGCAGAGAGCACACACAGATGTGTCTATGGGCAACCACCACGTATTTAGAATCTGGCATCCTAGAGCTGGCTGCGTGATGACTCCTGCATATGTGTGAATCATTTCATAGCAGCAAATATACGTGTTTTGCCAAGGCTGTTGCCATCTCTTCCATGCTGTCTGCAATGCCCCATTTACAGACCACAGCAATCACTGACCCCTTTTCCAAAGGAGATTTAAGAAGGCTGACAAATGGACTCTGTAGGAAGATAGGATCTTCTATAAAACAAAAGCAGCAGTGTTTGCTTTTGTCAGATATGTTTAAAAAATGACTATAATCTCAGTGACTTCCTTGGGAAAACTTAAGCGACATACAGCAGATAAAGGATATTAGCAAAAGGGATGATTGCACATTTCCAGTGTACAAGGAGGATCTCTACTGTGATTGGTATCCCACGGGCTCATTTCCCAGTAATAATAAATTCCAGAAATCAAAACTTAGAAATAGATAATGGTACAGGCCTGAGTAGAGGAGATGCACAGAAGTAGTAAAGTATGAAATGCATTTAAAAACATAAAGTCTGCTACTCCAATACAAGTAACACAAATTGAAATTAGTAGTCTGACACAGATGGTAGAAGGTTCTAGTAAAGTACTTCAGTGGAGTAGTAGATTATTGAAAATGCTAACATTTTCTTAGCATTTCCTAACCAAATAATACTTTTAATGGATATTCTGCTCATTTCCAGCATTCAAGAATATTTGCAAATTAATTTTCTGTTTTATTTCCATAGCGTTCCTCTATATTGTAACAACTTCACCTTAATAGAACCTGTCATTTTCTAGTTATTTTAAAATTTTTACAATTTCAGTTCTGTCATCATATTAATGACTTGACATTTAGCATACCAGAATTAGTATACTGGCTGTGAAAGATTTTGCAAGAGTTTGGGATATCTGCATTAAATAGTAAGTGGAGAGGAAATGGAGGGAAATGGAGGTACGCTCATTGAAATTATTTAAGGGTATTTTTGGTGTTCAGTGTTACAGTGCTACATCTTTCTACCTTCTTGGGAAATCTGGGATATACTTTGTTTTTATTTGCCTCTACACACACACACACAAAAGAAAAAAAAAGAAAAAAAAAAGCTATTATCTAAATAGATTAATTTGAATAGCGAAGTGTAGTGACAACGTATTAGGACAAGCCTTACGAATGTTTACATAGGAATGCAATCAAGAAACCCTTAATGCTTTACTAATGTCTCCTTGTTAATGTCTCCTTGTTTACTTTGCAGAATTTTTCCGAGAACTTCTTGAGAACGCTGAAAGGTCCTTAAATGATATGTTCGTACGGACATACGGCACACTGTATATGCAGAACTCAGAGGTGTTCCAGGATCTCTTCACAGAACTGAAGCGTTATTACACGGGAGGCAATGTGAACTTGGAGGAAATGCTGAATGATTTCTGGGCTCGGCTGCTGGAGAGGATGTTCCAGCTCATAAACCCCCAGTATCATTTCACTGAGGACTACTTGGAGTGTGTAAGCAAGTATACAGACCAGCTGAAACCATTTGGAGATGTACCCAGGAAGCTGAAGGTTCAAGTGACTAGAGCATTCATTGCTGCACGGACCTTTGTTCAGGGGCTGACAGTAGGCAGAGAGGTTGCAAACAGAGTATCCAAGGTAATCTGAAATCAGAGTTTCTTAAGTTTGAATTTGTTTCAAATTAATAGACAATCAAAATATGATTATGCTTGTTGTTTTTTTTTTTAAATATTGTGTTGATTTTTTGGGTTTATGCATGTGTGTGTGTGCTGGTAGACACATATTGAGTATGCAGGTAGAGATAACAGTTGTATTTCATTCCTTCTGGAGATATTATGGCAATACTGACTGGAAATCATTTCCCTGTGCTTGAGACGCAAGGAAATATTGATATACATCAATTTTATATCACATCATTAGTAATTCAAAACCAGCAACATATATAAAAGATTATGGTTATGATCAGAATTAAATTGCTTCAAGTAAATTTATGCTGCTTCTTTCTAGGACAGCAGAGCCCTCATAGCATTCATTCATCATGCAACTGGGCGGAGGATTTCATTAGAAATGTTTAGTTATGTTCTTGATGAGACCACTACTGACATCTCTGGAACTTGAGCTTTCCCTAAAGACAATTTGACTCACATTTGTGTTAGTTTTAATTATTTATCGATGCAAATATTTATGACAATTTTAGTCCTAGAAGGCTACGTATAATTAAAGCTATGTAATAAAAAAGCAACGCACACACAAAAATAATCCATTGGGTACCAGAAATGTGCCTGAATTACCTTATCTTACATAGTGTTTCAAAATCAGGTATACTTATTTCTGAATTGCTGATCCAATTAGATGTCTGTTCTGGGATCTGGCTATTTCATGGTTCTATATTTACGTAGTTCTGTAGCTTATTAATTCATAACACCAGCATAAGATTAAGTTAAGAGGGGAAAAAACAGTAGACGCACAATTAAATGCCTCCAAATAGGACAAAAGCAGCACCATTGCTGTAGGAATGGCCTACAGGGAATGGTTACACATCAAGCAGCAAAGGAACCCACACCAAGTATCATTGGCAGATGATTCTGGTCTGCAAGGAGACAAATTATCTCATGCTTATTAGAAAGTGAGTATCTGACCAGATGGTAAGCTCAGAAAACATTCCAATTTCCTACTTCAGTACATCCATTCCTTCCCCAAGTTCTCATCTCTCAATTATCACTGATTGATCTCTTTCATTAGACGGCTTCTTGGATGTTTGTTTTTGGTTGGTTGGTTGGTTGGCTGGTTGGTTGTTTTTTTGAGTGCTTGATTTCTGTAAGAAAAATCTTTTTTGCCATTTTGTGTCACAACTTTAAAAGAAAGAACCATCGAGTGCTTAAAAAACAGAATGCGCAAATTAAAAACCAAGGGTAACCATAATCTTTCAGAAACATTTATTCATTTTAGAAACGTTTTAGAAACATTTTTAGAATCTTTTCAGTCTGCTTTTCTAACAGCCCAATAACAAGTAAATGGCTCAGCTGGGTGAAGCTGGGAGAAAGAAACATTGATATCATCCTTATGAGGCCACGTATTCAAAGGATGATGGTTTAGTGGGCATGGTGGTGATGGGTTGACAGTGGACTTGATGATCTTAGAGGTGTTTTCCAACCTTAGCGAATATATATTTCCATGATTTTGTGATATTCTGAATTTTGAAGTGTTCAAGTGACATCCGTTATGAAATACTGAAATAACAACTTCAAGACAATAACTGTATACAGGATTTTGATGTTTCCCTTTTGCAATTGCAAGCCTAAGCTATTCCTCTTCATCAAAAGAACTATTTCTCTTCATGTAAATCACAGCAAGAAGGTGAAGTAGAGTGGCAGCTGATATAGCGTCTGATGTGCTCAACATGATGAAGAAACTCTGGCTTCTGAACTTTCCTTATCCTGTATGATGCGATAGTTTGCAATTGCAAATTCAGAAGCTACAGAGCAGAGCGAGAAGCAAGAATATGATAGAATTACACGGTCATTTTGCACTAAGAAGCTGGCAAATGAAACAGATAAACCTGGCTACCTAGCTAAAATTGAACTTTCTTCCTTTCAAGTCTTTCTGGGCTACAGAGTCACCTTTCGTTTTATTTCTGGCACTGCCAATTGTTGCAGTCTTTTCTAAACAATGACAATTAACATGAATTCCCAACCCATCTAGCCTGGTTTGAGGCAGATATGGCTGCTTAGACTCTGTGCACAGAATGCATAAATCTACAGCCCCAGGTTTTCTGTGAACAGCAGAGATGCCTTTGTTGGTCAAGCTTTAAGTGAAAATGCCTAGTTCTGGTATCACTGCTGTCAGTACGAATTAGATCTTGCTGTATAAGCAGGATCAAACTGTAGGAATTAAGCCACCTAAGTAATTAAATATATGTGTAATTTGTGAATCCCAAACATATTAAGGTGTTAATTGTCTGCTGAAATGTCACTTTCCTTATATATATCTGTATAAACATACAGAATGTTCAAGTGTCTCCTTTCTCTCATACCCCCCAAAAGGTTTACATATCTCTTGCTGGGTTCTGGGGACATAAAGCCTTCCAAGAATAGGAAATTATTAATTCCACCAAATTTGCTTCCACCAAATTGCTAAGTGATTCTAAGATCCTATAATGAGAATCATTAGCTCTGTATTCATAACTGGAGCCTTATCATAGTATCACTTGAAGATGAGACAGCTCAGTAATGTTCCTGATTCATGTGTGTCCATTCATGGGGAGGGGCAGGGTGGAGTGTTATTTGTTTGTTTTTTGACATTAAAGCAATGATTTTAAATCTTTTGAAATGCTTGATAGTTTATTCCAGATACAGTACAAGTTCTTTGCTTTATGAACATGTAAAGAGTGAAGCTCTAGTAGACTACATTCAGAACACCGTATTTGGTTTTGGGCCCCTACCATGCAAGAAAGGCATTTAGTTCTGTGGAGGCCACCAGTATGGTCAAGGCTGGAAAAGCTGCAGTGGGATGACAGAATGTGCGACTGAGACTTGTTCCACCTGGAGGAGAGGTGGCTTCGGGGTCACCTACCAGTTGTGCAGGAGATCCAGTGAAACACTTTATAGTGGAGAATGATGGGAAGTGATGGATATGAGCTGAAACAAGAAAGAGCTTCCAACAGGAAATCAGAGAGGCTGTGCAGTCTCCATCCATGATGGTTTTGTCCAGATTGTATAAAGCTCTCTAATATGACAAGGTCCTGTAGAGTCTGACCTCTAATCTTACCCTGCATTGAACAGCAGGTTAGACTGTTAATAAAATTAACATTTTTACTTAAGTATAAAATATGCTTTGATTGAATCACAGAATTGTAGGGGTTGGAAGGGACCTCTAGAGATCATCGAGTCCAACCCCCCTGCCAAAGCAGGTTCCCTACACCAGGTCGCACAGGTAGGCATCCAGGCAGGTCTTGAACATCTCCAGAGAAGGAGACTCCACCACCTCCCTGGGCAGCCTGTTCCAGTGCTCCGTCACCCTCACTGTAAAGAAGTTCTTGTGCACATTTGTGCAGAACTTCCTATGCTGTAGTTTCCGGCCGTTTCCCCTTGTCCTGCCTCCATTCACCACTGAAAAGAGTCCGGCCTCGCCATTCTGCCCCCACACCTTAGATATTTATAGACCTGGATCAGGTCCCCTCTCAGTCTTCTTTTCTCAAGGCTGAACAGACCCAGTTCACTCAGCCTTTCCTCATAGCAGAGATGCTCCAGGCCCTTCACCATCTTCGTGGCCCTCCGCTGGAATCTTTCCAAGAGATCCCTGTCTTTTTTGTACTGCGAAGCCCAGAACTGGACGCAGTACTCCAGATGAGGCCTTACCAGGGCAGAGTAGAGGGGAAGGATCACCTCCCTCAACCTGCTGGCCACGCTCTTTTTAATGCATCTCTTGGCCACAAGGGCACACTGCTGGCTCATGGCCAACCTGTCGTCCACCAGGACACCCAGGTCCTTCTCCGCGAGCTCCCCTCCAGCAGGTCATCCCCCAACCTGTACTGGTGCATGCAATTATTCCTCCCCAGATGCAAGACTCTACACTTGCTTTTGTTAAACCTCATCCATTTTTTTTCTGCCCAGCTCTCCAGCCTGTCCAGGTCTCTAGACAGTTGTCATTACCCTACTGCTGCTCAGAGCTCTAATTTAATCCCAAACAGACAATTACATATTCACTGGATCTTGCTTTAAAGTTAGCTGTCTAGTAACATGAAGTCAACACAGATTATGTCTGCATAGATCTGGGACCTTAGTGTTTGCTAGTTTTGCTTTTCTCTAAGCTCTTTCTGAGTGTGGCCACTTTCCGCACAATATATACTGGGATAAAGACAAGAAGAATTATTCTTAGTTTGACTTTACTTTTCACACTCACAAATTCATGCTACCAGCAATCAAAGTAGCTTATATACCAGGTATAAAGTGAAGCTTAGCGTAGGGACACCATTAGGAGCAGTTAGTGATTTTGTTAGTGACATCAACATTAAAAATTGGTGACCCAGCCACTAAGAACTTATTTCATTAATGCATTTAAATATGAATTATCATTTATTGCAAAATAAAAAAGAACATTACGATGCTTCTTTCCTCAGTACCTAGCACTGCCTATATGTCTGTCTTCTTTTAAATCAATTAAAAGCATTTTTCCCCTCGAGCTTATTAAATTATGTTGCTATCAGACTTCTTATTAGGACCCTGGTGATATATATGAGCAAAGTGAAGCAAATTCAGTAATACAATTATAAGGTTAAACCCAAGATTAGTAGTGAAGAGCAGTCGCTAGTAATTCCTGTGATTACTTCTACTCACAAAATGCTAGGCCACTGCTTTTTAAATAAACTGAATCAATATTCTTACAAACTTTGCTTTTCATGCTTTAAAAATAAACATTCAACTCTTTGTGAGAGTCATAAATAAAGGTCAATATTGAATGGCACACTGATTCAGAATGTAATTATTGCAGGGAAGGAGAAAAATATTACATGCTGATAAGTCAGGTAATTAAAAGCCAAAACACATAGCACTTTAATGGTGGAAAATGTGATTTGTGGGGTGTGACAGATAAAGAGCTACGTGACCTGTTTATTTAACATCACTGGCTGTTGAGACTTGCTAAAGTCACAGAGGGAAAAGAGATCTATGATGGATTGTATTTTTTATCAAACTTTTCTTCTTAGATCAAACAATTAATTTAGGAGCAACCAAGATAAGCAAGCATAGCTTTTATGACTGCTTCTGGATCCATTGTTTTAAGGTTTTTCAGTTATTCATTCTTGGAGTTTTGAGTTACTATATCTTTCCAAGAGTGGGATCATACCGTGACATGAATGGACCACATACTTCTTTCACTTCCTGTTGCTTGGCATTCCTTAGCCAGGGATTTCATGAATCAGCATGATTTTCCAGACAGAGACTTCTCAGATCTCGGAGTTGAGGACTACAGATTAGGGGTCTTGTGCATCCCCTGTATAAGGAAATGCTGAGAGACATGGGACTGCTCAGTTGGGGAGAAGAAAAGACTAAGAGGGGACCTTATTAACACTTAGAAATGTCTAAAGAATAGAAGTCAAGTGGATGGAACCAGGCTTTTTTTGGTGGTGGTCTGTGACAGAACAAGCCACAAACTGAAACATGGGAAGATAAACTTGAGGAAAATCTTCACTGTGAGGGTGGCAGAGCACTGGAATGGGCTGCTCAGAGAAGTTGTAAATCTCCTTCTCTGGAGATATTCAAAACCCACCTGGACAATTTCTAGAGTAATCTAACATGGGGAATCTGCTTTAGTAGGACATGGGGCTAGATGCTCTTCCGAGGTCCTTTTCAATACCTGTGTTTCTGTGACTTCTGTGTCATAAAAGGAGTGAATAGTATCTTTACTGAAGTGCTTTGTGGGAAGTGTCTTTTGAACTAAGGTTCTCCAACTGTTCTACAAATCTTTCCTCCTTTCAAGGAAAGGGACACAAACCAATTTAATATGCAAACATTTCATGGAAAAATAAACAATCATAAATTAGATGCCTTTCAGATGTCTCAGATTTACTGCACGTACACTGATCTATTTTCTACTTTATGTGCACTAGAACATCAGATTAATCCAGGTTAGCTGTAGAAAAAAGACTGATAATGGAACAGTCACTTCAGTGAAAACAAAATGGTTGGCAGGATGTCTGCAAAAACTGTGGTCTATGTCGTCTTTATTAGAATTGTCAGATATAATCCAGTCTGGCCGACCAGTTTCTTTGGTTTTTAAATTTCATTGAGTTAGCTTTGCATTGACCTTATTGACCTGAGTTTAAATCAGTCATCCTGCTCAGTAAAACATTTAGTCTGCTTCAGTATCACTGAATTAAGTCTATCAACCCAGGTTATTACTCAACACGTGCCATTTCACGACTCAACATTTGCAGCAGTCCTATCTTCTAGTTGGATTCACAGTACCACTCATAAGCAAACATCTACTGATACATTGATTACAGTGCTTTTGCTCAGTTTGTGCATATTTCTTAGTTGTCTATGGCACATAAGTTGTCCTCTAGTTTAGAGGTTTACTTGAAACTTCTACCTATATTGATTGAAAGTATTTTAGTTTAACATTACCATTTAACACTAAAAGGCCGATTTTATGCACAATTCCTTAGACTTATCATAGCAGTTGTTTTTCCTACTTGCAAAAGATGTTAATATGGAACCTGCGGAAGCTAAGTAGAGAGAAAACAGAACTTTTTCAGAGGAATTCTTAGAATAAACGATTGAGCCCAATATATGTCATGATATACAGCCAAGTCATTGCAAAAATAGTGGTGAAGAAGCAAAGCTCACCTAAGAGATTTCTGACACTAGTAGGTTTAGATCTTCTTTGTAATTAACCTTACAGCAGGTTTTAAGTGTTTTGCTGTTTTAGAACAGGTGAGTAAAAGAATATTCAAAAGAATCAAATAGAAATAGTAAGGAGATTAAAAAGTCTGAACTTTAAGCAATGCAAAGAGATACATATAATCTTTCAATATTCTGACTTCATAAAATGTCAATTTCTACAGATTGTTTTCATCCTTTTTCAAAGGCCACCTGTGGAAGTACTATTTTCCAATTATGATTTGATAAAAGCAATACATTTTATTTCTCATGTGAGCCTGAAGCCTGTGAAAACTAATAGGTTCTTCTGCCTTTAGTTTTCTACAAAAAACATTAGTCAATGAAATATCTGATTAACCTAAAACTTATCAGGAATACTAAAAGGACTTTAAATGTACATCTGCTTAAGTGCAACAGTCAGTAAAGTCATTAGCAACAAACTGAAAAAGTCAAATTTATGTGAGGCTTGAAAATAATGAAGCCTGCAATCAACTATGTGAATCTAACTACACGTCTAAGTTATTCAGAGGTTACAGGAAATTTGTTTAAATTGTCCACTTAGGTCATGCATCTCATAATATCTTACAAAAAAAAGAAAAGTTGATATTAATATCAGAATACAAAATAAAGTATTTCAGTGTCAAGAAGATAAGAATTCTGGTCATCTGTAAAATTGTAAACTTATCTCTATTCTCCATTCCTTGCCTCTTATGAGAACATTTTATACTACAAGCTTGCTGAGTTTTTTCTCCGTAATCTTTTCTGAAGATAAAATGTTGCTTTTTTTTTTTTTTTTTTATATAAAGAAGTCTCCTTTTTTCATCTTTTGAAAACCTCCAGGAAGAAAGGAAGGATTCAATCCTTGAGTAAAAACAGAATGTGCCAGACAGAATAACAGTAGAGCTTTAAATAAAGTTGGGAAGATTTAGTTAATCTCATTTATACATTCATAATGGTTTGCCACCCTTGCACAGCTGGCATACAAGGCTTTGCCATTTCCCAAAACCTCCACATGGTTTCTGCCTGTCAAAAACTTCCCCTTTCTTGAAAATAGTTTTGTTTTTAAGACTGCCCAAGATGTTTTGACATTCAGTTATGGTGGAAGTGTAAATTCAGGCCTTTGATTGCAGAAGATTTATCAATTTTACATGAAGTGGATTTATTCAAGAGGCATGTACAGACTCAGATCTTCCCCCCTACTTTTTTTACTACATCTTCCCCCCTATTTTCATTATTGCCAAGAAAAGAAATTGCATTCATACTTGCCTTTTGCACTTTTTCTCCCATTATCATTTTATGCCCAGATGTCAGTATTATCCCTGGACCCAGAACCAACATTTACAGCAGTATTTGGCAAGCTGACAAAGCTAAGCAGGAAATTCTCACTGCCCTGAGTAAGTGTTCCACATGCTGGGTTGTCTTGCCAAAGCATTTACAGTTCTCCCCACACACATACAAAAAAGCACTAACCTAGTTGTTCTGTTTCAAATGAATGTTTTATGCATCTAGTTGGTAGAAGGATGCCTTATTTACCAAAGTTGTGGATCTGAGTTTCACAATATTAGCCTTCAATGTTCAAATACAAAAAAAGAGCAAAATTTCAAACTGCATTCTACTCTTCAGCAATTTGCTCACTCAACTATACTGTCACTCACTCTGATGTTATGGCACATTGTGACATCTGCAATGAACCCTGTTTTTCAGAAATGACCCAAAACAAGTGAATGCATATGGATCTGAGCATTCCCCCTTCTCTGGGGAATGCAGTAACTGATCAGCATCTGTGGTGTCTTAGATGTATAAACCCAAGCCAGCTCAGGCAAGGAGCCAGGTCTAGAAAAGCTTTGCAGCTCAAGCAGTTTTTCTTGTAACTCTGTGGTGTTCAGTGTTGATGCAATGGGTATTTGTGCCAAAACAAATTTGACTTGTATTCACACTGAGATTATCTTTGGATAACGTGTAGCTAGTTTAACAGTTATTCTGGAATCCAAGACAGAGAAAGCTCAAGGCATGCTGCTTTTAGTCCTGGAGATTTTAAGCTAAACTTCAAGGAAGTATCCTGCTACCATGTAGAGTGTAGGAAGACAGAACTGAAGGATGTTCAGGAAGTTCTTAGCAGCACATTCACCACATTAAGATTCAGTTAAGTAGGAAAGATAAACATCTGTGTATCTTTCACCATCTCACATCTGTTCTTAAAAAAAACAATTCACATCTGCTATTAAAGAAAAACATACAGAAACTGTTGGACCACAAGACAAACTGCTTTTAGAATTTTCCACACTGATGAAAATTTCTGGGACTTCTCAGGTTGTTTCCTGTCCAACTGTATGAGGATAAGAAAATCTCTTGATTTTTTTGACTAGCAGTAAGCATTTAAATGTATGTAGGTATATAGAATATATCAACTGGAAATGAATGCAAGTCAAATTTTCACTTAAATTAGAATTAAAAGTTCGAGTAAATAATGTTTTCAGATTAATCTATGCTGTATGCAAAATCTTAAACTTCCAAAGAAGTTTATCTTAAGCTACCAGAGAAGCTGGCTGCCAGTTTCTACTACTGTGCATTTATTCTTCCTTCAGTTTTGTTTTAGTCTTTGTTATAGTCTATAGTTACAAGAATTTAAAAAGAAAAAAAGTGTCATAAACTAAACAATCAACAGATGCAATCAAATTCACTGATGATATAAAAAGTGTGAGGGGAAGGGGTTAATGTATATATAAAACCCCAAATGACTAACCAGTGTTATTTTTCTTCTGATCCCAAAAAAATCACCTTATATCTATATCTTGTTTTCAGTCACATTCCTCAAAAATGCTTCTGTGAGAAATGTCTTTCAGAGTTGGCTTAGTACTGAATGAGTGCGAATGTACAGTGCATATTTTTATATCCAAAGGTCGACTCTCTATTTAAGATTAATTCTCTGTCTCCATTCCTTTCTCCCACTTTTCCTCCTGAATCAGTAAAAAGTTCCACAGCCATTGACTTCAATCTGAACTTGATTAGGATCTGATTGTTCAGATATGTATAAAATCAGATACCAAAGTTTATTAAAGCAAAGTTCTTTGAAATGAGCCTAAGGAACTTACTGTAGGAAAATTACTGCTGAGTAAAATTTGATGGAATAACAAATTATGAGTCCAGAAATGACCATTTAAAGGCATAAGAACAGCACTACCAGTTAACATAGGTAAAATTACTGTAGACTATCAGTATACGCAGTTAAATTCATATAAAATTGTGATCGGTAAAATTTTGCCTATGCAATTTAGCAGAAGTTTAATAACTTTCTGAAGTATATAGGTTCATCTGCCACTACAAATTGTGGAGCACAGTCTCTAATGTTCCAAAGGGCAATTCCCTTGTACTGTGGCAATACATTACAAACAGAAAAGCAGAAAAGATTGTATTCATGAACAAGAACGTGAAAAAAAATTCACTGCTACAGCTGACTTGATAAATTCTTGCTCAGACAAATCTTACAAGATTTGTTTGCTACCTAAGGATCAGTACACACACAACATGTAAGGAAAGCACTGAAAATGGTATATCTGTGAAAACTGATTGGCATCCATCATCTGCTTTTCATCTCTTATTCATTTGTAAGAGTTTTACTCTGTAAGTTAAAACATCCTATGAATCATTTTTTTTAACAATAGCTATATAGAAGCAATACAAAGCATGATTCAAAAGAAGTGTTGACAGAAAAGGAAACTCTGCTAGAGACTAAACTTTTTAAAGTTTTGAACATTTCCCTTTTATCATCGAGTCTGCGGAGATTCACTTCTACAAGGACATTTCTGTAGGCAGTATCAATATAGTATGGAGGTTTATGAGCCAAGATACACATCAAAAAGAATTTTAATAAGCCTTGACAGATATATTTCATTAATAGTGCTGATGTAGTGAGGTAAGACCTATGCAGTGGGGTGTGTAAAGCATTCAGTTATGCTTACTGTTAGCTAAGATATAGCATGGAACAGACTGACATTTGGTAGAAGAAACAAATATGTTGAAGGTTTTTTTTTCTTTTTTCATGATCAGATATCTTTCCCTGGCAGATGTGTGTTGCTTCTTAGTAGGAGTATATATCTGTCAAAGATTAGCTCTCCAGAAAGTAATGAACTTACTGCTTAATCAAGTTAAGATTTGTTTCAAGATCATTTTCTGTTGATCTGTCTTTAGACAGGCATGCAGAGATTCAGAGTGGTATGTTGGCAACTGAAGCAGTGGAAGAACTCACCATGTTACATTAGAAGTAAATTGTACTGCATACCTTGCCAAGTCAATAGTATTGAGATCCACTTACCTGTGGTTAGGTTCAAACATACAAACAGAAAGAGAGGAATAGTGTTGGTCATATGTGCAAACTGCTGACTCTCACTGTTAGTCACGCTTATAAATACACCAGGTATTTATAAGGTAACTTTAGTTGTTAAACATATAATTATGGAAAACTTGCATACGCATGACAAGAATGACTACATTTGCAATAGAAGAAAGCCATCTGTGGTGTATTTCTTTTGAAAAGTCAGGAGTAGTGAAGATGCATTTCTTAAGAGCATAATGCTGGTTTTTGTCTATCTAAATTTTCTCTCATGTAGCACTGTAGTTGTTACTTCTTACTGAAATAAATGATTAAACCAATAATTGTAGTTTTTTTCTCAGAGAAGCTATATTCATCCAGGCATCCAAATAATGAATTAGTCAAACAGATTATGAATAAAGAATGAAATTAGACAGAATCAGCTTGAATTTCCTGAAGATATATAAAAAAATGTGTTGTTCTGTAAATCATTTTCTTGAAGTCATACTATTAAAACTGGTTTTACTGTTGAACTGAAATTACAAATATCCTCTTTAATCTTTTGCACCAGATGTATGGAGAGTATTCATTATTAGAATAACAAGATCTTGTAAATTGAAGAAGAGGTGACATGAGAAAGGAGTAAAGGGAGTCTGTGGTTTTATAAAGTTCAGCTACTGTGTGCACTTAGAATTGCAATTTGATTTTCTTAGCAATATTTAGGAAAAAAGAATCTATAAATTAGTGATGTTACAAAATAAGTTTGTAATAGGCAAGAAACACAGCAGTTAGTGCCTTCTTAGACAAATAATGCTTGCTTATAGAAATTTCAAGCTGCCTGTTTAAATTTCTGTCAGCATCAATATCATTGACTTACTATTTTCCCAATAAAGGAATCTATAATCCAATTCAACCAAGTTTGCTATGATTGCTGTCAAAGGTACAGTGACATTCACTGATTTTTTCCCGTGATCTAAATGTGAGGAATTTTGAGCAGTTGCCTGAAAAGAAATGATGGTCAAAGAGCAATAAGGTGAAGAAAAAAAAGAAAAAGATAAAAGAAAAAAGATAAAAGAAAATCACAATTCTCTATCTCTTTACTATAAGTGAAGTGGATCAGGAGACAATGACAGGTATCATCTGAAGGGCATCGAAGAACTGCTTCTGTCAATATTCATGTTAAGGTTTACTATTAAAAGATCTGAAACAAAACTGAGGTATTTGTAAGACCTTTGCGTGCCTTTTTTGTTTTCCCAGTATTAGATAACTTAAAGCAACTAAAAACAAACAAACAAACAAAAAAAACCCACAGAACTGAGTGCAGATAAAAGTGTTGCTGAAATATCACTGCAATTGTGCCTTGGAATGCTATAGTCCCCACAGCGTTATTTTCCAGTTACCCAGGTAAATGTGTCTAGGAGTATTATTAATTTTATTTTTTTACTCTGGGATCATACTTTTCCTTAGTTATTTTTGGTTTATTTGCCTTTATTGGGATTTTTTTTTTTTTCTTTTCCATAAGAGTTGATAGATTAGTGGGTTTTCCTTTTTGTTACAGAGCATGAAATGAACCTGGCAAAGGAATTACTGCTTCACTAAATACAAACAGCCATTTTTAGGATGTGCCTGAGCATTTTAATAAGTCTTGTACCAGAGCATGTGGTTTAGCTAATGAGAGAATTGACTTCAGATTGTTCCATAAATTGTATCCTGGTGTATTCAGAAAGCTATAAACTGATTTACTGTGACAGAAATCTCTTCTACCTCTGAAAGCTGTGGGAACAGTAGGCTGCATAATTTGAGTCCCATTTTCAGTACATTTGAAAGGGAGCTTTAGTTGGAACAAGTAGCTTACATTAGCCTGGCCATACTGTGAAAAAGGAATTAAGTATTTGATCGCGTAATCTCTTCTCTGCACCCTTTATCAGTCATCCTACTTCATGGCATATTATTCCTAAGAGTATGTAAAAGTTTTATTAGTCTGATATTATACATGACTAGTAATAGAATTTCAAATACATACTCAAGAATAGAACTTCAAATTGTGTGAAACAAAAAAAGAAGTACTTATTTGTGTTAAAAATTACTTTTTTAGTTAGAGATTAATTAGTCAAATTGAAAGAATTTTTACCTCTTTGTTTCCAAAAGAAATAGAACAGCGCATTCCTGTTTCCCTTATGAACACCACAGAAATTTTAGCATATATTTCTCATTAGGAGAAAAGAAATGTCTCTGAAGCCTTACTAAACCAAGAACTTCAGAATTTTAGATGAAATCTGACCTTTACTGACTTATTTATTTTTATAGAGATTTATTCAGAATTGTATTTCCATAAAGACGAGAGCCCCTTAAGTTAACTCAAGTACTCTGGGTCATTAAGCAAAAAGCTGCTACGTTCTTGCACAGAATTCCAGCTAATCCTTACTTTAGATTAATTTAGGTATGAAAGTTTGGAGTGTATTTGCCAAAGGCTACTTCAGTGAGCAATGAAAAGTGATGTGTCTTCAGAAAGAAATTCCCATCTTCAGTCAAGTGAATTGACCTCAGAAAGTTGCTATCTTTCACCACCAACTCTTCAAGTATTTTCTTTCTTTAGATTCCTTGGTGGGAACAAATCCAGTTTATCAATATTAATATGCAATGTAGGATTATATAACTATTAAAGATTGTTAGAATTTTAATCACTAAATCTTACATTTATATACTTCCTCTTAATAAATTAACTTAAATGCAATTTTTATAACATTTTATTCAATATTTATAAGATAGTCATCATGAACATGATTTCTGAAAAAACACACTAAGACAATGATTTTCTGTAGAAATAAAAGACATACAATTTTAATGTGTTAGATGATCACTAGCTGAAGTTTTCTATTCTTCAATAAAGGATCCAAATATCTGGCAAGGAAATATCCAATAAAAATACTGAGTCTGAGAATAAGTCAACCATAAACTTTGTTTCTTAAATTCAGGTATGAAAATAATATTTAATAATGAAGATGTTGGCAAAAATAAAAATTTATCAATGCTAGAAAAACGTCCTGAATCTCATAACCTGTACAATTAACAATTTTATTTAATCAGACATAAAGATTAAAGTGATGACATAGACTATTTTTGTGTTTCTAGCCATTAAACTTCTGGAGTAATATATTTCCTGTTTCTATCTTGTTCTGTCTTTCACATTGTCCTTGTTCCTCCCCCACATCTCAGATACCTCAAGCAGTAATTAATAACCGAGGAGTTTTGGTTTGGTTTTCTGAAAAAGGATTTCTTGATTTAAAAAAACAAGTTTGTATGTTTTTTTGACTGGGAGTACAATTACTTCCAATCAACAGCATATATATATATATATATATATATATATATATATATATACACATACAAATTGCATATTTGATCCAGTGTTGGATCTGCTGCAGGAGAGTCATGTACTAGGTCAAGTTTGAGAAACATTTTTACACGGTACTGTTGTACCCCACTTGTTGATCATATAAAGCAGCTTTTAGATTTTAATCATCTTTTTACTTTGGTGTATTTGTGGTTAACACTGTGCAATTAGCACAGAGGACTCTGTACTACTTACTTACATTAAAAGCATCACATTAGCAGGAGTGTTAACTGTCATGGGAATACAGTTCTTGTCTATACAACTTAAGAATTTATATTGCTAGAAAGGTTTCTAAAACACTACTTTAAAGAGTTATG
The DNA here is from genome assembly GCF_951394365.1 of Tetrao urogallus. Lineage (NCBI taxonomy): Eukaryota > Metazoa > Chordata > Aves > Galliformes > Phasianidae > Tetrao > Tetrao urogallus. Next base: position 49,165,558 of record NC_136813.1, read on the forward strand.
TAAAAACTTACGTAAGTACACACAAGAATACATAACTTTAGTTGACAAAAAAAAAATTATAACAGAGCTAGTGAGATATGTACAGTGTGAGTAATACACCTGCATAAATTGCTTTTTTTGTGAAGCACTACTTACTATCCCGTAATCAGTAATATTACATGCTTTGACTAGTTCAGTTTCCTCAAGGTAAATGTTATATGCGAATCCTGGGCTTTGTTACCCTGGTTTATCTGTGCTTGAGACAGTTTTCTTCTATGAATACATGTTGTGAGCACTGGTGGATTGCATTCTTTGTTGCATATGCTGACATGCTGTACACCCTTAACAGGCTGCCCTGGGTACCTACAGCAATTCAGTTATGTGTGGTAGAGTCAACTGCCTGAACCCATCCTGTCGTCTTCTTGTCTTGTTCATTTCTCTCATTTTGGCTCAGGCACTTGGCACTGACATGCCACTCTTTCAAAAAACAATACTCAACATGCAGATGAAATGGCTTTGGCAGTGCAATATACTGTCTCCACCCTTACCCAAAGCTGACTGGCAGCTGTGTCATAGAAAACTGGCATCTTACCTTACAGGTGGCATTATGCCATCCATAGGCAATCAGGAGACTCAGCAGCAAAATGATCACAAATGAATATCAGCTGTTAAAATTCAAGAATCAATTCTAAGTCATTGGGTTGCTAGAAGCATCAAGTCTTTACTGCTAAATGCAGAAGTTTCTATTGCACACAGCTTGATGTCTTTCACAACAGTAAGTCTAAATTAAAGAATAATCTTCCACATAATATTTAGAATCATAGAATCATAGAATTTATAGCTATCTGTGCTGTTTCACGATTAGATGGAGAGATACAGCTTTCAGGAACATTTTGCATTGAAAAGTCAGAAAATGTGCTAGATGTTTGCTTTGCTGTACAAGATTTTGAGAAGTAGTCTGTGATCAGAAGTAAAATAGGCTCTTACTGGCACAAATAAATTCATATTTCTTACAACTGTGTTTTCAGAATGAAAGATAGGAAATAACTAGTTGATTTGCGTACTGCCTCTAGTACTGGGTACAGATCTTACCTTCTTAACCAGGAAATCAGAAGGGGAGAATAGTGCTAGAAATCATATGACAGGCAAACTTAAATACCATTAGAAAATGTGATTTTGATATGAGAAATAAGTAGTCATATTTACTGACTTTTAACAGATTTTTTTTTTCTTTTGAAATGGAGCTTTGATGGAACTTTGAATTAGTAAATCTGAATGCTAAAATGGGTTCAGTTCAGCTATAATGAAGGTTCACTGAGCCAGATCCCCTATGCTGATCTGTCTGCAGCTGGATGAGATATTTGTAATTAGGAGCTAGATACTGCACCGAACATTTCTGGAGACTGAGAAACAAGAACAAAATTCAGTTCTTTTTCCCATAATTCTGTAGAGATTGTAATGCTAAGAAAAGTGGAAGACTTGTCTTTGATTTTTTTTTCTTACCAGATAAATATGACTCTGAATGCATGTAGCTGGCTGAAATGTTAATAACACAATGACATTTTTGCATACTGTATTTTCAGACTAGAAAAGAATTTTGATTTATCACACAGTTTTTAGGGCAATTTTATTTGACCTTTTCTAAATACTACATCCATTTATCTCTGGGCAGCTGATAAAGTCTCTTTTTCCTGTGACACTATAAAATCTGAAAACCAAGGTTGTTTTATATTACTGGCCTCACATATTTAGTTATGTTATTAATAATTTGTTTCAGACTTAGCCTTCTTAAGCAGGCTAATGAATGAAATGTCCCCCAGAATTTTTGCCAAAGTTATTGGAAATTTTTAATTTACTGTCTAGCACTTTTCCTCGGTAATTTTAGCCAGTCAGACCAGCTGTATGGATAAGAAAAGAAGTATAGGGGACTAACTTCTGGCTTCAAGTTGCATGGATTAAGTCTATATTCATGCTCAAACTAAATTATTTTCTTCTAACTGGAATAAGGAAGTTTGGGACTGATGCGGGGCAAAACCAAAAAAGGCAATGGTATGTGCTGGTTTCTAGCACCTCTCCCTCCTTTCACAGGAATGTGTGTTATCATGGTCACTGTGTCAATTCTCAGCTGGTCTTTGCGTTGAGGAGAAATCTCCCAGTGCGGTGTGGAGGTGCACAAGAGCCCTCTGTGAAAGGAGGTACCCAAATCAAGGCTCTCCTCCAGCTGCTTCAGAAATCTCTGGCATGCAATCTCTTTGCAGTGTAAACCACCCACCAGCACAGTGTGAACTTTGTATGAAATCTTTGGATGCTTCAGCAGCTGACTAATTCATGAGAGGGAAAGAAAAAATTGTCAATGCTTAGCTCACAGCCCATTCATTCTGAAGTTATGAGTATTCAGTTTTTAAAAAAGCGCAAGACCAATCATTTAAAAAAAGAATGAAAATATCAGTAGATGGAACTACCTTAATTTGTCACCCCTTCTTTCACAAAGTCAGCCCATGCTACTAAGCTGACAAGGGGAACTCAGCATGAGAATTAGCTATTTGCCAAATTTTCCAGGCCTTTATTTCAAGAAGTGGAGATGGTGCTAGTTGCAGGGAGGGGACCACACTGAGATGACGTGGAAGTGATATTGTGTGAGATTAAGTATTCCACCACTAAGAGCATTGATAGGAAAGGAATGCTTTCTCCACATTATTCATATTTGGGCCACTGAGCCTTTCTCTCAAGAGAGATGTCATGACAATGAATAAGTCTGGTAACATTTTATACCAAAATATAGTTCGGATTTATGGCCTTTTCAAAGGTATCCTCACAAGGAGAGGATTACAGTTGTCATTTATTTTCCGTTTTGAAGACAGAGATGAGGTTCTCCATACATTTCTTGATCCACTGTGTAAATTATACTGCTGTTACCAAGAGTTTACAAGACCTCTAAGGCTGACTAACAACCCATAAAACAGTGATACGAGAGAGCATCCTGTTAAGAACAAAGAAACTATAAAATGATCCAGATGCAGCTGCATCTTACATATGCTGGCAGTTAAATATCTTGCAAATGCTGTTGACTCCTCTTGAATGCAGTTTTTGTTAAATGTACACTATTCCTATTTGTATGCAGTGGTTATGTAAATTTCTTTTTGTAAGTTTTTCTTTTTCCTAGCAAATTAGACTTGTGTACAAGAGATCTTGATGATATTATGGTTCATAGGAGGAACACTATTGTGCATAAAATATTATAGAGGCATGACAATCAATGCAAAATAGTATTATAGATCTTAGGTAGATGTCAGAGACTTTTATCTAGTTCAATAGAAATAGAAAAATATCAATAAACTTTTTATCTGAATGCTTTTATTGCTCTAACCCTATTCAGTGAGAACTGCATGGTTTTTGTATTTGCTGTTTTGCTAGTTTGTAATATAACTATGTTGACTTTGCAAATTATTTTGACAGCAAAAAACCTAAAAGCACACTTCAGCTTTAATTTTTTATTACTTTTATGAAGAAAAAAAAAGGATTACTAAAGCTAAATCTTTCCTGTTTTAAATAGAAAAGATGGTTCTTTTTGACACAAATATTTGCCAGCAATGGCACTAGCATGATATTTACAATAAACTGATTGAAAAATATGATTAAATTATGGAGACTGATGTTCTGCTAAAATGAAATGATTTTTGAGATAAGCTTGAATCTTTCTAATTGAAGTCGCTACTCTGTCATTGCAATCAGTAAATTAAGATTCACTCTTGCATATTACATAGCTGCCACTAAAGCTAAGAGTTTTAAAAGCAGATAGAGATTTAGGAAGCTTGGTCTGAGACGCTGCAGAAGTGAATAGGATTTTCTTTAAGTGTAGACTTTGAAACCTTCATCATGTCACTTCTCAAAAGTTTAATAGAAATAACAGATAGATAATAGAAATAATAGAGATAATAGAAAGCAAACACCTTTTTTTTTGTTCTAAATTACTTTTAGCTTTAAAGCAGACACTTACTGCTCTAAATTAATAGCAGTTCCTTACTTCAGGGAATTACAGGTTATATACCTATCTAGATCTCTGATCTGTATTTGTTTCAATAGTCCTTGTGAGCTGACCTGGTAGTTTGGGAAGGTTTTCTTTCTTTGGAAGTGTCTGCATTTTTACCTGTAATAGTCTCACAGCACAGATTTTTATCCAGAGTGATTTGGCAGCAGGAAAACTAGAATGGGGTGTTTTAAGAACCAGCAGCTTGGATTAGAGAGATGTCAGAATACAGTTCGATTTATTTTTCCTTTCTGGCTTGTTCTTACTTGTTTTATTTCTGCTAGGTCAGTGTAAGCTAAAGACATTGAGCAATCATTAATTAACTATGAATTGTCATACCTAAATTATTGAGCTAATGTCCTTAAAAGTACTGAATCTGATTTCTGTAGTGTAGAAGGCTTATGACTTCTAAGGTAAAGCACTAAAAACATGGCTTTTCACGTGACTATTTGTAAAATACATGGAAAAATACAGAATGATCAAAGGAGGTTCTTTTAAAATAAATGAAAAGTACATAAGCTATTTTATTTCCAAAAATTTGAAGATAACATCTTTCTGACTCAACAAGGATGCACTAGATGAAAACATATCATATGCTGAGAGATAAAGAAAATAAAGAATAAAACAAAAATGAGTGAGATCGCTCAGATTCAGATGGATGTAACAGAACTATGTTTAGTTCAGTCTGAAAAGGTTGAATTGAAAATGTGTTGCCGGTGTCCTTGCATCAACAATCCAAGAAAGATACTGAAACAATGGTGAAGGCTCAGAGAAATGCAATAAGAATATTTGGAAGGAACTAAAATATACCTCATAAGAAGGGATTGAAGAAGTCTGGGAATATGTTGGGAACAGCAGTGTGATGATTGAAGAGTTTTGCTTTTAATTGACAAAGATTCATGAAGATCCTCTGGCTGCCTTCTGCCTACCGAAACTAGGCAAATTTGGGCACTATTCAGTACACACATTTTAAATTATGAGGGTAATTATCCACAGAAACAGCTATTCAAATGCTATGATGGCTTCTCTAGCACTTGAAATTTTAAATATTAAATTGGATATTTTTCAAAATAGCCTTTTTTCATAAAGCTCCACTGCATTTCTAACCTAGTTATTTGACTTGAAGTAGGAATTCATTCCAAGACTTATTGGCTGTGTTTTGCTAGTCTATAAAGCAGATGCCTACAACAGTCCCTTCTGGGTTTAAAATCCTACCAATAAAAAGGATGAGAACTGAAGAAAACTACTTTAATAAGGTCATGTGCAAATTTAGCCTGATCACACTCATTTACAAAGTATTACAGATGCACTTTGAGCACCCAGATAAGAGAGCACTGAATAGATTCAGTGAGGAATACTTGTCTTGAAGTTGTTTTGTTCATTCTTTTTTTTTTAAGTGTTTGAATCCTGTGTCAGGAGCATTTAAAGACTTACCCCCCCTCAAGAAATTTAATTGTCTGTGATTTAGTAGTTGTGTGATGTAAGTGGGCTGTATTTGTTATTAAAACATTATTTAGTTTATAACATGTATAAATTGTCAGTCTTATACTACAGACCCTGTGTGTTGCATGCTATACAACCACAGATTTTTCCATTCACAACTTGCATGTGCAAAGGGACAGATCTCCATCTTACTTTGTTCTCATAACCATCCCAGAACAGATTCTATCACTGAAAAACAAAGCTTTTGTTGTTTCTAATTCAAGGAGATTATTTCTCAACCAGGCTAAATGGATTTTATCCACTGTGTCCAGAGCCCACAAAAAACAAAATCCCTTCCTACTGCTTTTAATTTCATTATGTAATATAGATCCCTTGATGATACAGGGCATGATCTCCAGGACAAGACTGTGGGCCTTCTTCTCAATTGAACAGGAGTTGTGGAGCTGTATCACAGAGTATAACCCAGATTAAAGCAGAATAATGCACAGTTGGGATTTTCAAAGCTCATGCAAGTTTGGAAATATTACATAGGAAATCATACTGTCCAGTAAGTGGGGCATGCAAGGGCATCCCTATATGCACGAGGAAAGCACTGAAAAAATATTGATATGACCCTTGCTTGGGAGAGAGAGAGAGAAAAAAAAAAAAAAAAAAAAAAAAAAAAAAAAAAAAGTAAACTCTTACTCTTTCAGTTCAGATCTGAAATCTTTTTAAAAAGCATTTTAAGCCTTTCTAAAAACTGCAGGTTTTCCTTCCTCCTCCAAGTTTATGAGTTAACAACCTTGGTACTTAAACTGTGTTATCTAATGAGATACACATATTTCTTGTTTAGCGAGCCATCTCACGCAATACTAAGTGCGCAAGCAGCCTGTTGGATTTAAAAAATGGTAAAATAGTTATGGCATGTCTCCATTAAGAAAAGATTAGTTTAAAAGATATTTAAAATATGCATTTAGCACTGGTGACTATACAAACAAGGATATTTGAAGGAGAGGAGCAATTCGTTACTTATGAAAGTTGGATTATGGAATTTGAATATCGTTTATGATACCAAGGTTTAAACAAATATCAATGTAAGTATATGCCCCAAAGTCCTTATGAACATTTAAATAAGTGACATAAACCTCAATACTTTAAAACATCAGATCACTTATTTCAGCACTAATAATGATACAGGAGATTTGAACAAGAAATTTGCTATTAAATATATTAGTTAGAATATTAAAATTACTTCTGTAAATGTCATTTCAAATATGTCTGGATATTGAAGCAATCTAATCCATACAGTAAAACGTGATCTTATATTACACTGAACATCTTGTGCTTGCATCTGGGAAGCCTTTAAAGTTTTCAGTATTTTCTTACTCTTTTTAGCACAAAAATTATATAATAATAAAAGATTATATTTGGATTGTTTGCTGAGAAGCAGAAGGATTTTCTTCACACTGAAAGCAACAGCAAGACAGAGCCTCTCTGGGTGACTGTAGATGCTGAGTTACCAAATTGAAAATACCTACATATTTGGAAATACTCAATAGTTACTCGAATGCATACTTCTACAGAGATTTTGTGAATGCTCTAGGCTCAACACAAAACAGTGTTTTTGGTTCTCTGCTCATTATAAAAGGAAATGAAAGGTTGAAATTGTTGAAAAATATGTGATTGACTTCATAGCAGCTATTCTTCTTCAATGTATTTTAAAGCAAAACTGTTTGAAATGTCATTAAATACGAATAAAAAAAAGAGTTCAGCTGTTTCTTACAGGGTCTTTGTTAAATAAGCCAAAGAGAAACAAGATAAGAAAAAAAAACAACAATATCAAACTCTGTTTAGATAATTTGATATTATAATTGCACAAATATTCATTCACTTCACATATTCATTCTTTCACAATTCTGAATTTGAAAACTAGTTCTGCTCAGTGAAGTATTAATACATGATTCATTAGCAAGGGAAGAGGAAAAAAAGGGTTAGGTTAGATAGGGAGAGGAAGTTAGGTTAGATATTAGGAGGAAGTTTTTTACAAAGAGGGTGGTGACGCACTGGAACAGGTTGCCCAAGGAGGCTGTGGATGCCCCATCCCTGGAGGCGTTCAAGACCAGGCTGGATGTGGCTCTGGGCAGCCTGGTCTGGTGGTTGGTTACCCTGCACATAGCAGGGGGGTTGAAACTGGATGATCATTGTGGTCCTGTTCAACCCAGGCTATTCTGTCATTCTGTGTAAGCGGCACTAGGGTACTTGATGTGATCCTTCCCAGCATCCAGCCTTTTGTAATAAAGTTTACACCTCTGGCCAATTCACACAGCCCATGTTTTTCTGAGGTTTTTTTCAGGCTATGGAGGTTTGCATTCAACACTACCATCTTAAAAGGCAGGAATATAATGTATCCACAGGATATTGCAGGATGTGGTTATGTTGTTCCTTACAGAGATGCAAGCATATCTTATTTGTCTTTGAGATCCTTTATTCCCAAGCTCTCTCTGAACAGGAGCACTAATTTTGTCTCATTATCCTGATACAAGGCTCTGTTTACAGTGTATATTTGAGTAAACGTTCAGCTGTGGGCTGTGGTCCTACCAAGTAGAAATGCATCCAAAGTGAGCAGGGAGGCAGATGGTAGCAGGTTCTCCAAGTTGTGACAATCATCAGTAACTGTCGCTTTTCATATCAGACTGAACAGTTTTCTGTTCCAGATGACTTTATTTAATTGCTTGGATTTCACCCTTATTCCTGCTCACCAAGGTTGCTGGTTAGTTTGCAGGATCAGTGTGGGAATCAAACCTTTGTGCAGTGGGGCTCAGGTGCCAACCAGGATTCTGTAAAATGGGTTCCTAGCCAAGACAGGAGCTTGACAATGCTCATCCTCTTCCTTTATTTTGTACCTTTCTGTCTCAGACAGGAAAAAAGGCATGCAGATTAAGACTGGAAGGTTGGAAAATGCTCTTCTAGTGACTTTCTCGAATCCACTGGAAATGGACAGATGAGAGTTGAGACTCTCCAACACTGAGAGTGTTGGAGCTTGACATGAGTATCAGGCTTGCCTTGATGACTCCAGAGGTTTTCTTGGTTAAGAGTTTAGTAATCAAATAAGAAATTAAAGCCCAAGTGGATTTAAGACCAAGCAATAGTATGACTGTGGCCCACTGCACTGGCAAATATTATAACACTACACATATATAAAATTGTACATATTCTGCAACTATCAGATAGTATCAGTTTCCAGCCAGGACTATTCTCCTTTCCACCTCTGTTTTCATTTTTGCTTGCTACTCTCCTCTCCTCATTCCTTACATTTTCTCTTTATTTTATGTAAGTTTTATCTGACATTTAATCCTCTAAGTATTCCATTACCCTTACTCATCTCACAAACTACATATCCAGCCTTGTCTCAAGCTATATTTTTTTATCAGCTTTATCCATCTGTTATTTACTCTGCTACTGTAGTCTCTAATGACTCTGACTGTAAATCCTCTGATCGCAACTGGGGAGTATTTTGGAAAGTAACTTTCACACTGTGAATAAGCTTTCTTGCAATATATTTTTTTCCAACATAATATCCTCTGACACTAGAAATACACCATATACTGGTGTATTTCTTCATTTATTTGTGTTTGGTTTTTTTTGTTGTTTGTTGCTTGTTTGTTGGTTGGTTTTGGTTGTATGGCAATAGCTTTTCTTTCCACAAAGCTTTCCCATGCACGGGGGGTTTCAGGTTGGATATCAGGAAGAATTTCTTTCTCAGAAAGAGTGGTAATGCACTGGAATAGGCTGCCCAGGGAGGTGGTGGAGTCATCATCCTTGGAGCTGTTCTAAAACTGTGAAGATGTGGCACTGAGGGACATGGTTGGTGGGCAATATTGGTGGTAGATGGACAGTTGGACTAGATGGTCTTTTCCAACCTTAAAGATTCTATGATTCTCTTTTTCTAACTAGCATGGATTTTTCCTTAGCTCTCTACTAATTATAGATCTCATTTAGATAGACCTTTTTTATACTTTCTTAATTCTCTCATCATCTATCCTCACTGATCATTTTGTGCAGGTATTTCTGGAGGGGCTATTCTTTAGAGTTGTCCTGTGTTGTAAACCACTGTGCTATTTGCATGGGTTTTTCTTGTTTTTTGCTTTTTGTTTTTTGTTTTTTTGTTTTTGTTTTTGTTTTTTTTCCAGTGCTTTTTTATCATTAAGAGAACTATAACTGCTAAATTTCAGTCAGAAGAATTGTGGAGATAATTTTTCTTAACTTCAAGATAAAACAATTTTTACAATATCAATGTGAAGTGTTTTGGATCTCACTTTATTATTTTCTGCCTTTCTTCACCAAAAAAAAAGTCAAGTAGTAGTACTTCCATCTTGTTATTCCTCCCTCCAACGAACAACTGTCTCTACTGTAGGTGGTAGTTAAGATTTTTTGTCCCACTTTATGTCGATTAAACTAGTGGGAGGAAATCATGTCCTGGCTAGCTGCTTTGTATATAGCCTCCTTCACTATTAGGGCAGTGAATGGGTTGCACTTGAAGCTATGTTTTCTCTTCTCCACTTGAAGGTCAGTGGGGCTGTCTGATTGATAGACAAAATCTTTGACCACTGCTCTCATGCAGTTCAAAATTTTCCTTCTCAGAAGGAAATCAAATCAGGAGCAAATTGAATCTGCTTTAAAATAATAATAATAATAAATCTGTCTTTTGTGCTACTTGCAAACCAGATAGACTGAGCAAGGATGGCAGAATGTGACAAATTATCTGCTGAGTGGGAAGCATGTAATGGTTATCAAGACTCAGTTAAAATTGATCTTTTAGTAAATAATAATGGATACACAGTGAGATCATGAAAAGAACTTACTCAGATATAAAACTAGAAATCAAACCAGTAATTTCCTGACATAGATCAAAAACTAAACTTGTAGAAGTTTTAAATGCTAGCCACTCTTGAAATTTCCTGTGTCACTTAAATGAACATGTTTTTTTCTGTTCAGCACTAGGGATATCCTCACAAAAATTAACCGTTTAATTTCTTACTCCTACCAAGTTATCAGGTACTATAAGTATGGATATTCACATTTACATATAGAAATCCTTCAATTCATACTTTAATCTTCTAATTTTCCATTAAATATGGAAAATTATCACAATCCATTAAAATAAGAAACTTCCTTTATTAATTTTTTTTTTCTAAACTAAAATATTTTAATTTCTTAATCTGTGTTGGTAATACCTTCAAGAACAGATATGCAATAAAATAGGTAAAGTAAGAAAGTAAAAATATAAGTAGATTACAAATCATAGGAAAGGCACCACTTTTCCAACAATGGTGTCTTATGTTCGAGCATCTTAAAAGTATTTTTATTATGCACAGTAAAAGTGACTTCATTTCCACAGGTACTGAAAATTTGTCACCACTGATGATAACAAAGCAAACAGGGCTTATTGTTTTTGAAAAGCAGATAATACTTACTAGAGGAGTACAAATATAATGTTTACCTCTTTCTGCATAAGACAACAGTGGGGCCAAAAAGAATCTCTTGCAGAATCTCACTGAAGTTTCCTACTCCTTTTTATGCATACTATTCCTAGCTTTCAAATATGGTTCTGACCCTAGAAATAGCAGATCAGTTCTTTTGAAACTGAACTCAATAGTTATTTTAAGACTATATCTACACTCAAAGTGTGAGCAAACTCACCTAACACAGGTCAAGGTCAGCAGTCATCAAGGTAGATAATCGCTTAGAACATACAATGAAAACTCTCAGAGGCACTATCTTCCTCTTTCTCTTTAATGGAAGGAGGTAAACAGAGAGATTTTCCTTCTCTGGTACAACAGTCAGGCATGGGAACTTCAGTATGGGAAATCCCAAAGTTCAGAGGCAGCCTTGATGTCCTCAGAAAAAATAGAGAGATTTCATTTTCACATACATGTATTGTCATTTGTACTTACTGAACATGAAACATCTATGATATCTGGAGGAGATCTTGCTTAACCAGTTCTGAAGATTTTTTTGCTGATTTTTGCTGAAATAATGTATTGATTGGATCCTGTGTTATAACATCTAGAAAGCTATCTCCAGCTGTATTTGAAAACAGTGTTCATGCACCATCAAATTTAAGCAAAGCATGCTCACTCATTTGCATATTTTGCATATTTATAAAAACATTACTGGATCAGTAAAAATCTGGGTACAGGTCCCCTGTAGATGCAAACAAGCCCAGATACTTTGATTTTAGAAGACTTAATTAGATTGACCTCTGCTGAGATTCTAGCCAGTTACATTTAGCTGAGTATTACATTAAACCACAAAAAGGCAGAAACATGATGTGGCAACTGTTTTATATCTTCTCTTGAATAGAGTCTGCACAATGGTATCAATTTCAAATCCACAAAATTGTAAAAGCAAAAGAGATGGGATAAAGCAGCACTGGACCATGAAACAAGACTGAAATTATTTCTAACAGACTGTACTGGGACAGAACCAGTTAAAGTTGCCACAGTATCTGAAGTTTCATCTCTGTGTCCACCATACAAGTGACATAGGACTCTGCTGAAATGTTATTCCATGATTTACTTTCCAACTTGCAAGGCAGCTGGAGAATCTCCCTGTGTTTTAATGAAAACAAGCAGCTGGGTAGCATCACCTCCTGGAAAACAGTGAATTCTTACTTCATGAATACTTATGTATTTGCTTATACCAGGCTGAAACATGCTTCATGCTGTTGAAGCAACAAACTCCACTTCCCAATACATTTTCAGCACTACTAGCAGAGCTACATGAGCTATGCTGATACTGCTAGCTAATAGCCAGCCCCAAATTGATCCCCAAAGAGCATGATACCAGCCAGCTGGTGTCTGTGCTGCTTACCAACCCTGTGCAGATGGCACCAGCCTTGGAGACACAGCTAAGGAGAGGCTTCACTGCACTGTGAGACTGCTCAAGATTGCGCCCTGCCCCTCCTTCATTCAGTAGTTTACACATTCTTGTAGCACTTTGTGTATGTTCTCTGTCTATACTTATGCACCTGGAGATAAGCACGTTGATTACTATTTGAATAATCTTAATTAACATTATTATAGACATTTGCTGGTACATATATGCATACATGCACACTTGTGCATTGAGATTATTCATATGGTTACCATAAGTCTAAGAGTGTTATGGTAAGTAGAAGGAAATACTGTGTTACTGATGTAACTCTTTCATATGTTAATAGATTTAAATTCTGTTTATATAATTGGACATCATCAACTTGAAAATCTCACTTGCTTCTAAAAGCACTTTTATTGTTTCAAGCCTTACATGAAATTAATGTAACTGTAAGGTAACAGAGGTTGAAATATTTGATCTGCTGTTCTGTTTATTTAGTGTGTTTGACAGCTTTTCACTTATGGAAGGTTTCTTCAGCTAGTCAGCATCACCTTTGGTCATAGACATCTTGCTGAAAACAAAGAGAAAAATCAGTTGGGATAACAATTTTTGCCTTTTTCTCTTTACTACCTGACTCTGATCAAGGAATATTTTTAAGCATATCTTTAGGTGTAACCAGGAAAAAAAATGAGGAAACTTTTATTATTGCTGTTTTAAAAAAATCTGTGAAGTTCTACACAGTTTAGACCCATTGCCAAAGCAATTCATGGGCAGATGTTGTCCTTGAAACTATTCTTAACTCATCCCATGAAACTGATTCAATTTTAATTTGATAATCTCCCTTTAATGGTGTTTATCGTACAGTCAGTGCTAGTTAATAGGAATATTCACTTCTTTGCCAGGAGGTGGTTTCTTGTAAGGTATTTAATGGATATTTCAGATGTCATGCCAGATATTATGGATACGTGAGAATTTACTATTATCTTCGTATATGAGTAGGTCCCTTGAATGTCTTTTAAATTTGAGGAAACATTACATTATCTTTCAAATATGTGAAGAAGACATTTCTATCATTACAGATTAAACAATTCAGCTTACATTTCTTCCAGCTGTACAGCTGAAAATGAGCATTGTTCTACAATTATGTTAGCTTCTCATTCCTATTATGTAGCAGAAGGGGATATTTACATTTTTTTCCATCATAATGAACTAAAAGTAAGCCTCAGAAAATGCTTGCATTCGTTGGAGATGACCCTTGTTTTACATTAGAAAAAAAAAACAACAGAGGCTTCGGTCTTCCAATGGTGGATTGCCTTTTATAAGCAGAGCTGTCTTCATGCAGCTGTGTTTGAGTTTTGGTTTGAGCATGCTAATGATTAAAAAATGTGGAGGAAAGTAGGCAAGTGATTCTGAGAAGGAAATGGACCAAAGTTTATTTTTTCTTGAAACAGTGTGAGATTTGGCTCTATTCTGTACCTTCAGAACAGAACCTTTATTATACTCTCAGGAGTGGCTGCTTTACTGTTAACTTCCCACACTCAGTTTTTCAGCAGCATCTCTTGTCACTTTACATCTTCTTTCTTACTTTTAATTGCTCCCCTTTAATGGAAGACTGCCAATGTTTTCTAGCTATATTTAAAATTGGCAGGTCAAGAAAATAGAAGAGTAATTTTATCTTATTTTTTCCTCCTAATTATATCTATCTTGTTGAATTTTGGGCTGAATTCAAGGCAAGTCTTACTCAGATGGTGGAATATTACTATATTGCTTGTAAATGGAGCAATTGCAGTTTGTCAACTAATTAGTTGCAAGCAGTTTGTTCAGTGAGGTTGTGGGAGGAATGACCATGGAGTGAATGAGCTGGGTGGAAAAGAACAGTGGCTGTAATGGGAACGAGGTATGAATTACCGTGCTGTGAACAGAATGCCTTCCATTAATCTGCACTGAAAAAAAGGAGTGAAACAGTCTCTTTTTTCAAAAGCTAAGCAACTTCCTATATGATTTTTTTTTTTTTTTTAAAAAAAAAAAAAGATGTAGTTCTGATCTTGGTGACTGCCCTTTTGGCTTTGATTAACGTTTCTATTTTTTTATCCATTATTTAAATAATTGATGTCTTGAGAGTTCAGGATAGTTAGGAAGAGGCTCAAATTACTTCTTGATGTGCAATTTGGTTTCAAAATAATAAAAAAGTGCATTATTTAAATAGTTTCATAGTGGTTGAATTAATGTCAGATAAAGTAAGAACTTAGTGCTCCAGGATAAACTTGTGTCATAAAAGGAAAGCAAAAGAGGAAATACAGATTTTATTAATTTTCTGGTTTTGGTATATCTTAAAATGCTGATTGCTTCAGTGGGTCCAAAATATAATTTGTCTGCTATGTTCACTTTATAGCATTAGACTGCCTAAAGCCATAACACCCAACAGCTGAAGTAAAATGTGCTGTCAAACAAATAGTGAAAGAGGGAATTAAAGGGAACACCTGTGTCTTGTTATTAGAAATCATATACATGCTGGACATGTAATAGCCTAAATAATACAAATTTAGCTAGAAGTAACAAAGCAGATGGAAACATCTGCACCTTGTATGCAGTGACAGTTATTGGATGGTAAAGTATCTGGCTGTGTTTTTCCCCTCGGTAAACATTATTTGTGTAGTCCTTTTCATCATTTGCATCTTTTACCCTTTTAAAATTTTGATATCTGATGAAAATTGCTATGCTGTCATTGTTAGCTATTAGAAGATTAGCACAGGGAGACAGCCTGGTGCAGATATAAATACACATATATAGATATAGAGGTAAGTCCTTTAAATATCCAGTATAGAATTAAAATGAACATACTGATTGGCATGGAGGAAAATAAAACATTAGAACTTCCTTGTGTGTACCATTTTCTCCTTAAAAACAGAGTGCTGCAATGCTGGATTTTGCTGAGATGACAGGCAGCACTTCAAATGCAACCAGGTTAACGCATCATCACAAGTCAAAACTTATGAACTTATATTGAAGAAATGTAGTTCTCCCAAATGTCTGATGTCTACAGTGAAGGTACAGAATATGCAAGCAAGCTGTCCTGATCTAGTCAGTGTGGTAAAAGGAATGGGGGAACCATTCAGTTGGTCAGGTGTCAGTATCTATTATAGTGTGAGCTGAATAACTCTACAACTTCCATCAACAGTATTGACAAACTCCTCTGACTGTAGACATTGAGCTTGTGAATAGAAATTTAGGCTGTAAGACATTTTAAACTGAAGGTCTGAGACCAAACCCAAATCTCACTTTTGTAGTTCCTTTATACATAGACAGTTCCTAACATGACAGTATCTGCAGTACATCAATCACCCTAAATGTATAACTTTTAAAGGATTCTGTTAGATGCTGCCTGACCATTGTGGGAAAAGATTGCTTTCTACTAGTGTCACACATATTTTTAAGTAATATATTCTCGGGCCAAGATTTCCTTGGGGAATGGAAAGAAACACAACAGCAACAATAAAAACAGATCACATGCAATGTGCAAAACAGGAAGGACCTTAAAATGAAATATATTATTTTATATGATCTGAATTTGAGCAAAAAATCAGTGAAGGAGAATTCTTTAAACATGTTCTCTCTTTATCATATACTTATAGGAACTGAGTGCAATAAGTCTCTTAGATTCAGATTTTATTTTGCATGCCTTAAAAAAGTGGTATTAAGAATGATTATTCTTTTTCCAGTTGGAAGGTGTTGGCTGTACTTTCTCAGCAGATTGAGATGGTTGCAGACTGAACAGAATGAACCAGAATATTTCTAAGATGCTATGATCACAGATGCTAATGCAAACCTTGTGGTAGATGAAGTTTAGAATACACGAGATGAGGAAAAACTACTTCTCTAGTACTCCTTAATGGCATGCATCATGCCTTTTGAGAAGTCACACTGTTCCAAGAAGAACCCTGCTATTCTGCTTCATTTTGTGGTTTACATTCTGATGCTTCCAAATAAAATGCTGCCTAATGCACCTATTAAAGTTCTGTGGAACTTTTTTTCTGATGGGAAATCATCTTCCTCAGACCATCTATGTGGTCCATGTATGACCTAATGCTCCTGAATTCATTTTTATCACTTTTTTACATAGTCATAATGGCTTTAGATGTAACAGCTGCTTGCATAAGTACAGAATGCCTTTTTAAATTTTTCTACTGCCAGATGATTGGCAGAGGCTGCATTCTGCTGAACTCAATAACTTTTAGTTGTGTTCTGGGGACAGCAAAGGACACTCACTGCTAAGAGGTTCTTCTGACACAAGAAGAGCAGTTGTTTCAAAACAAAAAATAAACAAATGAAAAGCAGTAATTTGTTTTTAAACTTCTTCATTCCACTGAATTTATTAGAAAGAAAGTCTTACACTCTTCTGCTCTTCATCCAGCTATTGAGCAAGTTATATAATAAAAAGGAAATATACTGCTAATGAAATTGCATTTCTTAATGTATTATTCACCAATCTCTAGGGTTTCAGTGCTATTCTGTATTGCTAAACACTTCCTGTATTCATTATTTAACATGCAACAAAAAATCAAATAAACCAAGCTATTTGAGTGGTAGATCAGAAGGCAGAGAACATGAATTTCCCAAAGAAAAACACTTTTTAATTTAAATCTTCTTACACTCTACTAGAAAATTTTCAAAAACACTCCAAAGAGCAAATCTCAATTTTAAAACATGTGCTGTAGGCCAGCTTTCCCTAGAGATGGCAAAGAAGCCATCTCTCTACTGTCAGATCTTTCTCACTCTGTGTTTCCAAGGCACTGAACAATTTCCTAGATCGCTTAGTTTTCTGCTTATATATCTCCCATACAAATCAATGACAGCTGTTGTCTTATGACAAAAATAATGCCCCCCAGTGTACTTTATTGATGGATTCTGCTTGTGAGCTTTTGTGCACCTTTCTTTAAATCCTTGGTGGCAGCCAACCTGGTAAAGCTGAGGAAGACAAGAACATTGTAGAAAAGGAGAAAGAATGAAAAGAATATATAGTAGTGCTTTGTTTAATCCAGTGAAGCTTATTGCTCAAAAAGAGCAATCTAATGCTTTCTATATTTTGTACCATTTACCATTTGGGGATGCAGAATTTTTATGTTCACATGCTGCCTAAATGTCTCCAGTAATGACTCTTTCCAGTTTTCATTTTTAAAGAAATTTGGTTTTACTCTGGGTATTCCGATATTGGCTGTAACTGTGGCCTATATTAGTTTAAAGTATTAATAACCAGTCATTGTATTAGAATGTAAAACCAATTTAAGGACTTCAGTCTTTTAAAGTTTCATGACATATGGAATGGTTGTTATTTTGACAGACAGTGGTATGGAATTATTCCATTATGTTGAAGGTTCAAACCTCCAAGATATTTCTTTATGAACTCACTACAAAACTAAAATTCCTTCCACTAGAAAACTCTTTCCACATGACATGGTATGATTAAGGATATCATGTACCTTCATCTTCAGAACAATGTAAGACAAAGCGTTCATTTCTTTCTTCCTTTGCCTGTCCCATCCCGCTTCTTACAGTGAATTATAGTTTAGTCCTTTGTGTACTTTTTCCTGATCCTGGTGCATGTTCAAAAATTCCAGCGTTTGTTGATGTGTGTGTTCAGAATATTTCCTTCACCTAAAAATAACATATTTTTTTCCTTTCTTATTGGAGAGGGAAAAAAGTACACAAATTGAAGACTATTGAAAACGCAGAATTTCCAATAGATAAATATAAAGACACCAAAGCCATCAGAATATTAGCCAAATGTGAAATTAAAAAAGCTCTTCAGTAAAAATGACTCATGACTTGAACTGGTAAGGCAGCAGTAGGAGCACCTGCACTGTAGCCTGTGCTGTGGAGTCAGTCAGCCTCTTGCCAGCTTTTCCCAGTGTGATGGTAGTGGCATTACCTGCAAATGCTCCCATGGGATTCCTAATAGGTAAGTGTCAATGTATTTCACCTTGCAGGTGAGCCCCAGAGCAAATTATACTAATAAGGATTCCCAGAATGGTTATTTGGGAAGGACAACATTAGAACATAATGATGGATATTGCAATGGATATGTTAATACTTAATTAACTAACCTACTTATAGTCATCTCTATAGCACTCATTATCAGAGCAGCTGTGATCTGATTATATCAGCAATCTGAACTTTATCAAATTGTTAATTTACTGCATTAACAGTTTGGGAAGAGAATTATAAAATGGTTAGCATTGCTGTTATTGTAATGCCTGACATAGCCCAGTTGTGACTGCTAATTAAGTACGTGATCAATCCTTATTATGGCTAATATCTGTTTATTTGTCAGCTGTGGAGCATTATAGTTTTAAATAACATGGCGTTAAAGACTTAATACTTTGGATGAAATGTAATCTCTTGGGAGGCTGTTTTAGAACAGCGAGTAGACTTACATTCTTTTGGACACAGGGCACGGTGCCTTGTGACACAGTTAAGTGCAGAACATAAAATGATGGGGCCGTGTTTGACAGTGCTGCTTGGAATAGGTGCCAGAAAATATGTACTTAGCGGTGTGTGAAGGAACTCACACAAGTCAGGTGGGATTCCCAAATTCCTGAAAACAGAAAAAATGTGTCAAATATCACTATAATGTAAAAAGTCTGGAAAAATAAGAATTTAGGAAACATTTCATTCCATCTTCTGCTAACTGCTAGGAAGAATTGATGTTTTGCTGTGTTGATGGATAGGTCAGGAACTGTCAAATTAGATGCTGTGATTTGTGCCAATCTGCACTGGGAATTGAGGGCAACACTCATAGATAAGGCTAAAATGTGGATACTGTTTGTTTTCATAAAACTGCTTTTGTAGCTATTCAAGAACATTTTTTCTCACTCTGTTGAACTGAACAGCCTCATTTATGGCTGCAGACTGAGTCAGCTTTCTGTTAACAGTGAAATGTATTCATTTTGATAGGTTGTTAGACTGACAGTGGTAGAAGTTGAAGTCATTTGTTTACCCACAAAACACGTTCTATGGAATCACTGTCACAACATGTTTTCCAATACATACATCCAGTTGTTTTTTTCTAACTTGGAAGGCATGATGCCTAAAGGAGTAGAGGATTTTCGGCCTTATGTTTCTTAAGTTACTGGTCATTAAACTTCAAAACTGCAACATTCTGCACCTATATTTTTTGAGTGTGAAACAAATGAGTCCAATTCATTGAACTGAGACTATCAACTCATTTTATGTATGTCCCTGAACAAGCATCACAAGGAGAGAAAGAACTGTGTGAAAGGATAAGTTATAACAACCTTTATCGTTCTCCTTCAGCAGATACAATAATTTTCCTGTTGTCCTGTTTTTAACCTTTATAAAAGAGGAATATGAAAAGGGCAATGCAATTTTTAACATATTCCCCATGTACATCCAGGTTCAGCTCGTTTTCATTTCATTTTTAATATCTAAACTTTTAATCCTGAAACAGACTGTCTTTCCTGCTTCCACTCCCCAAAAGGTATTAATTCAAAATCACATTAATGTAAAAACTCCAAGCCATTCAGTGAGAGTAAAGATATGAAATGTCAGTTACTGCATTGTTTCTTCCCAGCACAGTGGTCCTCCACTGGAAAGTATAGAAAATCCCACTGGGTTGCTTTTAAAATCAGACTAAGGCTGCTGAATCCTCAAAGCTTTGAGAAATGTGATAAAAAAAACTTATGTTTTATCTGTTAATGATGAAACCATACATGCCCGTGTCATTCAGGTTTTTATCGCATGCTCCAAAATATTTCTTTTCTTGGAATCTAGTAGTTAAGTTTTTGGTCGAGATTTGTACATTTCAGTGTCCATCTGGAAAGAAACACTAATATATGTCACACCAGCAGAACTTGTTTTTTGGGTGACTGTGCAGAAGTGCTGCTGTTTGTTATTCTTCTATCTGGTTTCTTGTTTGGAACACTTCGGGCTTTTTTCAACACTATTATTTTAAGTGAGTATTCTGTGGAAGAATTGCAGTTTAGATGAACCAAACATTACTGTGGTACTTGCAGTGACAGTGGCAACCTTTTTTGACTGAATGGCATGTATTGTAAAGAAAGTTGAAATGGTCGTGATCCAGTGAAATATTAGAAAGCATCTAATATTAAAATCCAACGCTATCTTACTCATTTCAGTAAGGTAATGCAAAAAAATTACACTCATAAAGCTGAAATCAGACTCCTCTTAATGTTTGTTTGTTTGTTTTTTACTTAAAAATACAAAAAGTCATCTTTTAGCACCACAGGGGACAGAGTTTTTCATTCTTCAGCGCTGTTCAACTCCAGCCTTAATCCAGGCACTTTGTGCCTACTCCTTCTAACAGTGAGATTAAATGAGCTCTTAAGTTGACAGGTTTAATACACTGTTAAATAATTTACTGCTTCGAGACAAAATGGAAAATGACTGAGAAACACCTGAGCATAATATAGGAAAGAACATTTTTTGGGTGCCCATACATATTCACCAGAAGATGGATCTATCAATAAGGGAAAACGCAGCAGAAGTGAACGCCCTCAGTATATTTGAGCAATGATGTGAGGGGCTTGCATGGAAACTCAATGCCCTTCACACTGATCAGCTTCAAACTGACATTGCTTTACAGATATAATAGGAAGAATGTTCACCTCAAAAAATAAAAATTAAAAAAAATAAAAAAAAGCCACAGCAATTGATTGGTTTATTTATCCAGAAGAGAAAGGAGATGAATCATCATGGAGTAAAACTGACAGCTGAGGGGGTGCATTCTCTTAAAAGATGCCAAGAACAAGGAACACTGTGCACTCTTGCATGGAAACAAGCTTTGTGGGTTTGTTTTACTTCTAGCTCTTGCATTTGTGTTGTTAGTTTGCCATATATCCCAGGTGCCACTACAGAAATGAGCAGTTTGTGAGTGAAGAAAAAAGGTTATCATCAGGAAGATGGCACAGAAATACAAAAATAAGGAATTAAATAAATGGCAAGATGTACTCTTTGTTTACATGCCAAACTCTAGCTAAAGAAACTATCCACAGCTTGAAAAGTGTCCTGCCAGAATTTCTCTGCAATCAAATCAGAATTCAGACTTTGTCTTGGAGCCTGTGATTTTATTGCCACTCATGTGCATCCCAAGTAAACCACCACTGTCTAAACATTTCATACACAGGGCAATTTGTCAGATTCTAAAGATGAAATCATAATCCCATAGCATATTTTTATACCAAGTAATGTTTTCTTCTCCTTTTTCAGTACTGTGTGTTCTGCATACAAATGAGCTCCAACATTAAATGCTTTGGCAAAGTATTTTTTTCCCTATTTGTAAATAACTTCAGAACAATTGGAACAGGTAGGAGCAAGTGAGGGAAAGATCTTCTGCTTTCAATAAGTAGTATATGAAAAATGCAATAATCTCATGGGTTTCCACAGGCAAACTGATTTCCTTTCAAGGTCATTGAATATAAAATCTGAGCAATGCTTGCACTGGGATATTATGCAAGGTAAAAGAGAGGACCCCAAGTAGTAGACAGGAGTGGGCATCCTCTCAAAACTCTGTGGGAGGTGTTTTCTCACACCTAGTAGAAATGTATGCAATTTAAACATAGTAGAACTGCTTCAAGCAATCATTCTTTTGATTGATCCTCAGGCTTTCATTCAGTTGCAGTACAGCCTAAAAAATAGCATAGCACTTGTGTGAACAGAATATAATTAAAGTGCATTTCAGAGCCCATTCCTTTGTTTTGGTAGGACTTCATATTTCTGAAATTAAGAGTGTTTTAGAAGTAAAAGGAGATTTTCGTGAACATTTCTGGTTCCATAATGACTTTTTCCAAAATCCTTTCAAAGGATGTCATTACTGACTTATCACTGTTAAAATTAAATGCATTAGTTTACAGAAATGCTACAAGATATGTCTTTACAGTTCCAGCAGCTTACTCTCCCATTACGGTGTGTGGCATTAGTAAGACTTGCATACACCTTCTTCCTTTACATAGTATAATGTATGTAATTTTTTCCAAAACAAAGATGTTAACTGAAAAATGCTTTTCCTTTCATTTGTGGAAATACTTAGTGCAAGACTACAATTATACTTCAGAAATGTATTTTTCTGAGACCTAATAAAATTATTTGCAGATACAGAACGAATTCAGCTTTTCCTAAGAAAAAGTGTTTTCCTATATTCTTGTATCAGAAATTGTGACAAGTTTTAAATGCTAGGAGCATATGCGTCTATGCTTAGTGTTCTAGTGTTATTTTGTAGATTAAAAAATGGAGCATCCCAATATGGTTAGATGTTTTGTATGAAACAGCTGGCAGCCGTCTTAAAATTTTTCCATTTCCTTAAAAAGCTATGGTTAGTTCTGAGGGACATACCATCTGCTCATTACTTTTCACATGTAATTAGAACTAAAACAAAATCACAGTGCTTACAAAAAAACACATGGTGCAAAACTGAAAAATAAAAAGTTCTTTGTTCTCTTAAGAGAGGGTTAAAAAGGTGTTGTTCAATTGAGATAAAATGTTCTGTCTGTGTTAACCTGTACATTTTCACCACAAAAAAAAAAAAAACAAAAAAACAACTCCTCTACCTCTAAGAAGTGTTGTTTAGAAAATTCTAAATAAAATTCTTCATAATAAGAATTATTGTAAAATATGGCGATCACTAGAGCAAAGAAATGTAGAATTCCAAATTTCTTTCAGGAAGTGAAAAAAATGGTTATGAAACTCTTTACATAATTTTTCTTCCATTGCAGTATTTAAAATAATAATGTGAAGGAAGTATGTAATTATTTACAAAATTTCACAAAATGAGTGATGGCAGTTATGGTTTTGGTGATGGCAAAAAAGTAGGCATCTTGTATTTGTTCGGATAAAACCAATGAAAGCTGTTGCTAGTCTGCAGCAGTGGAGAAAGCAAAAGAAATTCTCACAGAGTGGTTTGCCAATCCAAATAATGCCTACAGGAAATTGTATCTGGAGCTATTTTCATATTTATTAAATTTATGTGTATTTATGACTGCAATGTGGGCTATGAAATATTTTTATAAAAGAAAAATCTCAATTCAATGAGGACAGACATAGACACGGATTTGTTTTAAGGGTGTCCAAGTAATTAATTTATATGCTTACTTGTCCATTTCAGTGACATGCAAGACTGCACTGGGATAATTTTATGTCATGTTATGTTTTAGCTTTCTCCAAGCTTTGCAGTAGAATATCTCACTGTTTCCTTGGGAAAAGAATGTGGGAACCAGTGAGCAGTGTACAGAAGTGATGCACATCTGAATTGAATACCTACAATTCTGAAATGTAAAGATGTAAGAAGGGAATTTGAAAGAAAAAATAAAAAGTAGAGAAAAAAAGAAAAGTGAGAAGAAATTTTAGAAAAGATGGAAGAGTGAAAGTTAAGAAAGAAAAAGGAAGATAAGATTATACTGAAAGTTATTTAAAGTCTTCATTTCTGCAATGGTTATTTGTAGTCTTTATGTGACTTTGATCCTTTTCTCAAAACTGACTTTGTCTGTTCTCATTCTTAACTGTTAGCTTATTATGCTTCTTTCCATCTTTTCTTATTCCTTTTTCTTTACAACAGCTCTTTTTAGAAGAAAATTTGTGGGTTCAGAGACATTTTTTCATTTGTTTTTCATGACTTTGCTAATGAAAGGTTGGATTCTTAGAAGCAATGATAACCAACCCAAGTTGTTCCTGCGCTTGACTTTCCATCATATTTCCCACATACTTTGGGTTGGATATTTTCTAGGACCTACATTTCTACCATTCCTCTCATGGCACTGTGTTTTATATTCAGGCTAGTTTAATGTTATGGAGTTTCCAGTCTTGCCAGTCTTACTAATCTTACAGATAATCACAGAATCACAGAATTGTAGGGGTTGGAAGGGACCTCCAGAGATCATCGAGACCAACCCCTCTGCCAAAGCAGGTTCCCTATAGCAGGTCGCACAGGTAGGCATCCAGGCAGGTCTTGAACATCTCCAGAGAAGGAGACTCCACCACCTCCCTGGGCAGCCTGTTCCAGTGCTCCGTCACCTCACTGTAAAGAAGTTCTTGCGCACATTTGTGCAGAACTTCCTATGCTGCAGTTTCCGGCCGTTTCCCCTTGTCCTGTCTCCACTCACCACTGAAAACAGTCTGGCCTCGCCATTCTGCCCCCCACACCTTAGATATTTATAGACCTGGATCAGGTCCCCTCTCAGTCTTCTTTTCTCAAGGCTGAACAGACCCAGTTCACTCAGCCTTTCTTCGTAGGAGAGATGCTCCAGGCCCTTCACCATCTTCATGGCCCTCCACTGGACTCTTTCAAAGAGATCCCTGTCTTTTTTGTACTGGGGAGCCCAGAACTGGACGCAGTACTCCAGATGAGGCCTTACCAGGGCCACGCTCTTTTTAATGCACCCCAGGATGCCATTGGCCCTCTTGGCCACAAGGGCACACTGCTGGCTCATGGCCAACCTGTCGTCCACCAGGACACCCAGGTCCCTCTCTGCAGAGCTTCCCTCCAGCAGCTCATCCCCCAACCTGTACCAGTGCATGCAATTATTCCTCCCCAGATGCAAGACTCTACACTTGCTTTTGTTAAACCTCATCTGTTTTTTTTTTCTGCCCAGCTCTCCAGCCTTTCCAGGTCTCGCTGAATGGCAGCACAGCCTTCAGAGAGACATCCTTCCTTCTCCTCATACTGGAAAAGCTGAAGCCCATCCTCTGGTTCAGACATAATCAATCACTACCAGTAGAGCCAGCATGGCATAATTAGACAAGAGCTTAAAAACCAGAGGTGACAGTGATATTTGTGATGTTGCCCCATGGCACAGCAACAGGAGCCAAGGGCTGATCAGAGGCTACTTTGGTTACCAACTCAAAATTTCACTATCAGAAGTCTTCAGTGTCTCGTGCCCTTCCACAGATGAAAATCCAGCATTATTTAATGCATGGGAACAACACACAAACATATTTCTGAGAAGGGGAAAAAAAGCAATTGAAGCTTTATATTTTGGGCAGTTTTATGAGTTTAAGATAGGTCTGACCCACGTTGGTAGTTCAGCTAAACAGAATTAAACTTTAGTCAGACCAAATCATATAACTTCATAATTTTGCGTTGGATTAAGAGTATAGTGGCACACCAGCACTCAACTGAAAGTAATTTTCTTTTCCATCTTTTAAAAGCCAGTTTTCCATTAAGTTCAATTTCTTTCTAGTCACAAATGGAAACAACTTCACTTTAAGCAAGAAAATATCCATTTAGTTAGCATGGACACTGAAGTTATTCCTGTAGCTCCTTTGTTTATAATCTTAAATCAGCTTTCTTTTGAGAACAAAATGGTAGTCAATGAGAGAATGAATTCTGAAGCACTTGAGAGGGAAATAGCAGAAACTAGCTATTAAAAGCATAAAAAAGGAAATGCAGTACGGATGACTGTGAGATACTTTACATTCAAAGCAGAGATGAAAGCATTGTGAATTTAAATTAGTGTAATGACCTACAAAAACTACAGCAAGGTCTCTGGAATTATTCAGCCCTGGCAACCAGAAGGTGTTCAGTTTTGTTTTATTTAGAGTTCAAGTTAAACATAAGCACTGTTAGAAGTCACTTCACCTTTCCTGTGGATGAAGCATTGCAAAATACTTTGTTTTTCTGAGCAATGCCCTTTGCACTGCTCCACACTGTGCTGGGAAATTGTGTTGCTCTATTTTTTCCCTTTTTTGTGTTTGTACTTTTTCTTTTGTCATCCCTGCTTTCCCCCTTTTCTTTTTCTCTTTCCTTTTTTCCCTTCCCTTCATTTTCTTGAGGAAATAAAGATCTCTCCTTAATTCTCATTCTTTACTTTTTTTTTTTTTTTTTTTTTTTTTTTTTTTTTTTTTTTTTTCCTGGTGTGTTTCTTAGCCTCTTCTTTTTCCACTCTTCTTTTTCCACAAGAGTGTAGAGACTTGATTTTGACAGGCTCCTGAATATGCATAACACATAAGGCCATCATCCACTCTTCACTTCAGCAATCTGTTGAAGTCTTTTTAAGATACTTGCTATATTTTTCATAAAACTCATCATGCTCTGGAGCCCCATTCACAAAGTTTAAGTGGAGATGATGGACAATTCTGAGAATCAAACTCCAGAAATGATTCAAAGAGGATGTATTGGTTTAACCAGGCAGACAGCTAAACACCACATTGCCATTCACTTGCTCCCCCTCAGTGGGATGGGGGAGGAGAATAGGGAAAAACAGATAAAATCCCTGGGCTGAATTAAAGGCACTTTAATAGGACAGAAAAGGAAGGAACAATAATAATAATGTTAAAAGAAGATACATAACACATTTCAGAGTGCAACTGCTCACCACCCACTGACCAATGCCCAGCCAGTCACCAGGAAATTGTGACTATTCCAATAAATTCCCCAGTTTTACTGTTCAACATGATGCCATATGGTATGGAACATCCCTTTGGCTGTTTTGAAGCAGCTGTCCTGGCTGTGTCCACTCACAGTTTTTTGTGAATCTCCAGCTCCTCACTGGCAGAGCAGTATGGGAAGCTGAAATGTCCTTGGCTCTGTAAAGCACTGCTCAGCAACTAAACCATTAGTGTTTTATCAAAATTATTTTCATCCTAAATCCAAAATACGATATCATACGAGCTAATAGAAAGAAAATTAACTGCATCTTATCCCTGGAGAAGACATTATGAGTGTTAGTTTTGAAACAAAGAGAATCAGACTACTATGATAACATAATTGTAGCTTCCTGGTTCTAAGCCCAAGAAAGTGAAAATGCACTTTGGTCTTGAAAGTGAAAAACATTCCTCTGCTGGGAAAAAAAAAAAAAAAAGTTTAGAAGTTTTGATTTTCTAGATTATATTGTGTCCCTGAAAAACCAACCTGTAATTAGCAGCATTAAGGGACACAATACCCAAATCAGTACAGAAAAGCTGTTTGAAAAAGACATCTATACTATTTGTTCATGTGATTAAATTCTGGATTAGCTGTAGTCTCTCCGGAAAAAAACAAAAAGTAACTGCAGACAGTTAAATTAATGCATCTGTTCAGTACATGACTACAGCCAAAGGGAAAATGTTATGTGCATTTTATTTCATAGCAAGTGTTATGTAGAAGAGAATGACAGGAGCACACTCAAGGAGCTGAATGCCAGCTTGAAATGTCTTGTCATTGACCCCAGTAAGAGAGAAAATATGAGACTGTTTTCTCCCAGTATGATAATTTCTGTGCTCCCATTATAAAATGAACAAAATTTTATGTGCAAAAAAGAACAAAGAGTTCTGCAGATCTGCAATTAGTAGATCAAAGGCTAATTAGTTGTCTTCTAAAAAGTTTTGAAGGTGATACCAGCAGCTAAGGTAGGAAATTGTCACAGGAAAGGGTAAAGATACTCTGTACACTTAGGAAAGGACAACCAGAGAACTCAGTGATGTTTGTAATGGCAATGGGAAGAAATATGCTTAATTAAATACACCAAAAACATATCCCTTAATTGAATGATTCTAGATGTCACTGGTGAAACAAGTGATCAGTGGGACCAAATGAATGATCAGACTGGTTTATTCTAATTTAAAATAGTCCTTTTTCTACTGTTTGTTTCTTTGTTTGAGAATAACCAACTAGCAATAGAACTTTACTGATTTTATAAATACGGCTGTATAGTGATGAATATACACACAATCACATATTCTCTTTGCCTGTAATTATTCTTATTTGAGACTGATGGCATAAGGCTGAGTTTGTGCCTGAATTAATAGATAAGTGATTGTATACCATTTAGAGAGATGTTCTAATCACATAGGAAGGTAAGTTGGCAATTGATTTATTCCACTTGTACAGAATCTTACTAGTCTGATGACAGTTTATCTCTTAGAGAGTATAGATTTTGAAAGAAGGGAAAGAAAGAGGGATGATCACGTTTCTCACTCCAATTTATAGGAGGGAGAGGAGGTTCTTTTAATATCTGTATACCTGGTGTGAGATTAAGAAACAACGGTTCAAACGTTGGTCCAGCCAGTTTATTACAGATCTTGATCAGGGAAATGGGGAAGGGGAGGAACGGACACTGTTGTGAATTAGGGTAATGGGGAAGGGAAGGAGGGCAATAGAAAAGATAGAAAAGAAGAAGCAAGGAATCTTTATAGGAAGCAAGAGGAAGATAGTCACCATCATGGATCCAGCGTAGTTCAGTCTTTCATCTTCAGTAGTGGTGGGTCATCGGGCATTGTTTTGTTGATGACAACGAGGAGAATGACAATGATGAGAATGATGGCCCCTTTTCAATGCTTTCAAAGTGGTCGAGTCAGCTGTCTTTGGAGTGAAAGCTTAAATCCAAAGTGGTTGAGTCAGCTCTCCTTGGAGTGGCAGCTTCTGGCTCTGGGATCTCAGCAGGAAATTCCTTTGTTCCTATCTTCCTGGCCTTGCCAGCAGATAAGAGGGAGCAGGGAGGCACCAACTTGCATCTTGCCTTCACAGGATGCAATGGCATCGTCCCCCAGTCTCCCATAGCAAACAGGAGTTATTTGGTCACAGGCTAGGTCTTCCACCAGTAAACAGCCCTGAGCACTATCTTCCAAAGGCAAACAGCTAAAATTGTCCACACAGTGATGTTGATTGTCATGCAACAACACCCATCACTCATCTTCTAGGCAAGTCAGTCTTTTCATAAGAAATACCTCAGGAAGCAAGCTTTGAGCCAAAAAAAACAAAGAAGGATTCTCACATCATGCTGTGTACAAGTACAAACATTCAGGCTGGTGTAAACATCACTAGAGTGAAGCCTGAATCACTAGAGAAGCCAGAGAAAGAGCTCTTCTGTGTGTGCATTGCCTTCCTTCCTCTACATACTCCCAGGAAGCACTGGCATTCTTCTTTGTGAGAACCATTCCTTAATATGAAGCCACACTCCTACTCCCTTGAGGATGGCTGATTTAAGCCAGCTTTTTCATCCATTCTGCAGGATCACTTTTGAAACTGCATAGCTCTGCGGCTGCATAGTCACGTATGCTATAGTGCCACGACAAGTGCAAAGACAGGAGCTGGCCACCAAAGCAGGGCTGTTACTTTTTGCCTAAGTACAAATTGTCTTCAACAGATCATGAAATGTGAACTTTATGTGTTCGTTCTTTAGTGGGTCAATTTTACAAACTCGTTTATTTTGCGTAATCTGATTCCTTCTTTCCTATGTGAAGCTAATATTTGGATTTTCATATGTTAATCTCGTTTACAAGAGGCAAATAACAGAATATATAATATTTATGAGTTATTATAGTCTGGCTCCAAAAGTCACTATCTGAATTAATGTCTGCCTTGGTTCATTACTACAATATATAGTATAAAGTACCAAGTAGCTTGGTTGCTAACATACAGCACCTCTCCATACAACTTACAGCCAGATACCAAACAACCTGAACAACCTTCAAACACAGTGAATTTTTCCCTAACTTGTTATTGTCTTTTAATTATAAATATTCTAAAATTGCAAAATGTGTTTGTGAAAATTCTCTGTTGCCATATTTTGACTTACATCCTTATGAAAAAGTGTACTATGTTGTATGGTGTGTGGAATTACTCCTCTTCTTTAGGCAAGAGGGAGAATTAGTAATGTGGTCCTGGGGTTACCAAGAACAGACAACACTGTCAGGGTGTGTCCTCTTGCATCTGGCTTAAAGGTCCTCATCACTGTCAAAAAGAGTGGCTAAAATATACCATATAGGTGGAATTTTCCTTTATAATTTTGAGTATGGGGTTTTTTAGTGGTTTTCTTTGTTTGTTTGTTTGTTTTTGAGATTCAAAGTTAAGAAAATATTCAGTGTTCAGGAAAATGTGCTCTCAAAGACCTTTACTCAGCAATCTTGACATGCTTGGAAATAACACTATCGCCAACAAGATGTTTTCATTGATTTAAAATACACAACTTCTGTCACATAGGGCAGAGTTCATCTCACTTAAGTGTAATAATCCAGAAGTTAGGCACATAATAGAATACGCTAGTTACCTGTTCTTGCTGGTGGCCAGAGTGAGATGCCATCTACAAATCTATTCACTTAATCCTAGGGAAACTATTTAATATAGAGAGGTGGAAAGAGTTGCCCACTGGGACCACGTGCCTCATAGAGGGCTTAAATTTGAGGTGATGAAGTACATTCCCTGCAGTTAACTGCATCTTTTGTATTTAAAATGTTCTTCTACTGTCATTGGGAATTAGAAGAATTGAGATTTATTTAGAAAACAGTGAGAACCTGTGTATCTGAGAATGAATTAAGATATTTTAACATGGGCTAATACAAATTACGTTGTATTTTCTTTGTTGTTCTTTTTACATGTTGTCAGATTTTTTATATTTCTTTTTTTTTACATTTTAATTACAGTCTACTTTTATTGATTGTATATGCATGTTGATTGTTAATTTTTGCAGACTGCTGCACAGGTTCCTTAGAGAAAATTGTATTCTTTTAAGGGAAACAGATGATGCATATTATCTAATTAACTAACATCTCTGTAATTTTTATATGAAGTATCCTCTGAGCAGATGTGTGAAAGCAAATATGAAGCACTAGCAGCTGAAAACAGATGGGACTTTACTTTGGTTGAAATTTGTGCAGGTTATGCTTTTTTAAGCTAGAAAGCTCTAGTTTGCACTTTATGTATGTCATTTAGACATCATGTCTACGTTTCTTCTCCTTCGTCTGTTTCATCTTTCATTCTGTTTCAGTTAAAGTTTGTTTTGGGGCTACTTTCATGAAATTGAAATCTCCAAAAGTGCAATTTAGGAAAAACATCTGTGTTGAATGTCATATCAATGCAGGGTTTGGTTGTTTTTTTTGTTTTTTTTTCCCCCCCATAAATTTTGATCCTACAAACTGCTCTTGCAGTTCTTGTATTTAGGTGTACATTTAGATAGCATGTTCCAGTCTTTAGAATCAAGTGACTCCTCCATCTATTGGTTTTACATGGGAAGGTTTAATTAGCAGAGGGCTGCAGGCCTCTGTGAGAAGAATCCAGAAGATGCCCTATGATAACAGCTGGCTATAAAAGTGACCACTACTTGCCAGAGCTGAGCCATGAGAGATTCCACATGTGCCTCTGGGAAGCAGATTTAAGAAAGGGAAAATCTGGCCATTCTGAAATAATACCATCTATTCATTTCCATAGAAACTACAGCAGATACAAAGAGCATAATAAAACTATTTAATTGAGCGAATTCTCAGCCACAATACAGTATTCTTCAACAGTCGCCGTAATTAGCTATGCATTTTCACCATCCATGAACAGGAACTTGCATCTTGCGCTTGTAAAAATCTGCACCAGTGGAGGTGACCCACTGTCACCACTGCTGAAATGCCACACCTGTCACCTCACTCACACCCACTGCTTGGTCTCCATAGCCATTCAGCAAGTGTCAATTAATGTTAGTGGGTGCCATTTGTTTTGCATGGAGGAATTTAATGACATAACTCTGCTTCATACGCCCTTCCATGTCAGATACCATTCTGTCAGACTGCTCCTCTGCTGCCATTTGTCACATGGCAACAAAATATAATGGAACTCTGGTGGGAAGGCGCTGTGGTTTTATGTTTTTTGGTTTTCATCAACATCATGATGCATTTTAATCATTGTTTGCTTGTTTGTATATATAAAACCAAATCTGTGTCTACAGCAGCTATTCCAAAGGCCCATCCATACCCCTTAGGATGCTTGAGATGTCCCCTTCTGAGGTAATTGATACCTAGTATACATGGAGCCCCTGGGCCAGAGACAATAGGATGTTTTTGCCAGTCTTTACCAGTGAGGCTTATCTCTGCCTCCAACACAGTCAATTCTTGAAAGCCCCCAGCCACTGGTGATGGAATACTTTTTATATATACAAACAAACAAACAACAATTAAAATGCGTTACTCACACATGTCTATATATTAACTACATGATGTTATGATGCTGTATGCTGAAAGCCAAAAAACGTAGAACCATGACAGAAGGTTCAACTTCTACTGTCATCCCACCATCCGCCTCTGGCATATTGGGTCAATATAAAAATAGGAGGCATCACTTTCAGAACAGATATTGTACATCAGTCGCCCTAGAAGTCTGTTTTGCGCATGGTGGTAGTTGATGAGTTATCTCCCTGTCCTTATTGCAGCCCTTGAGTTCTTTTTCATCAGATTTTCTCCCCCTTTTCTTGCTGCAGTTAGGCTTTCCATCAGGGTGAGACCACTACACTCCATAATATGTCCAGATGATTCTATCCTCATCCAGTAATGCTTCACATTATTTACTCTCCCATCTCAGAA
Organism: Tetrao urogallus; assembly: GCF_951394365.1. NCBI lineage: Eukaryota > Metazoa > Chordata > Aves > Galliformes > Phasianidae > Tetrao > Tetrao urogallus. The sequence goes on from NC_136813.1 coordinate 49,198,145, forward strand.
TGACAGCAACTACACAGAATGTGTTATCAGATTTTCAAGACCCTGAATGCTGCACAAACTTTTGAAAGTGAATTTCTGCTCTTTTGAAAGTGACAGAACAGTAAGCACCAAGAATATATCATAAAAGGTGCCATTATCCTGCAAAGTAAGTTAGATGTATTTTCCTGTCATAAGAAGAAGAGATACACAGCATTCTTAATGTGTTGCTCAATTTCAGTGATTTTATGGAGCATTGCAACAGCCTCAGTGTAGTGCTTTTTCATTCTGAAATACTATTTTATTCTTTACAAATACACCACTGATGGTCTCTTGTCTGCTGCCCTCTTTTCTGGACTAGCCATAATTACACATCTCTTTTATGGAACGATTGCAACAATTACTGAGAGATGCTTTCATTTTCAAAAGCTGTTTCTCCCTTTCTTAAACAAACGTTTAATGTGCTTGCCTTTATATGCATTACTTATGAAAAAAAAAAAAAAGTGAAGTGAGAACGCTTCTTTTAAATGCTTAGTTCTTTTCCACAGTTTTAGATTAAGCAGCATCATCAGAAAAAGACAGACCAGAAACACAGACTCTGAAATCAAACTTAATATATTAAGAAGCTCAGGAAATAAGGCAAAACTGAAGAATGAAAAGCATTACCCCCTCCCCCCTCCTTTAGGCCATTGAATACTAAATTATAGAGATATAGTATAGTAGCATGCAAAGTTTGTGTAGCAAAGAATAGCTTCTATATTGGTTAAAGAGGTCATGGGTATCCTCAGTCTTGTATGTTAAAAAAAAAAAAAGTTATTACTTTTTATCAAGTTATTCTTTTTTTAAATAAGCCCCAAAAATCTTTTGTAATGCCTCATTTGAACTGCTGGCCAACTCTTTTCACAATACACCCCAGGATTCGATTGGCCCTGAAAGCACACTGTGGCTCATGGTCAGCCTGTTGTCCACTAGTACACCTAATTTCTTTTCCTCAGAGAATCTTGGTCTGAATTACGTTAACTGTTGTGTTATCAGTGCTTGACTTTCAGAAGTGATTGCTCTGAAGTTGTCAGACAAAAAAAAAAAAAAAAAAAAGGAGAGAAAGAATAAACTGTTGTTTAAGACAAAAAACTGTTTAACTGAAAGAAAAGAGAACAAGGCAATTTTGAATCTTCAGCTTAGATAAAATCAATTATGTTGCTGAGGTCAGTACCAAGTAACAAATAGGCTAATGATCTGGATGAGAAAGTAGGCACTGAGTCGAATGGTTATTAATACCAATGCTGTGAGTTTTTTTACTTAATTAACATGACTGGGAAATTAAAAAACAAAGCTGTCCCTGAGCAGTATGATGCCTACAAAATTCAACCAAGCTGACTGTAATGTTTTTGATTGAAAATAACTGAAATAAGTGGCTTTTCCAAACGAGTAGGAGTTTATGTTGTGAAATAATTTGAGGTGTTTGTGACAGTTTGGCTTAGAACGAAAAAAAAAGTAGAAAAAAAAGCAACCATAAAGGATATTTCTCATATAAGAAAGCCAAAAAGAAAGAGAAAGAAAAAAAAGAAAACAAGAATGTCATTATGATGATATTGTAAACAATATATAGTAAGATATTCAGACACACAGAGAATAATGGGGAAAAAATCAAGATTGTTTTTATTGCTGGGTGGGATGTGACAGTGTTACACTACCAAAAGAACAATAAACTTGTTGCTAAACTTGGCTAGGAAGACTTGGGCACACAGAACGCTACAGAAGGAGACATAAGCAATAGTTTGCTCTTGATCATTCTCAGATCCTGCACATTCGTATGAGCTGATTTGATTTTCCTTCTTTGATGCCCTTATGTATCACGATGCTTGTTCCTATGGCAGGAAAGGAAAATCAAACTAAATAAAGAACATGTGTCTGTCTTTGCATATATGTAATCCTGAATTGATATACATTACTTCTGCAGTTCAAGTGAAAGCAAAGATGCAATAAAGTCATAAGCTGCAGGGACATAATCCATCAAATGTGTTGGCAAGGAAGGAATTTTCTCTCCTTATGAAGAATATTGCCTTGGGTGCATTACAGATATTTTGTCTTGCTCAGGAGTATGAAGTGTTTGATCATTACCAGTGGCAGGCCTGCCATTGTGACAGACCAGTTGTCTGATGCAGTCTGACAAACGCTGTGTTTCCATGTTTAATTTATTCAGGATTTCAGTTTGCTTATGAAGTTGATAGGGGCATAAGAACTAGCTAAGCAATACTATTTTACTTGTCCTGGAGAAATAGTTATAGATTCAGAACACACAACCTCTAATTAGAGCAAATTACTCCTGATGGAATACGCAATCTGAAAAAAGGGAGAAGAAAAGGTGAGTTTAATTTCTAGTGCCACAGGGAGGTCTTGACTGTTCAGAAGCAGTCTTTAAACCTTTGGAGCTTTGCTTTGAAGTGGTAGCTAATAAGACCAGGCAGGAAATAGCCTGATTACCATTTTAGTTAGTAACTTTGAGCACAGAAGATATATTTACAACAATAGCCAAGATTAATCATCTTCAACTGAACTTGACATTTGTTTAAGAAAAAAAGTAAATTGAATCCATTAAAATTAAATTAAATAAATTAGGATATTCACTGCTTATCACTTTCTCATTTCAAAAAAAGATATGCTTGCAGATCTCAGACCTAACTAAGGGGGGAGGGTTAACACTGATTTAGATGGGTCATGACACATTTATATACATGTTATTCCCTTGTTAATATGAAATCTTATCACAACGATCTCTGCTGCACGTTGTAAATCAATCACCAATGTCTACAATAAAAAGGCTGGGGGAGATGTATTAGTTTATCACAAAAGAATTTATATCCGTAACCTTATGACTTCATTCCACAGAATTTCTCTGAACTCTTTTCAATCCATGAGGCTGTAGTTATGGTTATTTTTCCCCTAGAGAATATTTCAATGTAAAGCTTGGATGGAGCACATCTCTCTATTTGATTCTTGTTGTAACCACTATATGAAAGAAAAGCACTTTTCTTGCTGCTGATGGTTTAGCTTTTTGTTTTCATATTTTTAATGAAAACATTTCAGAGCAATTGCTCTTCTGCTTGGCTTTTTGTTGTTCAATGTCTGTTAGCTCAATTTTGTGTGGAACTCAGATGACTATAAGAAAAGCTTGCATGCATAAAGAGAAACAATATTTGACCCTGCACACCACTCAGTTGTAGCCAAGGACTTTCACACATGAGAGCAATGAAGAAATAGGTCAGGAGTCACAAAAAGAGGGCAAGAAACAAATGGAAAGAATCTTAAGTAAAAACTGTAAAGGTAGAAGAATACTAAGCTATTTGTCACCGTGAGTTTGTGGCTTTCATTTTGCTTTGTTTTTCCAGGTTGTTTTTTTTTCCTTGCTAGTTCAATGTTTGTCTGATGGTTTAGCTGTCACATGAGGTGTACTCCCATTTGTTTTCAGTAGGCAGAACACAATCAGTCCCCTCAATGTTCCTAGTTTCCCTGGTTGCCCATGGACCATTCGTTTCTGTCTGGAGGAGGCTTGTGAAGGCTATGTGGCAGGAGCAAACAAGAAGTCTATCATTTTACACAGTAGGAGACAGCTATCCTTGATAATAAAATTTTTAATTACTTATTTAATGTAGATTTCATATGTTTTATATTTTATTTTCTTTTTTTTTTTTTTTTTTTTTTAATGTATTAGCATATGAAACTCTCCAGGAATTTCTTACTTCAGAGTTGTTGCAACTCAGGTGTGCAATATGCTGACGGCTCATAGTTTTCTGTACCCCAGAGACAAGTTTGTTTAACCTAACCCTCCCATGCTAAAACATGAGTTTTCCTAGCCAGATGTTGAAATCATTGGCTTGAAATACTTAAGGACCTTAGAAATGCACTTTTTTTCCCTCCCTCAAGTATTAGTATGCCTTTTATTTAAAATTAGTGCCAGGTGGCTTTTAAAAACACTCACTCCTTTTGTTTTCAAGTCATTAAATATTCAAGTTTCCTCCATTTACTTTATCTTCCAGTCTAAAGGAGCTCTGATTCCTCAGTGGCAAAAGGAACCACAGAAAAGCAGAACTGTTTATCTAAAACCAGTACTTCTTGCCACTCAGTACTGCAATTTGTTCAGATAAGTGCGTGAAACTGTGCTATTTTCTTCCTTCTGATCCACATATTCCAAAAACATGCAGCAAATAAACTGATGAAATTTGTCTTTTTGCAATTCAGTATTTTTCAGCTCTGAAAAAATTATATTTGCTAGGCACATTTCTGTATGTAAACAACATATGTATGTGTATAGTATGTATATTATGCCCTAGAGGTAGTGGAATTTTGGTCCAAGACCCATTAGGATACTTTCAAATAATCTTTTCTACAGATCTTCAGTCTCCTTAAACATTAGTTGTGCTCGTATACTAAAAATTACCAGTATAAATAAGGTATTGCTCCACTTTCATACATCTTTATCTGAAAGATCAATGTAGATCTAGAATGCCAATAAAATTGAATTGTTTTGACTTGGTCATGCACTGGAAGACCAAACCTCCAGACTTGAACCAAAGAGTGTTTTCTCGGATGCCTAGTTTTATATTTAACCTGACATTATGCTGCCTTGATGAAAATGGCATGCTCCTTTGCCAATATGTGAACAGTTTCATACAGTTCTGTACAGAAGAGTCTATGTGCAGACTCTAAAAGTTCAAAATTATATTATTTTCTTAGGAGGAAACTAATCTTAAATAGATTTAATGGATATCATCAGACTGTGGTTTTTTTTTTGTTATGAAACTAGTCAGTAATCCTATATTCTATACTTCTCTATCTTTAGTGCACTGAAATGTATGACAGGATACAAATTTCTGCTTCTGACATCTCTTTTCTTAGTACCAGAATTTGGAAAAACATTGCTGTGAATAATATTTTGCATTTTGCACTTAGTTTAGTGGTAAAAAGAAAGAATAGCATGATTGCAATGACAGAAATCTGACCCCAAATCTTCAACACTAGAAGTTATATTATAGAATATCTGTAGCCAACCTTGAGACTAAAGCCTACCTTAGAATAAGAAGACAGAAGAGGCATGAGAACATAGCCAGATTTTGTCCTCTCCTCTCCACTAAAATGCTGTACAAAATTCTTTTCCTACCTTCACTCAAGAGCAATGTACCCTAAACCTCAAGACAGGGTAGTTCACAGAATTGCTTCTTGAATCTCTATATATCCTAGGGCATGAAAATGCATATTCGTTACAGACAAAACATTTTATATTTGTGGATGTTATCTATTGCACTAAACTCAAAAGACAAGATGTACAGAATCACCTTCTACTTTAAACTGCAGCATTTAAATTCATATCTAGTATTAATCACTGAGATGGTGATTTTCTCAATAATTTTAAGTGTCCAAAAAAGTGGATTTCCATGTGGGGCTCTTTGTAGAACCCTTTTGTCAAAAATGCTGAAGTCTTTCACCTGTTCTAGTTTGCAGTTATTCTCTCCTTGACCAAAGCACCCTGGGGTCAGACCAGAGTCAAATGAATAGGGTTTTTTTAGAAAACCTTAGGAAACTAAGATCTGGTTTTGTTTCTGTGTTTGATCTTTCAGAAAGAGGAATTAGCTGTCCTCATTACTCACTGCATGATTTTCTAAACTGACAATGATCAGTCAGGTCAAAAGGTGACAGAGACAGAAGTATGAACAACATGAATGCCAGTCAAATGTCATCATAGGTTGCTTCTCTCCATTCCCTTGCCTTGAACAAAGAAAACAACCAGCAGAGCATCTCTTTTGTGCATAGAGCTGCCAGATTCTGAGGTTATGTCCTTTTTATTAAACCAGGAATGGTAAATAACAGAGAAAAGAAGAAGAAGAAACAGAAGAAACTTTTCCAAGAAACAGGAAATTTGGGATCACTTCAGTCTCTGTCTTGTTTTTCCATTTCAGAGACAGCACTGTCACCTTAAAATGCCTTAAACCATTCAATAATTTTCTGAATCTGTTTGGATAGTTCATCACATTTTCAACAAAGTGAATTATCATTATTTTTCCCAAATTTCAAAGTCAAAATATTCTTTTCATATAATGTAAGTGCACCCTAGTATTCAAGGGGAAGCAACAAGCAGGTCTCATTCTTGTTAGTTCCAAAGTCAGAAGCAAGCACACATATAGCTGCACTTCATGCTGAGTACTATGGAAAAATTACAGAGGATAATAGTCAACTTCAGAAAGAAAAAAAAATACACAAATATCCCTAACATGCTCTCACAATAATAATAATAATAAAATAAAATAATTCTTGTAACGCAAAGACAGTAGGATTCTTCATACAAGAAAGCCACTTCACCTTTCAATCGCTATTTAGTGACGCATACAACTTTCACTGGAAGTGCTGAGTCAACAAAATCCAGTGTATGGGAGACAGAAGATTCAACTAATGGAAAAGGAACTAATGTACATTATATATATTAGGAGTTTGACTTCATTTCACTAAAGGAAATGTCTCTCTTTCTCTACATTCCTGCTTCCCCTGTGTTTGCCTCTTCTGTCTGCTCTCCAGTCCATCAGCGATGTTAGAAGTACATAGCATTTTTTTCTATACTTTATATTTTCTTTTTCTTCCTTGTAATTCTTCCCAAAGGGAAATCTTTGCATTTTATATTAATTTCTATGATCAGTTATTCCCTTTCTCTTATTGACTTCTATCTGCTGAGGGGATTCTAGTTTTCCTAGAGGCAAAATAGCCCAGTCATTTAACCCCCTAGCAAATTGTAGCACAAATTCAAGAGAAACAGAAACCTTTTCTTTTCTCCTTGAAGAAACTCCTATGGGGATTGCAGAAGTCTTTTCAGTATTTCTTAGCCTATATATGGTGGTCATATTGGAAGCTTCTAGCTGTCCATTGATCCATCTATTGAACCTCTTGATCATATCAGTGCTGACTCATATGTGTCCAGTAAAGGTCACATACTATCTGACAAGTTGCTTTAGCTGCATATAAAGGAAAAACTTTACTCTTCCTCCCTTCCAGGTCAGCACTGATATGATCAGGGGCTAAACCAAGGAGATAAGAACAAAATAATTACAGTGACTGTAAAACTGCTCAGAAACATTTGAGAACCAGTAACAACAATTTAGATTAGTAATTTTTTACTAACCTAAAAAATGTTAAATCTATAAAGAGCAATATAGTGACTGGCTCTACAAGTATTACTGAATCTACAAAAATTGTAGACAGCAAATCCTTCCCCTTATTTTTGAAGATTTTCTTCAAAATATTTTTATATTTTTACTATTTTATAGTAACAAATTTGATTTTTAAAATGCTGATGGTCATATATGCTCTGTATTTGGCATAAAGACAAAAGGAGTTTTCAGGCTGAACACTTTTTTAACCCATGAGTGCATAACAGAAAATAATCATTATTTATTTATTTGTATCCTAATTCCAACCAGCTGTCTTTCTTACTATGCAATGGAAACTGAGAGGGCTTTGCAGGAATCCTATTCCTATCTACAGACACCCACTGGGAGGGAATCAGACTCTTCTCAAAGGTGCTCAGTAAGAAGAGGTAATGAGCCCCACTTGCAGCATGGGAAATTCTAATTAGATGTAGGATTTATGTTTTCCCATGAGGCAAGTCCAGCACTAGAACAGTTGCCCAGGGAGGCTGTGGAATATCCATCGTTAGAAATATTCATAATTCAATGGGAGAAGGTTCTGAGTGACCTGCTATAGCTGGAGCTGCTTTGAGCTGAGAGTTGGACCACATGACCTCTGAACATTCCTTTCAAGCTGAATTGTTCTATGTGTCTGTGACTAGTTGAAATACAATCATGTTTCCCAGAAGAAATGTCCATTTGACCTGGAATACTATGACCTGAAAATTTTAGTGGTAATTTAGAAAAATAAATATTATATATGCAGTCTTTATGTATCAAGATGTACTGACACTTCTGCCTTTTATATCAAATGAATGTACAGTTTGACCAATGATGTTAGATTTACAGAGACAGATTTTAACTTAAAAAATAAAAATTTTATAAGATGAAAAACATTTTGTCAAGCAGCTGCTGGATCATATTCCCCCAAAAAAGTTACCTCAACTGAGTAGTCACACCCTCCATGACATAACAGCTGTATTTTCAGCTCTCAGGGCAATGTTTTCTAGCTGTCAGATGTATTTTTGTCACTGTTCTAAAAGTGAGGATCCTGAAGCAGCCAAGTTAAGAAATATATTAGTTGAGGGGATGTGCAGCAAAATTGCATTGAGCACACTCACATTTACACATCACTAACAGAATCTGGTGTTACATAAGGCAAACACTGCTAGTGCGATTTATTTAGAGCTGCAATGGCATTTTTAAGGACTCCTCATAACTTGATACACAAGAGACAAAGAGCTCTGATGGAAACTCTTTCATTCATGTGAAACATAGCTGAGCTTAACAACCAGCATTATTTTTGTGTGTGTGTCTCTCAGTGTTGCCTATTTTTAAGCTGCACCTTAAGTACCCAGGGAACTTTGTTCTGTAAGATTGGGAGTACTGGATTCAAATATTTTGTTGAATTCTGTCTCTGAGACAGTAAATCTTCTTGCATTGGGCCAGCTTTGATGGGGGGGGTCTGATCCCACCCTTTTATTCATGCCCTCACACTGGACTGATACTGAACCAATAATGATCATGAGGGGGCTTGTAAATCCTTCTTCCTCTTCTCGTATGCCATTTATCTCACCCTGATGTAGATTCAAGTAGCAAAACAAGAGATTCTATTGAGGTATCTTGGACTTTCCATTGACTAGTCCAGATGCAGCCATCTACATTAGAGATGATATAAATGAAGTGGAATGGTCTGACACTTACTGAAAGAATCACAGAATCACAGAATTGTAGGGGTTGGAAGGGACCTCCAGAGATCATCGAGACCAACCCCTCTGCCAAAGCAGGTTCCCTATAGCAGGTCGCACAGGTAGGCATCCAGGCAGGTCTTGAACATCTCCAGAGAAGGAGACTCCACCACCTCCCTGGGCAGCCTGTTCCAGTGCTCCGTCACCTCACTGTAAAGAAGTTCTTGCGCACATTTGTGCAGAACTTCCTATGCTGCAGTTTCCGGCCGTTTCCCCTTGTCCTGTCTCCACTCACCACTGAAAAGAGACTGGCCTCACCACTATGGCCCCCACACCTTAGATATTTATAGACCTGGATCAGGTCCCCTCTCAGTTGTCTTTTCTCAAGGCTAAATAAACCCAGTTTACTTAGCCCTTCTTCATAGAGGAGATGCTCCAGGACCATTTTTGTGGCCCTCCGCTCTTTCCAAGAGGTCCCTGTCTTTTTTGTACTGGGAAGCCCAGAACTGGATGCAGTACTCCAGATGAGGCCTTACCAGGGCAGAGTAGAGGGGAAGGATCACTTCCCTCGACCTGCTGGCCACGCTCTTTTTAATGCACCCCAGGATGCCATTGGCCCTCTTGGCCACAAGGGCACACTGCTGGCTCATGGCCAACCTGTCGTCCACCAGGACGCCCAGGTCCCTCTCTGCAGAGCTTCCCTCCAGCAGGTCATCCCCCAACCTGTACTGGTGCATGCAATTATTCCTCCCCAGATGCAAGACTCTACACTTGCTTTTGTTAAACCTCATCCGGTTTCTTACTGCCCAGCTCTCCAGCCTGTCCAGGTCTCGCTGAATGGCAGCACAGCCTTCAGGCGTGTCAGCCAATCCTCCCAACTTCTTATCATCAGCAAACTTGCTGAGGGTGGTCACTATCCCGTCATCAAGGTCATTGATGAAGAAATCGATATACAGGTAAATCAACTACAGAAAAGTCAAATATTACTGTGTACTGCCAAAAAGTAGCCTATTTTGATCTATAAAGCAAACTAAAAAAGGATCGGAGGGAGAGGCTAGAGGTGGAGAATGGAATTTAAACTAAGGAGACAAACATTAATAAGTAACATATATCACAAGCTCTGAGGGCCATACACACAGGCAGGATTAAAAAATAAGTTAGATGACTCAGCTTAGATTGATATTTTACAATCCATGGAAATATAAGCAGTCCATAGATCTGTTCTGTAAAAATCTTCATAGCTGTCTGATATGTTTTAGCCATATTACATTTCAAAAATATCACATCTTACGTCCAAATAAAACAAATGTTTGTTTTTTTTAACTAGCTGCAATTACTTTAATTGAATAAAAGCACGAAGAACACAAGGTGACTGTTGAAATGAATCAGACCTGCAGAATTTTCCCAGAAGTTGCCGCTGGTGCACTTCAATCCAAAAGCAGCCTTCCACTAAGACTACACCCAGTGAAATTATTTGGTTGTCCAGCCCTGTAACAATCACTCAAGTTCAGGCAGGTACTACAAGCAGAAGTGATTCTTCTCTTTTAGTTGCACTTTTCCTGTGGTTCTGGGCACATGCACTTCTGAATGCCTGTAACCTGAACTGAAACCAAAAAGAGAGCTCCTCAAACACTTAGTCCTTAAGTATCCTTTCATTACAATGAGAATTATATACATTATACTTTGAGGGGATGTTTTTGTTTAGGCATATCAGGAGTCATCCCACAGCAATTAAAAATCATTTTTCCATTAACTTTCATGCCTAAAAAGAATTAATGACTCCATGAATCATAATTAAGGCTTCCATTAATTTTGGCAAGCAGAAAGCCAGACATTCAATGGACCTTCATGTTATCTATTTTGTCTGTTCTAATGCATCATTTTTCATCTTGCTTTCATGCTGACTGAGATCTCCATGCTTTTCCTTCATGTTTCTTTACTCTGCTAGGCTGTGAAGACATTGAGCAGCAGAGCAAATCTGATGAAGGATAAGCTGATTGTACAAACAGGCAAAGTACTTTGGGTATTTAGCTCTTTTATTGAAAAGCTTAGAAACAGAAGACAAAAGCCATGTTGTTGCTGTTATTGTTGTTTTTAAATTCTCTTTGTAAATGGGAGGCTGGAAAATGTTAACTGTATTTTCCCAAATGAGAAAATGGATAATTTTTCTTACTGCTGCCCTGCTGCTTTTCCTCAGCAGTCACTGATTTATCAAATAAATTTGTTAACAAGGTCATACTTATTGCAAAGGAAAGTTCCAAAATTTATTTGTAAGTGGGTAGTCAATTATTGTAAGGTAGTTTATTGACATGAAATATTCACGGGTGTTAATATATTCTTCTAAATGAATAAGATGATACAACAACTATTTTTTATTAATCAATATTTTATTGAAAATATTTTCATCTATGGCCTGATGCAGTTCACAGGAAAAAGCATCTGTACTCTATTTAAAAGAAAAAAGATATTTTCATTGTCATAACAACCCAGGACAATGAGTATCAAACGTTAACATTTTAATGAGAGCTATTGGTGATCGGTGGATGGTTGGACTGGATGATTTTGTAGGTCTTTTCCAACCTTGATGATTCTATTGTTCTATGTATATTTACTTGATTTGCCACTAATCAAATATCCTGTAATGATCTTTTATTCCAGAAATTTCACAGAATCACAGAATCACCCGGGTTGGAAGGGACCTCAAGGATCATGTAGTTCCAACCCCCCTGCCTAGCAGGGCCACCAAACATACACATTTAGATCAGGATGCCCAGGACCCCGTCCAACCTGGCCTTGAACACGTCCAAGGACGGGGCATCCACAACCTCCCTGGGCAGCCCGTTCCAGGGCCTAACCACTCTCCTTGTAAAGAAACCACTCTCCTTGTAAAGAAACCACTCTCCTTGTAAAGAAGATGTAAATTTGAACCTTCCTTTCCCTCCAGTCACCACTTTGTCTGTATTTTGCAGATTCCTCCATTTCCCTGCAAACTTATGACCCTTTTGTCTTTTACATCTTCAGAGCAATCACTTCTGAAAGTCAAGCACTGATAACACAACAGTTAATGTAATTAAGACCAAGATTCTCTGAGGAAAAGAAATTAGGGGTACTAGTGGACAACAGGCTGACCATGAGCCACAGTGTGCTCTTGTGGCCAGTCATATCCTGGGGTGTATTATGAAAAGAATGGCAAGCAGGTCAAGTGAGGTGATCCTCTCCATCTACTCTGCTCTAGTGAGGCCACATGTGGAGTAAAGTGTCCAGTTCTGGACTCCCCAGGGTCCAGAAGTGACAAGGATTTCCTGGAGGGATTCCATTGGGAGGTGATTAAGAGCCTGTAGCATTTCAGACTCTTCAGCCTAGAGAATGCTGAGGGGGGGGATCTCATCACTTTTTATAAACATCTAAAGTGGACAAGGCCAGGCTCCTGTCGATAGTGCTCAGTAACAGAAGAAGGGGCAGAAACTGGAACACAGGAAATTCCATACTAACATAAGGAATTTTTTTTTTTTTTTTTTTTTTTTTTTTTTTTTACTGTGAGACAGTCAGAGCACTGAATCAGGCTACCCAGAGAAGTCGTGGAGTCTCTTCTAGGGATATTCAAGGTCTATCTGGACACTTTTCTGTTTAACCTACTCTATGGAACCATCTTTAGCAGGGGTATTGGACTTGATGATTTGCAGGGATTCCTTCCTGCCCCTACAATTCCGTGGTTCTATGACATGTAGGTGCTTATAAATAGTACTGCTAATGGTAATAAGCATTGTGTCTGAAATTGAAAGAATTTCCATTTAGAGGAGGCATCAAGCAATTACACTCTAAAGATGCATATGAGCACATGGTTGCATTTTTCACTTGCAGTAAAAGACCTTTTTTCCCTAAAGTAGTATTAATTATAACACATCTAATATAATACAAGACACTAGTGATACTAGCAGGGATAGAATTTCTTCTCTGAAGAATCTTTGTATTTGACCAGCTTGAATTGTTCATTCCTCTTAAACTTCTGCTTACTTCTTAGTACATTTTTCACCCAGTAGAGCAGACTAGGACTTGCAGTTTTGCTCCACTGCCACCTATTTGCATATTATCTATTTTTTTTTCTCTTTTTATCTCTTCTCTTTCAGAATTTGCAAGAGGCTATTTTGAAAGTAACCATGTTCTACCTGAATCATTAGTCAACTCTGATTGCGAATACACCATGTCACAGATCTTCATATCTGATTATTTTTTTTTAAACTAACAACAGAAAGCATTTTATGAATATACTTCCTTCTGTTGAAGAATGGATGGCGGTCACGTAGGGCCTTCTCTGCTCCTACAAATCCTATTTCCACTTTAATTCTGAGGATGGAAACTGACAAAGATCTGCTTGTTAAACAGTGATTCTTTTTCATCGTTTTAGTTGGTGGTGATGCAGACTTTTTATTCTGCAGTATTTTACAATGTAAATAAAAATATTTGTGCCAATTTTTCTATAGGCCCAGTGAATCCACAATAGCTCAATTTGTCTGGTCAACCAAGAGTTTATAGGTCTATCTGTGTAGCCTGTCAATGTTCTGGATCATTGTCAAATATGTCCATAATTCTTAAACAGCATTCAGTCGATTTTACAGAGCCATTCAATACCTCACCATGATTCTTAACTCCTGAGTGAAAAAAATAATAATAATAATAAATAAAAAAATAAAAATAAAAAAGGTTGATTCACTTAACATCTCACAGTACATTTCACAAGCTAAACAAGCATTGCCAAAATGTAGAAGAGATCAAATCATTGCAATGTATGAGTGGAGGTACAGGCTGGTCACCACAGGATTTCCTAAGATGTTTGGAATTTGCCTGTGCCCTTTTATCATTGACCTCTGTTATGATTTTGGTGGCAAGCTGCCACATAGTTTGGAATATTTGTCCCTCTTCTTGCTTTTCCAAAACTCACAAAAATATTTATGGTTCTCTTTAGTGAGAATCCAGTGCCAAACTTTTCTGTAGATTTCACAGGGGAAATCTAAATTCAAAGAAAAAAAAATATTTCAACATTACGTGGAAGTAGTTGTTAGCATACTTGAATATTTGGTTAATTATCCAGTGTTGCAACTGAGGGAACTTTTTTCACTGGTATACTGAGTAAGTATTATGAAGAATAAGTTTTGACCTCCTTCTCTTGGGGTCAGAAAAAATCTAGTCAATAATCTACTATATGTATTCCTATAAGCTACAATTCAGAAGGGAACAATACACTCTAAATTCCTTGGAAGGTATAACAATGTCATAAAATAAAGATGAACTGAAAGATCTCCCAATTCTTGCCTGTTTTCCCTCTCCAAGAGTAGCAGAACATTTTCGAAGTTTCATCACAGCAGCTTTCAGCAGAGATGATTTCTTGCCCAAAGGCACAGGAAGATTAACCAAGTCTATACAACTGCTCAACCAATAACTCATCTGAAAAAGAGTCTAAAGAGCAAATTGTAAGCTTTGCAAATGCAATCAGTTTATCAAGGTCAGATAAGGACAAGAGCCTGAATGGATATGATTCGGGATAAAAATTGAATAGAAACTGATACTCTATCATTAGAACGAAAATGAGGCCACCTGCTGAATCACAGGGATGAAATATTGCATTCTGCAAAAAAATGCACTGCCACTAGAGTATAAACAAATGAAAATCCCCGCTGATGATCAGAAATAAGCTTTGTAGTCAATAAATTTATTACTGCTTTCCTCGTACAGATTTGGTATAGTGAAATTGCTGGTGACATAAGAAAGAAATGCACCATGCATAAATGAAGAGCTTATATGAGAATTTTTTTGTTGTGTCAATGAAATAACTGCAAGCTGCCAACAGTGACCTCTGGTATAATCATCATTAGTGATAGGGCAAGATGGCATCTGCTGAGAAGCTAGCACCTGACAGGTGAAATATGTAATTGAAGAGAACATTTTAATAGAAGAAATGTTCCATAAGAAAAACAAAAAGTCATAAACCCAAACTACTGCACAAGTTTGAATGTATAAAACCAGGAAAGAGGAGGACTGTTCTCCCTATGATGTAGGGAATGATGAGGGAAGAAAGGAAATTAGAGGGGACTGGATCATCACAGGATGAAATCTAAGAAGAATATGTAATGGAAAATGTAACATTCAGTAGTATTTGAAAAAGGCCAAGCAGAGTTAACAAAATCATGGGTCTTTGCAAATCCTGCTGGTATGAATCAACTGCTTCCTTTTTTTGCCATTGTTTTCATTTAAAACTCAAAGGAATGCATTGCCTAGTATTTCCTTTTTAAACAAACAGACAACAACAACAACAACACAACCACCATCCTTAGATAATATTTCTCCCTTCTAGTTGATTGGCCTTCAGGATAGGTGCAAAAGATCTCTTCCGGTTTACTTTGGTGCTGTGTTTGTCTATATGAGTCAGTAGGAATTTTGCCATCACAAAAGTATAAGGCATGCTTATGAATCCCTTAGAATCTTTTTGACTTCCTTATCATATGGATGGACAGTAGAAATACGAGGGACTTTGATTCGCTATTTGAGTCAACATTGTCTTCCTTCCATCCTACCACTCTGGTAAATAAAAACCTCTATTTCCAAAGTGTTCTGTGTTTTGGTGGGACAACACAACTGAAGCTACGAAGAGATCTCCTCTCTAGGGATGTGACAGCACTGACATACTGCTTCAGCCAGATGTTTTGGTTAAAGCTCAGAAATTTTTTAGAAAGTAGTGATGAGGTAAATGCTATCCAGTGCCTCTTCACATTAGGCTATTAGACCAGTTCACATTAGAACAGCCACTCATGTGTGAATTAAATATTACAATCTTAACACCGTTCTAAATTTTATAACATGTTCTTGCTACTTAATGTTTTAATTCAGTAGTCACTTGATACCTGTGTAAATACAGATACATTGGATGAGATAAATACTTTTTGTTGTTGTTTACCAGCTAAATTTCCTTAGTTTTCAGGGAACACTGATTGTAGATCTGTGGCTAACTTTTCTGTTACAAGTTGGATATTGTCATACAATGTGCTCTTTTTACCTGAATCTGCTCTTCAGTTCTCCATTCCTGGAGGTACTCAAGGCCAGGTTGAATGGGGTCCTGAGCAGTTTGATCCAGTGGATGGAGTTTCTGCCCACAGCAGGGGAAGTTACGACTAGATGATCTTTTAGATTTCTTCCAACCTAAGCCATTCTATAATTCTGTGTTTAACCGAAAAGGGTTGTGTGTACATACACACTACATACAGGAATACAGTGAGACTAAAATTAGTCAAAGATTTTTTCTGTACAGTGTTGTGGAGATTGGAGGTATGGAAAGAAAATACTTCTTTTTCACTCAGTGTTCACGCAATGTTGCTTACCTTTTGTTTTCCAGTTGGTAAGACTTACACCAAAAAGAACAAGGCACCCAGAGCACCATTGCTGGAATCAGGTTCACAAAACGGATCAGATCAGTACACCAAAAGCGGGCTTGGACAAACTTTGTAGCAACAGCTTGTCAGATAGAGGTGGTTTTTTTTGTTGTTTGGTTGGTTTGGTTATATTTTTTTGGGGATTTTTTGAGAATAAACTTGGCCTAACACAGATGTTTTGACTTCTCCTTTCTATATTATCAATATTTTTCAGAATGTATTTTTTACGTGCAAAACAAGAATTTAATCCCTTTCTATTATTTTTAATAGACTTAGCTTCTTATATTAGCAGGAGACTAAATTAAAAATATTAGGAAATGTTTGTGGAAAGATAGGCCGAGGACATAGAAACAAATACTGTAGCTACTAAGACCAGTGCTTCAGCTGTTGAAACAAAATAGTATTTCTAATACTGAAAAAAGATTAAGAGTACTTGATCACTACCCATAGACAGTGTAGTCAAAGTCAACTCAGGGAAGAGCATAAAAGAGAACAATGACCTCAAGCCAGATTTTCACACATCTTTGTAATAGGATTCTTGCCTTAATCTGTGCACATAATTGCTCTGTATCTATGTCCCCTTCAAGTCAATTGAAGCTTCTTCCAGAGTTTGACTCATCAGCTCTTAGAGTAGGTAAATTAACTAAAAAGAGAGCCTAAGGTAACTTGCTCACACATAGATGTCCAATTTTAGAGCAGCTGAACCTCACTTTATGCTGCCAGTGAAGTAAGATCATAGAGTACATGCTTTGAAATGATATGCAGAGCTATTTTCTGATTCTTTCATGTAACCTCTAAACCCGGTCTAATAAAACATTCATGTATGAGTTTTCAGAGTAGAATTACACTGTAAGGACTTCGTTTTTACTTTGTTCTTTCACTCACTTCCCATACCTCCATCTTCTTGAAATCTTTTCATTCTCTATTCTATTCATTTCTTCATTCCATGCTGTTTATTTCCCTAAATATTTCCCTTCACTCTAGGATCTGTACTTGTCCATTCTTTCCTTCCACTATGCTACGTCTCAGTGTTATCTCAACTAAAAGTAATCTAATTAGATATCTTTTTCTTCCGGGAAGTAATTTACAATCAATATCTTCTACTCAAGCTAAATCCCTGTTTATCTGATGTCTTCACATTGCCTGTTCTCAAGATCAACTGCAAAATATATCTTACATTTCCTTCTTCTGTATCATTTTGAACAGAAAAGCCAAATTTCTTGTCATGTGTTCTAATATGAATGGACAGTACTAGTCCCCATTTCGAATTTCTTCCAGGCCACACCTAAGTATTGTAGAATAATTGTGCATTATTTCAAATACAGGTCATTTTCCATGCATTCATATTCTTTTGTCCAAGCTCCCAGAGTCACATATTATCCTTTTTGGCCTTCATGAATGCAATCTTGCGTTTTTTCAGCAGTCTTGCTAGCATTTCCAGAATGTTGCAGATTGTTCTTCTAAACTTTTTGTTCCAAAGAAAACAAACAAACAAGCAAAAAAACCTTGGGTATAATTTTCATTAAATTTAAAATAGGATAAGCTTACTATTAGCTTTACAGCTTATTTTCCCCTCTCATGCTTTTATGCAGCCTACAAAAAGCACACAATCACCCTCTACCATCGATCTAGCCCTGGTTCTTATTAGGATTATCCTGCAATAAATCTCCTTCAAATCTGCTGATATGATGTTCACAAAGCAACAGTGATATTGAAGTAATTGGTACAGTTGATGTGTTACATATTTCTGTTGCCTTTCCAATTGCTTTTCAATTTTTTGTTCAATCTTTCTGAAGAGCTGCTTCTCCCAGTTATTCCATTATACTCAGTCTATATGTTTTCTTTTGTTCTGTATTTTTCTCACAATATTTTACACTAGGGTCCTGATTTTTAGGTAGAATTCATAGTAGTCTTGCAAATTAAATAAAAATCAAAGACAACTTCAGGATTTGATGTAGCATAAATAAAAACACCTGTTAATAGGGTGAGATTTTTTTGTTGGAAGTACTAAAATTCATTTTTATTTCATTTTACATAACAGATTACAATGATGTAATAATGATGGCTGAAGAAAATTTAAGCAATATTGTAATATTGTTGTGGGCTTTCTAATAATCTGATCAAAATTTTTTACAGCCAGGGAAAATAAGATAATGCAAAATTGACTCTACGCAGATCCATAACTCGGAAAAAGAGCATACCAGGTTAGAAGTGATCATACCTTTCTTTGAACATGGAATTTCATACAGTGACTGTCACAAGCTTATCACATCCTTAACAGCTTCTGAATGAACAGTATTCACTCAGTGTGGTTGAGAGTGGATTCATAATTTCATTCCATATGGCTCAATTGTATTGTTATATATTATAAATAAATTTGTACTTATAGGAGGTTTCTGTGTGCATTGCTATGTAGTGTAGCAAGAACTCCTTCAGTTAAGAAAAGTGTTATTTCTGAATTACCATTCTCCAATAACAGAACTTAGCAACCGTGCTTATTAAATCAAAATTTTAGAAAAGAAAGCATAAAGGCAATAGTCCATATATATAAGAAATATGTTTCTCAAGATTTGAATTGCTCAGATATGAAAATCAGTAAAAGCTGTACAATTACTTTTATATTGTGTTTATGAGGGGATTTTTATAACAATAGAACCTGTAAAATTGCATATTTCCTTTCTCCGGTTAACAGTATTGGCTAATTTTGAATCACTTATAGAAGGAGAATATGTAAACTCCAAAATTTTATATTTTGTGTTCCACAAGGAAGGACTCCTATTTGAAGCTTCCCTGCTTCACAGAGAATAGTTACCGCAATAAATTAAAGATTTCTTTGACTCCTCAGTGTTTGGAAGGTATCAAAACAGTTTGAAGTTTTGACTCACAAACATGTGGGACTTAGGCACCCAGACCACGGACTGATCATTTCTTTGAATGAACACACTGTTTAAATAGTAATTCAACTTCTTTTCCTGATTTGAAACAAGCAGATTCCTGCCAATTGTATCTCCTTCCTCTATCAACTTTTTAATAGAATTCCTTCCTTCTTACTTCTTTTTTACTTTTAGTACATATAAAAAATCACCTTTCACTCCGGTCAAGTTGACAAACAGTAGAATTCAGATGGCCTTAAAAGTACACAATATGACACAATACAATTCAATCATTTTTTTTTTTTTTTTTTTTTTTTTTTTTTTAGCCAACTGCCTGTGAACAATAACTCTGACAGATATAGACAGAAAAAAGCTAATGGGCTGTGAATGGACGTACAATTCCCAAATCTAGAACAATGATATCTTATTTAGTCATGCTTTAAATAAAATTTTACAAAGTATTTTAAGCATTTTTAATACCTCTTTCTATATGCTATAGCTTTGTTTATATAAAGCCGAATCTAAATCAGAATGGTGTAATTTCTAATTTAATGTATGAGGAAAACAGATATCAATAACGCAAAGAATCAATGCGTGTCATTAAGGCTATGTTTTCAATGATGCCCTTTTCTAGTGTGTGTTTCTTTCCTGCACCACTCAGCTCCATGAGCTCAATCTCCACAGCTGCTGCAGGCTGCTCCCAAAAATATGCTTCTCCAGAGAGAAGTCTTTCCCAGTTCAGAAGTTGAGTAGAGCCCTGGCCTTGTGACTTTTATTTTATAAACTAGAGAGCTGAAGTGACCGCCTTTCTGCTCTTGTATCACAGATGATCAACTTTGTAGGGGCAGGGAATATTTTTCTTAAACGTGTTGTTGTGAGGAGGGAGTGGGGAGAGTGGATGAAGTGTTAAGAAGTGCAGGAACAGCAGTTTTGCCCCCTTGGTACATGAAAGATTTAAGAGTTTTCTCTGCATTTTCCTACTGCCGTGGCCTCTAAAACTCCATCAATGTGACTTGTCCCTTCACTGACACATTAAACTATTGTAAATGATAATGAGCAAATGTGTTGAGATGAATATTCCAGGCAAATATAAGAGGCCTTATTTTTGAGGCAGGATGCATGCTTTATACAAGCTTCAGATTTAATTATTTCCAATGTCCTGAATGCAAGCAGGAAATCACAAAATACAGACTTCGGTATGTTCTATGGGTTTAGTCTGCCTGAGGCTAATGCCTAGGGTTTTTAAAGATGCATGGAAATGTTAAACCACAGACCAGCAAAAGCAGTAAAAAATGAATACTAAAGAACATACGTGCTCTGTCTTTTTCCTTCCCAATAAGAAAGGTGTTTTACACTGAGCTGACCAGACTTCTGTTCTGCAGTTCTTACCAGAACAACTAACCTCTGACAGCAGCACTGAGTATTCAAGGACATTCCTTTCATTTCATGGCTTTGCTGGGGAGGAGTTATAAAGTTGTTCATATTTTAAAGACCAAAGGCTATACAGAAAAAAAAAAAGTAACTAAACGGGGTTAAAAAAAAAAACAGTCTTAATCCAAATCGATTATTTTTATGAATCCTTTACAGAGTTATAATGTGACTTCTTGGTAAGGAAAGCTTTTTAAACCAAAGTTGTCTTCAGGCACATTAAAATGCAAACAAACATCAATGCTAAGATGCAGAAGGGAATCTTAGAAGTTAGAATTATCTACAGTATTTCCATGTGGTTCTAGGACTGTTAGTATTATTTACTCAAGTGTGTGCATAGAAATTGCAAACCTACATGAAAATTATTCACAGACGTGCTATCTGATGAAAAATATTTTTTCTGAATTTTCTACAAAGGTATACCTTGAAGTAGACTAATGTAACATTTCTAGTAGTTACCTTGCCCAGGGATCAAGCAAGGTTATCAATCATAGGAAGCAAAACCTTCAAGGTTTTCAAGGAAGAAGTATCACAGTGCTTATACATTCCATAAGAATAAGGACAACTGTCCCTTTCTGACATTGCCTTGCTGAGTGACAGTATATTAGGTCATCCTGAGATGCTGTGACCACTAAACTCCATAATCCCACTCTTACAAATCACTAAAAACCCTTTCAAATGTTTTGTTATATTTCAGCCACAGATAAATGAAGCAGAAAATGACTGTTAGAGACCTATCAATTAAAGAGAAAAAAAAGATCTGCTTCCCCTTTACTGTCCTTGTTTTGACAGATTTATTTTAGTTTCTCTAATAGATTTTATTTTTCAGAATTTTAAAGACTGAAGAGAAAGCTTACATGTGGAAATGACAGTTCTGACCAAGGGAATAGAATTTCTGCTTAGTACAAGCATGTGAGATTTGTTAAAATATTTTTTCACCCCTCTCAGTGGTGGTGTTCTACCTGTATATCATTTTGGCTGATGCATTAAGGAGCAAGCTACATGTGCTCTGTGCAGTTGTTTTGAATCTTGGATATAAGAATAAGTATTCTAAAAAATGCACCTTTAGTCAATGTCTTTCTACTGCCTATCTTACCAGCATTTACAACCCACACATGAACTTCCAACAACAACAAAAAAATTATAGATGGAGAATAATTCTCATCATTTTCTATCATTCATATCTTCTAATTCACTAACTTGCACATTATAAAGTGGTTTTGGTAAAAACAAGCACAAAACAAATGTTGCTAGTTTAACTTATTATGCACATCTCTACAAATTAACCCTCTCCATGAATTACAGGAGTCCTTCATATTGCTTTATGTGTATTCTCTTATTAAAGTGGAAAAGTCTTAAGCTTTCCAGATAAAGTGGATGGCTTTTGGACTTATGATTGACGTAAAATTTCCTCCCTGACTTTAAGTTGAATATGATCTCAATAGTATGATCATCACGCTATTTAGTTCATGAAATTGACTAGTTTACTGATTCACTTTGTAGTGAAGAGGATTTTCTGTCCCAAGGTGATTGTTATTTGCCGTATCTAGGAAGAAGAACCTTACTATAAATGATTATAAGTCATCTTCCTGCTAGATAATACTGCAGTTACAAGCCATGGGCAAGTAATTTCTTTTCTCACATAGTAAGGTTTGGAGGGATATTGAAAACATTCACAGAAAGGTCAGATTTCTCTTGTTTCCTGCCTATTCTAGTCTCTGGGATGTGTTCCATGCAATAGTGCAGCAAAATTCTGTTTATGCAGCAACTGTAGGATTCATGAAGAGGAAGAAATGTTCCTTTCCATGTTTGATCATGTGGATTTTCTCATGTATGTTTGAAGATACTTTGATACATGAAGAATTTAAACATGAAAGTATTACTTGAGAAGTTCCACTGAGAATATGAACTACACATCAGATGAACTACACAGCAGATATTAGTCTGCTTTCAAAAAATAGAAACTAACTGAAGGCAAGAAAGGCATACAGAGTTTGGTAGACAGAAATTTCCTGCAACAGTCAACTATCCGTTTCCCCTCACTTCAGCCTATTTCTATCCCACTAAGGTTATATGGGTTCATTATCTGTACATATTTTGTATTAAGATATCTGTGTTATGCATGTTTTTTTTTTCCATAAAAGAGTGTGGAAACCATTTAATAATACTGCCGTAAGCTTTCCATTTAAATTTTCATTGCACTTGGGAAAGCTACGAAGTGAAAGAACACTGACTTTCTGAGATAAAAATAAACCTATAGTGCTTTATATTTTTGGCAAAGAACCAACATTCCTAATATCATCCTTATGGATTGTTATGAGCTGTAATTCAACATTAATTATCTAAATCGTTAAAAAGATAATAGCCCAGACTTGCATCAGCTTTTTTTCTCATAATAGCCAGATTTATTGGTTCATAGGAAGGTATTTTCTTTTGCAGGTCAAACACTGTCTAATTGTTTAAACTGCGGTACATGTTTGTTGCTTCAGCACAAGTGAACACATAGATTTATATATTTGCATTAGCAGAAGACCAATAATGACATAGCAAAACTCATGATTTTGTCATTTGCAAAAGATGAGTATATGGTCATCTATCAGTTCTTTTTGTTTGCTTACTTTTTATTTACTGGCAACTGTATATTCAGAACAGAAGCAAGCAGTTTTATCAGTATTAAAATGGGCAATGTGGGATTGGTGGATGAGGAACAGATGAACATTTATACAGATGTGAGAAAGGTGGAGGTGATAATTAAATATTATAGGTTGCATTATTCTTGCTTTGTAAATGTGATAAAAATAGTGGAAATGCTTAATGCAGAGAGAAAAAATAGTTAATTGTAAGGCATGGAATAAGCTTGTTTTGTACTCAAACTTGAGAAGGAAAATGTAGCTCCTAAAACTGTACCTTATTCTGCTTTGTTCTTTTTTTCTCCCATGAAATTTTATGGTTATAAAACTAAATCTTCACAGCTGTTCACAGAATTACAGGACAACTAAGATTGGAAGGCACCTCTGGAGATGGGCTAGTCCAAAACCCTTGATCAAAACTGGGACAGCTAGACCAGGTTACTCTGGTTAAATTTTGATTGTCCCTGATCTCTCAAGGCAACCTTTTCCAACATCTGATCAACCTTACAGAGAAAAAAGGAAACTTTTTATCTGACATGGCACCACTGGCTCCATCCTTTACAGCCTTCCCATCAAGTATTTAATCATGTTGATTAGATTCTCCCTTAGCCTTCTCTGCTCCAGGCTGAAAAGTCCCCCCTCTCTCAACTTTGTATGAAAGATGCTCCAGTCTCTATATCATTCTTCCAGTCCTTTCCTGAAGTCACTGCAGTATATACATAACTCTTTTGTACTGGGTAGCTCAGAACTGGAACCAACACTCTAGGAGTGATCTCACCAGTGCTGAATAGAGGTGAAAGATCATCTCCCTCCATCCTGCTGGCAACTCTCTTCTTAGTGCACTTCAGCAGTTGGTTGGCTGTCTCTGCCATACCAACTCGATGTCCAGCAGGTTCCCTATGCCTTCTTTGCAAAGTTTTTTTTTTTCAAGCTGTCAGCCCCCAGGATGTATTGATACATTAAGTTATTCTATCTCATGGACAGGAATTCATGCATCCTGTTTTGTTGAGCTTTATGAATCTTTGTTGACCCATTTCTTACAAGTAATTAATAAATTACTCCTCCCAGTTTTACATTACCTACAAACTGGCAGATAGTGCACTCTCCCGTCAATCAGGACATTAATAAGGAGGTTTAATCTTTCTGACCCCAGTATCAGAATCGGGTTACACCACTATTGAATGATATCTACCTTGGCTACATGCCACCAAATGCAACCCTTTGAGTCTAGCAGTTTAGCTAATTTCCGCCTTACCATGCACTTATCCAGTCTATACATCCATACATCTTCTCAAAAGTATCAAGAGTGGTCTCACAATGGCATTCAATAGTTCATATAAGTGCAGTCTGTCAGGTCCCATGTAATTATGTATGTCCAGTTTATTTAAATATTCTCTAACCAGATCAGCCTCAACTGAGGGCAACTTTTCCCTTACTCTAGATTTTCCCATTAGTCTCAGAGGCCTGGAGTTCCTGAAGGCTGATCTTACCAATAAAAACCGAGACAAAGAAGGCCTAGAGTCTTCCATTTTCCAGGTCTTCTGTCTCCAGGTTCTGTCCCATGCAGCTGCAGGCTCTAAATTTTCCAGCTGATAAACCTGTAGAAATTCTGTTACCATTCACATCCATTGCCATGCTTAGCTCCAGATGGCCTCTGGCTTTCTTAAATTCATCCCTCCCTGTTTGGAGAATACCTCTATTCCTTGTGGTTCAGCTGTCCCTGATTCCACTTTTTTTTATGCTTCCTTTATGATCAGGTTTGTTCAGCCTTGTAGGTTATCCAGTGTGTTTGCTTGACTTCCTGCAAAACTGGGACAAACCATACCTGAGCTTGCTTAGGTTGGAAAGGATTTTCAGAGGATATATCTAATCCAAGAATAGGAATCCTACAGCCTCTCAGGGCAACATATTTCAGTACTAAATTTCCCTCTGGGCAATTCTCATTTTCTTTACATCTAATTGGAATTTCTTATATCTGTTTTCTCCTGACATCTCCAGGAGTCTGGCCCATCCTCTTTACAATTCTGAAAAGATAGCTGTTGACAGATGTCTCTTCTTTAGGCTGAACAAGCCCAGTTCCTTCATCTCAGCCTTTCTTCACATACTGTGTGTTTGAGTTCCTTCACCATTGTCTCAGTGGTCAATGAGCTCACTCCAGTATGTTAATACCTTTCTTATAGAAGTGAATCCTAATAAAAATAAAGCAGTCTAGACATAGTCCCATAAGTGTCAAATAGAGGGATTTATATACCTCAGCCTATAGTACACAGCCCAGCTTGAAGCCATCCTTCCTCGTAGCAAAGCAAGGTGTAGTAAGAATCACAGGATATGGATCAATTGGCAGGGACCTCTAGAGGTCATCTGGTCCACACCCCCTGCTCAAGCACTTGGAACAGATTGCCTCAGATTGCCTGGGATCATGTCCAGACAGTGGATGAAGATCTCCAGCAGTTATTGGTCCATTTGACAGTATTCTTCCTCAGTAATTGCTGTTGTTAAGAATGAAAGAAATAAAATAACCAGACTCCAAGTAGAGAAAATGGAGAGACCTAGACTATACTTCCCTTAGGGCAACCGTTAACAGGCTGAAGGCTAAAATCAGAATAACGTAATTATGGACAGTTTACTGCCATGGATTCCAGATCAGGGGCTGCTCACAGGTCTGTAATAAGGGAAGAATTGTATAAAAGAGGGTATCCTGCATTCTACCTTGTCAGTGAAGATAGTCATCAGAAAGATGTTTATTTTACTCAGGATGCAAGGGAATAATCCAGTGTCGATAAATTGATGTTGGTGGTATCTAAGACACAGAGTGAAACTGGAGATATTTCAAATTAATTAGGCAAAAATGTGGGTGATTATTCATATCTGGTTCAAAACTACTTTGTAGTGCCTCAGTGATTCAACAGTGCTCAGACTTGGTATTAATATGTGTGGAACCCATAATTTAGTTTCTTCAGTGCTTCCCCTGCCCCTAACCAGTGGGAAAAACAGGTTTATTGGAGCTCTGGAGGCTAAAAGAATGGTTATTCCTACTAGATACTTCTCATTATGTTTATCATCTTGTTCCACTTGTGCTTTTCTCATGTGTAGTCTTTTGTACTGTGCAACAGACTAATTTATCATGTTGAGCAATGAGATAATACTTTTGTTCATAGAATGGATAGTCAAGAAAATAGAAAAGCTATAAAAGAAAAGGCTTACTCCAACACTGAGTAACCATGTAGTCAATACAGAGAGGATCCGTGTTGCTTCTGTTCTTTTAATGAAGCATTCTGCTGCAATTTCTGCCCCATGGTATCCTGTTACTAAAATTTTTATAAACAGCTCTGGGGAGAGGGGAGGAGGGGCACAATTCCCCTTAATTGTAAGTAACTTTTTGCCAGTGAGGTTATCTCTGCATTTTGGAATGTTTTTGGCCTTCGGGTGATGGAGTTAAAACCCAAAATCCACTTTTCTGTAGCCAGTCGAAATCATGCATTCAGACCTTGCAGTCAGCACCTGCATTTTAAAAATTAGCAAATAATCTGAGGTAGTAACAGCTTGTGTGTCTATATCTGTCCTTTTTGAGTGGGCTTTTTATTATTATTTTTAGAAGACTATTTTCTTTTATGAAATAAGATGTCAGTACAAATGCACTAACACTTGCAGGCACCTGTGCAGTTACACACACATGCATGCACACATGCACTTAGCCCACTATGCATATTACATACAAATTTATGTCATTCAAATTTGAAGCAAAAAAGGACACCAGCAGGAATGCCTTTCAATAATTAGCTATTGTTGAGCACACCAGGCTTTCTGAGAGCTTACTCGTGTGTAATTCTCTCCTGCTTTGCAAGAGTGCGAGTTCAATAATTTCCCTCTATGTTTTTGTGCACACCCATTCTTTAAGACAAAGGAAGAAGGAGGCTTTCAGGGGACCATTTAACAGATTCATATTTGAGGAATCAAGCGTTTTCAAGACAGAATGGCTGATGGGTTCAATTTCCATTTCAAATTCAAAGTCAACTTAATTCTTATTAAATAAGTATTGACTTTCTGCAGAAAAATTCTAATCAGAATGCTCCTGACAAAAGGAAAGAAATTGAGTATAAAAGAGATGCTGTATAAAAGAGATGCTGTATGAAAGAAGATGGGATACTCAGTTTCTCCTATTTCTTTTCTTCTTATTTATTAAGGATACACTTTTCATTATGCCAAACTTGATGTCCAAGAATCTCTTCAAAGCCAAGACTGTGAAAATAAATACTAAAATTTTTGACAGTCTTTCTAGCTATATAGGCTTGCTGTTAGTGACACATTTCAAGTTACCATGACTATTTTAACGGTTTGAGCCTATAACTATGTTTTGAGATTTAAGAATTGTCCTTAGAGCTCTTTTTTTTTTCAGGAACATAATTCCTGGAAGATATTTGATTTTCTTGCTTAATACTGGATGAAGATTTAGGCACTTTACAGAAGTCAGAGGGAATACTAAGATTATGGGGTTTGATCATGGAGAAAAATTGCTCTAGAACTTATGCCTTGTGATGGACAGATTCCTGATTGGCCTCATCTTTCTTTGAAGATGACCCTATTGAGAGCAAGAGGTTATTCCAGGTGATTTCCAGATGTCCCTTTCTACCTAATTGCTTTCTATGATGATGTAAGTGAAAATAGATGTAGCCAATAGTACATCTGCTTTAACATACTGGTTGCATATTAAGGCAAATTTTGGACATGCTTCACTATGTTTTCTTCCGTGAAACAGAACTAGAAGTTTCTTTACTAAAAGACTTTTCTACTGACTGTCACCACAATTTTTCTATCTAAAAAATATGACAAATCACCTTCCCAGTGGCCATGGCTACATGTTGTTTGTAATCATGGTCAGCAGCAAAGTTAAAAGACCAGAAAAATGCAAACTGTCACTCCATCCCCACCAGAGGGGTTTATGAATGGACTGATATGAATGTTGTTAGCTTTCCAGCTACAAGACATTTTAAATGATGGATGAACAAAAGCATCATCTGTGCAAACACTGGGATGTTTGAACCCAGAGGAAGGTTTGATAATTAGTCATGCAGAATATTAGTAACGCCCTTTGGTCATATTCCAAGTTCCTCCTGGATTGCAACACAATGTCACAAATCATCAGCTGCTGTGACTGGTATTTTCACAGAGGCAAAGCTTCCTGATGGTAGTGAACTTTGGAATAATATTTAACTCTGCTTTCTCCCTCAAACCTGGTAGTATACAGTGATAATTTCATTCAGCGAAAAGCTTTTTCTTCTTTTATTTCTGGAACAAAAAGAATATCGATTTATTTTTCTCTTCCATTTCTAAGGCCATCATCCTTACATAACTAGTTTGTTCAGCATTAGACAGCTGGATAATTTTCTACTATTTATATTATCAGCCTACCTATTTAATTGTAACTTAAGTACACAGATTCATTTCTGGTATAGCTTCCAATGAGCATTCAGATGCAGCCCCACTGTGGGCCCTAGGCTACATGGAGGGAGGTAAATGAGTGTAGGATTTGAAAGCAATGGTTTGTTTTCTGCAGTCATTCCAAAGGAAAAATTTGCTGAGACAAAAGGTGTTTGACTGATACTGTGCATGGAAGAAAAAGCATAGTTTAGTTTTCAGGCTCCAGGAGGGTTTGTAGAACAAGCGCATGGCTAAAAATGACCTTTCCATCAGTAAGCTCAGCAAATTTGATTTGGAGATGGTTGGGATATCGCAAATAGGGAATTTTATGCTACTATTTTCTGCAAAAGCACTTTCAAAGTAGGATTGCACTTTAAATCATTCAGTTTCAAATAGCATTGGACTTTGAGGACAGTATGGAGACAGAGATTATGTAAAAAGCAGCAGAAAAAAAGTAAATTATCTTCTCTTCAGCTTTAGGGTTCTCTAGCAACTAGCACATTTCACAGTTATTGTCACTGAAAGCAAAGACTGATATGGCATTGAAGATACCGATAGTACTGTAAATTACTCAAGAAATTCCTAATCTTCTAACACTATGGCTTTAAACAGGCTCATTGTGCACTTAGTATCAGTTCAGTGAAATTAAAAAAAAAAAAAAAAAAGTTTCAGCATACAGGTTTAAAATGGAAGTCAGTCAAGCACACTTTCCTGGCCAAATCAAGCAAATTTCAATGCACACATAGCTGAAACCTCCTGTGATGAAATATTTTCTCTGTATGGCAAGACATGCTGGCTGTGACTTCAATTGTCTGCTTTAAAACACAAACCTCCTGCAGAAAAAAGATTATTTACTAGCTAAGTAAAGTGCTTGTTGAAAATCCAAAGAAATCATTTGTGTGATAAATAAGGTTGCTTATTACCAAGCTAGGATGATTATAGCTATTTTATGAAATTTTAATTACATTATGTGGCTGCTCAAATATTGGTTTTGAACATTAATCAAGTTACTTGGGAAGCATTTCATGGAAGGGAAAATAAAAATGAAATGGTTTATTTACTTATCCCAGTGTATTAAAAACAAAATTCAGCAGGGAAATCATGAAAAAGCCATCAGGAAGAAAGCACTGTGAACAGAGTGTTCACACTCAACAGAAGTCTGAAACAAATTTTCACTTGAATGATTCACCAGCACGGACTTGGTAGTATCTCCATGCTCCAGACAGCACAGTATGCTTAAAAGGCTGTGTGTATAATTTTAAAGGTAAGTCTATAGTCTGAAGCAGTCAGATGCTTTACATGTTCAGGAAACCATAAGGAAACCATGTTACTGGATAAACAAGATGTCTACCCATTTTGTTATTCAAAACATAAAACTACTTATGTGCTCTGAAAAGTCAATAAAAATGCTTGGTCAAAAAGATAGGAGAAAGAGTAGGCAGTGAGGAGAGGTGAATTTAAGTCTGCATTAACTAGACAGAAACAGATTGACACTGAACTGATGTGACAGGTCCCATGTTTTGTCACTGCATATGTTTCCAGTCTCCATGATTTATTTCCTGTGGTAAATTGCCCAGGACAGAGATGTCACCAGAAGTCTGCTGCATTCTTTCATTTTATGTTTTCATTAGCCTTCAAAAGCATTCCAAGTTTGTATTAACACTGCTGACTCGAACAGCAGTTCCCGGGCACTAGCTGTGCATGCAGTATTACTATGTACAGATCAGCAATGGCAGTGGCAAAAGCCTCCTGATGGTGCTTCATCATTTATGTCTGTTGTATTCAGTAAGGTCCTTTAAAATGAAATAAATAAGCTCACATCTCCCTTACTGCATGACAAAAGAGAGCAGTAATTACAACTTAGTTCTGCTTTATACATATCCACAAATGGAGTTATGTGGGGAAAGAAAAAAAAAAAAAAAGAGGCTTTTCCCTTCCTTATCTCCCTCACAGAAGCCAATAGAAGGCACAAAAGATTTCCTCCAAGTCAGAAGCTGCTGCTGGCTTAGAAGGAATAGGGAAAGGACAAAAATGAAATACCAGATGCTGTCTTGTATTTCTGTCTAGCTGTATGGAAAAAAAAATAAATAAATAAAACATGCCTTGCATCAAGCTATTGCTTCACTTGGCTTCACACTGCATTCTTGCATATTCTTCTACAGCTAAGAGATCCTTTTAGAAATTCTCCAATAGAATATTGTTTATACTAAAGAGGAGGGCTACCATAAAGTATAGTCAGGAACATGGTTAGTGATTTTACAATTTTCTTGTGATTTGACACTTAAAAATCAATGTACTGCTTCACTGTGCATCTGGCTATGAAAAGTTGATTATTAGTCACCAAAGGTGATGAGAAGAATAGCAGTAAGGAAAGCATCAAAATTTTCTTTCATTATGATATCTTAATTTTAAGTATATCAATACTATTTCTTAAGATGTGTCTGTAAATGTCTTTCAAACCTGCTGATATTGTATTAAAATAACATGCTTTAAAAAATAAATTCTAGCACTTCTTGGCAATGAGAATTTCTTGATCATTTTCTAGATTTAAATCTGCATTCTTCCCAAAACTATTTTATTTGTATCGTGCAACATAAACCTTATCCAGATAAAATATTTGAATTTATTTATAATAACTTCATTACTAACATCTGATGTGATTTGTGGCATTTGTTTTCCCTTCAGACAAGACAAAATATCTTGGAAGAGAAAAACAAAGTAGAACAGCTTAGAGATAGGATGATCAGATAAAATTTTGAGTCTGATCATTTTTCGTGCAAAGAAGGATAAGGTAGCAAGAAAAGCAAAGGATAATGTAGGTACTCTAAGTGTGCTTTAAACTACTGTGGAACATGATGTACACTTGGTACTTAATCTCTTTCCATCCAAAGTCCGTCTGTTTATCTAAATCAACATTTTGTTTAGATCATTTTGAAGCTGTTATCCAACGTTGCATTTTCATTGAGTGTCAGCTCAGATCTTCTGCTAAAGACAGCTTTGTCCAGGACTGAACATTAATGATTTTTTAATCATTTTTATTCCTGTTTGTTTTAGACTGAATTGTTTACTATGTGATGTAGACAAAATTCCCCCATACTTAATAACATCCTAAAGTTTGGTTCCAAGGATAGAAAAGGTTTTGAACTCTTACGTGTATGTTGAGTTTTCACCTACCTGTTTAACCAAAATTAAACATGGTAAAGCTTACAAGGAACACAGTAAAACTGACTTGCCAAAGACTGCTCAGGGCTGTGCAGTATTTCATAACTCCTGAAGGTATCATTAGCCATGGTAGTTGTTCCATAGCATTTCACCTAGGCATGTCTTAAATTAAATAATGGAAAATTGAGGGAAAAGAGAGACATTCAAGGAAAAATAATTTTTCAGTGCAAAAGCCATTCATGTCCAAGGATATCCACATTTCTGTCTTTTGAACTTTTTTTAATTTCAGCTCAATAAGATTTGAGTAAGCATATTTTATATTGCAATAATTATGTAATTATTTTGGTTTTATAATACTTTTCAATCTAGAGAATCCCTTGAAACTTCAGTCTTCATCTAAGGGACTGGGAGATGACTGCTGAATACCAGTGTGGCTGAACAGGAAATAGCTTTTTGTCACATCAAACTTTCAAGATTTAAAAAACCACTTCTCCAGTCTTTTTTATCATCAGATTAGGGACTACTTCATGTGAATGAAAAAGTCTCTTCTTGATTCATATTATACATGCTTCATCCTAACTCATCCTCATTTCTTTCCCAGCTGCTGTTGTGCAGCAGCTTTTTCCTTTCTTAAATCTGCTCTCCCAGAGTCACAACCAGTGTTACTCAAAACCCAGCTCATACCACCCCACCAGGATAGGGAAGACAACTCAAAGAATAAAAGCCAGAAGAATTTTGGATCATGCCAAAGACAATTTAATAAGTTAAGGAAAGAGAACAATGTCAGATAGCCTCTGAGCAACATCTACTTTCCAAGATAGAACTCCTCAAGTTATTATTTCATACAGAATATCCCTCAAGTCACCTGTCCTGGTTGCATCCCCTCCCAGATTCTTGCCCACCCACCAGCCTACCCACTTCAAGGGCAGAGTGAGAAAAAAAAACGAACTTCAGTGTCCAAGCCCTATTCAACAACAGCTAGAATGTTGTGCTATCAGCACTGGTTTAGCCTTAAATTTAAAATGTATCACTGTACTGACTGCTGTGGGGGTAACTAACTCCATTTCAGCCAGACCCTGCAAAATCAAAGCAATTAATTTTCATAATTCATCATTTTCTAATGGAAAAACTCGTTTGGGAAAAAAAAAATCCCTATCAGTTTCATACTAATAATCCATTCTAAGAAGTTCCATGTATGAGAGCACAAACCTTGTTTTCCTTCCAAGGAAACAACACAAAGTGTTTAGTTACTCATTTGTTTACTTTGAAATGACAAGATTGGTCAACTGCCTCACTTCAGAACATCGCTTATATTGTATACTCAATACAAGAGCATGTAACTAAGGAAAGAAACAAAAGATAAAACTACAGGATCATATGTCTAGAAAAACACTTAACATTAATGTTTTACTTATCCTGGCATTTATTTCCTGCCCCTTTGCTATTTGTTGCTATATTCCTTTATGTACAACTCAAGGGTTCTGCACTCAATATGATCAGGATGCTTTTATATTGGATGTATTAAGGAAGACAATATTTTTTTTAAAGAAAACAATATTAGGGCACAAACTAAAATTTCTCAATTCCTAAATAGCTCTGCTTTTTTTTTTTTTTTTTTTTTTTTTAATTTACATTTATAAAATCTATAAATTAAAAATAATCCTAAAATCATTTGTGTTGCAAGGACCCAACCCCCTGCAATGAACGGGGACACCTACAGCTAGATCAAGTTGTTCAGAGCCCCATCCACACTGACCTTGAATATCTCCAGGGATGAGGCATCCACATCTCTCTGGGCAACCAGTTCCAATGTCTCACCACCTCTATTGTAAAAAACTTCTACCTTATATCCAATCTAAAATAATAATAATGTGTATTAATGAAACTTGAAATGGCATTTCCAGATTGCACTTGGATGTAAGGTTATATGTATTAGAACACATAAGCTGGAATTAAAATTTAAGGAGCTATAGAAATAACCAGATAGCTGCTCTTTTGGCTGTGTTAAGGGATTTGAATCCTATAGGGTTGCATTCTTGTAAGCCTGTGTGAAAGAGAATCACATTACATAGAATATGTAAGTGATACAGAATCAATACCAAAACAGAGATGGATTTCTGTCCTTCTTAATTTAAAATCTGGTCTTTTTTCTTCCTCGCAAATAGTTTCATTGTGGATCTTCCTTCTTCTTCTCCTCCGCTGACCTGGAACTTCCCCCTTGTTTTGCCTGTTGTTCACAGGAGCCCTGTGCACTGCACATTCACCCTGCGCATTTGCTAAATGACACAGCTTCTTTTAGTTACTCAGATATTTAAATTACAGAGGTTCTTTCTTTGGCACTGTCAAATTCTTCTCCTCCTACAAGGAAAATTTCTTACTGATATCCATTGTCTGTTTTTTTTTTCCCTCAAGTCTAATGTAATTCAGTTGTTTGCTCTGCCCCCCTCTGGGTTTTAAATAAAATCTCCAAACATTCCCAAACACCTTGGTAAGGTCTTAGTCCCATTTAAATTGCATACAATGTAAGCATTCAGTATTTTAAGATATTTTATAAATGATATTCCCTTGTAAGCTATTTTCAAAAATAGTGTGATGCCTCTGAAAAGGGAGAACTGTGAACCACAGTGACTTACTTCATAGGCTAGGTCTTTGTCATTAGGTTAAGATACTGATGCAATAATAAAGCAACAGAAATTAAAACTTTCAAGACATTTATCATAGTCACACAAATTCATAATCTGAATTAATGCTTTAATTCAGAGAAGATTCTTCTCTGGGATTTTCTGCCATTTGGTTTAGACATCTTAACATCTCACTGATAAGACAACAATGGACATCTCTTTTATCTCTCTGCATCGTATTTGGAGGAGCTCAGGTGCCTAAATCAACATTTTGAATTCTGCTCCCAGCACATATCAGGTTTGCAGTGTGACATTCAAATCGCTTTTTTCTCCTTTGGAGTAGCTTCATTTCCACCTTAAGTTGTTTCCCTACTCTGAAGTATCTATTACCTATTCCAACATCCTTTCCAGGACACCTTTCAAGCAGGAGTCATTGTGTTTTCTTGAATCATTTTTTCAACTATAGTTGCTCTTAACTTATTCTAGGAGAAAAAGTGATGGAATATAAAAAAGTAGAGAGGCAGAAGGACAGATAGAAGTTAGTGAAATTCAGATTAAAATAGCTGTTATCCTTTTTAATAAATCCAAACTAAATTATGTTTCTTGTTAATTATATAGATGACCATTAGAAAAAGACAAGATGTGGAGTTCTATTTCAGAGATTAGAGTAATTCCCGTATTCCTGAATTGAGTAGGACACTTCGAGGGCATAGAAACTAGAGCTAAGTTTTAAAGCTATTTATCCAGAGATTACATAGGTTGCTCTGAAAGTCATGCCTCCCACTTATGGAAACAGATATATACATATATATATACATATATATATACATATATATATATACACATATATACATACACATACACATAAATATAAATGAAATATTGTTTACAATATAAAGCAAAAAATAAAATAAAGCTATTTGAATGCTATTGTGTAAGTCCATGATCCATGAGATCAGCAAGTGCCTGTATCACAAGTAATAATTGTTTTTAGGTACAAGCGAATGTTTTACAAATTTTGAAAAAATAAGACAATCAGAATATATCTGGTGGAGAAAAATAGATTTCTAAGCTGACAGTTCTTAAAGCTAGCCCTGAAGGGAAAGAAATTGTGGTGACACGTAAGACAGTGAGAAAAGGAAAGAAATCTATATCTCAATTTAAAATAGATTCTATTTGCTAACTGTGATCTGGATTTTAAGCATTTATGCTTTATGTAATGATTTTGGTTTCTACAATAATGTATGATGGAGAGTGAAGGGTTATTTACAAATTTCCAGAATTGTCATAAATATCAGTTGAGACAGTTGCAATAGATTTGATCCTACAGCTGAAGTGGATATATATTTTTCAGCTTACAAAAGTTTATAAAAGGCAATTATTTTTTTCTTTATAATCTGCTTTAAAAAAAAATATTAATCATTGTTGCTGAAACCAAAAGGGATATCTCTGTTGGAATTTCTATTAGCAAGCAGTGGTTATCTATACTAAAATTTTATAATGGAAAGCTTGGAAAAACTAATTTGGCATTTACTGTGAATTAAGAGGGTAGAAATAAAAATCAAACAGACTACCAAAATGAAGACAATTGGACTGAGACTTTCTTTCCTATTTCTCTCTGTTTTTGTGAAGAAATGTGGAGAATGTTTATCATTTTCATCTGTAAGTCACTATTTGTTCCACTTGTCTAATGAAGAAGGTTAAAAAAAAAACGGAGACTATAGTTTACGATAAAGCAAAAGAAAAAAAAAAAGACGATTATGCCTGATCACATTTTAAAGATTCATATTTGATCCTACAAATCAGATAGTCTTGCTAATCATTGCACAACTTTATTTCAAGAAAATTGGCAAAAAGTTCAGCAAAAAGTCCTATAGATCTTGTGTGTGTGTTTTTTTTAATTTCAAAACACCTTCCAGATATTTAATCATGGTGATTTCTTATGGTTTCAAATGGACTTTTAAATTTATTTGCATGAGCTAATGATAAATGAAGCAGCTAGCTCAATACACTGTACTGTCAGACCAGAAAATGCTTTTCCAACAGCACTTCTTTGCTGACTCTCCACAGTGGTAGCCATTCTTCTCGTGTAACAGAAAAAATACACTGCTCGCTCACTCTAAGAGAAAAGGAGCTTTCTTTGTTTAAGTTCTCTACATAGCATGGGAAGGATTCATTCTTTGCAACTTAAAAAGAGCAAGCAATACTGGCAATTAAGTGTAATCTTAGAATCATAGAATCATAGAATCACCAAGGTTGGCAAAGACCTAAAAGATCACCCAGTCCAACTGTTCACCTATTGCCAATAGCTCCCACTAAACCATGTCCCTCAACACAACATCCAGTCTTTCCTTGAACACCCCCAGGCTCGGTGACTCCACCACCTCCCTGGGCAGTCCATTCCAGTGCCTGACCACCCTTTCTGAAAAGTAATACTTCCTCATGTCCAGCCTGAATCTCCCCTGCCGTAGCTTGAAGCCATTCCCTCTGGTCCTATCACTAATGACACGAGAGAAGAGGCCGACCCCCAGCTCACTACAACCTCCTTCAGGAAGTTATAGAGAGCAATGAGGTCTCCCCTGAGCCTCCTCTTCTCCAGGCTGAACGTTCCCAGCTCCCTCAGCCTCTCCTCATATGGCCTGTGTTACAGACCCCTCACCAGCTTTGTTGCCCTCCTTTGAACATGTTCCAGGGCCTCAATGTCTTTCTTGCAGTGAGGGGCCCAAAACTGGACGCAGTACTCGAGGTGTGGCCTCACCAGTGCTGAGTATAGGGGAACGATCACCTCTCTGCTCCTGGCAATACTGTTTCTGATGCACTGTTTCTGATGTTTCTGATCTTCTTTTTAATCATGTAACTTGCCACTCTTGTAGCAGAAAGATTTTAAAGACAGTGGCCCTCCCTGATCTTCAAGGACAACGTTAAAGCTTAGAAATTAAGATAATTCCCTTACATTCAATAAACTTGTTGAAAGGACACTTATTTTCTATGTAAGAATTACAATTGTTTAGAAAACACAGCTGATTTTAAGTTGGGCTCCTTTACTATACATGCACTTGTTTTTGACGTACGCTGTCATTTACTGTATCTCTTCTGAAAGCAGTCAAATTAATATATTTATTTTCTGAAGAAAACATCAAACTGGAGGAACAAAACCCCTAAAAGTATTGCTCGGTTTTCTGCAGCATGTCATAGAAGGAAAAATGCCACATCATCTATCACTTGTATCAACGCTACTGGATAAAATCAGTGTAGGCAAGCATTTAGTTCTTAGAAGAAAAAGTTTGGCAGATGCTGAATGGAGCTGCTGACATTTTGCTGGGAAATTCAGACTGATCACATAGTACAGGGAGACTGAATATTAGATCAGATGTGTTTTCCTTTTATTAAACATTTATCCTTATGCATGTTTATTTCCACACTGCTTGTTATTTCAGATTTGCATAGGCTTCAGCAACTTTCAGAGTCTTTTACTAACAATCTACTGATAAATCCATGCAGATTTAAAACAAGAATCAATTCAGCAAGCCTTAAGTTATATGATTATTGAGGAAAAAATAATTATTAGATTATGTAGTAGCAACTTGTTTATATCTTTTTCTAAAATAAGATTTACTATGAAGATAAAAGGATAGTATTTTACAACAGTAGAATTTCTGCAGAAAACTAAGTGTTTCAGCAGATTTTACACACAGTAAGGGCTTTCTTTACTTTGTTTACCTACCTACCCATTTTTTCTGTTATAGATTCTTTAATTTTTCTTCTGTCAAAACTCACTGATTCTTATAGCCATTTCAAGGATGTATTCAGTATTTATACTTATATTTTTTAAATCTATTTTTGTATAAATTCACAAAGTCTATAAAGGTTTGTTCTGTTTATTTACGTTCTTGTCTGGACAGTTCCTACTTTTTTGCAGAGTTTATGTTTATTATTATTTATGTTTGTAGTGGGTACTGAACAAATAAAGATATATGAACAGACATTCAAAGATGTCAAACAGCCAAAGTTTCTATTGCCTTCAATAGAAGCTTTGTGCAGCATCTTCAAAAATGTGTGAATAGTGTCCTAGTCGAAGATGTATGTTTCAGTACAAATTATTTAAAATTTCATGACTATACAGATGTCATGTCTCAATATTAAGAGGCAGTTTCTGAAGGAGGATGAAGTAGTAAATGCCTTCTGCAGCTATAGTGTCTTCTAAAAATGGAATGGCATTTTATTTGCGTTGAGCTGAAAGCTGGATGGGTTTTTACAGGGTACGTGTAAAATAAGTTACAGTTATTGATAGACCTATCCTCGACATCTTTTTTTGTTCTTGTTGTTTCTTTCTGTTTTGTGGCAGCCCTTGACAACCAAAATTGGTTTTACTTCATCCATGCTTCATATCAGAGAAATAAAATAGCAAGTACTGACACGTCTAAGACAAGTTATATCCATGTGATATCACTTCTTTTTCATTTTGGTCTGTCATCTTGTTTTCACTCCACACTCATCCTCACTCCCAATGAAGGGATGCACTTAATGTGATAGTTCTTTCGAATACATGCAGGAAATTCAGTTTCATCATCATTATGCCCCATCTACCTTGAATGAGAAAGTATGTTTGAAAACATGATTTGAACTACATTTTAAAATATATTTTTCTAAATATATTTCCTATTCATTTTGCTTGCTTAAATGCTACCCATTCATGGATTTTGTCTTTATATCAGTCTATTTTTCAGGTGAATTTTGAAAGTTGTTGCCCATTGATAAAGTCAAATTGTTATCTTAGACTGTATCTGTGGCTATTTCTTCCTTCTACCTACTGTCTCTAAGGATGAAATTTGAGAACAGAAGGATAGCTAAACACATTTGTGAGATGGAGAGAGAGAGGGAGAAAGATTGAAAAAACTACTGTCTGCTATACCTAACTATTCCAACTAAATTTTCCACCACTGAAGATCTGTCTCTTTTTAATCTCTGCCACCATCAGGATCTCTCTGCAGAGAATTCACTGAGAATCAGTGAGGCTTGGATACTGTTTAAAAAAAGAGAGATGGATTTTGCCACTTGTTTCTACTATATGTACTCACAGTATCATATTCAAAGTGATTGTTTTATCTTTTCTATTTATTAATATGCAAAATCATACACTATCTTCTCAAAATTTAGACTGCTTTAGTGCCAGTCATTAGTAATGAACCTCTGTGTTATTGCCAATCATTCTATCAGCTGTTAAAAAAAAAAAAGAAACATTGGCATTATACCCCATTACGTTTATATCAATCAGTCATGTCATACTGTAATATTATTGTATCTGGTAGAGTGCGCAGCCAAGAGAAACTAACATTATTCACAAGAAATGTCTTAAAGGGATGTTGTCCAAGTTCCAGTACTATCAACAGAGAATGACATATAGTAGGAAGGTTCCTTTGCAATGAGTTTGTTTTTCTCGCGATAATGTTGAACTTTCTGTTGTAATCTCATGTGGCCATGTATGTTTATAATTCATTTTACGCTCAAGTGGAGTCAAGTTTAATTTTTGCATTTCAGTGTCACAGAATGTTTTGAATTCTAGAAGACAAATATAAAAAAAAGGCAGTTTTAGGAAATTTAAACAGAAAAGGGTAGCACTTATTTCCTGCTTGTATGGGGACATAATTAGAGAAATACAGTAGATTTTTAAGCAAAACTTAGTGATCCCTGGTGTTGCACATCTTTAATCTTTAT
Organism: Tetrao urogallus; assembly: GCF_951394365.1. Lineage (NCBI taxonomy): Eukaryota > Metazoa > Chordata > Aves > Galliformes > Phasianidae > Tetrao > Tetrao urogallus. Next base: position 49,238,246 of record NC_136813.1, read on the forward strand.
GCTAAATGTAAGCACAGTGGTTAAATAAAATAGTGATGATTATTACATAACCAATAGACTACCCGTCTTGGGATTTTTGCTGTTGGAAGAATTCCTTTTGTCTCTACAGTGTGTTGTCTAAGTCCGCATTTTACCTTCCAAAGGAAAGCTAAAGAATGGACACCCAACCTAAATGTTGGTGATGCAGACAAGCAGATGCCTTCCTGCTTCTGGGAAGCCGTAAGAGCAATCATTTCTCCCATTTTACCTCATTAATGATTTTCATTTCATTCTTACTGTTTTTACTACTTGCAGTAGAACTTTTTCCTTGTTCTTTATTTTACTTTTTTATATATATAATATTGACTTTTTTTTCAGTTAATTTATTGTAATGTTTACTATAGAAAATACATTAAGTGCATTTTCTTGTCACACATAAATTGTACCGATCAAAATTGATGGTTTATGGACATTTAATGTTAGCAAGCAAAAAATCTTTTCTTTTAAACATTTTGTTAGTTTGTTGGAGAGCTTCTGGCAAGGCAGTCATACATGATGCCTGTACTTGTTAAAAAAAAACTTTGAAAGAAATGGAAGCATTCTAATAATCTTTTTCTCTGCAAGCACCAGGTGTGAGTGGCATCATGTGATGAAAACATATTCCATATTTCCAAAGGTCATGAGCTTCCATGATATGAAATTCAAGTAGTATCATCTGTGGCTTTACATGATGATAGGAATTCACAGAGGAGATTTTGTATTTGCTGTTATATAAACTACAGGAATTAAAGGAATGTGATGCATACAGACTCACACAGCCAGTATATACATGTGTATGTATGTGCATTTTCTTTTGTGCTGATCTTTTTTTTTTTTTGCTTAGAAAGATATGTATTTGCTTTTGGATCATCTCCCTTAAACAGATGGTATCTTTGTGATTGTTGTGACACTTCATTTTTGCTGCCGGCTGATGACTCAACAAAGGAAAATCCCAGCACTCTCAGTAGGAGAAAATAAGGCTGTTTGGTGTTCTTTGCTACATCTAATTTTCTAAGAGAATTTCAACAGATGTGACAATTTTGCTGAAATGTTGTCAAAACAATAGCAACAAGTTGACAAATCAAATCTGGCTCATATTCAGTCCCCTAATATTATATCAGTTCAACTGTAATAACAAGGGAATTTATTCAGTGTCATCCTTGACAACTTGGTCATTCTAGATGGCATATTATCAATTTTTTGTCTTTTTCCATGCCTTGCTATTTGTCTTTCATGTTATTCTTTCCAGTATTTTTAACAATTATTTCCAAAAGTAGTGGGCCCTGATTCTCAAGGTTAAAAAAAATAAATAAAATCATAAGCACAGGAATTAGAAATGTGAGATGAAATATGATCAAAACAAAGTTTTAGTAGAGAATAGTCTTATTTTGTGCTATTCTCCGATATAAAATTGGGAATTGGAGTATTGGAGTATCATAATAGTGAAATGAAGGAGTGTTTGACAGCATCTGATGAAATGTGATAAATAGGTTTTTTGAGGGATGTTATTTTGCTCACTCAACAAAATGTTCCTGTGAATCCACAGTGAGATTTTTTTTTTATGAAATGTTTTCCACTCTGTTGAATAAAACTGATGTTGACAGGTTTTGTTGGAATTACATAAGAAAGATGGAAGAGAAGGAATCCAAAAGGGTGGTCAGCCTTTGTGAATGACTGGAGATAAAAATTCTTGCTGTGTCCAGTTTTGAAAACAGAAACACCAAAGTCTCTGTAGCCACTGCCTGAAATAACAGACTTATAATATATTCACTTACTCGCTGCATATAAGATTGACTTCTCATCTTTGCTGCTGGTTTTGTTGTTTGGTGGGTTTTGTTGGTTTGTTTGTTTTTTTTTTGTTTTGTTTGTTTGTTTTTTTACATGGAACATTAAATAGTCCTAATAGACAGAGGCCAAAAAAAAAAAAAAAAAAAAGCTTATTTCATAAATTGATGATCATTCAGAAGAGAATTTTGAACTTTTCTGATTCCATCTCTTGATCTCTCAGGGAGCTACTCAGTATCTTCCAGGCTTGGTTACTCTCTGTTTATGTAGTGCAGCTGCTGAATTCTCTGCATCGTCAGTGTGGATTCAGGAGCCAGAGATGCCTTGTGAGAATGTGCAAATTCACAACATTACACGATTAAAAAACTGAAGTGATATAAATCATTCAAGAATCTTCACATACAGCCTGGTTTTCAGAGTATGTTGACTGATTAACCATTTTATAGCAATGAAAACCAAAAGCAAAAGTTTAAAGAAAATGGGAATTGATGCTATCAAATCTGAATCAGGGAGACAATATGCTCTGGAGAGTGTCATGTAAAGCATGATGTCAGTGATCTGCATTTGGATGACGTATGGGCTCAATATGGGCAAGTACAAAATTTGACCTTCCACAGCAAGAGTGAAAAGACATGTAATTTTAAAAAATATGTTGCATACTTTCTGTAAACAAATAGAAACTTAGTCCTCACAACTGACATGTATTACATCGTAAAATTACTCTTTTATATACAAAACACTAATGAAGAATTAAAACATACCTGGTACTTATCTTTCTACAGCACGCTGGGTAACATCCAAAATATTGTTTACAGTGGTCTGGCACCACTGTATGTCATTACAGTGCATCACTGTCTACATAACATCTTCTGAAAAACTGATGTCAGTGTGATCATGCCTGTTTTATGACGACAGCTGCTACGGGCATCATACTAGCATATATACAAGGAAAAAGAATTACATGGATTAAATCAGGAAAAATTAATATTCTGAAATAATTGCCCTAAAATCTAAAACGAGATCTTTTTACTCTTTACTTATTCAGTCACCTCCTTTCCATTTCAGGGTTAATCTGAAAAGTAGTTTAAAACATGTGAGATATATTGTTTAAAATATGCAAAATGACCTTTCATTAAAAAAAAAAAAAAAAAAAGAAAGAAAGAAAGAGAGAGAGAAAATGGTAAATGTGAGTTAAAATTACATTCTGAATTCAAGCCAACCTAGACCTTTACCACAGCCCCAGATGGCACTGTGTGCGGCCTTGTTGCCTCTGTATCCAAGTGCTTTTTAATGTTGAAGAAAGAAGAAAGCCCATTACTGAAGTCTTATTCTGTGTGTGCTGTCATCCACCATCCAGTTTTTGGAGAATCTAGAGACAGCCTTGTGCTGATGAAGTCTAGGCCTTGAATAAAATTCCCAAAAGCGTTCCAGTGGCAAGAAGCTCAATCTATCAGAATTCAATGGGCTATAGACTTCTAAATTGCTCTGAGCCAGAACAGTTAACCTTCTGAACAGATTTGCAGATTTCATCATTGGACACTTTCAAACATTTTCTTTTTCTGTTTTTGCTCAACACCTTTGTCCATGCAGAGATCACAGGCAAGCCCATTAACAGCATTTTAACAGGAACTGTAATGAGGGATGCACAGACTATAGCCTGAGCTTTTGCAAAGAATTTTCTTCATTCCAACCACCAGTTTGCAGTTAGTTGAGAGTGCCGCTCCATTAGTTCTGTAAAATGCCCAAAGAAAAGCCAAAGTAAAATAATTAAACGTGAATGGCCTGCAGATTGTTACAGTGTTAGGTAAAAAAAAAAAAAAAAAAAAAAAAAAAAACTCTCTGGAGCAAAGGGTTTTATATTCCTCCAGTAAAAGCATCTTCTCCCAAGTAAATACAGAGCCCCTTCTTTTTCTTCCAAGTTTGGCATCACTTAGAGTTGAACTCCTTCTCCTCTTCTTCTCTCAGTGCAAATCATGATAGCTTAGCTGTCTAGACCTTCCCTTCATTGCAAAAGAGCAGAACACTTCTTGTATAATCAATGGATATCAAGATGTTACAATCACATAATAAATAAGAGAGTTAGGCGAGGTGGACTGTGATAACAAGAGAGAATAATTGGAAGGCTTACCCTTATGCTGGGCTCACCACAAAACACCAGAAGAAGGGATCTCCGGACAAGATCCTTCCCCACTGGTAGCCAGCTCTTAAATAGGCCAGGCTCCACCCCTTCCGGCAGCACAGGCGAATTGCCTTCACCTGTGCTCCTCTGGCTGACTCATGGCTTGCCTCAGGTGATCAATCAGAGGTTCAGGCCGTGACTCAGTAGTTCCCGTACACTTCTCTAAATGCAGATTATGTGACTATAGATACTTGGAAATAGTAGAGTGTTTTCAAATGACATTTTTCCAAATAATTTCCCATAGCTAGTCATTTGCAAAGTGTCTCACAGTTAGATAATGTAACAGTGGTTTGCCCTTTATGTTGCTTTATGATACTTTGAATAATGGAAATCCTAAAAAAACAGTCTGATATTATATCTGATAGGTGCATTCTGGCTCAGAATGGTATATTATAGTATTTTATATTATGAATATATATATTCATACATTTGCACAATCTCCATAGCATGCATTTCTTTATGTTCCAATATATCTTATGTAGTGGTCAAAGCAATGGATTATGGAATTCTGAGAGCTTTAATCGTACATTTCAAACATTTTTATTTTTTTTTCTCTTGTTGAGAGAAAGGCTTGTGTGAATTGCTTCGACTTGCAGAACCTGTTGTTCTGGTCTCACGAAATACAGAAGAATGTCTGCATTGTTTTTCCTCTGGGAAAAAATATATATTTTTAACAGCATTTTTTTTCCTTTTTTGTTTTTTTCTTTTTCTTTTTCTTTTTTTCTCTTTCTCTTTTTCTTTTTCTTTTTTCCCTCTTCTTTTTCTTTTTTCTTTTTATTTTTCCTTTTCTTTTTCTTTTTATTTTTTCTTTTTCCTTTTTTCTTTTTCCTTTTTCCTTTTTCCTTTTTCCTTTTTCCTTTTTCTTTTTTCTTTTTTCTTTTTTCTTTTTTCTTTTTTCTTTTTTCTTTTTTCTTTTTTCTTTTTTCTTTTTTCTTTTTTCTTTTTTCTTTTTTCTTTTTTCTTTTTTCTTTTTTCTTTTTTCTTTTTTCTTTTTTCTTTTCTCTTCACTAGAGAACAAGTGTTGTTCTCTCTACCTGTATTTATGACTTCTTGAATGACACTTTCTTTATTCCATTCCATCTTGTATCTTACTTGCTGTCATGATTGTTTAATTGCAAAGGGATGTGATATGGCAGAAGATAAACTAGAGAGTTAAGGCAAATATAATGCTCTCTTGAATTCCATTTGTATCAGAAATCTTTATAATAGAGATGATGTTCTGAGATAGCTCAGAATGCTTTTTTCCCATATGTTAAAGTTAGAAGAGAGGAGTAAAGTGAATGGATCATGACCTCTCCTCTGCAGGGTGCTGACTATGTGAAATTAGAAGTCTCCCTTTGTTGGCTAATTCTTGAAGTGACTGTGGTTGCTGAGAACAAAGCAAAATAGGTCATAGCACTGGTGACATTGAAGTAGAACTTTGATTGACTACTCCATGACCTTTGGGCTCCAACATAGCCCAGGGTCAATTCTTGATAGTCAAATCCAACTTTGAGTAGTTCCATCTTTTGCCATATACTTAAAACAAAGTTGCACTGCTAAGATAATATTTTCATTAACAGACACACCAAAGGGACATATTTGCCAAAGCCAGGGGCAGCGAACTTACTTGCCCTTTTCATGTTCTTTACTAATCTGTATTTATGTAGTCAGTGCAGGAAAATCTCTGGAGACACACAGACTCATTTGCAGGAAAACCACGCCAGCAGTACTGTATGATTAGTAACTTTCCGTCTCAAATCAGAACATTTTAAAGAAATATAGATGGAAATGCATTAACAAAAATTGTGTTAACAAAAAAAAAAAAAACAAAAACAAAACAAAACAAAAAAAAACGTGCTTACTGAGAGATTGGAATAATGCAGAATTTAAACACGATATAGGCTAGTTACTGCTGGACTTGTTTATTATTTTTTCTATTATTTTTAACAGCCTATTTTATATGCTAGAAACCTGTAGTCCTCATGATGAATGATAATCCCTGACCCTGAAAACTTTAAAAGTAATTTCAACTATTAGTGAAAAAAGTGGAAGGAATTAAATAGAAACAGGTAGACTGCAACAGGTCAGATCAGAATTTAAAAAAAAAAAAAAGAAGAGCAGCCTATTTATTTTTTTCAAAACCTTCAGTGTATACTAGTGGTCCTCCCCAAAAGCAGGAATAGTTTACAAGTACCTGCCTTTTGTAGTGAATCTGTATTTCTGTGCACAAGACCATTCAGAAAACTGAAGATCAAGAAAAAAAAAGGTTTCCTATTTCTGTAGTGTAAATGTGTGTAACTGAGCTACAGACATGTCCTTGATAGTGCTTAGATATACAGCATCCCTAGAAGGTTATTTAGATGAGATGGTAGTACTACACCACTACTGGTCCCAGAGTTTGATTATCTGCTAACTGAAGTGCTCTCATGCTATGCTTCACTATTTATGTCAAGAACATACCAACAACAGTCTAGAGGACTGCCAAGTCATAGGAGAAGATCTAAGCCTTCGGAATACACTATTCATAAAGAAAGACTTATCCAGGAAGAGTAAAATTAAATTGCTTTAAAGCCAGTTACTAAATTCAGCTCTCCACGAGAAAGCATCGTTTAGTTATAACCAGTTATGAGTTTTTGATCCAGTAAAGATCAAGTGGTTGATTCCTAATATATCTCCATAAAGCAATTTCTCTAAACATCATGAACCTTTGCACAATATCTGGAACATGCTGTGAATTTTGCTCTTATAGCTCCTATTTCTTCTTCTATCAAAACATCAGTTTACTTTTCAGCTCTGTATTAAGCAGCCTGTGGTTAATCTTAAAGTCTAATAATTTGTTTTTCCTTTCCCTTACATTACAAAGAAAGGAGCAGTAATTTAAAAACATTCTATGTGAGGGAACAAGTCTACATGAATACGTTAGAAATACAATCTCTTGTATTCTGCATGTGTCTCAGAGGAGCAAGACTGATCATTTTCAGTCAATAATGACCTTGCTTTAGTGACCCGTAAGACAAACTGCTGCGTTATTCAGAGCACCAGATTTCCATTTCTTCATCACTTCTTTTTTATTAACACTTCACAGCAAAAAGTGTCTAAAAGCTGCCTGTGAAACTCTCAGTGCAATAGATCCATAAAATCAGGACACCTGCAGGTGACATCACATCAGAGGAAACAGCTCATGCAGCACTCCCCCGGTAGTACTTCAGTTCCTGCCTGAGGACAAACATCAAGCAGAAAGTGATATGTTCCTGAAACCTTAGCAACAGTACATGGCATGTAACAGCAACCAGGAAGCAGATTAAATGGTGGTTAGAATGATGGCTCCTGTGGGCCTGACTGCATGGTTAGTCCCAGGGCAAGGGGTAAGGATCTGGCCTCCTGTTGCTGTGACTGGTGAAACACGTGTGTGGCTGGAGCATTGTGCAAGTGGTTTGTGTTGCAAGTGACATTTCAACAGAGGCATGAAGAAGTTGAGGGAATAAATTTGCAGGCTTTTTTGTTGCTTTTTTTGTGGTTGTTTTTGTTTATTTGTTCATTTGTTCATTTGTTTTTTAATTTGAGATTGATACAAAGATAAGAAAGAAGTGAGTAAACTACGTAGTTCAGGATAAAAAATTCTAACTTTTTATGTCTGGAAGCTCTTTTAAGGGGACACAGTCTGGTGTCATACTGCATTTGGTAGGATAATTGGTAAAAACATTCTGAAAGTTTTTCATAAAACTGCCTCATCCATATACAAGTAATATACTCTGTTAGACAGTGTCACCTGACCTTGTTATGTCTTATTCACTCCTAATTAGAAATGAGACATCCAGATGTGAAAGGTCATTATACTAGTTTCTATGACACCCGTCATAGCACATTTGTGTCACCTAGATTTTTATTAGAAATGCACTGAACAAGCCCAGCTCTCTCCACCATATGTTTATTGCCATGTTCAAAGACCCACAGGTAAAAAGAATATTTTGTCTACCCAGATGGCTGTTGCCATGTTCGGGGGTTTTTTTTACTTCCATTGTGCTAATTGTTTCACACTGATGCCAGCATACAGAGATGTCATTCTCTGGTAATAACATTGATAGCAATTCCCCTGTAAACTGGAAAATTTTAGGACTTCCCTAGACAAAAGCAAACATGAATTATTTTTAAATACTAATTTTTTGAGGATACCTTTACTTAGGAGTGAAAGATGGTGGGTATTTTTTTCCTTTTTCTTCTTATAGCTTTCTAGAAAGTCATTTCATGAATGTTTACTAAAATGCTTGTGGTAGAAATAAATTATAACAATAAGTAAAAAAAAAAGCTTAAAATGAAAAAATGTATTGTATTTCAAGTTATATGAAGCGTGTAGTGGTCATCATATTTTTTATTTGCTGTTATGGAAGACTCTTGATACTGTATTTAGTCTGAATATTTTCTTATTTGGCAACTGATATCTTTAAAACCAATTGCAGCACTTGCTAAAAAAGACAACATTCCATATGAATCCAGGATAAAAGAATCTGGCTCAAAATGGATACCATCAAAACTGATTATACTTTTGTCTCAGACTCACTTGAGTACAAAAAAAGTCAAAGCCTTTCATAGTGCTCAGAAATGTTTCTGTAATGGCTTCATCAGTCTCCAATAATGACATGTGTAAGGAACATTATTTGTTAGTTTGGAAGGAAAGATCTATGATCCAAAAAAAAAACCCATGCTTTCAACAAGCACTAGTACACACTGGCAAGTCAGCAAATTACTTATCCAATGTTAATACAAGGGCATTTTATTGCCTACATACTAAATTTAGGTTTTCCCTTTTCCCTGAAGACTAAGATAGACTCTGAGGTCCCTAAAGATTGCCATGTACCTCGCTGTTTTTCTCAGAGCACAAGTATTTGATTTGTGACTGAATAAATACATCTGTTGCATTTTCTTGGGGTTTCAACATGCAATAAAAGAATTTTACATGTTAATCTTCCCTACAGTAAAGCAGAGAATTTAAGACACCCAAGGTCTTGCTGGAAAAAGTGTATGTGTTATATATATTTTATGTATCTTTGGTAGCAGAAGTCTCAGTAGGCTGATGATGTTTCATTCCGACAGCTTGTTCACAGCTTCTATCCCTAATAGTTTAGCAAGCTCTGCTGAGGATAGGAAAAATGGAATATTGGCATGTTCATAGATTAGTCAAATCTGAACAGGTTTTCCCTAGGATCACCACAAACATTCTTCTAATCTCTTCCAAATTTTAGACATCCACAAATGATAAAAGTCTACTAAAAACTACCTTGAGAGTTGTTTTTCTTTTTTGAAAACCTAGAAATATAATCTGGGGCTGATTTTGGTTTTTAATTAAATGCTTAAATCATTTGCTTTTCCTATTACTTTTTTGGCATATCTTCTAAGACAGTCAACAGATGTAGGGTAGATAACAAATCTACCAGGAAACAGGTTCACAGTCTATTTGTTCTCTAGCCCATAGAAGGTGATAGTATGGTATAGCTCCTGTTATAAGGACTAAAATGTTTTCCACCCCAAAGAGACTGGCCTTTTCAAGGTGCCTTTGGGAAAGCATTGACCCTCAGACAGTTTCAGATGTTGTCTGTATTACTCTAGGTGATACAAGTACAACTGGACATATAGGTAGTTTGGGGCCCTCTGTCCAGACCATACTGTCCAGGCCAGGCTTAGTCTGCAGCAGAAGCTGTAGGGCTTTTCAGAGACCTCCCCTGGTGTGAGCCAGTAACATGCTCAGGAGATCTCACCTCCCGGGCATCCAGACTACCTTCACAATCTCATGCCTAGGTTTCTTTACAAAACTGGAATTTCTCCTAGGATCAGAAACAGAGATGTCAAGTAAAGGTAAATGTTTGTGATATTGATGGTTGAAGATTTATCAAAGAAAATGTTATTCTTGATTTTTTTCAAATCAGTGTACAGTACAATCAATTGACAGCGTTTAGTGTGTCAGTAACCACATAAGCCCACATACTTTAAGGAGAAAAGATGGGATAAATCTTACTGTTTAAAAACAAAACAGCTGTGATGGTAAAGCAGAGACTCTGATGTTGTAAATTATTTCCCTACACAATTGAATATTGAAAACTGAAGTGAAATTTTAGGATAGAAAACTTCAGCTATTGTCATTGTTAGCAACAGGCATTACCCATCCTAAGTCCTTATCTCTGGTATAGAATATCTCAGTCTAGATGAGATCGTATGGTCGTCCATTATTTGCTCTCTGTAGATCCAGCCTACAAGAAACACTAGGCAGAGACTTAAAATCAGCACAGATGAAACTTAGTCTTGAGAGAAAAATTTAAATGAATAGAAGGCGTTAGGTAATCTGCAAGCAAATATTGTCGGGGGTGTTCTGCTATGTAGTTTGTAATAAGTAACATTTTACTACAGATATGCAAGGTAGTTCTTCCTCTGAGCACAAGCAATTTACACTCGTCTAATTACTGAGTTTGAGGGTTTTTCACATTTCCCACAGTTTATTTTAAAATTATTATTTTTAACAAAAGCTATTTAAGAAATCTCTTAGATGCTTGGAGAATTTCTCTACAAACTTTAAGTTATTGGCTACAGTAGCTTCAGGGATTTTTTTTTAATCATTTTCAAACACAGTTGGATTTTCTAAGGGCACATCAAAATGTTGATGATTCTGACTGAAGTTTCCCTTTGCATTTCCGAGTCCTTTGGCTTTCTAAAAGGAAAAGAACTAAAAAGAGAGAGAAAGAGAGAGAGGGGGAGAAAATGTTACTTGAATTATTATACTATATACTGTGGTCAAAAGTACCAATATTTATGGAGGCTGCCACAGCATTCACATGGTAGTTGATGTTTTACTACCACAGGCCAATTTTGGGGGGGGTCAGATGTGTGTTACAAATTTATTTAATCAAAATATTAAAAATTAGTAATAGAAGATTGTGAGATAAATGACATTTAAAAAATTCAAAAAGAAGGAAAAAAAGCAATTACTGTGTCTGAATCAGCTATACTGCAAGTATTTTCTGTGCTGTGAATCAAGTTGCTATAAAGCAAATGTTCAGTTGAAGATCAGTGGGACAAAATAGAGTTAAGTCAGTACTGTTGCAAGATACAAGGCAGCTTGGACTTGCATAAAAAGAGAAATTGCAGTTCCCTGTCTGCTATCTCCATTCATCTTCACTCAAGAGAAAAGTATGTTAGAGTTCGATCTGGAACATGGTCAAAATACTGGATCCAAAAGTACTAGGAAAGCAAGATCCCTGTACTGGCAAATCTGTGATTTGAGGAATCAGTGGAATTTATTTATTTTAGAACAAGTTTAATAGCCTCCAAGTCACTGCATTCTATATAAACTGCACTTTTGGACATTTGCTCACAGACTTGGAGGCAGAGGCAGCAGTCACTGGTTTTCCCACAAAATCATCCTAGACACCTTCCACCTTGCCAGAAGCATTAGAGTAACAATAAGGGAGAGACTCGGCATCTCAAACAGCATAACCTTTATAGTCTGCTAATTTTGTATAGAACAAAGGTGAATCATAGATGGAAACCTTAAGGCTTCCAGAAATTGGCACTGTAATTTGTACTCCTTCCTTTCCCAGGCTCCTTGCCCTTAGAAAATATTTGTTTTCTGTGAATAGAAGAGTGAGTGGGCCTCATTGCCCAAGAAACATGGGAAGGTACAGAACAACACAAGGCAAGATTTTCTAATTCAGTCCTTGTGAATGAATATTCTGGGGATTTTCTTTTGGATTCTTGAAGAAACTCTTGGAAAGCTCCATCTAGAACTCGTTCAGAATCCCATTTCCTATTTTTACATTTTTTCAGAAGCAAGTTCTACAGTGGTGGAAATGCTGGTATGCAAGGTAATTAAAACCTTTCTGCTTTCCATAAGAGAGACAAGTATTGCAATGTACTTGGTAAGAGTGGAAAAGAAGGCATTTAATGTTATGAGATACATCACTCTGTGTGGGCTTTTCATTATTAACAGTTATTAATTGTTATAAACAATTGTGTTTTAACTCCAGCTCTAAAAGAAAATAAATTTCTCAATTTGCTTTGCTTATCTGTGCCCTGAAAGTGATTTCTAATGCTTCTTAATCCTTTCTGATTGAGTCTCTACCAACTTGAAGTATTATTGATTGGAATGCATTATAAGAGAATTAGTATGTTCAGCTGCTCTGCAAACTGACTTTGAAAACATTAACATATGACATACCACACCTTCTTTCGTTCAAGATTTAGCAAAGTGCCAGCTTATCTACATGAGGTGGCTAACTCATTGTATGATATCTGGCATAACTGATGATGGAAGGCATTAAAGTCTTCTTGGCAAACAGCTGAGCACATTGAATATAGAAGTTATTAAAGGAATGTTGATTGGAAGCAACATATGCTGTAAAAACTTGGCAAGCATTTCACCTTATTTTCTTTTCTGGTTACAAGCCATCCAGTAGCTAGAGTAATCACGGGGTTTTGTCCAGGTTTAACTACTGTAAGATAAGGAGGGTGGTAAGAAGTAGATTTTTCCTATCAGCGCAGCAATACTATTTAAGCTTTCTCTGTAAACAGACTAATCGGATATACAGGATAGTTTTAGATAAGTAGGTCACTAGCATTCAACAGTATTTCTATTCCATGGGATCTTTATTAGTAGTACTACAAAGTGAGATAAAGAAACTGTATTTTGATGGCAGCCACCCACACTAGCTCCAAGTGGAGCTTAGCTATTGATTAAAAAAAAAAGTTTACCGTGTTTGTCCATTTTTCTCAGCTCCAAAGTACAACAGTTCCACTAGTTTGTTGGAATCTGAGGGTGATCATGGAAGCAAACAACAGACCCATTTCTAATGGTGGGCCAAAGCTTCCTACTGCCACCCACATAAAATAGAAAGAAAACCCAAGTTAACATGCTCAAGCATTAGGATATTAAAATATCCATAAAGAATTAAAACGTAGTTAATTTTTAGATATTTTCCCATGGATATATATTTTTCCCTTCTTTTGTGTAAGAAACTGTATATAGATATCCCTTCTTTGCTGAAATTATCTGCATTCACCTGAATTTGAAATTAGGAGCTTTTGAGCTGAAATGCTGATAACTGGAAGATTTCCTGTACTTATTTAGTATTTTGTGTTCTTAGCTTCAAATATCACTTCAAATAATTGTCAGGTATTTCTGCACAGTGGTAGAATGCTGCAAAACTGGGGCCAAGATGCAAAGTAACAATGTCTACTGACATGCTATGTGGTTGATTTTTCCCAACATGCCAATAAATAAGCCAGTTGTATGAGATTTTATTTAAGATCTTGCTGAATATTAATTTAAATGAATTCACTGATAAATTTTTACCTCGTTTAAGTAATAAGTGGACTTCACTTTTCTTTATGCGTTCAAATTAGGTGATATACGTTTATCCCTGCAAATAGATTTCATTGCCAATGCACGTTTTGTGAAAACCTATGAGCAAGTACTAAAAGCAGAATCAGGATTCTAAAGAGGCTGTGGCATTCTTAATTAGTTTCATAGACTGAATCCAATTATTCTTTATTGGAAGCCATGCTGTGTAATTCCAGTGCTTACTATTGGTGCAGAGCTTACTTCACCGCTGCAAAAGAGAAAACATTTTTACAAGGTTATCAAACTATTCTTTATGGAACAGGAAAATTGTCTGCATGAATGTCATGTGTGTCATATTTGCCATTTTGACAAAACAGCCTGGGACCTCCAGGACTAAAAACCATAAACTGTTACAGTTTGAAGAAAAGTGCCAAGTCCATATCACTGAGGACAGTAATGCCCAATATCTCATGCAGACCAACGTACAGCATCTGCAGTAACTCACACTCTCTGGCAAGTTACCTTCTCAGCTGCTCAAAGCAGCATTTTGTTGACTCTTGAGACCTACTCCAGTTTTAATCCCAAGTGGTCTTCCATTGAGGAGAGTGCCTGATGGGGCAATACTTCGTGGGCAATATTGGTGGTAGGTGGATAGTTGGACTAGATGATCTTAGAGGTCTTTTCCAGCCTCAGTGATTCTGTGATAGCCAGCATTAGAGACTGAAGCACACAATTCCAAAGCTGGCAGTACAGGTCACTGCTCCTTGGAGAAAGATGCACTGTGGAAGGAGGCTGAGGATAACTATTGATTCTTGCCATCTGCAGAGTAAAACAGTCAGTGGCTTACACAAATGTTTTCAATTCTGAAAAGTATAATTCTATGAAGTATGATTGCATGTAATTTAACTGAAATCTCATCATCTTCTTGTCCCTGGGTAGTGAGAATTCAATCTTTTGCTATTCAAATTCTAATTAAAAAGTCTTCCACTGATCCTAGTGATAATAACTTCACTATATCTCTTTTCTTTACAGGACAGAACATCTTAACATTTAATTACTGTTAGCAAGACCTTTATGGGAAGAATAGAAAATTTCACTACTGTAATAGCATTAGCATAGTAAATGTAATTGCCAGGTGGCCCTCTTAGCATTTCTGTTTCCAATTGAAGCCTATTCAGCTTCTTCTTTTATGTCACTTAGCCATCATTAAAAATAGAAAATCATTTCTTTTACTCCTTTCTGTGGCAGACTTGCAGCAGAGGTAGAGTAAGTAGCTAATTCATTTTATTTGGTTAATAGAAATTTGATCTGACTGCATTCTGATTTGGAATAGTCTGAAATATGAATTAAATCGAAGTCAAAATAACCACAGAAATGTCACTTCTAAGTGAAGTAAATAAATCAGAAACTATTCCATTTTTCTTTCTTTGGATGGTCATGTGCAGGAATTTGCTCACAAAAGGCTGGAGTTTACTATTGCTTTAAATTTCAAACACTGCTTACGCTTTAGAAGGGAATCCTTAACAAACATAAGGAAGCAAACTTTTAAAAGCCATTTTTAATTTCATAAAATATGACAAAAATCATAGAACAGAAGCCCCTTTTACTGAATGGACATACTTCAGTATGTAGTAGTGAATTTCACTGCTTCTCTGGTTAAAATAGTAAAAATAACATGAGAAATTGTTTTCATAAAAACAGCAGGTAATATTCCCCATGCTGCAAAGCTGTCAAAAAGCTTCTGACACTTGTAAGAAGTGTACAAAACATTGATATCACCAAGCTTCATCACAAGAGGTTACTTTTTAGTTGCACTGATAATTAGGATTAACATCTAACCATTGTTTTGCAGCGTTTTAATTAGCAGTTCTGCCAAGGTTAAGACATAAAGAATGTGATGTTGCCATGCATAGCTGCCTTGCTATTACTTTTCCCAGTCTCGTTTGCTTTGTTGAAGAATAATATATAAGTTCCTTTGGCCCTGTGATACAAGCATAGCAACTCACATTTTCAGCAACTCACATGATCAGGCACAGCACATGCTGGTTTAGAGCAAGGAAATGCACACGTCTTTTTTGTACCTGATTTGGTTTGCACATTATAGTGATCCTTAAGGAAGCAATGAATGCTTTGCTTTGAGGAGGTTCTAGCTTTAGAGCAGAAGGTCATGCTTGTATCAAGGATACACTCATATAGTTCTAAGAGATGATGTACCAGCTTGCAAAAGCACTGCATGCATAGACAAAAGGTCTTGGCTTTTGTGTCACAAAAAGAAAGCCAAAACAGTACAATACTTCGTATAACTTGGTAATAAAAAAGATTTATTTTTTCCCCTAGTCTTAAGGATTGTTATTTAAGCTCATTTTTGTTTATACATTTTATAAAGAAGACTTCTTTTTCTTCAGCAATTCTCTACAATGTCATCATTTGTAGATTTGCACTTTAGAAAAGTTATTCTTCATGGAAATGTACATATTTGATTTTGCAGAGGAGACAGGCCTATTATTTTTTCCTCTCTTTTTTATTTTAAGATCTTCCAAATGTGTCATTTTGAAGAAATATGACAAAGATTTTGTGGTTGAAACAAATTACATTAATTATAGCATGTGTTTTTATGTGAAGAATATTAAACTGTTATTATACATGTCATGCCATTAAGACATCACCAAGTTGCTTCCCTCTGTATGCCCTGATGGCCGCAGTTCATCCAGGCACTCATGAACACCAGCTGAACCAGCTAGGGCTGGTATCTCAGCCTTTGTATGGATGTCCTGGTGGCAAAACACATCACCATCCTCACCAGCCTTGGTGGAAGGAGACAAAGTGACTACCTTAAACTTACTATTTGGATTCACCACTCCTTTCTGCTTAAGGACTGATTATAAATGGGATATGTTCCACTGGACCATATTCAAACAAACTTTATCTTGGAAATATCCAAAGCCTTTTGAAACTTTTTTCCTGCATTGTAAATATGTGAAGTACAGCAAAGTGCATTAGTCTACAGACAAAATACGCACAACTGCCCTTACTGTGACAGCAAAGAAATAATATCCCCAGTTATCTGATTTATAAACCTGCCCAGAGTAAGGTCTGAATTCACTATTTTACTAGCCCGGTTATGCAGAAATTCTAACATGAAGAGCTAAATTTTAAACAGAAAGATGAGATATTTCAGAATTTTCTAAAGGATATAATAAATAGACAGAAAAAAAATATAATTAAAAAATATATAATTCAAAAAATGAAAATTTGCTCTACACATTAACTAAACCTTCATTCTTGGCTTTGTGCTAGCCTTCTCAACATGATGAGGAAATAATTTCCTCTCCTGAAGGAAAGGGAGAAGGATAGGGGAGATTTGTACTGAAAAGTCTATAATCTCAAGAATATGAAAAAGATGACAAGTTTTTATTATCTTTAGTGCTAGCAGTTTTCACAGAAAAATATGGATTTTCAATAAAACACCCTAAATATATATTCAGTAAGTTATAATTTAGCAATAATAGAAAACAATTGTCTATCAATAGATTTCCACTTCAAATGAACATTTAACCTTCATTTTATTTTTATTTTATTTTACAAATACTGTAAAGTTCAAAGCAGGAAAGATTCATTTCACCATCCCAGAATTCTTTGCTTT
Source organism: Tetrao urogallus (assembly GCF_951394365.1). Lineage (NCBI taxonomy): Eukaryota > Metazoa > Chordata > Aves > Galliformes > Phasianidae > Tetrao > Tetrao urogallus. The sequence continues at coordinate 49,255,178 of NC_136813.1, forward strand.
TTTTTCCCCAACAAATTGAGTTGTAAGTCATTTTCAGGTGTTTCCTCCAATAAGCTTAGGCAAGTGTAATTTCATGCAGTGCAATACAGACTTACATTCCTGCTGTGAAAGAAAGCTCATCAGTTTGCTTTCTGGACAGACAGGAGAAACCCTTCTGAATTACTTAATGTCAGTTATATTTTCTTTACAGACCTATGTAACTTTCCTAGGAATGGAATGGACCTCATTCTTCCATCCATTCAGGGCTAAAACCAACAATATAATTTTAACAAAGGTCTTATTAGTATTTAGAAAGTTACATACCTAGGAACAGCACCATTTTAATACCCCAGATAATTAAATGCTCTGTTTAGCCAAAGAATGGAGTCAGCGATGAAAGATTTTATCCTGCAGTGAGCTCTGCATGGAGAGAATACTTTGCAAGACTGGGGCTGTAACATAGTCATTTTCACTCTCTAATCAAACTGGAAACTGAAAATGAAACAGCCTTTATTTTCTTGTCCAAGCTGAAGACATCAGATTTGCCTGTAAGAAGATAGTGTTCTGATTGTTCTAGTAACCCTTATTTCATTGTATTTCTTCACTTTTAGACAAAGGCCTGTAATATTGTAGAATTTCAAGGCAGAAGGTCAGAATAAAAATTTACGGCAAAAGCTTTTCTTCTTAAGTTGTAATATCTTGATTACTACTTGACACTTTTTTGTAAAGTGATATGAGTCTGTTTCAGCCAATAGACTCATAAGGACACAAAAATACCAAAATCCCAAGGGATTAAAAGTTTTTATCAATCATTCTGATTTTGTTCTCAAACTATTAATTACATCACAGTATATGTTGAGTGAATTACCTTAACTCATTCCAGTAAATATTGAGTTATGAAATAGAATTTCTGTTCATAAAATCTAAATTAACAGAAAACAATTATTTGGCTTTGTTGTTTTTTTTTATTGTTTTCTTGCTAGTTTTAAAAGTTAATAAAGCTGACAATTGGTTTAGTTAAAATGTAAGAAAAGTGAAGAGACAAGGCAAATACAGATAAGAGATAGTAGGAGACATTGTGGCACAACATTTCAAAATATGAAAGGCTGCTATTGGCAGTAATTTTTTCATTTTGGTTAATTTCTTCATTCTCAGGAAAGCATCTTTATACAGTTGGGTGAACTGTTTGAAAGTAATTCTAAAAATGCTCATAGTTCAAGGCAAGTTCTGTGTATATTTAATTTCTCCCTATCCCATTTCCTATTGATACCTGTAGGTATAATGAGCACCTTCCTTATCCATCACCAAAAACCTCCTTACATATGTGAATATACGACCTGATCACAGCAAGGAAAGAGTTGTCAAATGAGCATTCTTGTTTCTGCTCTGCTGCTGGACTCAAAGAGGGCATTTCACAGGAGATACTCTTTGCTTTGGGCACTGGGATGAGCAAGAGAAAATTGTATCATTATTTTGTTTGGACAAAGATAGATGAAAAAAATTCTAGACAAAAACAGCTAAATGTATAATTGTGCACACACTGCAGCCATGCTACTCACCCCTTACAGCTGTATAACAGTGTTTCAACCTAAAAAAAAGAAAACATAGAGGACACCTCATCACTATGTTCTGGTATGTAAAGGGTAGCTACAAAGAACATGGACATTTCTTTTTTATGAGGAGCTGCATGGAAAAGAAGAGAGGAAATGGGTACAAGTTGCACTGGGGAGATTCTGATTGAGCGTAAGTGTAGAATTCTTTACTGTGAGGAAAATTCAATTACTGGAATAATTTCCCCAAGGATATGCTGTAATCTCTAGCACTTTAGAATTTTAAAGTTCAGCTAAACAAGGTGCTGGACAATCTTGTCTAGGTCTTGTTTTTACCATGAAAGGTTGGACCCGGTGATCCCTGAGTTCCATAGGCTTTTCTATGATTCACTTCTCTGCAAACTATTTTTTCACTTCTCATTTCTTTCCCATAACATTGCCATTGGTCACAAACCTCTATACATATAGTCACTTCTTTTGTAGTTTTATCTGTCTTCTTTTTCAGGGAATTTTCATATAGTTCCTACCAGTAAAAGTGGTCATATCATTCTCAAAAACATTTTGTCTCCATGCATTATAGTAGCCTCTATTATATTACAGTTCATTGCACTCTAAAAGCATAAAAGCTTTCAAGTCAGTTGGCTCTGCTGAGGTTATATCTGCCTATTCCACCAGACATTGTATACTCACAGCATAAAGCAGAAGTATTTAGACTGAAGCAGTCCTCTTTCTCTGACTTCATGTGATACTTTATGGAATGTCTGCTTGTTTTTCTAGAGGAGTTTTGATGTATTGCTCATTGTTGTGATCTACTTGCCTCTTTAAATGATAGTCCTATTTCAAAATTTGATGGAGCATTAAATTACTTTTTCAATGGATAATGATTATTTACCGGAAAATGTTTTCTCTAGTTTTATTTAATCCTTTATTTTTTAATAAGAGCCCTTTTGGTAACCTCATATTTAGATTCTTAAGTTTTATCATATGGACCAATGAGGAGCTGATTAGACAGTTTGTCCCATGTGAGTTATCAGAATTTATTAAATGCATGGTGCTTTTGAAATTATTCAAAGATTAAGCTTTGTTAAAAGTTCATAGCTTTTTGTAAACTTTGGACCACATTTCTGGATGAATATTTTCACATAAATTATGGATAGTTTTTAATTTATCATCTGCGTCTCTCAATGCCCACATTCTATTCATCATTCACAAACGAAAAGGAAAAAAGCTCAAAAATTGGCATCAAGTAAAAAGAAAATAAAATTTAAATTGAATAACACTCTAGGGAAACAGTTAGCATGCCAGAGAATTCAAAGAGATTGGGACTGTTAAATGAGAAGAACTAAGTATTTCTGGTGGCACTCTTTAGGTAAAGCTCAAAATTTGCAAATCCTTTTGCTCATCTTTGAGATGTAAGTGTATTTCACTAAGATATGTTCTTTTTTATCTTCTTCATAAGATTTCATATATATTGCCTAATACAAAGGTGCTCCAAAAGTAATACCTCCTATTTTCATAGAGTCATAGAATCCTTAGAATTGGAAGGGACATTTGAAGGCCATCTGGTCCAACTCCCCTTCAGGAAACACCACAACTAGATCAGGTTGCCCAGTGCCTTATCCAGCCTTGCCTTGAAAGTCCCCAGGGATGGAGTATCCACCAAATCTCTTGGCAACCTGTTCCAGTGCCTCATAGCTGCCACTGTAAAAGAAAATGGGTCCTTATATCTGACATAAATCTACCCTCTCTGAGCTTGAAACCGGTTTCCCTCGTTCTGTCATCACAGACCATGCTAAGTGTATGTCCCCTTCTTTCCTGTAGCTTCCCTTTAGAAACTGAAAGGCCACTAGGCCACTATCAGGTCACATCTTCTCTTCTTCTGGCTGAATAGCCCTGGCTCACTCAGCCTGTTATCAGAGAGGAGGTGTTCCACTCTTTGGATTATTTTTGTGGCCTTCTTCTGGACACACTCCAACAGGTCCATCTCTCCTCTACTGAGGACTCTACATCTGGATGCAGTACTCCAGGTGAGGCCAGAGCACAGCACAGAGTAGAGGGGCAGGATCACCTCCTTCGCCCTGCTGCTCACACTTCTTTTGATACAGCCTAGGGTGTGGTTGGGGCTTGAAAGGGCACATTGCTGACTCTTGTCCAGCTTGCCATCCACCAGTACCCCCAGGTACTTTTTCAGCAGGGCAGTGCCAAACCCATTCATTCAGATACATATCTCTTCTATTTGGAGAGAAGGATGTTGTGGGGTACCGTGTCCAAGGCCTTACTGAAGTTGAGATAGATAACATCAGTGGCTCTTCTCTTGTCCATTGATGCAGTGGTACCATCATAGAAGGCCACTATCTTGGTTAAACAGGATTTGCCCTTGGTGAAACCATGCTGGTTCTCCCATATCACCTCTCTGCCTTCCATGTGCCTTAGCATAGCTTCCATGAAGCTCCATGATCTTTCCTGGCAGAGAATTGAAACTGACAGGCTGGTAGTTCCTAGGGCCATCCTTTTTACCCTTCTAAAAATGGGTGTGATGTTGCTTTTTTTCCAGTCACCAGGGACTTCACTTGATTGCTACAGTTTTTCAAATATTGTTGAGTATGGGTTGGTGACTGCATCAGCCAATTCCCTCAGGACTCTAGGATCCATCTCATCAGGATCCATAGACTTCTGGATGTGATTTTATTGTACTGGCCCACAATATCAGATGCGGATGTTGCGGTATGGCAGTAGAAGTTGAACCTTCCCACCAATATTCCATTACCTTTTGTTGCCATGCAATACCTTCACTCCTTAAATGTAATGGAAATAAATAAAGATATCAGTGAAAAGTAACAATAAGTACAAACACACACAAAAAAAAGAGTGATAGGATGCTGAGGTGCTAGGTGAGATTAGTATATATGTGAGTATCTTCCCAGCCTTAAAAAAAAATTGGTATTCTTTGTCTAATTCTGAGGATCTGTGTCCATCTGCTTTAGTTGACCTTTAGCTGACCTACCTTTAGATCTCTTTTATCTGTAGGCCTATTTCACCGCCTAGGTGAATTTCCAAATGAAGGTGGCAGCCTAACTTTTGAGGCTAAGTGTTGTCTTACTATAACACTTACATGGATCAAGATTTCAATAGTAGAAGCTGTTTGTTGCTTCTAGTGTTTTTCACCTTCTGGTATTTTTTATTTTTGATGTATACGGAAATTTCATGTTAAACCTGTAGCACACAAATACTTCCTGTAGCATTCCAGTTGTCTTCCAAAACCTGTGTCCTTTTTTGTTCTGTTTCTGCTCCACATGGGAAACTTATGAGATGTGACTACTGGAGTGTGTACTATAGCTGTAAGTTTAATGGCTTGGAAAATATTGTCACCTAGGAATCTAAAACTTCTAATCCATAAAAGGGTTGCATAGATCAAATATTCATCTACTTTCTCTACCTAATTCTTCTGCTACTATTTCTCAATTGCTTTTTCAACTTCTTCTAGGTTAATTATCTTTGAATCAAGAAATATTACTGGGAGTTGAAGCATATGTGCATTCAGTCACATCTTCTTTAGCTTTCAGTCCCAATGAGGACTTCTGTTGCACTGCCATTCTCAGCTTTAACTGTGCTCAAATTCAAGCCATCAGCAAGCCATTGCAGTTGAAGCAGACTGTCTGATGACACTTTCACAGAGAGACCTCAATCAGGTTGGACTGCTCTAAATACAACAGGTTCAATCTCACAATCTCCCTGAGCTCAAATAAGGTATAGACTTACATTAAGAACTAGTCTCACTTTTCATTTCTGTCTAGCCATATTGCTAATCTCTTGTTTGAGTCCAGTTATCAAATTCAGTTCAGAAACACAGAGCAAATTGGACAATTGTGACTCATACAGACAGCTGTGCACTTGGGGCATTTCAGTGTTTGGCAGAGTTTATCTGAGGTTTTCCAACACAAGCTTGTGGCTTTTAAAATCTAGCATTGTCATGAGTTAGCTTACTTATACATCTACTGCTTTTTCTTCTGAGATACACGTCTTGGTGAACAGCTTGCAAGCATTTTAACTACAAGTATGCTTGCAGGGGAGCTCTACTGCTTTTAGACTTGTGAAGGCAGTACATTTTTTTCATTTAGTCTGAGCTTTCATGTACAGAAAGGAAGTGCAGGAAGGAGAGCATTTCAGTCACCGGAAATTAAGCCTTTTCTTAGCATTTTCTGAAGAAGGACAGACTAAAACAGTATTGTCATCAGTGAGTAGTTTAGTTTTGTGTCTGCAAAATTTGGATAACGAAGGTAACAAATTTTAATTTAGGGTTTGTGGTGCTCTGTACCAAGTAAATGCTTATCTGAAAAAATAATAATAATAAAGTATGTATCAAAAATATATATATATATTTCTAAATCTGAAAACTCAAAAATTATTGTGGTCAATTTTTTACAACTCTCTTTAAATAAATAAAAATAAATAAATAGATAGATAGATAGATGGATGGATAGGTAGACAGATAAATAGATAGACAGATAAATAGATAAAATAGAAGAGTTATATATTTAGAAAAGCTTATTTGACATGAAATCTCATTTGGAAAAATAGATCTTTTCCACAGAATTGAAGTTGAATGTTATGTAGGGTACACAGATTTTTCTATAACAGTTATCTTCTCTTTTACTTTTCACTTTTCATGGAGTTAGTGTATACATCACAATGGGAAAATAGACTCTTGCACCTCCCAGTAGTAGAAGAGATGCACTTCAAGAACTTGGTAATGAAGATCCACCAGAAATTGCAGTAACAGATTTTTCACAAATGGCCTTTCCATAAGTTTGTTGTTTCTTACTGAATAACAGTCATTAACTGTAAGACATGCCTGGCTTCATGAAGAATTCTAGGAAGGCTTCATTTATTCTTGTGACTTTATTAATAAGAAATCATGAACCTGCATTAACCAACCAATTTAGATAAGACCATCTGTTGTCTAATAAGATGTGACTGTAATTTGAATAGTGATTTTGTAGTAAGTATATTATGGGATGAAGGACAAGCAGATATTAGCTTTGTCTCATTAACTTCCAGAAAAAAAAGTGGTTGGTTTACCAGTATGGAACATGGAACGTTTTTTCTTTAACTATTAGCTCATTTTGTTTACAAATAGATCTCCTGTCTCTATTTTCCCTACAATATAATACAAGACACCAGAGACAAAAGGATAATGAGATATGAAGTGTTTTAACATCCTTATATGTTACTAACCGTTGACAATAAATACACTTTGTTCTTAAGACTATTTTGATTCTCTTTGGTACTACATGATGCTCTGACTGTCGTGACGATGAATTAACAAGTTCTACCTTATCAATATCTCACGGCTATATGGTCTTGATTTAGTTAGGTGCCCTTTCTGAGCTAATACATGAAGCTAATGTCAGCTAAACAGAGCGCTGGAAAACAATCCTCCCAAGTTTCGCAATAATGAGCACGTGTAATACTGACATATCAGCTCAGTCTCTCCCAACAGCTGAGTTTTTAATATGGCTGTTAACTAATACTGTAAATTAAGTTTTAATGTTCACCACGATGCTGTTATTAAAATTCATTGTGCAGTTAAATAACAGGATACACTTTTCTTCGGACCTACGAACACAGGAATTAAACCGTATACATAAAGATTTAGTAGGAAATTACTGCAGGTCATCCATGTGCCAGTGACTTTTCAAAAGCCACATTTAGAAAGAGGGATGTTGTTCACTTTGCACCAGATTTTCGTTGAACAGTTCCTTTCAATTCTTCTGTGTCTGTCTTTCAATACAAAAAACAAATGGTTAACAAGGAATGTTAACTACTAACTTGAAGGTACTATTAAAAATTTAAATTACGTTAAATGAGACATAGCCTTTCAAAATTTGTTCATATCCCCTGAGTACTCTATCATCTGGAGTATTCAGTAGATCATGGCCAGCAGAGATATGCTTACTTCTGGAAGTTTTAATTGAGAAAATGAAATTAATAATGTATACTGGAATAATGTATATTAGAAAACTCCACAAAATTAAACAGATTGGTATTTTATCAGTATTACCAAGCTCTTTAGTCTCTTCATAATTTCTGTTCTTTTATTTATTTATTCTGGTGTCTATACACTTATAATTTGCCTGAAATTTTAGCATATTATATTATAAGCTGAAACTGTTGAAAAAAATCCCGTGGAGGAAGCCCAAATATACAAGGTACTACATTTCCTTTCACTCCTTGCAACTGAACTTCCTCACTGCAGATATTATGTTAAAAATTACATCAACGAGTTTTGCTCTTCTGTGTTTCACATGCTGTAGATACAGGAACATAAAACAAAAAGTGATATCATGCTTCCTTTCTCTCTGCTCTGCTGGTGCAATCTTTATGGTCTACTGAACACTAGCTGAAATTCAGGAACTGATGCTGACTCTGAGAAGTAAGGGACCTTTCAAAAAAACAGCTGGCGATCCTATTTCCTAGTCAAAGGTAGAAAACAATACAGTATCTTGCTGAGAACAGCCTGGCCACGTCTGGCACCAGGATCAGAGTGGGCTTTAGTATGTAGAAGGAGGTTCACCATGGGGATGCAGTGAGCTCTTTTTACCTCCATGGTAAGAGTATGCTCATCTCCAAAGAGCAGGGTGTTTCTAAGCCTCCATGAAAATAAAAAATCTGCAACTGATTCTCTTAATAAAAAGATGCAGTTATTGTATTGACTTTTTCAGAGAGGTAGGATAATGAGTTTTCTGTGCAAATTAATGAAGTATCACCAGAAAAGAAATTACATAGTGTGAAATCTTTAGATGGAATTGAAAGAGCACATTTCATATTTCAAGAACAGAAAAGATTCATTGTGTCTCCTCACTTCTTAACAAACCCTGAAGTGAAAATTCCGTTTCTTAATAAATCCCAATCTATCAGTCTGTACAGAGAACTACTTTGTGTTTTCATTGCATTCAAATGGTTTTAAAACTGTAAAAGAATATCCTCAGAATTTTCTGAAGCAATTTATATTTTAGTAAATCTGTACAGGAAGACGTAAGGAGCCAGAAGCCTTTCCTATTTGCAGGAGTACAAAGTCTTGGCAAGCAAATAAAATCCAGAGAAAATGAAAATGTATTGCAGATGTCAATCACTAACACGCAAAATCAGACATGCACACACACAAAGATATGCTCCAACAACAGGCCCAAAGCTTACAAATAATTTCATGGCATGTCAGTCATATTTTTTTCATTTGTATCTTTATATGTTGATTTTGCTGGCGTATTTTTGGATTTCTAAGATCGAAATGCAGTTTTTACCTCCAAGAAATATGCAAGTCATAAGGTAAAGGAAGGAGATTGCTTTTCAACAAAAGCTTGGCTAAGTTAAACACAAGACAGTTTTCATTATGTTGTGGAAGATCTTTTTTGGACAAGAATTGTTACACTTGTTACACATTTTACAATTTAAGGCAATGTGTTGTACATGTGAATTCTGTTGCATAAATCACATTCAGAAAGCAGTGAGTACAGCTTTTTGGGGTGGAAGATAAAAGTTTCTATTCCCTTATTTATTATAGCTATGGTTAATTCAGGATGTCAAAAAAAAGAATGACTGACAAAATTTAGTGACAATGTAAGGGCAAATTAGTGCAGGATCAGTGGTCTGACTATTGATTCTTATTATGCAATCTTGCTGAATCATTATCTAATTAGACTTGTACTTACACTATAAATGGTTCTCAGAATAGATTGATCTTTATGTCCGCAGATTCATCTTCACTTTTCTTTGTAATTCAAAATGTGAGTTGAAAATTTACAAGAAAATTTTCATTTATTGTACTTCAAATGCCACTTCCTGTCATTTTCCCACAGAAATCAAGCAAACAAATACATTTTCACTCTTCCATTCGGGACAGACAGTGAAATCAAATAATTCTGCATTCAGGAAACATCTTAAAACATCTGAAGATTTCCAGACCAAATGTATTCTACATTGCACTCAAATGTCTGAAAGATTTTCCTGCTGTATTTGTGTGATTTAAATTTGTATTTGTTTTCTAAACTCTCAAAACCCCTGAGTTTTTAGACTGTGATGTTGCTATTGACACAAACTATTTGGATTTACAGGAACTCATTGACTGGCACTGGCACTTAAGAAACATCAAGGGCATTGCTATGGAAATCTGTTAAGAAAGTTTAAATTAAAGCCTCTACATAATGATTCCAGGATTCATTGAATACCCAAAATGACTTAGATTCCTTTTTTATAATCTTGATTTGCTTGATTTTGATTCAGACCTAGGTGGCAAAGTTGTGACTGAAAATAAGTTATCATTAATTTGGCTCACTGTTTTGTTTTTAATTTGAGATAACATATAAGTGTGGTCTTCCAGACCTAGCCCCGCATGTTGTCTATTTTTTGTTTTGAACACCTAGAAATAAGAAAATGCAACTGATGAACATTGCTCTATTCTCTGAAAAATAATGTGTGAAAATTAGCAGAATATACATCTTAAATACAGGGTTATATTTCTCATTTTAGAACATGGATGCATCTAATTCTGTGCTTGTGTAATATATACTACAGAACAAATCCAGCCTCACTCAGGATATGAGTCTTAAATAAATAATAGTTATATTGAAGGGGATATCACAACTCAGTGAGACTGAACTTTCATTAAAAGTTAATGAGAGATTTAGACTACCACTGATCAAACACAGAAAAATAAATCTTTTTCATTTTTATAATAAAAACTAAATCTTCAGAGTTTAATCTGAACCTAGCTGCATCCCACCATATTTATAAAAGATTTTTCTTCTTTTTTTAATTTTGTATACAATATTTTTAAATTAAAAGAAACATCCCATATAATTCATAGAATGTCAAAGATAATAAATATATACTTGAAAACAAACACAGCTTTCTGCAAGACCCAAATGACATAGCCAAATGTTATTTAGTCCAAGCTGCTGAGCAGACTTTTGGTTTAGATACTTTTCTCCTCCAAATGTTATTCTCATTTAAATACTTCTCTTGAGACAGACATAAAAAGTCAGTGTGAGATGGGGAAGTAGCATAATAGCTTCATGTAATAACCTTACTGCTTACAAACCAGGCATTCATGAAATCAACAAATAAAGTGTAGTGTGAAATGTTTTTCTTACTGGTTTTGTAACTGGTGAGTAGACACTAAGTACAGTAATGTCAGATATGTGCCTGAACAATGTATTCTGTGTTTCTTAGTTCTCATTTCTTTTCTTGCACAAATGTACCTGAACATGCTCAGGGCAAAACGTTTATGGTGTTAGAAATGGAAGACAGTCAACAAAGACATAGAGGGATGCTGCAAAAAATAAATTGATGAAATAAGGGGCAGATTTCCTGAGGACTAGTTGCTATCTAGCAAGAAATTCTACACTTCCTATACGAAGTGTGAAAGAAAGCTTAGCCTTTTAACTGATGGCAACCATTCCTTACATGTAATATTTATTCTGAAAGCTTTGCTAGTGTATAAAACTTTAGATTAAAATACTGTTTTACAAGCTGTAAAAACTGTTGAAGTTCATGTCTCTTTTCTTTTAATCTCTTTCTTTTTTAAATTTCACTTATTTACAGGACATGAATATGATAGAACAGTGCCCATCAAAGCAAACTTCTGACAAATCTCAGCTTATTTTATTTATTCGTAGAATGTTCATGGTATAATTTTTGATGGACTCTGGACTGAAGTATAGAGTGGTCATGATACAATTAGACGTAAAATTAACAATGAAGATGAAAAAAGGACTAGTTTTAAACTATGTTTTTTTCTCTGTAAGATAGAAAGCAGTGTTTCAGGGAGAAAAGAACAAACTGGATGCTCCAAATTTAAAGTGGTCTCAGTAATTAATCTTGAGGCCATCTATCAGATGTCTTTTTTACTGACATGAGGAATTGGCAAGTGACCTCAGTTTGATTCCTTGTGCAGAGGTACCTGTGCTGCAGGTTGTGGTTGGATTTAATTCGCTGTTAAGTTTAGAGTGTCATATGTAAGGATTCTGAAAATCAGGGAAGCATAAACAAATTTACTCTTTCGATTGCTCTGGAAGCAATCCTTTAAAACCAGGCAGGTGTCCAGGGGACCTTGCACTGCTTTCAACTTTACTGCCCTTGACCATGTGAGTAAGAATTTGAACCTTGGTAGTTGACAGTGCACTTTTCACTCAGTTTTACAAAGAAAACAAGGTATTGTCTTTCCTCTAGTTTTTGAAAAAGTTTTCAGTTTCCTTTTAAGACACAGATATTTAAAAATGGTATTTTTCTAGAGGTATTGTCAGAAACAATATATTCTTTATTACATGAAAAGACATGGTGAAATTGTACATTTTTGCACTGTTTTGTAGCTCCTGAGCTAAAGATGTCACATTCAGAACTGTTTCAGTATCCACCTTTAGATATAGATGACACTGTTGGGTCTATAGCATTTCTCACACCCTCTGGAAAATCTGTCCTCTCTGTGAAAGGTTTTACAGAAGTTATATCCTTGTTGCCTTTTTTACTGAAGGTGAATGATATTGCTACACTGATGAGGAAATCTCTCTTGACTTGTGAAGTACCTTTGTGTTTTGCACATGACTGAGGCTTGTCTTCATTTTGAAAGGTTTGGAAAGAGGTTGTGGTAGTGTAGTTGACAGTTCATCCATACCGGAGATGGTAATGATGAGACATCTTTCAGTGGGCTTTATAAATGGATATCTGGCATCAAGTGCACCTTTATGGTTTGAGCATCTTTATCCCTGTGGTTATGGAACCCAAACCACTAGGTAGATTATACTTCTGTACATAAATTGTGCTCCAACATGTTTTATAAATCAGGTGGCTTAATCAGATAAAGACAAATGGCCACGAAATAGCTTAAATAGCAATTTACTGCCAGGTAGCCATTACACTGTGCTGTGCCTTAGTTTTACTGGACCTTCTGATTTAGCTGGTTGTAAATTCAGTCGTGTACCACTTAGGGAAGTCATTCACTCATGTTGGTGGTGTCTTTTCAGCTTCAACGTGAATGGACTTTTGCTATCTAGCAAGGATTCATGGAACAGGTTATAGGAAATCTTGCACTTTTTAAAAGACAACTTGTTATGACAGGGGAGCAACACAAAAATTGCTGTCCTCACCTGACTTCGGGTATATTCGGGGCCAGTTCATTCCACAGCACAATTTAGTCTGCTACAGCTGTTATAACACCACCCCACTGAGTGCTGGGTGATGGTGGTAGTATGGCCACAGATTGCCCACACAGAAAGATCTGTGGAAGCACTATGAATCCAGATTTCACCTACAAAAAATATCAGAACATACATGGCGCTTTTATCTCGCAGATATCTCATCCTGACAAGTAGTCACAATGTGAGAATAGTACCTAGAAATATTGCAGTATCAGGTTGATGCTGTTATGTCTTCCTCAGCCCTTCATATCCGTTTGATGTAAAATCTTCAAGGTGAAGATGTATCAGGTATTAGAGCAGTGAGAACAGACAATGCTCTTGTTCTTAGCCAACAGCTGGAAAGTTTGCACCTGGGACACGGGCTTCAGTGTTTACTACAGAGCACTTCCAACCCAATAAGGGTGATTTAGGATCAGTGTTTCCAGGGGATGTTGACAGATCTAAATTATAACACATACATGAGTGATTTCCACACGTGATAAGGTGAGAAATGTAAATAAGACAACTACAGTCGTTTGTGGTGATAACTGAAATTATTATTCTTAAACTGATTGTAGCAAAATAACTGAGCCAAATAAAATAATATTAGACTATATGTTTTCCCAGTTAAATGTCTACTGTTCATTTTCACATTTACAGCTTTGCTGCTTTTTAGGTCTTAGTCAACACAGAATGCATCCTCCTGTTCAGTTTTGGATAGATAAAATATTTAAAGAACAACTTACCTGCTAAGGATTTATGAAGAATGAAACACTGAAAGAAATTTTTTCATATGCTTGTAGACTCCACTTCTGTTCGTTCAAAATTTCATGGTAGAATAAATCAAGATTTAATAGTAAATTTCACATTTAGTCTGCTTCTACCTAAAAGGAAAAAGCAAATCCAATTGTCAGATATGTTTTTGTAATGTAGGTTTTGATCTGCCTTCTGAAAACATGAACAAATAACCAGCTTAAACTCAAAGAATTTTCCTTTATTTGATACTTGCTTATTTCAAATCGAAGTTACAATATCTTTACTTTCTACCAAAATATTTTCCAAAAATTCTAGTACCAGAGCTAGGGTGATTGATTCCTCTGTTAATTGTCAGCGTAAAGAAAATGCATGACATTTTACTATAGATGCACATGATTTTAATTTTTATGTTCTTATGTGGAAGAAAAATTGATCTTTCGTTCAGGACTACTTTGTTTTAACAATATCCAACAAAATATTCTTAGGGAATTTACATATTTGGCTTTGTATTGTGTATTCATCCAATGCAGACTCTTTGCTCTTGTTTAGTGCACATTGTAGAGACAAAACACTGAAAAGAAGGTATGTTCTTATTGCAGTGACACTAATTTTCCTAAGTTTTCTCAATTTAATCTCTTTCCTACATTCCTTTTACATTTGCTTGGAAGTAGAACACATGGACACTTACAAGGACCCCTCTGCTGTCATATCATTTTGTCTGTAGGGGATGAGAGATATATTAAAAGTAAATAAATAAAAAGGTAACATTAAATAAAATTATAAAATAAAATATAGCTCCATTGTGAAGGAAGATACAAATCTGCTTTCTACTCTACAGTTCCAAAAGCAGCAAGTGTAATACTCAGCAGAAATGTGGGCATACATCCCATAAACAGGTCATTTCAGACTGTAGACATCATCCCAAGGTGCACTTGAGCATCTGTTAAATATTTTATATACGGTATTTATATTTACAAGTAGCTTTTTGAAAATTTAACAAGAGGATTTGAAAGACCATAAAAGAGGAAATGTTAACATGGAGCTATAAGGTGATCTCACATGATTTGGTCCCACATAATGCAGTGGGCATTTATGGTGCTTATAAATAGATAGTGATCTATTTATAAAGCATTTCTCTACTTCTGTGCTACTCTGAATATATTATCAAGATATTGTGTTTCATAATGAGGAGCCAGTTCTTGACTATTAGTTCATGACAATGTGTCTGACTAGATCCTTCCTGGGATGCACTAAAGATCTGAAAGCCTTCTGCATTTTAAAGGTCAGGAAATAGTTTAAGACATTTGTACTTCTGTTTGATCCACAAGGAATTTGTTTTACTGTCCAGTCTATTATCCTTCATCTTGTGCTTCTTTCATATCATGAAATGAAGCAGAAGTATAAGTATTATATTCTGTTGTGCCCCAGACAACCAACATAGAACATAGAACATCTTGCTCCTTACTGGGATTGAGGGTCTACAACAAAAAGCCAGTCTTCAAAGTAGATTTAGCATTCATTCCTGAAGATTCCTGAAGTGATGTCTGTGTTTTACAAGCACCCATCTTGTTTCTGGCAAGGTGTGACCAGCTTACTGCCCAAGAATGGATTTGATGTTTCATTTCACAACCCAGAGAAATTTGCTACTTTGCATTTTGAATTTAGTGTGGTGGGACCTAGAATATGGAAAATAAGATAAATCATATTTTGCATCTATGAAGATTTCCTTGGTTTGTTTTGTTGTTTATTTGGTGGTTTTTTTTTTTCACAGAGCCACTTATGCTATTTTTCCCTTTGAATTCATTTGAAAAAAATGTTCAGAGTACAAATAGGATGAAGCTTTTCAAGCAGACAGAGACATCAACATTGGTGTTGCCTACTTTGTTATCTCTATAACGTTATTTCTCTCTCTAGTACATAACCCACTCTTAGTCCTAGTTCATCTACTTCATATTCCTTATTCTGTGCTATATGCAGCCTAGACAATTCATCTGTCATATAGGAAGGCATCTGTAAGGAATATACATGTCCTTACCAGCTGTATCCAGGATATTCCCTTTATCAACAAATTCAGATCCTGGTTACCTGGCCAATAACTTCAATGTATCTTTTGCATCAGAACTCCATGTATCTTAGAGCAGGAAAGAGCTGGAACATATTGGGTCAATCTGTTGTCACCTGTCAACTCAAATCATTGCATAACTTATCACTGGCCAAGACTGTCAATATTATGTCCTCATTTATTTCTTTCTCATCTGGGCTAGTGTGCTCTTGCTGACACTGCACAAGTAAGACATCCCACAGCCTTCTATACCACCCCTCATGCCCTTTTTAAGTCAGTAAAATAATTCACAGGCCAGTGGACACTGAACAAGAATTCTTTGTGAGTTCTTGATAGTACTTATGAGGGATCAGAACAGTTTTGCTGCTCTCTCTCTGTTTGAGAAAATAGATTTTATTCTCAAATGCTTTTCTGTTTTGCACTCTGAATCATGGTAGTCAGCAAGACTTTGCTCTCAGAAATTTATTCTGCATGTCAAGTTTCTTGGCTGTTATAAATAGGACTGACTTGGTCGTTCTTCACATCATTTTCTTATCCAGATACTGCTGCACAATGTGTCTAATTCTTGATTTGATCATTATCTTTTGCTGTAGCAGCTATTTTCTTTTTTCACCTCAACTCTTTCTCAGAATTTTCACTCCTGTTTATCCAGGGGTTTAATTTCCAGGTTATCAAGGACCACCCCTTCAATTTGTAATTTGTTGCTGAACAATACGTGAAGTATTGTTGCATCTCTGTAATTTTTCTTTTCCTCCCAGTGAGCACAAATCCATTTCTGCTTGATTATACAGAATCTTACCTGGCTTTTTTTTTTTTTTAAACCATCTTTTCTTAATGCATCTTTCAAATTCATTCTTCTCCTGACTGACTGTCCTGCAAGGCAACTGCACATCATTGCTCAGAAATATCCTCTGTCTTTGTTGGAAAGAAGAGATGTATTCATATTTCTTGAGACATGTGCATGAAGACATTTATATAGTTACTCTTTTTATAGCACCACAAGAGACAGTAACACACACCTATATTAAATTATTGAATTAAATTATTTAGTTTGAAATGAATCAGAAATAAACTTGGGAGCATAGGTTAGATTTAGATATTGCTGTCTAGTCAAGAAAATAGTACTAAAGATCACTTCTGAAGTTCTACACTTTATGTATTTTCTTTTTGCTCCCCAAATTACAGAAGTTTCTGGGGAATTTCTGAACCTATTTCTCGGAGCGATATCTAAATCTATTTTGCTTTGGGTCGTTCTCCAGTGTTGTGGGTTTATTTCTCTGTGCTATGAGTCTCCTAGACTTCTGAGTGGCATCTGATAATATTATTGAACTCTGATTTGTCACTGGGGGAATTTCATTGCTCCCCCTGCTTTCTTGCAGTGCTGGTCCCTATAAACAATATTTATGCCATATACATAAAAACTGCAATAGAGAAGATGACAGACATTTGGTCTAACGCAGCCATGAACAGGTCCAGGTCACAGAAAGGGAACAGAAATTACCAAGTAGTATATTTCTTACCAATCTTTCAGTGTTTGAATGCTTCATTTTGTCTACCAAATTACAGCTAATCTCCTCCTCCCCTTGTTCTCTGGAGACAAAGCTCAATTGCAGCATTATGATTAAATTAAGAATAAATTACGAACTGCATTCTTGATTTGATTTCTATTGGCTCAAACACCAAGATGGCTTTTGTTGACTTTACTGTACTTTTTCTGTTTAAATAATTGTGCGTATTCAGACTTATATCATGTAATTATCTGTGTCTGAACATTTTCCTAAAATATTTAAAGTAGTTTTTGTTTCTGACCTCTACCAGTTTGACTTACGCAGTTCTGTTTTCAACCCTGGAAAATTTAGTGCTTGCTTTCCTATTAAGCCAAGGCCTTCTTATCTAGCTGAAGCCACATACATTTTACACAAGCACAGAAGAAATAATCATGCTCTCTTTCAAGTGAGATACAGTAGGAAAGCAGAAGAACTGCTTTTCATTAAGAGAATTTCTTAAAGTTCATGTTCCAGAAGAGAAGGTAGAATCTGAAAAGCTTTACAGCTGTGAGATTCTTTCCTTATTTCTGTATAACAAGATACTTTTCATCTCCTGGGAGTGGAAGGAAGAAATTGTTTCAAAGATTTGTCACCTTATCTTTGCCCTTACAATGCTGGAAAAATGGATTCCACACCTCAAATTTTATTTAACATGGGCTTGTTCACACAGTAGATGAGAAAGAAAAATATTTTTCCAATTTAGAGGGCAGATTTTTCATCTCAATAATATCTCATGGGATGTAAATCCTTGTATCCTGAACTATTTTCTCAACCTGCACTATTTTCAGTCTAAGAAATTCCTGGTTTAATGATCCTTGTAAGCAAACAATGATCTTTACACCTAGTTCATTTGCAATTGATTATTCCTCTGACATATAAAACAGGATTTATGAAGAACATTTTAATATCTAGACATGAGTATTCAAGCATTTCAGAGTGTAAAAACTAAGTTTTAAAAAAAAGAAAAAGTTTTAAATCACCACTGAGAAGTGACACAAGAGAGAAAAAATAATTAACAGTTTACAAAATATCCTGTGACTATAACTTCAAGTGCCTTTCTAAATTTGGATTTTCCATATTCAAGTAAACTGATATGCAATTCTTTTCAGCTCCCTAATAATAGGGAAACATATTATTTTCCTCTTTATATAGATATTCAGTCTCATAATTTAGTCAGCATTTGAGCATTTTGTCCGTGTGATTTTTTGACCTTGACTTTCACGGAAAAATTGTGAAATTCCACAATTCATGTCTCCGATAGTGATCTGCTATTTTAAGTGCAACTTCCTCATGAGACTTACAGTCTTTATTTCTCTACAAACCGTTTCAGAACTACACATATTGATAACATAGGTGAAACACTGATGAGAGTCATACTTATAAGCAGCTTTGAAATTTTCCAATGCAGAACTTTTCCAATTTTATCCATCTAAATGTCTATTAAAATTACCTATTATGTTTAAGTTTTTCATCTTTAAGATGGAGGGGTGGTATCTATCTGCCTTCCAGAACTATGCACATACAGTTACACAATTATGGATATACTGAAATGAATAAGTATGAAATATAGCTGATATTTTAATAAATGTTGGAAGGAAATATAGTTTCTTATGATTTAAAAATTAAGAATAATGGTAAGGGGCATCTTAAAGAAGAAATCCTAAAAAACAACTTTGGTTCCTCTGAGTTGCAATGGAGTAAGTGCTTAATATTGCACAATTTGTATCAGATAGTATATATGTAATTTCTTTTTTATGTTATTAAACTTTAGAGTTCAGCTATTTACTTTAAATCTCTTTTCAATAATTTAAGAACACGTTGAACTTTTAATGATATATTTTTTAGAAAAAAATATTTTATTAGATATGAAATTATTAAAATAAAGTTTAGCATGTTTTAAATCTTATCATGTTCTTGAGACATGGCATCCAAGAATTGTAGGAATCTTGCAGCTGTTCAACTGACTGTTGATTGTTTTACTTCTATTTCGGTATAATTCAAGCACAAAGTCAAAGATACTAATACAAAGCCATAGTCCTCAAAACAGCTCTTCTACCTTTCAGTCATCTGGGATACTATGAACTGATAAAACAGCAGATAGCATTTTTTATTTATGAGATCAGTATTAAATGAGACTTTTGATTGGTATAAGCAAGTATTTTCAAAGTGACCTTCTACAACATAAATTCCCAGTTGAGTATGGCTGAGGCACTATTTCCATTTATATATCAGATTGTACCGTATGAGCAGTGAGCTCAGATCTTAGAATCAAAGAACCAGACTGAAACAATAAACAGCACTTAAATAATACATTCAAATATGTTATGAATATTTATATGCTGCTCTAATTAGATACATTCTGTTCATATTTTCAACTGAAATCTGTTGAAAAATAACTTGTTTGATATCTAGAATATTAAGTGAAATCAGCAGTAATATAATGCTTGTGAAAATAGAGAAAATGTGAACAAGAAGAAAATGAATCACTTGGGTATAGCTGTAAGCAAATCTAGTTTGAAAAGAAAGAGGAAAAGAGGAAAAAAAAAAAAAAACAAGAAAGAAAAACCACAACAAAAACATTAGTAGCTAAGCCTTATCTGTTTCCCCTATTTAAAAACAAATAATAGAAATCAATAGGTAGTAATTGTATCCTGCTGAGAAGATAGTGTCAAAGATATATGATGTAAAGCAGTGAGTGAACTGGACTGATGTTCAGTTTTTATGCTGAATTTAATTAAACATCAAACGAAAGAAAAAAGTACCTGTGCCTCTTAGGATAGGTGATCTAACAGGTTCTGGAAGTTCTGTGCAACCTATGAAGTGTACCTCATTATACACATCAGCCTGACCCCATCTACATCAATCTAAATGCTTAATTGAAGTTACAATTAATTTGAAACTTATTTCATGAGATCATAAACAATTTTTTTGTTATTAGAAAATGTTTCCTTAGTTCTAGTTTATTGAATACAATAAAGAACAATTATTAAAGTAATTAAAAGTTTTGGTCTTCATTCTCTTCTGAAATGCACCACCATTAATTTCTCCTTATGTCTTATTTGAATTTGTATATAATTTTGGGTAGGAAATATTAGAATTATACTGTTACACTTTTTTTGGTCAGGAAATGTTAAAACTAGACTATCAAGTTTCCCACAGATATATTAACATTTGGTGGATTAATATGGGAGGACTACTTGTCTCAGTGGAGTTGCATTTCCCTAGGAGTTGTTTAAGACATGCTAATGCACACAACATTAGGCTCTGACCTGGGAACATGTATAAACATTGCATTATTATCCCCCTAGTCCTAGTTGAGTCTCTTGAAGCAATTAGGCTAGGAACAAAATTGTACTTGAACACAGCTCATTTTTTCCATTTATACTGTTATGTTGGAGGCAAGCTACATAGACAAAAAATGACATAAAGATTCCTCAGTTTCTCAGAGGACCATGCCTGCACAGGGCACATGACAGTGGGTTATTGAGTGGGGAGATGAATGATCTAACCAATGGAACAAGTGCTAAAGACAATGACTCACTTTAAAACTCTGTCCAACTATGATCCACTTACATGGAATAGCAGGAATATACCTCACTGCCTTGTAAAAATGCCTTTCTTTAAGGCAGACTTTGTTACTTCAACCTGAATATTGAACTGGAAAGGAAATAACACTTTCCAGTTTTTATCCAGCAGCCACATTGTTAAAGCATTCATACAGTTTGAAATAAAATGCGGGCATCTTCCCTAAAGATGGAAAGATTATTTAGTGTACAGGCACTTAAAAATGAGTATCTACTTTCTGGGCTGGCTGGCAGTTTCACCTCAGGTTTTCATGTTAAGGAATGGCTCCATGTGCTTCACAATGAGATTGATTCCATAGGAAATGCTGGAAGGAGTTGTGTGCCTGTTGTGGTACTCAGCTTTGATAAATTTTGCTCAAACTTGACAGATTTTATTATACATCAAGAAATGACAGGATCTGGACTTAAGTATGGCTTTATACTCTGACTACATTCAATATTACTTTGGAGGAATGTCTCTAGCACCAGACAACGTATATCAGTTACTTCTGTAAGAAATCTCCTACAAGTACAAGTAGAGAACCTGCATATCAGTTTTTCTGACCCTTTCAAGGTTCTTTAAACTGTTTTTCTGAACTTTTTATATCAAAAAAAAAAAAAAAAAAAAAAGATTTAAGTTGTGTACACAATAAAGCCAAGTCTTGATTATAAAAATAGATCAGGTACGTAATAAAGTGTGATTTTTGAAAATGTGTTATGAGAGAATGCAACTTCATGATATGCCCCCCAAAAAAGTTCTATCCTAAATTATTTATATTTTCTTGATTGCAAATTCTGTCTTTTAGGTGAAATAATATTACTTCCAAAATTTCTGAAAGGGGAAAACAAGTGTTCAGTGATGAAGGCCTCTAGAATTTTGCTTTTTGGTGGTTTTGGAGTTGTTTTTATGGTTTTGTTTTCTGTTTTTTGTTGTGTTTTTTTTTGCATGTATGCATATACTTACATTTGGATGAAGATGAAGCTGTCAAAATATGTTTAAAAATGCTGTGTAACATGCTACTGGGCTCAGTCAAAGTTCTGATAGTTACTTTTCTGACATGCTGCAATCTGTGTATGCTTATACTAAAATGAAGATGTCCTAGTCAGTCAGGGAGAAAATATGATATACAATTAATGACTCCTCTATGGAGGTTTCTCCAATAGTGTCATTTGATGTGCTCTGATTGATTTTTAAAATATGATTTATTTTAGGACTTTTTATTTCTAAACTTTGGTGTCCATGCAAATTTCTCTGCTATGATTTGTTGCAATGCATTGTAAAAGACTAAATAAGTAAATAAAAGCCTATAGTAACAAATATTATTTAAAGCTGATAAACAGTTTTCCTGAGCAAATGCAGGGTTCAAATACCTCTGAATGATAGGAATGTCTTTCATTTGACTGGTCTGCAGAAAAAATATTTTTAGGTGTGAGAGATTCTGAGTAAAGATATTGTGGGGTTTCTTTGGTTTGAGTTTGGAGATTTTGTTTGTTTGTTTTAAGATGGAAAGATGAACATGAGAAATAGGCTTTCAAAATATGTTTCTTTTAATTTGCCATCAGAAAATGTGTCAAGCCAATCTGATTGGTTGAAAAGCAACTTTCTATAATAATATACAGATTCCATGTGTTCTCAAAATCTAAGCTGATTTCTTTATGTTTGTTCTTTTACCAAGATTTCACACTGTTAGAGAAAATCTTGATAATTTTTTATGCATGAGAACTGTCATTAAGGAAGGAGAAAAAGCTGATTCTATTCTCTGAAAATGAAGTAATAGGAAAAAAAGGGTTGAAGCTGAAAATCAAAACTTGGCTGCTCACTGGAGGCTGGATTCATAAAATCTTCAGGCCTCTAGAGTAGATGATTCATCTTCATTTTTCCCTTTGCCACAATAAAATTTGGTCATGTGGAGGTACATTAGTACTGTAGGTGATGGAGACATGGAGCAGCATTGAGAACAAGACTCACCAGATCACAGCTTAATTGCTAGACCCTCCTGGATCCATTTTGGACCGCCTGCTTTAGATCTCCCCATGCAATCAATGCCTGTGTGCTTTTCAGAGGAAGTTTCTTCACAGAGATCAGTTCCAGAAGATACTTGTCCTGTTGTTGTCCTCTTCTTTCCTTCCTAGTGTAATCTAAATATCATAGAAATAACCTCCTCTCTTTCTTCAAAACATGCAACATTATATTTAGCTTTTTGGTAATCCTACTGCTTGCAGTACTGCCTCTTATTATTCCATAGCTGAAAAATAACCACACAAAAATATTTATTTTACTTATTCAGGCACCACGTGGAAACCAAGGGAGCCTGTAGTGCCAAATGCAATGTAGTATTACGGAATGTGGCCTGTAGGTGCTAGCCATAAACATCTTGAATGTAAGCTATACCCTTTACCTGGCCTCAGAGTGATCAGCTGATATTTTATTTAAGCAGCATAGCAACTTCTGAGACAGAGATCTGCAATATCCAGCATGATCAGGAAGGAGATGCTTATATAGGTCTATATAGTCTACCAAAGGCTGCTGTAGTTTTCCCCAGGTGCTTTTTTCTTCAAGTCACAGTTTGGCCTCTCTTTAAAATGGCTTTCTCTCAAAAAAAAAAAGCAGGGCACCCTCCTTTCTTATAAAATGCTGTTGATGATGCCACCATTTTATACAAAGGATATTGAAACATTCAGACAAGATCTGAGAGGCTTGAGTTCAGCTCATTCTTTTTGTGTGGTAAGAAATTATCCTTGCTACCTTGGAGTGGATGCCATGAGACAGTGCTCTGATTAAAGCTGATCTGTAATGCAAAAAGAATTCAGAATTCACTGAGCTCTTGTAAATAAATATTCTAACTGACTTTTAGGGTCCTGTGCTAGCATATCAGAGATATGATCAGGACCTTTAGCAGAGAAAAATTTGGTACCTGATTAAATTTGTGATAAAATAAAGCTTATGTAAATATTTATGATATTTGGTTGTTACAAATATAATCATATAAACTAGAACTGTTTTTATTTCTCTAGTTATGCTTTTCAAGAATGAAAGCACCATAATATTTTCACAGAAGATTAAGACCCCATAGATATAAGGGATGTCAGCACAAGTACCAGCATGGGCTTGAGAAGACATAGATGGGAGAACATGTGGATTTCAGCTGAATTCAGAAGGTCAACCAGGTGTCAACAACTTTGCGTTGACAAGAACTCTGGGCAGGGGAAGAAGCACAATTTTAGACATGAAAGTAACTGCTGATAAAACTCTCAGTGGCGACTGGAAGAAATACAACAAAGTGTAAACAGCAATTTCAAACTGATTTTGAGTGCTCTGTATTTTACTCACGTCCCCCTTTCACTGCTAATCTTTTTATAAAAGTGGGCCTGTTCTAGGTTTTGGGGGTATATGGATAAAAAAAGCTAGGCAAGTAACCACAGAAAGTTGTTCTGAGCAGTGGAAATAATGATTATAATGCTTCCTTTGATTTATACTTAGTATTTGGATTTTCTGGTGATTAATAAGGTTAAATTTCTACTTTTAGTGCTTTTTTAACCCCTGGGACATTCACAGAATCATTCTCCATGTGTATTCTTTGATTTCCTTGTGGAACTGACCTTCTGATTCAGCCTTTTCCTAAATAAAGGCAGTAACAGAGACTATCTCCTTTTCTTCTCCCAGCTGTTTTCCAAAAGCTTGTAGGATCTTATTGTACTGAGACTTGAAGTCCTCGGTCAAATTTGATTGAAATTGGCCAACATGTTCTAAAGTTATCAGAACAAGATGGCCGAATATACCTTTACACACCTCCTCTGAGTGTTGCGTGAGTAAAGTGCATTTCTTTAGGAAAGTGAGGCAAAAGTCACCTCTGAGCATAGTCAGAAGCATCTGCTCTAACTGTTAGCTGATTTGTCCAAAAAAAGGTCCAGTGTGATGAAAACATTCTGTACCAGAAAGAAGAAAAGAAATCCCAGAAGAAAAAAAAAAAAAAAGAAGAGGAAGAAAGACTATCTGAACCGAACTATCAGTAGATTTAGCACAGGCTGCTATATTGCACAGTCAGATTCATGCTTTCACGCTCTCTTTTAGCACAAATTTCCATGACTATAGAAAAAAAATAGTTGCAATTCATATTAAACTGTTGCATTTATTCATAAGCCAACAAAATAAGTGAAAGGAATGCCATTTTTTTGCACTTTCCTGTTCAGAAATTCTCAAATCACTGAGGAGCCTGTAGCCCTTCTGTCACTGTGCTAGACTGTCACTCTGACACAGGAAACATATGCTCCACTGCACTGTGACAAGACCTTTTGCAAGTAGTACCTATTATTGTGCACTTTTAATGCAAGATAGAGTTTCAGTCCTGAAAACATACATTATTGTAGCATGTAAAATTTTAAGTCTGATATGAAAGAAATAAGGAAATGAGAGGGTAAGGGAAATAATATTTATCCAACAAACACTAAGTGCTTATCAAATGTGCTCAATTTGGACAGTTTAAATCTAAGAATGGAGTATTTAGGGAGTATTCAGTGAATGTCCTCTAGAAAAAGATTTATCCTACCCTGCAATAAAAGGGATAAAGAAACTTCCCCAAAAAGATTTATTTCTCTCCAACTGGATACAAAAGGTATTACTGAATAGATGCCTGGCATTTTGATGGATAAAAAAGATGGCAGGAAAGATCCTATCATTAGAGATAGCAGGAGGTCCTTATGAAAGAAATCTTTCTCTGACCTTAATTCTCCATCTCCAGGAAAACCATGACTCTAGTGAAAACCCTATTAGATATAAATGAAAGTTTATAGCTACATACTACTTCTTTCTGTCAGCCGTACACACATTAATGATTTTGACTGAAATCCCTAAACTCACGGGGTGTCTTTCCATTGGCTGTGATGGCAGTTCTAAGTTCAACAAGTGCAGCCATGTTCTGCCATATTGATGCTTAACGTGAAATGCGTTAGGCTGTTGTCAATAAAATGCTTTTTTGTTGCTCAAGATACTGAAAGAGAAAATCATACATTAAAAAAAAAAAAAAAAAAAAAAAGACTGATCTCTTTATGAATTTGCCTGAGAAAATAGAAGGGTGTTTTTTGTGCGAGAACAGGATGATATCCCTTTTTCATGATGCATTTCTGAATAATTTGATAGAAATTATCTTGGAATTATCTTGGATTTACTGCACTTTAATGAAGAGGAGAATCTCATCCAGTGTGACTGGCAGTTCTAGCCTGAGTGAGAAGAGTGTAGCAAAACCTCAGGATCCTCCTGGTTAGGATCGGTCAGTTTCTGTCCAACTTATTTCCTGGCTTTTTTTCCTTTAGTTCCAATAGATTTCATGTGGGAGGGCTGGGGCAGAAAGTGCTGCCATCAGGAGGGGATTGTTGATTTTTTTGCATTCCTGAAAGTCACTGCGGCTGTAGTTGATGACGATAATGAGTAGGAATTGTTTAGCATCATAGGAGGGTGTTATTAAGGGTTGAGATTTTTCTCACAGATTGCCCCTTCTACGCTTATTGCTTGAGAGGCATAATCTCAGCTACCCCAGCATTCACAGAACAGGAGATTGATTTCCTCCTTTTTCTTTTTCTTTCCCCCCTTCAAACTCTGCAGGTCAGTCCCACCCCAGGGTGCATCCGGGCGTTAATGAAGATGTTGTACTGCCCTTACTGCAGAGGACTTCCCACTGTGAAACCTTGCAACAACTATTGCCTCAATGTAATGAAGGGCTGCCTAGCAAATCAGGCTGATTTGGATACTGAGTGGAATCTGTTCATAGGTAAGAAGAGTTTAAATATTAGTGGAAGGAAATACTGGTAATAGCAAAGATCTGCAGAGTTCTGCAAAGTTGGAAGATGCTGTTGGTCAATACTTGCAATGAAACAACTGCAGATGCATCTCAATTTCTAGTAGGAAATGACACTTCCACCCCAGAGCAAGTCACATTTCACATTTCATATTTCAAAAGGAACTGTGTGGTGTTATGAGTTCTGATGTAAATTGTGCACGATATGTGAAATATTAGAAAACTTCGGTTGAGGAAACGATAACAAGCTTAACAAGGCCAAAATAGGCTCTTACAAGTTGAAAGATAGTAGCAATGTATAACATCTATTCAACATAAATTGCAACAGCGCTTTTCTTAATTCTGATAGTATATAGTATACATAACTTAAAATGTTACATACATGAGAAATTATTAATTCCCTGTTCCCAGTTAAAATGTGCTAATGTCCCTCTTCTAGTGTGCTGAGCAGGAAGTATTAAACATACAGTCAAAATGTTAGAATGAAGTATTGAAAACATATTTAAGGATAATTGCTATTACAGCTTTATTCACATAACTCTTCAATCAAGTAAAGTCATAAGCAAAAAAAAGAAATCTCCTTAATAGCCATACAGATAACCTCGAGCAGAAAAACTCTTGAAATTTCAAGTTGCTTTTGGTCATATATAGTACAAAGATAGGATGAGATGATATGATAATAATATAATGATAATATAGAAAGAACAGAACCAGCTTATATATATAGTTATAACTATATAGTATATAGTTATATATCAAACCTTTGTAAGCATCCTAGGCAAAACTGAATCTAGGGGAAAAAAAATCAGTTGGAAAAATGGGATAAACTTTATTGTACTTAAGGAAAATACTATTTTCTTCTTTTGTAAGACAAAATATCAGCAATCTCTGCCTAATTTCAAACCCCACTGATCAATGTGACTTTGAAAGCATGACTCTAACTCACACATGCATTTTCACCTTATTCAGCACAGTGGTGGTATAAGATGGATAGAGAGAAGAAAACAGGATGAAAAATGGATCAGAGTAAGCAAAATGGCAAAGAGTATCAAGTGTGCTACAAAAATAGCATAAGCAAAAATGCAAATAGCAATTATAAAACTGATGCAAATAGGCATGCCTTCTCAGTCCTTTGTTCTGGTAAAGGAAACTACCACAGGAAGAAGTGCTGTATGGGGGAAACCCATGGTACTGCTGATATGAATGGAAGAGGCAGTTCATCACCTGAAAGCTAAATAAGAGTAGATAGGAAATAAATGCCCACCTGTTAAAGACAGAAAAAGCTTCTTTCCCTTTGAACTTAAAGAGTATGCAAGACCTAAATCATCACTAATTGTGATCACAGAAAATAATGTAGGCTTTTATGAAAAAAAACATTGTAACTAAATATATAGCGGAGTTTTTGTTAAGGTAAGCACCTGTTCAAATCAAAAGCTGGAAGGTAAGATCTCAGGCCTTAAGAGATTTCCTTTTCTGGTGCTTTGAATCCACTGAGAGATTTGGGCAGGGTAAGTTTTGTGCTCAGAAGTGTGGAAATGCTTCCAGCTTCAGACTTTCAGTCTTTGATGCAAAGCCCTTGCCTTCATCAATGTATTTCAGATTTTCATTTCTCCTGCTCTCAGAAAAGCAAAGCTGCATGAAAGCTAGTACATTTTGTTAAAATATTGTGCTAATTTATTAAATACCATGTAAAACATCAAGTGCTTCCTCAAGGCAAGGCAAACTGCTAAGCAATTATCCCTTCATGTCAGTGATGACAAGACAGTGTAAAGCACTGATACATCAAGACATATTTTCTCTCTCTTCTACCTATACAACTTTCCCTGTACAAATTGATGGGAGATGGTTTAGAGGAGAGATAGAGATCTCCCTGTGTATGGAAAAGGTATTCTGTTTTATCCCACTTTGTGAGAACCCTGACAGCTTTGCTGGGGATGAGGGTCCTCAGTCCTTCCTTTATGAAAGATTGAAATCCAGCAAGTTATCTCTGATTCTGACAGCTGTCAGGGGCTTTCTAATAACACATGCAATTCTCTAGTACTAAACACAACAAAACTTCTTCTCACTGAATTAAAACGAATGGCAGCATTTTACAGCACCACTGAGCTATGAGAGATTGGAAAGTATGCATGAGCAGTTTTTATTCCTGTTCCAATGTGAGGAACCACGCACTAGGAAAAAAAATAATAATTTTGTGCACCAACAGTTTATGCGTAGGCAGGAATCCTAAATAGTAGTGCATATTCATGCACAACAGAATAGGTTTGCATAGCTTATAATCAGTGGACTGGAAGGTTGTTTTGGCTAAAGTTAGGACTTGGAGAAAGCTTTGTGTTTGTCAGTAACATAGCAAATAGTATCGTCTGGAAAGCATGTTCTGGTATTGTTCTGCAGTTACTTTAATTGTTCAGCAACACCAAAATCTACAAGTGAGGAGGAGCAGAGGAAAGTAAACGGGCTCTCTGACAATGGAATGTGTTATATGTTCCACCTAGTTTATAAATGCAAAAACCAGTACTGAAATCACACTGATATAGCACTAATAAATCTTACATTCACTTCCAAAGCTAGGCAGAGTAGGACAACTTCCCCTAAACATCTGGTGCTTTCCAAGATTTTATAGACTGTGAAAATTGGTAAGAGGTGAAACAGCTGCAACAGTATGACACACAGTTTATTTTACTTTTCCTATTTGTGTCACCTTAAGGTCTGTGTACTTTCTGTATAACATTTCACTACAGGCTTTTGTACTTTGTTGTTTTCATTATTGCACAATAAAAGCCAAATATAGCACATCCTGCTCAAGTAGAATTCCTATGAAAATCAGAATTTTGCCTCGGAAAGGAAGATATAGGCATTAATAACCATTAAACTGTAATGATTCATTGCTACTTCCAGGTATCTATATAAAATACGTAAGCGGTAAATCAACCACATTTACTTCAAAAATATGCATTTTGACAAAGCTTGCTTCTGATGTTTTGCCTATGAACTACCCCTCCCTCATAATCTTCTTTACTCCAGTCTCAGGCGAAGTTAGCTAAGGAAAGATAAAAAGGCTGAGTAGAGGAAATGCACGGCTGAGGAAGGAGATTGCTTCAGGGGAGGAGCTAACTGATTCCACAGAATGGGAGAAAGTGGATTTTCTCTAGGTCTCATGGCCCAATGGATACAGTCAAAAGTATGCTTCTCTCCATGGAGCTATAGCAATTAATGACAAAGATCAAGAATCCCAGCATTCATTCCATCCCAGAAACACAAAAGAGATGTAGAGATTCCCACTTACAAATATGCTAAACCTATCTATCTTAGGGAATTAAGCTCAATTTTAGCAAGACTGTTACTCCTCTTCACCAGCAGCCCTGTTTTTCAGTCCCTGTTTCTGTCTTGCTCAACAGTTGGTTGACTGATTGCCTTCAACTTCTCTATGTCTCAAGTAGCTGAGGAACTAGCTCCCCTTTCCCTTTGAACCCTCATTCAGTTTCAGAAGCAACATCTGCAGAAAGGTGATTTCCATGTATGTAGGAATCTGCATCAACTGAGTCAATGATGGCTCAGAATGGCAGGGTGGCCATAAACCATTTGGTTTCTGCTGGATTCCTTTCATCCAGCAGGTGAAACGGCAGCGAGTTTCACTTCCTTCTGTCTTAAGATAAAAATGTAGATGATGCTAAACTTGAGTGCCAAGAAAGACCATGAGCCAAATTCAATTCTCCTTATGTAATTCAGCACAGCAAAAGGGTGAAAATCCAGGTAACTGCTGTAATCACAATGACTCTGCTTGGAGCTTCTGTTGTGGGCATCTAAAATAAATTATAAATGCTCTGTTACTGCATTTAGTGCCAGTGTACACTAGCGTAATGCCTGAGTAGATTGTGTTTGCTTTGCTGCAGTCCATGGAGGTTTGTCACCACATGGCTATTTATAGCAGCAGAAATTACAAGTGAAATATTTTTTTTTATAGAACCATTCAACAGTAAATCATGCATGCTTGACTTTGCTGCTGTGTTTAGAAGGAAGGACATTGGTGTAAACCCTTCAGGAGCTGAGCTATAACAGAGATGCTGTGATTCTTTCTTCCCAGTGTTCTGGACCACATGTTTGTCCGTGAATAGGAGCTGCGGGGCACCTGTGCTTGGTTGTGGTCACAGCTTGAGAGCAAGTGGTTTTGTTGCTGATGTATTCCATATTTCAAAAGTAGTGGAGCAAGGCAGAGCAGGCTGTGATATGCCCAATTTCTAGCTTTGAAGGCCAGCAAATCTGGCATCCAGCTCCGAGAACCAGAGCCACTCTTACTGTCAGTGTCTTGCTGGTTCTTTCAGCCACAGGAGAAAATTGTATCTGCAAGGTTTCATCTAAAGCTTCTGCCAGTCTTGAAGATATTTCGTTTACCATCAGTGCTGCAGTGCTGCACTTCTAATAAACCTATCCATTGCTGTGTTTTAGGAATCCCTCTGTTTTCTTCCCATTGGTATGACTCAGACACCTTAGGAGACCTCTTGAGATTGAGCATACCATGCAATCTCAGTTATAGCAATTCAATTATTTTAAGTAAAATTCCCCATCAAAACCTTAACTACTTACTCCTAATGAAAGCTTTAGAGTGATGAAAATATGCAATCAGTTTTATTTACTGCTTACAAAAGCCCTCAGGACTCTGTTTTCTCCATTCCATGTGCAAGCACAAAGATAAATACTTTCCTATTAAAGCTTCAAAAGACCACCCAGATCTGTTTCCCATTACTGATTTATTATTGTGCTCTTTGAGAATCACTTTGGCTCATGAAAAAAAAATCAGTAGGAAAAATTCTTGCTCCTGCTTGATCATGGTAAGTAAGAACTAAAACAAAGATGTTGGCAACCCTGGTTACCTGGCCCTTAGATTTCTTCTCTCTGATGGTCTCCTCTGCAATCACTGTATGAATGTGTGCTGTGATATTTATTATATGTTAGCTTCTCTCAAGGACACAGGGAGAAAAAAATAAGTGATATATTTCCTTCCATGAATGCCCTACAGAAGATTCTTGCAGCCCTACAGTGCCACTACTCCAAATTCAGAGTTTCTGGTAAAAATTCTTGTATTTTTGTTCCATGGTCATAGAATGAATACATGAAAGAAAGCATTAAAATTTTGTATGAAAACTAATAGCGTTCATAATTAAAGCAGCCTACAGATCTAAACCTATCAAGCCTAAAATTTTCTTTAATTCTCCTGTCCATGTATACTGCAACAGCTATTGTTATACGCTGATAACTACTCCCTTAGGCAAGGTTTGGTGGAGGACTGCCGAGGTTGTGGAGCCCAATCCCAATAATAAATTTTTAAAAAATGGAATCTGTAGTTTCAATTTTTTTCCCACTTTAGCTTATCTTTCCCTAAAGCGAGGGGAAATTGGTAGAAAATTTTTGTGAAAATGCAGGTAGAAAATGCAGTTCCTTAAAAAGTTGTGGACAACTGGATTTGTGGATGTAAGTCTAATGTTCTTTATGGAGAAAACAAATGTTTCCTTCAAGCCCAATAGTCTCCACAGTGCATAAGCAGCCCTATGAAAAGGAATTAGCAGTGCTGTTAAAAGTTTTAACATCATTAAATAGTTATCACAGTTTGGGGTAAAAATATACAGCTAAACAGTAAGCCCAACCTATAATATCTAATTAAAATATTACAGCATTATTATTTTAAAGTCCTCTAATAAGCACCAGTCTCCATGATTCCATACTTTCCCTGTCTTTATGGAATCACTGCCTATGGCTAGTATTTAGGCATATTACATAGGAGCATCCCTGAAATAAAGCAAGGATCATTATTCACTGAGCAAAATGACGATGCACAGGAGCAGGAAATTATTTCTTCTTCTCCGTTGTTTCTCTTCACTCAGAAATATAAAGGATAGACAACCTGGGCATGGAATTACTAAGATGATAATGAATTCAGTCTGAGAGCAGCCTTCTGAAGCTGTGGGACTTCCAGCAGCATGCAAATGGCATCAGCACTTACCTACTTCTTAAACTCTACTTACCCTGCTAAACCTCTGAACTTCCCCACTGAGACAATATAGTTTCCTGCAGCAGCTCACAGCATTCAGTGCCATGTATGTTCTCTTTAGAATGTGTCACTAAAGAAGGAGGTTTCCCTCCAGTGTGGCTAAGGGGATTGTCTGCTCCAGTTACAGCTTTGGGAGGGCTGGGGCTCATCTGTCTTGATCTTCCAGCTTGTTGGCTCCATCAGTAGTGCTTTACCAGGAGGATGTGTCGTGGAAGGATGCTAATAGCATCACTCAGAGTAACTCTCAAAAACTGACTGCTGACAAGATGCCATGGATATTTGAAAACGCAGATGATTAGTTTAAGGATAGCAGCAGACTTATTTGGCTCCCTAGCTTTAACTGAACTTAAAGAAATGAACTATACTGAATGGTTATGCCACCTTATGTTAAAGGATAGAAATATATTAATGTGTGTGAAAGACATCACCCATCATCATGCCACGTGGCTTTTACAAATACTGGATCAAATCTGGTATTTCCAGCTTTCTGAATTTTCCACCCACGTGCAGTATGCCTGAATTGTGTGATATCTGAATTAGGAAGAAAAGTTTCTCAAGCTTGAAGGAATTAAAGTCACTCAGCATTTACACCAGGCACAAGGGAGCCCTAATTTGACTGCATCATTTATGTTCTAGAGCAGAAATAACAGTTGGAAATAATAGTGCGGATCAGAACTATCAAAAAATTAGTTTAAAAGATTTTACAAAGACCCTGTCAGACACAAGTGATGACTTTTTAGTTCCATTTTCATTCCTTATCTTCAGCTCAAGTGAAATCCTGGAACAGACTGCCCAGGGAGGCTGTGGATGCCCCATCCCTAGAGGTGTTCAAGGCCAGGTTGGATGGGGCCCTGGGCAGTGATGTTATGGGAGACATCTTTACAAAGAGGAGAATATGTTCACTCTTAATGAGCTGACTACTCTGTGATTCAAGCATCGTTATTTTGTACTTTTCCAAGTCCATAGCTGTACTGTCTCAGAGGAATTGTTGCTTCCAGGACCACAATAAACAGTACTGCTCTTTCTGTTACTGTGTATATTAACAGCGTTTTCTTCTGTAGAGGAAACACAATTAAACATGCTCACGGAGGGCTACATCTTTGTTTACCTGTAGGGGCATCCCTCACACACTTTGCTGTGCTGATTTCACAGCATTTCACAGGCTGAGGACCAGCTGAAAAGTGTTGTGCCTCATGCCTGTTTGTTTTCCCTTCTGGTTCTAAGAGTTTGAGAAACTCAGTCACTCAATGGGGCATTTGAAGTGTAGGAGTGAATGGAGTGCATACCTAGACTGCAGAAATTGACCATGTCCTTAAGGTTCGGTTACCAGAAAGAAGTACATCAATGTGGGTGGGTTTTTTTCAAGGAACATAAAAGCAACTGATGAATGTAGGACTTTTTTTCCCCTTTCTGCAAAAGCAGAATATTTACAAAGGAGATTCTTTTTTAAGTTGCTGTAAAGCAATATTTTACAAAGTCTTTATAGTTCTCTACATGGAGGACTTGCAGGACAAAATCAAGAGTCATAGTCCTGAATTTAAAGTGCTTGAAGATAGCATATGCAAGTGTAATTTAGGATTGAATTAAAATACGGAACTGAGAAACTGTTGTTTCTAGCTGCAGTTGGCCAAATTAAAGCACCATATCCAAAGTGCAGCTGATACCCATCTCATACATAAATATATTTGGATAAACAACCTATTTGCATACTTCACTCCTTCCCTTCTCATAGTCTGTGTTTTGCGCAAGTAGTCTTCATTCCTCTTTGACAAGTAAAGAGCAAACAAATGTTTAAAGAATTATGTTGTGGAGTGGAGGACATTATTTCTAGTTTACTGATAATTACTGAAAGATAAAATTTGCGATATTTTTTCTGAAATAAAATCATATTTAAAAAAAAATAGTTCAAAAAAGAAATATTAACTCCTAGAGCAAGAAGACATTACTTTAAACAATATAACTAAATTTATTTCAGAAGTCACAAGTGAGAAGAGACAAATATTCATTTAATTTGTTTGAACATTGCTGCTTTTGTTTCACTTATCTAAGTTAAAGCCATATTACCCTGGAAAGCCTGATTATGTTATCTCCATAAATATTTTTTTGTTTACATCAATATTTGGATGAGGCAGTATTGATAAATTACATATTAAATGAATGTTACGTTCTTCAAATACTATTATTTTCAAGTGAAAACTAAGCAATAATTTAACTTAGTCCAAAAAAATACTGAAGATATTATTACAATTTTTGCCTCTGTGACCATTCTTCTGCATTTTGTTTATGCTTATATTCCACTGTTTAAGATCATTCAGCTGGGAACAGTCTTTTGTTGCACTGTACCACCAACTAGGTTTTCTAAAATATTTAGTCATGGTACCTGCATTTATGGTTAGAAGTTATTACTGGTCATCTATTTTGTGAAAGCTGCACAAATATTAATCAAATTCCATATACTAGAAACAGAAACTAAAAGTATGAAAAAATATTTTAAATTATCTGTTTTGTCTGTCAGATTGATTTATCTATTGATGATCTATTGATTAACTATTTCAGATTCTCTAAGCTCCATATTAGAAACAAATATCAGATTACATTCTCCATTATTCAAGTAAATGTCATGGAGTTATAAGAGCATATTTGTTCCATAGCAAGAAAATTCCCTACCTCCCTACTACTGAAAACCTTGTAAATATTTGAAAATGCTTTACTGAGGTTATTCTATGATTTCAGTAATGAAGGATGTGTACAAATCTCTTACTTCTTGGATGCCAGAGCAAAATTGCTGTTGATGTTGTATGGTAATTTTGGGCCACTGTCTTCACATGATGAAAGGTTATCTATTTATGATAACGTCTAATATTTTTCTACAGTCTTATCTTTAACAGGATGATAAACTTAAATCAGAAACAAAATTGTGTTTCTGCCTGCCTGAAGGTGTCCATATGTAAAAATCCAAATCTTGTATTTAAACTATACTAAAAAAAAAAAAAACCAAAACTAAATAGGCTATGGATAGTCTGCTAGACACCATTTATGAGACATCTGCAGTTTTCTTAAATCATTTCTTCACATTATTTTAGTCCTTGAAGTTGATTAAGTTTCGACGTGACATTTTTGAAAGAATGAAAACTCAATCCAGAAAGAATGCAAATCTGTAAACAAATCATAGTTTTGATTTTAGATTCTTGCAAAATGTAGAAATCTAAATTAATAAATTTCTTAACTTTTAATTGCTTATGCAGGTCTTTTTTGAGCCATTAATAATTGACTTTATATTGACAAAAGCTCTAAACCTTGTTAGCAATATGGCAAAAGGCACTCAAATATTTTATTTTATATGGATATTATACTAAGTACATATACTCCTCATTGTAAACGAAATGTTCATTTCTTTTCTAATGAAGATGTATATCAGGGCACAGGTCATACTCAGTCTCCATTCTTTAGCCTTCAGAAAAGGTGGAGGGTCCTTAACTGAGCTATAAATTTCTCATGACTTGGCAAGAGACTACTATAAAGATCTCTACAAAGTATCCTGTATCAATGCCAACTTTAGTGGAGCAAAATCTCAAAACCACCAGACAGATCAGAATTTCACTGAAGCAATATACAGGAAATCATTCTTTCTTCCTGGTACGGATCCCATGAATTCCCTTCTTGCAGTCTACCCTCCACTTCCTCTTGTAAAGATTTTTTTTCCTGATGCATTTATTGGTGAGAAAAACAGATTTTTCTTCCTTTCTTTCTGCTTTACTGACAAGAAGTCTTGCCATTTCTGTTATCAAGAGAGCTAGTTTGGCCCAGGGTGATGTTAGAGAGCTGATATGGCTAAAATTCTGTGAGCATTTTTTGCAATGGTGAAATCTGAATGCATTCTGATGCATTTGGAAGGCAATATGGCAATAATATGAAAAACTCAGTTCTTATATATCTTACTTCTCTGTGTTACTCAGTGTCATTTGCCCTGTAATATAGCATTCAACACCCCTTGATGTCATTTATATTGCATGTTAACCTATGGGAGCTTAAACTCCTATGACATGCATTTTTCATTTAGCCTCCATACTGAACTGTCCATGTCAGTAGTAACTCACCTTTGTAATATCATACTGCAGTTTGCAGCATCGGCGAAGAACCTTTCTATCTGTCTTGTCTTGTTAACTCTTAAAATACAGATAACTATGTAGTACGATGTAGCAGCTTGAAAATAAAGAATGAAATTTCAGTTCTACTGGATATTTATTACTGACCTCAAAAGAGAATCAAATTTTTCAGCCAAGCTTTGCAGCTCACTGTAACATTGTGAAATGAGATGGAGATCAGTATTCATTTTCACTCGGTAGGTTATATCAGTATCTTGCACTCAGCTTAACTGTAGGATGAGAGGGGAAAAAAAATCAGTAAACCGAATGATGTGCCATAGATAGTAAAAGGAATAGTGCCAAAAAGCCAGGAAGTTCTCTTGAGCATGAGCCAATATTCAACACTAAATAACTTGATTTTCATAGATGAAATGATAAAAAAAATCTTCCAGTAAATTTCACAGTTCCAGTAGAACATGTAGAATCATACCCATGTTTAGTTTTACTTCAGCAGCCTTATTTTACATTGATTAAAGAATGCTGCTAAACAGGATATGTTACTATTGGAAAGTAAGAGGGACGGTTCTGGTGCTCATAGGTATGGTTTGTGATAGCTATAGTATCATTTATACACTTGAAAAAAGGGGGTTATGTATTTCTTATAGCAAACTAAAAATGAGTCTATGAATATTCTGTTACTTGAAACTGCTGATATCTGCAGTGCTGGAAATGTACTCTAAACCAGGTTCTTCTTTTCATGCTTCACTTTTTACTTAACTTCAAATGAAATGGTTTTGTTCCCTTTCTACTTTATTGTGATACATTTTCTATCACAAAAACTTTTCTGTGGGAGGCATGAGAGATGTCTGCTCCGAGTTACCTTGATGGCTAAAAGCACATTTTCGTAATACGGAAATCCGCTATTCCAGATATTAATGACTGACATTCTCATTTCACTAGGTTGACTGCACTCAGATAAATCACATTTAAATTATTAGAGTTATGAGTTCTTTCATAATATTTAGTTTGACTGTCTTCTCCATATATGAATAATATATTCTTAAAATCTCTTTCAATCTTTTATTAATATGAGTACATATTATGCTTGGATTGTTCAAATGGTGATGCCAGAAAAATGGATGTGTATTTTGAAGATTGCGTATTTAAATAAATATTTTAAAAAATAGTAGGATGCAAAACTACGGTAATAATATGTCAGTAAATTTTAAGAAGCCTCTGACATTTCAGTTGTGATGAAATTTTTCTATGAAAGTTTAATAAAAGCTTAATAAATGTTTAGTCAGGTTGAAATTATGAGAGATGGCTTGGAAGAATTTTAGCTGTTACAAATCATCTAGTAATGAAAATCTGGTGTTAAACAACACCTAAAGATCTAATTCCACTGATTTTGAATGTATCTCTCAAAAAATAATTCCCAAACACATTCATTTTGTCAATTTATTTGTTACCAGCTGAGGAAGAAAGCAAATGCTTACTCTTCCTTCTGTGATACCACACTCAAGCTCTCCACCCACATTCAGTTCAGGCAGAGAAAACCATCTCTGCTCAAATCTGAGGAGTTCTTTCTCCCTTTACAGCAGTAGAGTTGTTGCGTTTAGTCCACTGGGTAGGGTAAGGATATAGGATTGCATAGTGTTTCAAGTCTAACTCGCATATATTTTAAACTTTGCAATATTAAACCCAATAGTATTCCCAGATTCATTTTAGATGAAGATATTTCTCTTCCCAGAATCACAGAATTGCAGGCACTGGCAGGGACCTCAAGAGATCATCGAGTCCAATCTCCTTGCTAAAGCAGGTACCCTACATTAGATCACACAAGCAGGCATCCAGATATGTCTTGAATACCTTTGTAAAATTAGACTTCATAACCTCTCTGGGCAGCATTTTCCAGTGCTCTGTCATCCTTGCTGTAAAGAAGTTCTTCACAGAATCATGGAATCACAGAACAGCCAGGGTTGGAAGAGACTTCAAGGATCATGAATCTCCAGCCCCCCTGCCACATGCAGGACCACCAACTTCCACATATAATATTAGACCAGGTTGCCCAGGGCCCCATCCAATCTGGCCTTGAACACCTCCAGAGACGGGGCATGTACAACCTCTGTGGGCAGCCTGTTCCAGCACCTCACCACTCTCTCTGTAAAGAACTTCCCCCTGACATCCAACCTAAATCTCCCTCCCTCTTAAAACCTTAACTTAAAAACTTAAAACCATTTCCCCTTGTGCTGCAGTTATCAACCTTTCAAAGAGTTGATTCCCCTCCTGTTTGTAGGCTCCCTTTAGGTATTGAAATGCTGCAATGAGGTCACCCCACAGCCTTCTTTTCTCCAGGCTGAACAAGCCCAGCTCCCTCAGCCTGTCCTCATAGGAGAGGTGCTCCAGCCCCCTGATCATCTTTGTGGCTCTCCTCTGGACCCTCTTCGACAGCTCCCTGTCTTTCTTGTAGTGGGGGCTCCACACTTGGACACAGTACTCCAGATGGGGTCTCACAAGAGCACAGTAAAGGGGGGCAATCACATCCCTTTCCCTCCTGGCCATCCCTCTTTTGATGGAGCTCAGGATACCATTTGCCTTCCTCGTGTCTGTATGGGACTTCCTATGTTCAAATTTTAGGCCACTATTTCTTGTTCCATTACTACACATCTCAGAGAAGAGCCTAGCCTCATCCACCTGCCTTTATATATTTACAAGCATTTATCAGATCTTTTCTCAGTCTTTACCCCAGGCTGAACAGTCCCACAATATTCAGCCTTTCCAAGAGATGCTCCAGGCCCTTTATCGTCTTTGTGGCCCTCTACTGGACACCTTCTAGGAGATCCCTGTCTTTCGTGAACTGGGGAGCTCAGAATGGGACACTGTAATCTAAATGTGGCCTTATTAGAGCAGAGTAAAGGGGGAGGATCACGTTTTTCAGCCTACTGGCCATGCTCATTTTCCAACTTACCTTGTTGATATTGTTCAAGACAAACTGGCTAGCAGGCAAGACTTTTAGGCAGCTACTATTTACAGGAAAATAAGCCATCAGGTACATATAATGAGCACTTTTTGAGGAATAAACAACCTAAGAATGAAAAAACAGGTTACAAACAGATTTTTATTTTTTTTTTCCGAAGGATATGACATTGAGTAATAATTTTTATTTTCTCTTCATTTCCCTCTCATCTTATTTGGAACTGTAATAAGCCCAAATTGTGTATTGTAGCTTTGTAAAACTGTGTAAGTGGCAATAATGCAGCCTTTTCCAGCTGGTGCCATTATACAAAGTTTTGTTGTTTTTGTGTGTAGTTTCTTTCCAGTTGTTTTCACCTCTTAGATTTTCAGTGTTCCATATAAATATGCAAAGCATATATGTATATGTTAAAGATATATTTATATATTCATGTATATGAACATATATTTGCTTTTACATACATATTTATATGCTTATCTATATGCTTTTATGTACAGGCATGCAGGAGCCTTGTATTATATCTTTCCAATGCCATATGAAATATGTTTCTACTTGGCATAATTCTTTGCTTATTTTTCTAAAAGTATTTTATTTCGTTGCAGCTTTCACCTTGGGGGCCCTCTGAAATAACTGTTTAAACTGAAGAATAGTGCATTTATTCTCAATGAAAATAATAAGCATTTTATGAAGAGTAATCTCTTTTTTCTCCATTTTGAACTTGGTTGCAAAATCTGTGTGTCAGTAGTCATTTTTATATCAAATTTTGAATGTTTGTCTACAAACCTACATAAAATTTGAGAGATTCGGGTATGCCATAAAAGTAATTTTGTTACAGTAATTAAAGTTATATATATTAATATATTTGTATATGATACTGTAACATCTTTTTCTCAGAAACGCTGCCTCTTAATATTTCCATCTGTATGTGCTATGCTGCTGTAAAAGAGATAAGAGACACACAGATCTTCGATTTGCTGGTTTTCAGCAAGACTATTTTGAGGAGAAAAGGACAGGTCTCAAAAACAAACAAACAAACAAAAAAAAAAACATTCACTTTAGGTCAGGGTAAGCTGCAAGATCTTCAGGCATAGAAGTATTATTCCAAGTACTGAAGATCCTTAATGTGAACATGAAAAAATAATTAGCTTTTCCCCTAATACTAACTACATTTCAATACTTATAGAAATATACTGTTTAAAATAAAAAGTAAAAATTGTATTGAACTAGTACTTACTGAATTTGCACTCTGCTTTTCATTACTTTTTACTGAAATTCTATTGAATTATCTATTATGTTGCCATAGAATTCCTTGAAGAAGAGGTAGGATTCAAGGCCAATGGGTTATTTTAAAAATGCCACTGTCTTCAGTAGAAACTGGGTAGCTATTGAATTTCTTTCATTTCAGCCTGAATTCCATAGCTATTCATCTTTAAAAATTTTTGGTTATCCATCAGGCTCTTAACTTAAACACATACAGATAAGAGAGCAAATTCCTTTTGTTTGAATCTTATTTGACTATAATTTTGCTGAATGATATAAAACAAGGCCACCAACTCCATATTATTTTAAGTGAGTTCATAAGAGACAAAATTTGAGGTTAGTATTGTATGTGAACAGCAAGAAAAAAGGCATGGAGTTGTGCTATTCCAAGTTATATGCATACACGCATTTTATTTATCATTCTCATTTGTTGACTGAAAGGAGATGTGAAGTGAGTTCCAAGGAACAAATTAGGAAACGTGTTAATAAACAGAATTGAAGTCATTAAAGCATTCTTACGCTAAAAAGCCGTATTTAAGCAGAAGCAATAAGCTGCTGGTTGAAGAATGGCAGCTGCAGTTTGTTTCTTTGGGGAGAAACTGAGAAAATGGCTTCACAGGTTTTAAAGAAGTGCCAAGAATATGAGTGGGCACAATCCCAATTAAAATATCTTTTGTAATACTAGTATTCGAAACAAATTATTATTCAATACTCTATAAATGCATATGTCACCTTTTGGTGAGTTAGATTAAAATGTAGCGATTAAAAACAGGCCTTTGAGAATCACAGTTTTTTCTTTACTTGATCATAAGCCATCAGAACAGCAGTTTTCCTCCTGTTTTCTTGACATGTAAACTAGCAAATTTTCATAGCATTCATTGAGTTGCTGTGGATGATCAGTAACCTAGATGCAAGCACCTTGATTAACCTCGTCTGAATGTAAACAGATTTCTGACAAATCCGTATTTGAGTCTTACTGGATTCCTTTTCCACTCCTAGGCATTGTTGAGATTTCTGGGCATACCTTACAGGTGTTTGTTCCAAATTAAGACAAACCATTTCCTAATTATTGCAGTGAATTTCTATCATCTTGGGCAGCTACGAGCATTGTGATGACCCACCCCTTCCCACTATTTCATAGAATCATAGAATCACAAGTTTGGAAACTACCTATAAGATCATCTAGTCCAACCGACTCCTCATCACCATTGCCACCACAAGCACTAAACCACATCTCGCAGCACGTCGTCCAGACGCCTCTTGAACACTGCCAGGGACGGGGACTCCACCACCTCCGTGGGCAGCCATTCCAGTGCCTGACCACTTTGAGAGAAATAGTTCTTCCTTATGTCCAACTTAAACCTCCTCTGATACAATTTGCGGCCATTTGAACAGCTAAGCTTAAATCTCATTATTAAATGAAGGACTGTGTGCATAAAAAAACTGAAGGCAGTTTTTTTTACCAATGGATGTCTATTCCCACAACAGCATGTTGAAGAAGTGTTGGAGAGTCTGTATGGGTTGGTAATTCAGGTCATGAAAAAAAAAAAAATTGCTAAATGAGAAGTAAAACACAGGGTATGACACTGCAACACCTTTTTACTGCATTTGGGCTTCAACCCATCCGTTTCTTAGTTTAGTTATTAATATCTGCTTTACATACTAATTACACTATAAAAATAGCAGCAGAAAATTGAGCCTAGACTTTTCTGTGTGTAGATTTCCCTGGGCTCCCAAGAGATGGCCCTAGCCACTTCTATTGGTGCCTCTGAAGCTAAACGGAATGTTCCCAGAAAAGATACCACACTTGATGTAGCTAGAGACAAGGAATGAGTTAACTGCCTTTTTAAAGAGAAGAAATACACAAGCAAAAAAAGGATGGCAAGTCTTAATCTGTTTGATTTCCAATATGTACAATTCCTGCAGGAATAAACCTGAAAAGAGATTAATTATCACAGTTTAGGGCTTATATACTCATAAACATCTACTAAGACATCACAAAATTCCCAGAATGATTCAGATTCTACCTCTCCATTACAGACTTTCAATCTGAAAATGGCTTATTCAATTCCCAGGTTTTTAAGGCTATAATTTTTAGATTTCAACATACATTCAGAGAAGTTATCACGACTATCTGCAATTTCACATAAATGTGGCGAATTGTGCCTTTAGGGAGCTCTAGCTTTAGACAGCTGAAATTATTTGTTTCTCTGCAGAGACTCACTGTGTGTGTAATATATGTAGCAATGATCCATAAGAACACTGGAAGCAAACAATGCAGATCTCATGAGCTCTGAGCAGCTGCTGACCAATGCAGACTGTACCCAGACTTTGGAGTATCACTGCACTTTTAATGCTTTTATGCAGAATTGTGAATGTTGCCTGAAGGTCTGTCTGCATTATTAGCCAATCTAAGTTGACCTAGGCTCTCTTCAGGAAATAGTGATGCCAGACACGCATTCTTGCACTGGTCTTTGTTCCTTTCTTTATACTAGAGAATTACCAAGGCCAGAGGGCTGATCTCTGTGAATGCTAATCCACTTTTTCTTTCTCTTTTTTTTCTTTTCTTCTTTTTTTTCTTTAAATAATTATTATTTTTTGTATCTATTTGTTCTCAGATTTGCTCTCTCTGGGATCTTGTGTTTACACACCTCAAAGGAGGGGATGTGTTGAGAGCTAGGATACCTATACAAACCACGAAACAACTTCCACGTATGTGTTCTGTGTTCTAGTTTCCTTTGGTTAGTTAGCTTATAACAACAACAAAAACCTTTTAAACATTTTTCTTCACCATAGCAAAGGGCCTAACAGGATGCTCCTCAGTGAATCATGGTAGTGAGGTATCCAGTCACTATTGACATTCAGGAGTCAGCATTATACCCAAAAAATAACAGCTGATGTGCTCTACCCCAGATGAGACAAGGAGAGCCTGAAAGCCTCCTCCTGCAGGTCCTCCCATCTGAAGGAGCAAGGATCTGTCACTGCTGTTACTACTGTCTGGTATGGGAGGAGGATTTGGGGCCAATGCCATGTTTTCTCTTAAGCATATGGTCTGGCACAGAGTGGGAAGGTGTAACAGAAAACACTTTTAGCCCTATGAAGGCAGTATCTGAGCAAGCTAGATTTGAGAATCCCTATCTGGCCATGATTTCAGATTTGGCACATGTTCTGCTTAAGCTAGGTAAGGCAGTGATAGCAGCCAGCTGTGTGTTTGTACCACTCTCATCAGCAGTTCCCTTCTCTTGAGATCCTGCACACAAGAGAGAGGAAGGACAGGCAGCACGGAGGGAATAAGCTGTGAGATCTTGCAGAAGAAGAGCATGAGAGAGAAAAAAAAGAGCTCCCTAGGACAATGGTGTCAGAACAGTAGAAACATTAGTGAGACTGGGATTTCCTAACTAAGCTTGATGTTGCAGAGAGATGAAACTATGGGTAACCACCATGAAATGGTAGCATTTCTGCCCTTCTTATATGTTTCTGCCACATCTTTCCCAGCAGTTGTGGAGCCTGCAGAGAAATGACTGAAACCAGAGCCACCATGAAGCTAACCCAACCACAACTTTGGGACAGGCTTTCTGCTGCCTTAATTAT
This sequence comes from Tetrao urogallus, assembly GCF_951394365.1. Taxonomy (NCBI): domain Eukaryota; kingdom Metazoa; phylum Chordata; class Aves; order Galliformes; family Phasianidae; genus Tetrao; species Tetrao urogallus. The sequence goes on from NC_136813.1 coordinate 49,299,554, forward strand.
CTGAATTAAATCATATGCCACTTTATAGCAGAAGGAAATAATTCAGGATAAGAGATGGAATTAAGATTTATTCTCCATCAATAGATCTTTAGGTAGATTTAGCAGTAGAATCCCTAAAGTGAAAAAGCATTTGAGATGGTTGAGACAGTCTAAGATTTAGATGCTACCAAAAGCAGTGAACCCATGTCCAGCTATTGCTCTTTCTACTTTCCTTCTCCTGATCATTTCTCCAACCTCAAATCAGCCTAATAACCTAATATAAAAATAACTATGCATGACAAAGTTGTTTGAATTTCTCAGCCAGTTTAGTGAGCAGCATCAGCTCAAGGAGCGTTCAACTCAAGTAGAAATGCAAATCATAATTGTAACTTCACATGAGATTGCTAAGATCACCACTACTGTGAAAAAGGATCTCCTCACTTACTCCTTTTCTATTACTGTGACCTCTTCTGGCTGCATATTTGCATTGCTTCCTTCCTCTTGCACTTTTATGCTGATAGGAGGTTGCTGAGAACAGGACTAATGCCCAAAAATGAAATAATCCCTCCACTCAATCTTCTCCCTTTTATGTTTTTTAACTGTTAGTTTTCCAAATGATTACTTGGTTATCTTTTCTTCTTGTTTAATTGGATCATCATCCAGTGCATGGTATAGCCATTGCTAAATAAGCTCTCCCCCTGTCCTTTTAAAGGCTAGCTCCTAACTGTAACACCCACTTAAGTGTCTGCTTCCAGTTCCTCATTAGAGTTACATGCAGCACAATGTTTAAAAAGCATTACCCCTTCAGCAAAACATGCTGTCAATTATTTTATGCACTTGTCAAATACGTGAACTTGTCATTCTAGCTTTAACATTTGTTAGATGCTACCTGGTTCTTAGGATTCCTTATACAAGAGGAAATTTATGTTATGTATGTTATGTATAATTTTCTACTTTTTAATTAATGTGATTTCTTTTGTTTCATACACTAGCATGAAGAAACCATGATTCTCCTTTATTTTAATTTTCAACCAATCTAATTAAAGACATCCAACAATACCATAATAATGGATGCTTCTTTAATGCATACTGAATCCCTTATATGCAATGGACCAAAATAATTTACAGAATTAAATATTTTTATGAACAGGAAATGATGAAGAAGTAGGTGACTAAAAGCGTAATCAAAATGGTGGGAAAATATTAGCTAATATGATTTTGAATAGTGGGCTGCTAAGTGGAGATACGTAGGAAAGATGAGAAAGATGGCAAAACTATTTAAAAAGGCCCTAGCATGGTTGTTGCTAACACAGTGGAAAAATTGATGAAGATAGCATTAGACAGAAAGAGTAATGAAATATGAAGCACAGACAAAGTCTGGGTGGTACCTTGCAGTAAATGTGTCAGAGTATTACAAGAGGTCAGCTTTAATCTGGATTCTGAAAGTATTGCCGTATTTAATAAAAGCTTGTCATTGTATCCGTAAGAAGATGTGATTAGTTATGATTACAAGGCAAATTTCTAGAGACTGCTTCATCTTATCTGAGAATTACATTGAGAATCCTTCTCTTTTTTTTTTGAGATATGTTAATAAAGAAGTCAGAACTACAACAACAGGTCTGGGCAATCAGCACTGACAGTAAAATTAAGGGAAGGCATTGCTAAAGGAGTTGAAGATGAAAACCACAATCAAATACATTTAAAAAAAAGTTATTATTAAAGAAGAAATGCATTCCATCTTCTAGATTATGAGCATTTCAGATAATTAAGTGTTATTTCCTCATAGCTGTGTTTTAAATTACTGGATTGTTTTTTCTATAGATGCTAGCAAGAACTAGAAGATAATTAGAAGAGTTTGTGCAAATGAAATACCACTTTTGATAAAACTTAAATATAGGCTACAAAATATAATTCTTGTTAAAGTACACAGGGTAAGATCCTGAAACTTTACAATAATCATTTCTTCAGAGATGGTCAAGTAGGAAATGTGAATTTCCTAGGTCATTCAGTGTGATTGCATACTTTTTCTCTACTACCATATTATCCTTTTACAGAATATAGCCATGACTTCACCCTGATTTTCGAGAGGAACTTTAAACACGTTAAGGTTTCATTGAACTACACGTTACCTTTAAAAGCTCTTTGTATGGCTGATGCATTGCTACAGCCTTTTAAACCTCAGTGAAACTGTAGGCAGCATCTCAAATAGATATTTTAGTTAACAGTGTTCTGTGTTATCTCCTAAATAAACATGAGGTTTTCTGTAACCAGAATGTTCAACACTAGCACAGTTCTGAAGCAAGCATGAGCACATGAGGAGGACTGTAATTACAGCAATTATGGAGAAGTTGTATAAACTGAACAGCTTTGAAAGAGAGTGGATCGACCATAAAAAGAAGTTCAATATTGAAAATTAATATTTTGGGATCTGTTAAATGGTTGTTATGTGGATAAGCAAACTGTAAATATTTTGCCTAAAGTGTATATTTTTGTTTTGGAGGCCCTTATAAGTATAAATGTGTGTTTTATAAAAAAACTAGAGATGTTGAAATTATAGAGAGACATGCAGATCTGTCACTTCCCATCTGGTATATACTCAGGGCTTACTAAAGAAAGAAAGATATGGAGTTAAATTTGTATGCCTTTGGGAAAAAAAAGAAAAAAGAAAAAAAGAAGAAAAAAAAAGGAAAAAGGAAAGGAATGGAAAGGAACAAGAAAGGAAAAAGAAAAGGAAAGGAACAGAAAGGAAAAGAATGGAAAGGAAAGAAAAGGAAAAAGGAAAGGAAAAAGGAAAGCAACAGGAAAGGAAAAAGGAACGGGAAGGGAAGGGAAGGGAAGGGAAGGGAAGGGAAGGGAAGGGAAGGGAAGGGAAGGGAAGGGAAGGGAAGGGAAGGGAAGGGAAGGGAAGGGAAGGGAAGGGAAGGGAAGGGAAGGGAAGGGAAGGGAAGGGAAGGGAAGGGAAGGGAAGGGAAGGGAAGGGAAGGGAAGGGAAGGGAAGGGAAGGGAAGGGAAGGGAAGGGAAGGGAAGGGAAGGGAAGGGAAGGGAAGGGAAGGGAAGGGAAGGGAAGGGAAGGGAAGGGAAGGGAAGGGAACACTGTTTAACATCTTTGTCAGCAATGTTGACACTGGGATTGAGTGCATCTCAGCAAGCTTGCAAGTTACATCATGCTTAATGGTACACTTACCACTCTGGAGGGAAGAAATACCATCCCCTCGACTGACTCAAGAGGGCCCATGCAAACAGCATGCTACTGGGCAATAGCAAGTACAAAGTCCTGCACCTGAATCAGGGAAATCCCAAACGTGAATACAGTCTGAGCAGTCAGTGGATTGAGAGCAGACCTATGGAGAAGGACTTCAGAGTACTGGTGAATGAAATGGTCAACAAGAGCTAGGACTGTGATATTGCTGCCCAGAAAGCCAACTGTACTCTGTTTGTCCATACTAGGTCAAGGGAGGTGATTGCCTCTGCTCTGCACTGCTGAGGCCCCAGCTGGAGTACTGTGCTCAGCTATGGAGCTATGGAGACCCCAACATTAGAAGAAGTAGACTTTTTAGAGAATACCTAGAGGAGAGCTGCAAGGGCGATCAGAGAGCTAGAGTACTTCTATGAAGACAAGCTGAGAAATTTAGGGTTATTTAGGGCAAAGCAGAGAAGGCTTCTGGGAGGTCTTGTAGCAGATTTCAGTACCTAAAGGAGGCCTATAAAGAAGATGGTGAGGGACTCTATCAGGGAGTGTACTGAGAGGACAAGGGGTAATGGTTTTAAACTAAAAGAAGGTAGATTTAGATTACATATTACAAAGACAATATTCAGAAGGAAGGTGGTAAGGCACTGGAACAGGTTGCTCAGGAAAGCTATGTGTTCCCCCTCCCTGGAAATGTTCAAAGCCGGGTTGGATGGGGCTTTAAGCAACCTGATCTAGCTGTCCCTGCCCATGGCAGAAGGGTTGGCACTAGGTGACCTTTAAGGTCCCCTCCAAACAGACTATACAATTCCTTCTCTGAAAATAAGAAAATATGGAGGAGAGCTCTGCACCGCAATTTCCTCCCAGATGGAGATGGAACACAGCCTTGATGTGCACACAGGACCTGATGGGCTCTTCAGTATCTAGAACATAGGCCTGGGACACACTATTGAAGAGGAATTTTTTTTGAGCTGCATATAAAATGTATAATATTGTTAATGTATGTAAGTAGCAAAGCTTCTTTTTTATATATATTTTTTATTAGAACTTAAAAGAGAGCAACAAAAACATAAAACTGGTGGGTTTGATATTTATGACCTAGTGTTTAAACAAAGCTTAAATGGTCTACTTGTGGTAAGAATAGTAATGTCAAGCCAGATTAGCCCTCAGTCCAAAACCTAATATAATTGATTGGATGATAATAATAATCTTTCTTTGATCTAATGCCTGAAAATTGATGGTCTGATTATCAGTTGCCCGTTACCTGCCTATTGCAATCTTGCATTCCTATTTGTCTCTGACTAATAGAATCCATTACAAACGCTGGCCAAATTCTGCAGTCAAACTAAACCACATGGCAATTGTATGTTCCACTGCTTTGTAGTAAGTATCAGCATTTAATCACTTTATCACAACACTAAGCTATTATAAGTAAGTCAGGAGCAAATAACAAGGTCTGAATAACTATTTACAGTCATTCAAGCTTTGGGGATTGTTGCATGAGAAACTGTCACTTATGCTTTGCAGGGAGAAAATTAAGATTTCTATGAGTTAAATGCTACTGAAGAGTACAGGGCTTGGATGAAGCCATTATAGAAAATAAACTGGTTCAAAAACAACCTCGCTGCTATAAATACTTCTTTCTACATAGCGACTTTGATGGAAATGGATTGCAGTTACTCCTGATTGTGTGAGGAAAGGTATACTGACATGTAATAAAAAGCTGCTGTATTCCACCTTTAAAGATTTGGTATATTAACTTGGCAGAATATGGCTTATAAGAAAACCTTGCTTACATGAATGACAAAGCTTAAGAGTTTTGTACTCTGTGGGAAGAGTATATCACTTTGTCAGTAGCAAATAATGCAGGTATCAATGGGGCTCATAAAAAAAGAGTTTGCAAGTGGATGAAATGCTGTAATCTTTGGTCTTTTATTTTGCAGTATGTCCAGAATTCTTCATCTCTATTTATAACCCATGTTCTTTAAATTGGTGAAGCTGAGCAAGTTTAATCAGTAGAAAAAGATGTTTATTTGTAAAGATACCTACTCGACTAATAATTTTCATTCAATATATCTGCTTTCTCAATTTTATTTTTATGGAGCAGTTCTGAAGGACTGCATAGGTGTAGAAATGAAAGGGCTCTGCAGACATCTAACAGACATCTGTGTATAGTAATGCAAGATATCCTACTGAATGTAATCTGCAGTATAATGTTGCTGTTTTTACTATCAAGCTATATCTAGAATGACATTACATAGCATGGATGTATAAATAAAGTTTTGAAATACACAGAATAACTCATACAATCATAGAATCATAGAATGGCTTGGGTTGGAAGGGACCCCAAGGATCATGTCCCAACCCCCTTGCCACAGACAGTGATTCAAAGTACTCCTGATTATTCCAAATTGCTTCCAGTACTCTCAAGTTGCGCAAAGGGAGGTTTACATTGAACATTAGGAAGAATTTCTTTGTGGAGAGTGTGGTCAAGAAAGGAAAGGGCTGTCCAAGGATGTGGTGGAGTCCCCATCCCTGGTAGTATTTAAGAGGTGTACTGACAGTAGAAAAGGGCATGGTTTAATGATCGGACTTAGTAGATCACACTGATGGTTGGAAGATTTTTCCAATCCAGATGCTCCTTTGGTTCTGTAATTCTCTGATTCTATGAGCTGAAATTTTGTATTGTCTTTAGCATTTATTTATTTACTTAAACATTCATCATCTTTAGAATAATTGCCTTAAAATAACTTCATTCCACTCAGTCTTGTAACTGAAGAAAATATGATTTATATAAACATATGTACCAGGAAGACAAGCCCAACGCTAAGGTAGAAATGATTTTATTCATTCCAAATAGCATAAAAGTACAAATCAATCCCCTTTTGTATCTCCAAATTTATTATTCAACTAAGAATAATTTGTACTTGTGGAAAAATTCTGAACTTTTTTCAGATTTCTAGAATTCAACAGGCCAAAGATATCTATTAAAAATAATAATAATAAAAAATAGAGCTTGAATTCCACTTCAGGAACCTTTGAAAAAATCTCATTTTCTGCAGACTCTTCTGACTTTGACCATGTTTCTTATGAATGGATTTTCTTGATGGGAAATTAATGAAAAGGATTGCTGTGTTGCTTTTGAATACTATGTTCTTGCAAAAAATCCTGATTTAAGGATTTTAAGTCAACAGAAAAAATAAGACAAGTTCTTGCAGCAGAAAATTAGAAAGTGAGGTATTTCAGTTTCCTATTTTCCCTAAGCAGGAAGCCATTCTGTAAAACCTTATTAAAAACATCTTTAATTTTAAATTATTCTCACATTTAATTTGCTGTAAAAATTCAAGGAGTAAGAAATATGGCTTTGTATCACTTTCAATTCAATGTTATAGAAGAAAAAACCTAATAGAGAGATGTGGCACTAAAAATTGCAGGAAGGTGTTATAGAGTTAGTTTGAGGTGACTAGAAAGACATTCAGTTCTAGGACAAATTATAAGGAATCACAGAATGGCCAGGGTTAGAAGGGACCTCAAGGATCATGAATCTCCAGCCCCCCTGCCACATGCAGGGCCACCAACCTCCCCATTTAATACTATACCAGGCTGCCCAGGGCCCCATCCAATCTGGCCTTGAACACCTCCAGGCATGAGGCATCTACAACCTCTGTGGGCAGCCTGTTCCAGCACCTCACCACTCGAACTTCCCCCTGACATCCAACCTAAATCTCCCCTCCCTCAACTTAAAACCATTTCCCCTTGTCCTGCAGCTATCAACCTTTCAAAGAGTTGATTCCCCTCCTGTTTGTAGGCTCCCTTTAGGTATTGAAATGCTGCAATGAGGTCACCCCACAGCCTTCTTTTCTCCAGGCTGAACAAGCCCAGTTCCCTCAGCCTGTCTTCATAGGAGTGGTGCTCCAGCCCCCTGATCATCTTTGTGGCCCTCCTCTGGACCCTCTTCAACAGCTCCCTGTCTTTCTTGTAGTGGGGGCTCCACACTTGAATGCAGTACTTCAGGTGGGGTCTCACAAGAGCAGAGTAGAGGGGGGCAATCACATCCCTTTCCCTCCTGGCCATCCCTCTTCTGATGGAGCCCAGGATACCATTTGCCTTCCAAACCACAAGGGCACACTGCTCCTTCTCCACAGGGCTGCTTTCAAGGACCTCTCCTTCCAGTCCATATGGATGCCTGGGATTCCTCCGGCCCAAGTGCAAAACTTGCACTTTGCCGTGTATAAATTGTCTAAAAAATTAAGAGGGGGAAAACATTTTGATTTACGTAGTTGATGAGATGGATATGCTCTGAATGATAGTGTGACATGAGAGGAATAGAGTCTGGTTTTGTAATAGGACAGAAATAATAGAAATTGAAAGCAAGACTTTTTGTTAACTATTGGATAACCTGACACCATGCTGAACAAATCTTTATTAAAAAAAATGTTTCTGTGAGTCTGATGGTCACAATTCATCTAGGACAAAGGCATTCAATCTTTTATTTTAAATTAGTCTACTCATTTCCATCTCCAGATTACTTCTACTGTTTCTCCTAGCCAGAATTTACTGACAGAAAAAAAAGTCTGTTACTTTCTTTTCATGTGGGAAAGACTATCAGACAACCTTCACTTGTCTCACAGTGACACAGTGACTTTTTCCCTTTTTGTAGTTCTATTATCTTGGGCTGCGCTACGGCCCTGAGACTGTTAATTAGGCAAAGTAGAGCAAGTCTTTAAAAACCAACCTTGCTTTGAGCTTGAATCATAGAATCATGAAATTGCTGAGGTTGGAAAAGACCTTCAAGTCCAACTTCAGCCTAACCATACTACCCTAAAACACATTCAAAGATGAGATCATTGTTTTGTGAGAGTGACAGTCTTTCTTTTCTTTGCACATCTTAAGATGAGCAAGACTCTTGTATGGCGCATCAGAAAAGCAGAGAGGAGGTGAGCTAAGAGGTTGAGTCTGTATATCAGTATATCAGTATATCAGTATATCAGTATATCAGTATATCACTATAAGAGCAAGGGGATCATGAACAACCTGGGGGACAGGTTAGAGAGTACACCATTTGCCAGCCTGGTTTTCCTACCCATGGAAATGAAGATGAAGAGGGAACAGTCATGCTAAGTCCAGGTTTCATCCCATCATAGCCCATGACAAAGTCACACAGTTTCCTCAGAGATGGATAGCATTGCCAGTCCAAAAATATAAACATACTTAAAACAAACCTAAAGAAATATATGCAAAAAATTCAAAATTCATATGAGATCAAGGCTTGTAGAGAATGTGTATATAGGTAGACCTAAGATATATGAAGTCCATCTGCATACAGAGAACCAGAGCAAGATATACAGCATGAGTAGAGTGACAACTAAGTGATGTGGTAAGAAGACAAATTAGTAGGTAAATAGTATTTCCAATTTAGACAGTAAACACACTGGGGAAAAGATTGTGCCTTCTCATGGATTTATGAATTATCTTTACCACTGAAATTATCTCCTTGTGAAACAGAGTTGTATAAAAATGAATAGGAATATCAGCATTTACAAAATGATTAAAGCACTCCAGTGGCATATCAACAGTCAACATATGAAGAAAGGCTAAGTGAACTGGGTCTATTTAGCCTTGAGAAAAGTTGACTGAGAGGGGATCTAATACAGGTTTATAACTATCTGAGGTGTGGGGGCCACCGTGGTGAGGCCAGTCTCTTTTCAGTGGTACGTGGAGACAGGACAAGGGGAAACGGCCTGAAACTGCCGCATAGGAAGTTCCGAACGAATGTGCGCAAGAACTTCTTTACAGTGAGCGTGACGGAGCACTGGAACAGGCTGCCCAGGGAGGTGGTGGAGTCTCCTTCCCTGGAGATATTCAAGACCTGCCTGGATGCCTACCTGTGCAACCTGGTGTAGGGAACCTGCTTTGGCAGGGGGGTTGGACTCGATGATCTCTAGAGGTCCCTTCCAACCCCTACAATTCTGTGATTCTGTGATTCTATGAACAATCAGCAGCTACAGTTTCTAAAGTGTTAACAAATTTGAATATAGGTGACCCATGGAGGGAGAAAAAGAGATTTCTTATGCATTTCAGAATTGGTCAAGCTCATAAAAGTCAGTGAGCAGTGTCCCGCAGGGCTTATATCTCTCTACAAGAATTTTACTGAAGATTGATTGCACCATCTTAATAATTAGAAGGTCCTAGTAAGAGGTTTACATCGGATAAATAGATAAATAGTATTGTTAAAAGCTACTATAGACTATATACTTGTTGTGAACCAGTAAGTTTGAAGTTTCACATTTAAGAATGTATTTTAATTTTGGTGTTACATAATAATTCAAGGCAATTAATAATCCAGAAATAATTACCAACAGAAAATTCCAATTCCCTCTCCTTGTTTTAGAAATTCTGTACAGACTATACATGAGATATTTCTGTAAAAGAAAATAAGATGTAAAAAAATGAGGGACAATTACCTTATTTTGAATTAGAGTGAGGAAAAAACTGTACAGTGAGAATAGAAGCCACAAACAGTGGCTCAGAACAGAAAAATGTCAAGAGGAGCAGGGCCTGCAGATCCAGAGGTAGCTAAATGGGCTGAAACAGCATACTTAAACATCCCAGGGTTGTTGTGGCTTTATGAAATGCTTCTGCACATACAATGCAGATGGTCTGTTGGAAATTCAGGGCTTTAAGGAAGCCCATTTCTGATGTGGAAAATGTGATATAGATACTCTCATTTTCTTCACATGGTGATATATATGTATTTCTAAAAAGGACAGCGGACCACATTTTCTACCCAGTATTTTTCCTGTCCATGTCCTATTACTTTATTGCTAAAGCAAATAGATGTTTAGTATTCTGGGATCACCTGTGTACTTGCTGAGGGGAATGTGAGCACTTTTGCAAGAACTATCTCAATTATCACAAAGGCAGTTCTGAAGACACACCTGCAGCAAATAATGAGTAAAGAAAATTAATCTGTCCTTGATCCTGGTCTCGGGTCTGCTTTGGTACACTCCATATGGGCAGACAGAAAGGAATTACTGCAACAGTAGTAGCTCAACAAATGGGGAGTGGATGCGAGTGGTTAAAATTAGAAACCTTGAAGTGGAGCCTATTTCTTAATCAGTCTTGCTATTCACTGTCTACTGTTGACAATGCATTTTTGGTTGTGCCCTAAAGGGTATAAATGGTATCAAATATCTTGAACAGGTAATAGAAGAAAATATTCATCATCCTGTGGCAGTATGAAATAAAAGTTGTCCCTCTCTCACAGGATTCTTGTGGAGTTCATAAATATAGTCATCTTCTGCAATAATAAAATATATCTTAAATAAGAAATGCAAAAAAAATCTATAACAGGTTAATTAAATGTATTAATTCCCTTTCAGTCCCAAAGGGATTGATCATGAGTCTTAAACAGTCCAATTTCTTTTATTTCACTTAAAATCAGATGTAGTATAATTGATGTTAAACTTCCTGATTAACCATGAAAATAAGTGATCCCTGACGTGTTCATAGGTTTGATATAACTACAGTGTGTAAGAAGGACTTATTAGTATCATTCAGCTGGAAGCATATCATGATAAAGATACAATTTGTTCCTGTTTTGTATGAATGTTAATATTCTGTGTAGGTGACCATGCCCCTCCTTTCACAGATATTTTAGCTCAAGGCAGCAAGTGAAATTTAAAGCCTAACTACAAATAACAGTATGACAGAAAAAGTAATTTTTGACTTATGAGGAATCAAAATGGAATTTGCTTTCATTAAGGGTATGGATAAATAATTATATCTTTTAAAAGCTAAACAAAGATAAGTAACAAAGATAAGGCACTGAATGTAAAAAGGAAACAGCATTACAGTTTTGCTAAATATGTGCACGAAATATGTGCACAGTGTAACCAAGGCAAAGAGTTCACTAAATCCTTGGGATTTATAGGCAACCAAGGCAACTCACTTTGCAGGTGGAGGGTCTGTTTCAATAACAACATTTTATTTTAAAGCTTGCTAATTTATTTATTTATTTGGTTGGTTTTTATGTTGTTGATGTGATGTACTTTGTGGCATGACTGAAATGCATAATAGTTCATGTTGCTGTAAAAGTTGTTTTGCCACTTGTTCAGAATGACCTGCATAACTTACAAGTGGTATACTGGCAATAAAAGCTTTATAGCACTTAACACTATTACTGGTTCTAACCTTATGTTGATTCATATCCTTAAGTATATCATGAAGCACAGACTGTTCTTTAGCATACTGTTTAATATGACAAATGTCAATGTGACTTGGCAATAGGAACAAACTTTACCAGCACAGAATTTGTTAACTTGTGTGTAACAGAGTGAAGCCAGCTGGAAATCTGGCTGAAAACACGTAGCTCAGATCAGCTCACTTACGATGGAAGTTTAAGCTGCAGTCTTAAGAAACTTCTTATCTGTTTACTTCTTACAAAGCCGCCTCTTCCTACTTGCCACTGCAGGTGGAATAATTATTATGAAGTAAGATATTTCCAGTATTAGTCCCATTTTCACTGCCTTAACAAAACTAGTATTGGGAAGACTAAGCATTAAAAGTGTTGACTTAAAGTTACATTTGTGGAAATACTGAGCAAGGACCTTTTATTCTCCACCCCTGATAACAAAGGAGCTGCAGGAAGAAGATTCACCTGCTCCCAGAAATTGAACCAGCAATGTGGCCAGTCACATGCAACCTTATTTGTTCATCACTCCACAGGCTGATTTACCAGTACACACTGTTTAAAATTTGATGGAAAATTCAAAATATTTTAGCTCACGTAAAGTAGCTATTCTCTTAAAAGCACTTAGCTCAGATGTGGCATTGTTTGCAAAAGGCACTTAATAACATGGTTATTTACTCTTTTTCTTTGTTGGTGAAAAGAACCATAAAGTTTCAGGGCCATCTCAATATCCAGTGATGAAATATTTGAAATTAGTAAAAGTTAACGTGATACAAAAATCATTTTCTATTAATCTCTCCTGGAATTTTCCCAAGAGAAACTGATAAGTGAGGGTACAGCTCTCCCAGTGAGGAATTTCCTTGCCATCAGCAGGGTGATCATGATGATGAGTTCTTATAAGTGGATGTATATTTAATTAAAAGTAAATACGCAGAACAAATAACTGTTTCTAGGGCATATAAAAAGGTTTGTTTCAATGCTCATGTGTTTATACCATAAAGCATATCTTAGGTAGCACAGTCCTGTCACTTGTTATTCTGTACATTCTTCACACAGCAGACAATCAGAAACATTGCAGAGATAGTATGTTTCACCAAGGTTATCAGGAAAAGCTAGGGAGAGGAAACATGACTAGATTAATCGTGCATCCATTAACAGACTGCAGTTCAAAGACACCATTCCTTTTATCTTGTACAAATATTAGTAGAAGAGCATATATCATTACCAAAAGGAAAACAGTGACTGCATACTTGGAAATCTGGAGAGCAGCAGTGACCTAGACTAGAGCTAAGGTCTGGTTTTCAACTTCCAGAATTTAAATCCATGGTCATGGTACTTCACGTGGATCTTTACGTACTAGTGGCTATTTTTTAGTCATTTAGACTGTAAAATTTCAAGGCTAGTATATATTATAGACAGATTATGCCACACCACAACTTCATTAGGGGAGGTTTCTGCTAGTATACTAAAATTAATGTTTATATACTGCTAATTAGAAGCATGCTTCTCAAGAAAATTCAAGCACTAATGAACTGACAAAGACAACCTTCTAGCTTTACTATTCTGTGAAAACCTTTCACACAGCTTTGGTCTGTGGTGTATCTGTTCAGTGGAACTTCATTAAAAGGCATTTTTCAGAAAATATTGTAAAAAAAGAAAATATTGTAAGTAAAGGATGGCCCTTTTCCCTAACTGTAGCTGAATCAGAAGCAGTATTATGATTCAGTGCACAGCTTAGTACTGGCGTATGTTTTTTTATTTTTTCTTATTTCAAAGCAATAGAGAGAATACTTTTCACAAATTCAACACTAGCCTGCTTCCTTTTTTACACTTCTAACCTTATACAATTCCTTGGTAAGTTCAAGTACTGTGGTGGGTTATTCTTGGCCAGTGGTCAGATCCCCTACTCTGCTCACAAAGAAAGGGAAATTGCATACCAATTATGATTGCTCGCAGAACAGACTCAACTTGTGGAAAATTATTTTAAACTGTCATTAAATTGACAGTTAAAGCAGGTTTAGGTAGAAAGAAACAGCAGCAAACATTAAAAAATATTCCTTTCCTTTTCCCATGTTCACTCCATACTGTTCCATTTCATCCTGACAGAAACAGTGGGAATGGGTGGGAAGGTTTGGTGAGTACACAGCAACTTGTCTTTGCCACCTCTTCCCTCTCCTACTTTTCCCTCCTCAGGTATGGGCTCTCCACAGGCAGCAGTCCTTCAGCAGATAGTCTGCTCCAGAGTGGGTCCTCCATAGGTACAGGAAACATCTGGGTACATCTGCTTCAGTGCCTGGGGAACATCCTCCACCTTCTGCTTCTCTGACCTTGGTGTCAGCAGAGGTTTCTTCCTCCCACACACTGCATGGGATTTTTGCCCTTTCTTATGGACACATCCCCCAAGATGCCACCACATTGGCTGTTGAGTCCAGTTGTGTTACGTGGTGGGTCACTGAAAGCAGATGGAAGTGGCTGTGTGAAGCCATAGGCTCAAGTTACTGGAGAAGCCCAAACCTTACCTTGAACACCAAAATGGGAACAAAGCTGACAAGTCTATTTTGGGTCATAGCCTTGCTAAATAATCAGTATAATTGATGGAGACAGATTAGCATCTCTGAACAGTAACTCAAGTCTCGGGAAATCACCCACCAGACGTGTCTGTGTCTCTCTAGTTTTCCTATAAAACTGTAATCATGCCAGTTAAATTGAACAAAGTAAGGCTCCAAAGCAGAGTACACAGCACCTTATGAGCTATATTTATCCCTTGTACATACTTCACTAAAACTGCACAAAAAATTATAAGTACTGAACTGGATGGCACAAATATACCACCAAGCTACTTTAATCAAACTTAATTATACCTTTTTACATGCTTTGAATTTGCCTACAGGTGCAATAAAATAAAAGCATATATGCAATGGAACACATTTGCAATTCTAGCTGGGATGGAAAGTGGGCTTTAAAATACATAATTGTTTTCAAAGCACTGAACCAGATTAGCATGGATTAACACATTTTTTAAAAAATGTATGGCAGAAATCATCATAAGTGTTTGGCACATCGACTTTTATTGCACTACTTATTTTTTCAGCCATACAATGTAAGGACTGCATGACAATAAAAACATTGTGTGTTTCCATTTCCCACGAAAGGAAACCTAGTAATAGTAAGTAAGATGAGGAGGTCATTGTCTGTAATACTGAAAATACATCAGTGGCAGGACCACTGGTTCATACTCCAGATACTTTTCAACTAGTACACAATGGAATGCTGTTGTAATTGAACAAGAGAACTTGTGTACAATTTTGTTCTTATTTGAAAAAAAAAAATGTAACAGTGTAAAAAAAAAAAAAAAGAGAACAGAATGCAAAGTGAGAATAAATAGTTGGCTATAGTTAGAAGTTGTTCATACCATCTGAATTTTCTCACCTTTTTTCTTCAAACATTTTTTTCCAAAAGGAGTGTGTCTTGCAGCTCACAGGGTGGGTGGTGGTCCGGGAAAGGAGATTTTGGGAACTGATATGACCAGAAGAGTCCTAAGCAATCCTTCCTCATTTGTTTTAGCTGTCAAGAAAGGTTCAACAGAAAACTCAGGAAGTCATTCACCAGAAACTATTTGAGCAAGCATGCTAGATGTAAGAATGCTTATGGTGTAAGATGCACTGTAAGTAGCTCCCCTAACTCATAGTTTCTGATGCATTAGAGCTGTTCTGAGAGAATTTAACCAGCTATGTTCAAACACAATAAATTTGCATTCATGTAATGGCAGTGATTTGCATTTGGTAAAGTTCTGTCCTGGATAATAATCTCCAACAAAAAGCATGACTTGATGCTGAATGAATGTTGATTTCTAACATTCAAATTGGCAATGATCCCAGATAAAAAGACACCAAATTATAGAAAACAGCAACAAATGAAAGTGTTACTATAGGTCCTAGGACCCCAGGCACTTTAGCTGAATATTCCCTCTGCATACTACCAGCTTATCAGATTATCATTTTAAAAAGATTTAGGACACATGATTCTGTGGATTATACATATTTTGATCTCAAGTTTCACCATCTTTCCATCCAGCTCTGGATATTCCCTGAAAACATTCATTTTCCTGAAAAAGACAACTGCCACATAACCCAGCCCAGAGATCTTGTAAACAAACATTGTTACTGATTACCACTTTGTGTTCTTGGCTCCCCAGTACTTAGTTTTATCTCTCCAGGGCTTTGCAACAGCAATAAAGAACATGAACAAATTCAAGTTTCATTACTAGACTCTGGTATCGTTATTGAAAAGCATCAGAATCAATTCATTGATGATAACTGATGGCTATTAATAAAAAAATCACCACTTTTTTATCAGGAAGTCTCAGAGTCAGGAGTTGCTTAAGGCTGAGAGATCATCCTGAAAATATTACAGTACTTGCAAAAGGATGTATTTACTTCACCACAGGCTTGTCCTATCCTCTCAATTCCCCATTGGCTCCCCATCGTCAGAGATAGGATGGCCTTATAGTTTGACCTGGTCTGAACACATTTGCATTCATCACCTTTTACAGAAATGCATCATGTCTGAACACATCTGCCACTCATGTTATCCAGAATTATAACCCTTCATTAACTGCAGAGCCCATATGTTGCCCAGAAAGGCTTTGTATCTGTTTCTTCAGCTGTGAAATACATGCTGTAATATTGGAGATGAAGTGATTGGTCACAGGCTTCCAGGTTCTTGGGTCATGTACTGAAGAGCCTGCATTATAATTTCAAAACAATATGAAACCATTTCCACGGGAAATAGCATGAGCATTATTAATTGCACACATTAAATGAAATAGAGCTTCTTTGGGAAAATAAGTACATAGGCACAGCATTGGAAGTGACCATATCACATGTACACAGGAGTATATTTAAAGTTTTTACTTGTAACAAATTATAAAATTTCCTAACTTTCAAGTTCTTTTCAGCCTCAACATTTTATTATGTAGTTCCACATAAACATAAAGTAAATACATCATACCCATGCCTTTGGAGATCTGCAGAGAGGTTTCAGAAAAAAACACACATGAATGTGATCGCTCTGCTAAAAGAAGAATCTTCCTTCAGGCAAGTTAATGCAAGTCAGTACATGATAAGTCTGACAGATGATGTACTCTCATCTTGCCTTTTCTTCTACTTGTATGAAAGCTACTAATTGTAGCAGTGCCCGTGCACATTATTTTGAAATGCCAGCAGGCAGAAACATTTTCTCATTGCTGGAAAAGCATTAGTACTGTCAACATCAAAAGTCTATATTGGCAAACTGTTGAAACTAAAATCAAAGCCCTGGTAACATCTGGTGCTTCAAGACTGTCACCTAATGCTTGTGAGGGGCCTTAGACCAACATGAAGGGCTTTGTTTAAAAGTACAGCCCAAAATGAAATATAGTTCCGTGATGTTTATAAAGTTCCTAGTAATAAGACATCACCTTGAAAAAAGCTTTTTTTCCCGAAGTAATAAAATATAATAAATAATATTATAAATATATTTTTATATTATATAAAAATATAATAAATAAATAAAATAAACTTTAGCATAGTGTTGGATTATCTTTCTTCAGTTCTAATACTTTTGCCCATAAATTAACCCTTTCTAAAGCTATGCTGTCAGCAGTCTATGAGATTTTCCCAAAAGAGTTTTCATTCAGTTTTGAAATAGCCATTGTAATTAAAAAGAAGTAAGTTCATGGGTCTAGTGTTGCAAATTCTGAATGGTTTGTTAGCTTGAACCTGAATGTAATTTCCTTTAATGGTCTCAAGTTGTAGAGTTTCAAGTATTTCAAATTTATTTTTAAAGTCCTAAAATTTGTAGGTCAGATATGAAAAAAAAAAGACCAATTGCTTTAGAAATTTAACATGATGATTTTCATTTATTGAATCCATAATTTAACATTAATTGCTACTGTGTGTTGATCCCAACCAGCATCTAGGTACTCACACAGCCCCTTCCTTGTTTCCTCGGCAGTGTAAAGAATCAGAAAGCAAAACAATTTAGATTTAAGTTAAAAACAGGTGAAGAAATGAAGAAGGAAGAAAATGTGACACAATCACTCACCACCTACTACAGAGACATAGCAGCACTCAGCCAGTTTTCAAAAAAAAAAGAAAAACAGACACCCAATAAGCCACAGTCTCACAGTTTTATTGCTGATCTCAGTGTTATATTGTAGGGGATATCCCCTTGGCTGACTTGGATCGGCTGTCCCAGCTGTGTCCCATCCTGACTTCTTTTTCAACCCTAGTCTACTCATTGGGGGAACAAATTGAAGAAAAGGAAAGCTTCAGGTTTCCCACTTGGGAAAGTGTCTCATCTTAAGTACATAGATAAAAAAGAGGAGGGGAATCAACTCTTTGAAAGGGTTTATAGCTGCAGGACAAGGGGAAATGGTTTTAAGTTGAGGGAGGGGAGATTTAGGTTGGATGTCAGGGGGAAATTCTTTACAGAGAGAGTGGTGAGGTGCTGGAACAGGCTGCCCAGAGAGGTTGTGGATGCTCCTTCCCTGGAGGTGTTCAATGCTGGGTTGGATGGGGCAGCCTGGTCTAGTATTAAATGGGGAGGCTGCCCATTTAATGTGGCAGGGGGGCTGGAGATTCATGATCCTTGAGGTCCCTTCCAACCCTTGAGGTCCTTTCCAGCCCTGGCCATTTTGTGATTCTGCGATTCTGTGAAAATGTAGGACTTGTCTACATTTTTCTTCTGACGGCAAACTTCTCTGTAAGTAAAAAAACATAAGGAGGGAAAGGATAAGAAATTTTTTTCAGTGCACACAAAAAATCTCTGAGTAACAAGCAAAAGTAATAAGAAAGTAAGACCTCTAAGATACATACAACCTTTCTGTCTAGGACTCCACAAATATTTCCTGGATTAATGATGTCTAAAAAGATTTTTAACAAAGTACAATTTTCTAATGCTAATATGAAAACTTCTTGGACTATTTAAACCATCTTAAAATGGCCACTGGTACTCTGGCCTTTTCCCAGATTTTGTCATCAGATATTATGGAGCCATAATAAATTCACACACTGTCCCTCTGTTTTAAATAGCTTCTTCAGGTTTATAGAACAGGACAATCTGACCCGTAATACAAAGAGGTGTTTATAACAGTTCCAATCTTGTTAAAGTATATAAATAGGTGGTCAGATTTTCAGATAGTCTGCATGGTATTCTTAATCTCTTTGGGATTTGAGTGCCAGAATTGTGAATTGAAGTGCTAGAAATGCCAAAGACAGCAAGTTTATGTGGCTTGGACAGATAGGCAAATTTTTGTGCCTTCTTAGCCAGCAAGGCATGCATTCAGTATCTGCATCAGCAGCCCAATTTTCAGGAAAGAGCAGTATCCATTGCCTCTGTCAATTCTATCTGGCAACTGTTCAGGCAGCCTGCCTCTACTGTGCATTGCTACTGTGACAGTTGGCCAGAAGGATCCATCTCTATTTAACATCTGAAATGGCATATCTTAATCCATTCAAGCTTTTACTTTTTTCACCCTCCTCTGAATGAAATGATTACTTTTAAATAGGTTAAAAAGGGCTGTACCTTGGATACAGTGCTCTATCATTGCACTGGTCCTGCTTCTCTACTATGTCAAAAGTGCATACTCATGTCCTTAATCCAAAATCTGTTCCAATAAATAATTATTAGTTATTAGTATACTTCTCATTACAAAACATGAAATAAGCGCAATCGCTGTTTATATAATGGAACAACAGGAATAAATGAAAACATCTTTTGGAACTAAGTAATTTCAAAGATTTTATTGCAGCACGGTTTTACTTTAAAAATACTGCATATCATTTCTACAAAATTTGCATGATTTTAGATGAGTCAGAATCTAAACTAGTTCTTTTTAAAAATAAAATCAATCGATAAATAAATTTTTTTCATGATAACAACTGTTTTCTGACACTTTGGTACAGACACACTGTTATTAAACTGTCTTCAAAATTCAGGAGGAGTCTGTATTCAAGCCTGATTATACCAGAAGCAGAGTCAGTGACACCAGAGTAATCTTGAATAGAACATTCAAAAAAAATGGAGGTGTTCTTATGGGACTTCTGATGGTATTAATAAGGGTTTCATCAAATCAAGAGATCTTATTAAAGAGATGTGCTGTATGTATCTTAATGACAGACTATTTAAGAGCTTATCAAGATCCCAAATGAGAACAGTAATTACCTTAATGGGATGCTGATTCTTTCCAGACATAGGGCACCAACTGTTGGAAGTAATATCTTCATCTCCTAATATTTGACTTACTGTAATAAAATAAGACATGCAATTTCTGTTACTACGAAAACAAAAAATAATCACTCCTTTAAAGCTTAATCTCAGCAGAATTCCATTAAAATATCTGAACTAAACTACTATTTATATTTTGTATTAAGTCTGGATTCATTTTATATAGAATTTATTGACTGTGGTATGTTGTTAAATTGATAGAGACTGAAGCTATTGCTTCTGAGTCTGCAGTTTAAAACTTTGTTACTTTTAGAAGGACTTTCTGTATCACTCAAGAAAATTCTATTTTTGACCCAGAAGTCTGTTTTTTCCAATCATGTACAATATATCTACTAAAATTTAGGTTATTTGAGGGAATGAAAAATAGATCTGTACAAGAAAGATACTGCTCAGTTATTTCCAGAAAAGTGTATGAGAAGAAAAAACAGAATATGTCTGTCTTTCTGTGGAGGAATCTCCTTTACTAGCTATTGTGCTTCTTGGTTCATTAAGTAGCAGTTTTCTTGATCAAATTCTTTGCCTGTTTGTATCAAATCCTAAGAATTACGAAGAGCAATCTAAACATCAAGGTCCTTCTTTTATTTTTATCCCCTGAATTGGATAAGGCTGTATTTGACCAAGAAAGGCCAGAGGAGGAAACCTGCATGGGTAAACCACTTCTCCTAGCTGTGGGTGATAGGTCTGCCACTTCAAGGAAAGGGTCTCTTATGAAAGTACCTTTGCATATGAAAACCAGAGGTGATAAGTTGATCATTTTCTCCGTGTTGTTTTGACTGGGTCTATGTTACTGCCAATTAAATTATCTCTATTAGGCTCAGAGTTTTCTCAAAAGATAGCATCACTGCTAAATAAGAGGTTGCCAAAGGGCATGGATCGTCTTACCTTTACCCTGCTCAAGTGTAGCTGCATTCATAGCAGGCAGGGTGTGTCCACAGGACATGATGGATTTTGGCATGGAGACAGGCTAACAACATTTGATAAGCCTGGACTCAAATGTACTATATATTGAAAGTTTAGTGCTCCCTTGTTTGCTACACAGCTCACTGTCAGAATGACAATTTACTCGTATGTAACTGGTACCCCTAAGATCATCGTATAAACATTCTGCATCCTGTCATGATCTTAGGACATCATGCCTAATTGTGATCTCTTTTTACAGGCAAAAATTTCAAATATACACAAGTTTAAATGATTTTTTCAAGGCTTTCAGATGGTAATAATATTATTCCAGAGGCAACTATTTTTTGACAGTTTTATACCGTTTTCATGAAAGAGCAGAAGCAATAAGATGACTGCATAATTACTGGTAAATGCCCCCAGCTTGCTAAGATTTTTGGAGTTGGTTACTAAGCCAGTATTGTAATAAATACTTGAAGAGACTTTCATGTCTCCCTCATCAGATAAGTATACAAGAGAAAATCCGTCTGATATTAAGCTACAATTAAAGTGTCATTTGTAAACAAAATTGTTATCATTAAAAAGATTTAAAAGATGTAATAGAATACTTGACCCATAAGATGTTTGATTCTTCATCTTTATTTTGACCCACATTAGAAACAACTAGAGCTCTCCTGGAGTACATTTTTGGCTTATTTGCAGTGCAGGATACAATTACAAAGCAATTTTGTTCTTAGGCAGTACGAAGATGTTGTGTAAGCAGAAGGCGATGACAGCTGAAGGTTTTTTATGTGGTTCTGTAATTCACTAATTAGAAAAGATCATCCTAGCAAACAGAACTGCCTCTTGAGATAATGCTTAATGAACATTTCAGTGACTGGATACCTTTAAACTGTGGTCAAGATTGCTACAGTTCACAAGATTGCATTCAACACGACTGCATATTATAGCACATAAATTTGCTTTAGGTTTCATCAAAGAATTTTGAACTGTTTAGCATATTTATATCTCTTGTATTTACATTTGCTGAAATAATTAAATTTGTAGCAATTATAAGCCTGCGAAGATCTCTTTAACTGTGTGTATTGATTGTTACACTACATCTGTTTTACCTCATTAATAATAAAGTCTTTTGACATAATGCTTTCACACAGGCCTTGGTTACCATTCCTTCAGGAATCATTTGTTTGGGGAGATATACTCAAGACAAACTGACTGAGTCTTAATAGAACCAGCTTTCTGTGAACACAGCCCATGGCTTTAGGAAGATTCCTTGCAGAAAACTCCTGCTAGGTCTTTGTGGGGCTAAAAAAAGCTCCTTGGGGCTAAACTTCCTTGACAATCTTGATGGATGCCCTTGTTTCTTGGGAGCATGGAGAACAGTGCACTGCCCACATTAAAAGCATAATGATATAAAGCCAGTGGCCATTATTGAGCCAAAGCAGCTGTTCTTCTCATCTTCTGGGATGCAGTCTGAGATCAGCAGCTAATTGCTGATATTGCAGCACTACCAAGGACAGTGAGGGATTTCTGTTCGTTCATGTTATAGAATCACTGTTTGGGACGCAATGATCTTTAACATTTGAGGAGCTGAGGATTTTAATGCATCATGGGCTGGAAGTTGTTGCCATGGTGAAGCCTCACCGCATGCTCTATCTTAGCAACAGGCTCTGTGGGATGGTGCATATAACATGCCTTCAGTGAAACAACAGGGGTGTGCTTTACACTTCATCAAGGGACTAGAAATAAAAGCTTATTAGGTGCAGTGTATGTAGAAATTTGTCAGATCAGAAGTGACTGAAGATAATTGGTATGGAAATAATACAATACTAATGTTGCTTTTATTTTCAGGATAACTGAAATACATTAAAGAAATATCAGCCTTGTGGGTATGGAACCAATGCTCCAGCTTTAACAGTCTGTTATGCTTCACCTCTTTTCCTCTTCATTTGTTTGTTTCTTCTCTTCCAGAGATCCTTCTATCTGTACCTGGAAGGATTCTGTGATTCTATAATTCAGTCAGAGGAGAATAATTCCAACATAATTTTTTTCCTAAGTCATCTCTTATTAACTTTCATTACCAAGATAGTTGTATTCCTGCAGTTCTTCAGTAATGGTTCTGTCCATTTACAGAAGTTTGTAGTAGAGGACCATATTCACAGAGATATTAGGGAACCTAGCACTGAGTCCCATCATGTTACCTAGACACCAATAAATTAGAATTCTCAGTGCTTTTCACTTGAGTACATGGAACTTCTTAAGAAGCAGAAAGAATTTAAATGTGGTATCTTTATATCTGATTCACAGGTATTTGGCTTCCAGACTGCCACAAGCTATACACATTTTATAGAGAAAGACAACCAGAAATGCATTACTCGGTAGTTAGCATGCCATTAGCTAGATGTCTGAATTGCTTGAGAGAGTTTACAAAAAGTGTTTCCAGTCCCAAAATGACATCAGATTTGAGTTTCCTCCTCCACTAACTTCAGATGCATATGGGCATCTCAGTATCTTTTTTGGATTTAGGCCTAAGTGCAAGGTTGTTGCTTTATACTGCATGTTTTGCTAAATGTTAAAATGATAGCAGTAGGAAAACTGTTTGGCATTAATTGTAGTATGGAACTACTGTTTGGTCTTGTAGTCTCCATTTGTACTGTCGTTTTGTTTTGCTTTTATGTCATATCACATCAAATCACATCCTCTTGGCCTGGTTGAATTTTCTTTCTTCTTTATATACATATCCTCTACCTTAATCCTGATGATTTAATATTTACTTGCGAATTCTTGATGCTAGCTTTGAAAAAAAAGATTTTGTATAAGGCTTTCATATTTTCTTAGATCCTATTGTTCTTTTAGTTAATAACTGTTTTAACATAAATTATTTTACCAGATATAGAGGTGAAGTAGGAAAAGTAATAACTAAAATAGTATTGAGTATGAATGTTTAAACTTCCCTTATAACAAAAGAAAAGCCAAAGCAGTAAAGAATTATAGCCACTGGTAATTGTTCTAGTATCTGCTATTGGAAATTATTCCCACTAGAATAAAATCTGCATGAAAGCAGAAAGCAGTAAATAGTTACTCTAACATGTCTGCGCTGTCAGAGTTTGGTGGCACCTTCCCAACCTGGTCTTGCATTTTGCCTGGGGCTGTCACTTCTTCTCTTCATGGGATATTCTACTCTACTCTTATGTACGGAGGCAGAACTGAAGAGGGAAAGGACTTGAACAATTACACAGTGGGAGCACAAAGAGACTGATTTTGCAGTGTCTCATTCCTAGGTCTAACATGTAGGCAGAGCACATCATTTGCAATTTTTACCACTTGGTTTGTATAGTTACCTATATGCAGATTAGTGTCAGACCTGTTCATCACATGACATCTTGAGTGATAAAAGGTCCAAGAATGATTGGAGAGACCTTGCCTGCATTTTACTGCCTCAGCTCAGCAAAGCACTGTCTATATTCCCTGGGCTGCATCAGAGCATCTCCCAGAGCCTTGCCAGGACTGAGGACTTCCATGGCCATCGTTGATAGAAAAATGAGCAACACGTCTTCTTCTTTTGTCAGAACACTCCTTACAGCACTTTTTATTCCTTCTTTGAATCATTTTTATCTCATTGCTTTGTCACATTATCTTACAGTCCCAAATGGGGAGTTTGGGTCCTTGCTTTTTTCTCCCTTTTACAGAGAAGGAGGAGAAAAAATCCAGTGGTCTCCTGAGCACAGCTTCTGTGCAGACGTGGTCTCATTAAGGTTAATGACTCCTCATCATGTCTAATCGGGTGATTGGTACAGAGCTTTTCAGAAAATGACAAAACTCCCCATCCATAGATTGAAATTAAAAAAAAAACAACACAGTCTTTTAACAATAATTGACTAGATCTCATAAATTGTACATAAGTAGAATCCCAAACCATCAAAGCAAAGAAATCTGTAAAGTATTTCTCTGAGATACAAAGATACCAGCTCTTCAGTTCTCCTGGAGATTTTGGGTCACTGACTGTTTCCAGTATTTTCCCCTGCCATTTCTAAACTTTGCATCTATAAAATATCAAGCAAAATCATTTGGGTGTTGAGAACAAAAAGGTGGAGTTAAAAAACTACAGCTACACTGGTTCCCTGTAATGACAAGGCACTCAATATAATTATATACAGTGAACTTGAACTTAGCATATATGAAGCAGGGAACTGAAAATTATCTTTGAGATTCATTTTAAACTTAGAGGGTCTCGAGGGACTATACTGAGAAGCACTTGTCAGTCTCACAACATCTGCAGTAAAGATGCCTGAACAGAAGGGCACATTACCATATCTACTGAGAGACAGAATGTTTCACAGAGAGCCAATGATGTATAGCGTCAAGAAATGCCTAATAAAATTCAATCTAAATTTGGTTAATCCATTAATCATCACAATTTGAGTTACTTGGTTAGGATGAGCCTTCGAGGCTCTGAAGAAGAGTTTACTGTCTTTGAATTGAAATTATGTGTCAGTGATTCAAGAAACACAAAAAATAAAGTCCTGAAAAGGGTCAGTAAAGTAGACAAAGCCAGGCTCTTACCAGCAGTGCCCAGTGAGACAACGAGGGGTAACAGGACATAGTAAATGCATGAAAGTCATTTAAGAATAGGAAGAAAGTAATTTCCCATAAGGATAGCCAAACTGGTACAGGCTGCCCAGGGAGGTTTTGGAGTCTTCACTCTTGGACAAACACAAAAGCCAACAGGATGTGGTCCTGAGCAGCCAGTCCTAGGTGGCCCTGCTCTGAGCAATGGTTTGGACCAGGGGATCTCAAAATAATATTTCGTGCTAGAAAGTACTGATGCAAGATTCTTTGTCTTCTTCATTCTACTCAAAATCCCTGCCCCGGAAGAAAAATATTGCATGTAAATATTTTGCACAGAGATATGTTTTTCAATTGTAAAAATCAAACACATTTTTGCTACAGCAAGCAGGTAATAGTGAATTTTTTAAGAATTTGCTCCTTAGGGAGATATATTGGACAGCAAGCTCCAGAAAAAATCCTAAAAAGATAATTCATCAATACACATTCTGGAGCAGGAGAGTTAATTTTTGAATCACTATCACAAACTTTTCTAACAAAAACAAAAAAAGCTTTTAAATGTTCAAATCTGTTAAATAGCATCATTCCTATTTTTATGTTGAAAGTCCTTGAGAGATTTTTTGAATATTCCTTACCTTTTCCCTGGTAGAAATCTAAGCGATGGCAAGCTGAAACATTTGTGCTCGCATAAGATGTCATGCCGGTATAAGCAGAGCATCTCTGTGTCAAAGGCAACACACAGCAATATGAGTTTGCAGAATAAGGCCTCATGAGACTAATTAAAACAAATCCTTCCAGCATGTTGTACATAAACTTCTACATAATTCTTATTTCATCAAAATATTCCTCATTTGATGTAACAATGATCATCTCATCTTCTGAAAGAAACCCAAGATTTTATATATCAGAGGGAAATTATTCTAGCAATAGTGCACATATGCTCTAGGTATGCCTGGAGGTAGAAGTATGACTTTCTTTTCCAGGTCATGAAAGTGTTTACAAAGATAACCTGTTAGGCCAAAGGTTCCAATCTTTGTTTTGAACACAGATTTCTATTTTTTATGAAACCACCTGTGCCAAACTCTTTATAGAATGAGCAGATGGAGAAAAGAGAAACTATTAATCCACATACTTTGTAAACTTACCCTTATTTTCCAGGCTACTATTCGATGTTCGCTGTTGAATACTCTCAAGCATTTGCCAACAAGATGAGTCTTTTTCATTCTCATGTCCTGCACTTCCCTTCTCTATTGCTTGCTTCTTGTTGCAAATGAAAGGCTGCCCCACTTTTCTCTGTGGCCCAGGGCAGAATCACATATAAAAGCACAAAAAAAAAAAAAGTGTCATAAGATACTCTGAGCATCATTTTTCCTTCAAATCATTAGTGAAATCCTAGTACTATTAAATCAGTGGAATTTTTCCCATTCAACTGAGCATGGGTGCTTCCATATCCAACAGTTGCATTCATTAATCACAGAAAGACACAACCATTAAATTCATAAACAATAGGGCATTAACTATTTTGCCAGAAGGCAAAAATGAAATAAATAACAATGCTGTGACAAAAAAGTTGATGGAATACTAGACCTAATTCTTAACAGTTGTAAGAACTCTCTCTTGTTTTGTTTTGCTTAGTTTGTTTGTTAGGTTTGGGAGGAAGGTGGTAAAACACTCAGGATTCTAGTACTTCAGTTTCTTTATGCATTTGCTTATTAAGATGTAAATACAGAATATTATTTGCTTTAAAATAAAATGGTATCACTTTCATAGAGGATATTCTTGTATGAAATAATATATATTTGTAAAAGGAAAGTAAAGTGATATACCTTTGTATAAAGTTGTCAAAGTAGATTAATATTACAATAGGTAATCATATTTCAGTTTGGCCTCCAAATTTTGAATTTCACTATTGAAAACAAGAAAGCTGTTTTTTTCTGATTACTGATGACTAATAAAAGCAACACTGTTTTGCTCAGAAATAACCCAAAGTTAACAAGCAATGGTTTCTCCTCTACATAACCCAGCAGTAGGGGAAGAATACTACTAAGAGAATACAATAATCTGTGTTTTGTATAAAAGCCCAGGGGAAAAAAAAAAAAAAAAGAAAAAAAAAAGAAAAAGAAAAAACCATAGGAAATGAATCATTGATCTCCATCATTTTTTTAACAAGAGCTGCCTCCTCTTGCCCCAGCATAGTGTGCTCAATTGCCTTTTGTTTTTGCAGTGTTATTTTTTCATATCAGCTTCAGCTTGTGTATCCAGCTGGAGAAGCTTAACTATTGCTATGTTCAGAAAGGATGCTTCACTTACTGCATTTTTACTCACCATAAATAGACCACTGCACTGATATGGCATTTGAATTTGGACGAATTATGCTGACTAACAAATATAGCAATTAATCAGAGGCTTCCTTAGGAAGAAAAGAAATGCAGATAATCAGTCTTCAAACATTTTACCTTACCTTGCAGTTTTGCACTTTTGATTAACAAATGCACTGCAATCCCCTGTAATGCATAGCAAACCTGTGTTTCCAAAGCTATCCGACAGAAATGGGACAAAACCTCAAAGATCTGGGTCTATTTATAAAGAATTCAGCTTCTGTCAAGTCTCCTCAATTGAAAGCCAGGAGGTTTTTTAAAATGTGAGTGACCTTTAGAGATAGCTACATTTCTAAGCTGAATGTAGAAGATAACTGTCTTCCTAAACTCAATAGGTTTCTACAAACAGGCCACAATTCACTCCACATATTTTTTAAAGTTAATTTGGAACCAACAGTCTTGAACTACATTTGAAAATCCTAGCTCATCTCTGAATTTCAGAAAGTTACTTTAAATGCCGAAAACCTATAGATTTACCCCTGCCAGTCTACACTCCATTCCTTCTCTTCCAAGTCTGAAGAGGTACCTTTATTAAAGTCTAAGGGAAATTGAGTCAAATTCGTATATCCAGAATTTCCACAGCTGTTCCACTTTTTCCTTGAATTGCAAACTAAAATAATTTAGAAAAAAATTATGATGTAGAAATTTATCCAAAAAATGACTTGTGAGATAGTCAAAGACGTATGTCATGTAGATTTGACATTTTGTTTTAACTTAAATCCAGTCTTCTTTAAACGTTAAACATACACTTTAATATCTAACCTGAACTTAATCTATTAGTTCAAATTATACTGGATTTTTTAATCTATCGTATATAATAGTTGTGAAATAACCAATTTATATATATCCAACTCAACTATGATGTATTCTTTTGTAATTTGCATATTAGTCTTTTCCAAACTGATGCCAGATTCACATTCTAGAAGGTCAGTCAGATTCAGAAAATTCAGATTTAGCATCCTTATCATTCTTTCCTTTAATTAAGAGTACCAAGATAGTAATGATTCTCTTCTCAGGCAGCTGTGACTTCAGGTTTTGTAACCATTGTATGATTTTTGCTGAAATTGGATTGAAGTCCTGACAGTAAAGAGTGACCTTCACTCAAGAACACTCCAAAATCTTTGTTAATGAGATTCCTCATGTTAATCGTGCATTTCTATTCCTGTATTTTCTGTGATCCCTAATTTTCTTTCTTACTATGTCAGCTATTGCACTTTCCTCACACAAAGATTTTCAAGTTGATTTCTGGTATTCATGTGTTGTAGTTTATGAAAGGACATCTGAAATAACAGGAAAGCACTAAGCACCAGCACCTTCACATTGTTTGCTTGGAAAACAGCACATGTAAAAGCAATGTTGACTTTAAATTGCTTCACACCATGGCATTAAGTACTGACACATAATGTTATAATTCCAAGTCACCTGCCTAACCTAGAACAGACCACCCCCTCTTGAATCAATATGTATATTTCAATCTGGTTTAATATCAAATATATCAGTAAAGTTGAAGTGAATCATATTTGGTAATACTCAAAGTCATGACTAATTGGGCTTTTTATGATCCATTCTTCTATTTCCGATGATAGACATTGGTGGACAGTTTCTTACATGCAGCAAAATGTTCTGAAATGTCCTAAAATACTTCTCTTTTTGCACAAGAATAAAATTTCATTCTTTTCAACCATGGAAAATGTAATGAGGAATATAAGAAAGTGTGGCACAGAAGAGGGGCAGAACTCAAAATAACCAGATAGGACACAGAGCTAAAGCTGGACCTGTCAAATTCTTTTCCTCAAGCTTTATGGGGGAAAAAAGATTGCCACTGACTTAAGAAATCTGATGGATAAATTTCATGAAAACTTTTCTTCCTACCAATCTTTCATTAATAGCGCCACATTTTCTGATGAAGTAAAAGAGTAAAAAATAAAGTCATTTAATTATCCATGTCATTTTAAATTACTGACTGTTTGCTATGGGCAAAATGGTCAACAAACAATATACAGATTAAAAGGCACGAAAATTCATGGTTATTTCTTTGATACTCAGTTCTTTTTCTAAATGTAGCTGTGTCAGTTTAGTTCACTATTTGTGGTAATAATCATCACAAATGCTGGCAAGACAAGTGGGAGGGTTCCCAACAGTGTCAGAAGAGAGTTAGAATGGTGCCAGGAAAATGGATGACTAACAATAATGCAGGGGAAATGCAGTGTTGCAACCCGTCATCACATTTACAGTCTTCAGCTCACGTATCTTGTACCAATTTTTCTTGGCTTAATAGTAGCTGATTCTCCAGCGAAGACTTAATGGGGCAAAGATGAGTCTAAGAGCAGGCTGAGCATAGGACACAGGGGAGCATATTAAGGTGCCTAGGAGTACTTTCTTTTTTTGCATTTCATGTGTCTACCCTGGCTACTTTGCAAATCCTCACCAGAGAAATCTGATCTCAGAGCTGTTTAGATCTATTTCGTGTATCAGACATACAAAAACTGGCTCCCAAAATATATAAATGTGCACTTGGTTATTTATTTAGCATTTTGTGCTAAGGGGTGGTTTTTATCAGCCTCCTCTACTGTGTATTTACCTTAACATATCTTCAGCTCTCCCTCTGAGTCTATTCAATGGACTCCTACCTATTTCTTTTTGTATCACTTCACAACCTTTTTGCATATGAAGCTCACTTGTTTATACTTTACTCACACAAGAATATTTTTAAAAGAAATAAATAACATTTCTCCGTTTCAAAATATTACATTCTGCTGGCAGACTATATGACTTATCCCTTCCTGCCTACACCAACATTTCCTTTATCAAGACTACTCAGAACATAGCAGTCAAGGAGCCTAGATTGTCATTTTTTTTCTATTTTCTTTGCACAGTGTAGTGCTGAAGTCCATTGAGTTTCAAGCTATTACCATGGTGTTATTATTAATAATCATAAAAAGACACATTCAATTTTTATTAGAGTTTAATGATCTGTTTCTCTTTTTCTTATTACCAGTCATAATCCCCAAGCTTTAATTCCTGATTCCACTCAGACGTATTTTTAGTTTCCCTTATTCAGTCTGCAAATCAAAGTTTGTTTTTGCCAGTGTTGAAGTATCAGCTGCGTGATGCTCAAACAAGTTCAACACTGGCAGAACACGTTCACAGTACTGTGTCTCTGAGCATAAATAGAAGGGGTTTCTGACATTAAAAAAGAAAAAAATCTTGAAAATAATAAGGTAGTCTATGAAAATCAATCTTCAAAAAAAAAAAAGTACTGAAATGAGGAACTAATATGATAGCCCGTATATTAATACTTGGGTGAGAGAAGAGATAGCAGGAGAAAAACAGACGGTTTTATCACATAATGAATTAAACGGCTTTCATGAGCTTCTGTAGCTGTGAACATTTTAGTCAGATCTCAAAGAAATGAAAAAAGTCGGGATATCACATCTGTTGCTCACTCACTCATTAGATAAGTGTCTGTGAGAAATCTGATCCAGGGGAAACTGTACATTCAAGCTGCCAACAAGCTGCAGACTCTGCAATAAAGTAATAATAATTGAAAACATTTTTAAAAATGCCAAAATAAAATTTGCCTCAAACCTAATTCATGTTTGTGTAGTTACAGCCGTGTCTGCACCCATTTTGACCATTTTGAATAATTTGAATTTTCAACTTGTTACTTTTATGTATTTGGGATGAAGCACAATGTGCATTTGTTTGCATTACAGTTTTAAAATTATGCATGTGCTGTGCTGTTCTTTGGTGATTTATTTTTCTTTCTTTTTTCTTTTTTCTTTTTTTTTTTCTTGAAGCACTTATGACTTTCTGTATATTTTTTATATTTCCTAATTAGAACTGTGGAAAGGTGAAAATGTTCACATAATTTAGCGATGCCTTATTCCCTTGAGGCTCCCTACTGTGGAGTTATCTCAGGTTCGTTTCTCAGCAATGTTTGGATGGAAAAAGGAATTCTTTAACCAATTTCAGATAAATTCAGTAGGCGGGCAGTGGTGGGAGAAGAAGTGAGACGGCAACTGAGGGTGTGAAATACAGCAGCAAGATGTAATGATGTACAGGAAAAAGCCAGAAGGAAACTGATAGACATAGTGCACCTCATTAGTTCTGCTACTCATGAAATAACTGTTGATAGCTAATACTTTACAGTAACATATTGTTGTTGAGTTAAATAGCTACACAAGAAACTCCCTGTTTATTTGGAATTATATACTGAATTAATGAGTTGCAAATTGTAAACCAATCCAGCTTCAATAAATATCATTATAAGCAGCACTGGATTTACCTACACAAATGTTTGAAGTAAAATTATTCTGTAACTACAATAAGATTTAGAGCACAGTTATACTCCCTAAAATATAAGTACTTAAGGAGAAGCTTACCATATGTTTAAAATTATCTGTAGTTGCATTTATGATCTGTGATAACAGTGCATATATTTTCTGGATTGCAGCACTTTAGAGGTTTTCCATTTTATTTTTATAGTGTTAGTGTACAATTCACCTCTAGCAATTTATAGTAAGGCTTTAAAAATTCAAATATTAAAGAGTTTCTTTCTACGGCAGTGAGTAGTAATTTCACTCTACATTAAAATGGCGACTCGTTCACTATAGAGAAGCCCAAAATAGCAATTACTGACAACTTTAATAAACTATATTTGCACTTCAATGCAATGCCAAATTCCAAGCTGTTAATCCTGTTCTAGGATTAGCATTGGTGTTATTTGTTTGTTTGTGGGTTTTTTTTTGTTTTTTTTTTTTAAGGGAAATTATGGAAGCCCTGTTCACTCCATTACAGGATGAGGTTTTATTTTCTTGTCTGGAATCAGCAGAGTAACACAAGGCACAAATAATGACATTTCTGAAAGTGTGCTCTCCTGTCCACCTGGACTTTTTCAAAGTCTGGTGCTGTCTCATTCTGCTTTTCCAGATGACAGCACAGAAGCAGTTAGTCAATCAGCATTTCTGCATGACTGACATTGCTTGCTAGTGCTCATACTCCACAGAAAGACTGCTAGGGCCAGAGAGAAAAAATCATCTATGTAGAATTATCAAGGCAATGGATCTCTGGACCTTTTTCATCAACATAGACCCCTCCTACTCTTTGTGTAGGATGTTCATCTCATTATGCCTATGGGCAGGCCAAAGAATCTACATTATTAAGCTGCATCAGAAGCTGCTGTGATCATTCAGTTGCTGCTACTACAGACTGCACGAGCCAAGCACTTACAGAAACACTGCCATGGATGGGTGGAATCCAGAAGAGTAAACTGTGCAATGTGTACTATGAGTACTGTTCAAAAATGAGATACGAAATTACATTAACAGATTTGAGAGTCAGTTGGGAACAACGACAATTGTGGGGATCCAATACAAAACTTCTGATCACTGAGCTGTAATGTTGTCAGAAACCTGTATTGTTAATTAGCTACTTCACAGGGGATTGTGTTTGTAGATGTTTTGGGACCAGCCTCAAAGAACAGAGGGAGTGCTGTAAGCACTGATAGAGATCTTTAGCACTGATGCATTGTTACAACAGAAAAGGATCATCCATTATAATGTATTGGTCCACAAAGTAGATCATTCTGTTCCAGGCAGTCATTTGTCTTTGCTGTCAATGAAGATAAACAGATAGCTTCTGAGAGCAGTTAAATTCTTTTCGAGATAGAGGTCCTAGATAAGTCAGGTGAATCCCATACAAGATGTTTATTTCTTTGTATTGATCATGAAAGATTAGCCAAGATGTGTAGCTCACACCTGATAACCAACATTTACAGATCTAGAAGGACAAAGAGCTCAATCCTATCAGAGCTCTCCACTGAAGGCAGTGGGAGTTTAAACATAGTCATTAATTCACATTAACACAGCTAAGCTTTAAACATGTAAATGTATCTGAATTCCAACTAAGACATTCTTGGAAATATTGTACTTTAACAGTATCTCAGAATAATAATTTAAGTAAAGATTCATTCAAAGCTAGAGATATTTCCATTAAATGAAGTATTTTAAGATATTTATTATATTTCAAGGCCAGGCTGGATGGGCCTTTGAGCAAACTGGTCTAGAGGAAGGTGTCCCTGCCTATAGCAGAGGGGTTGGAACTAGATGATCTTAGAGGTTCCTTCCAACCTGGATCACTTTATGATTCTATGAGTCGGTGATTTTTTGTGGTTACCAGTCCCAGTTCCATTCTACTTTCAGTATCTTCTAAGTTTATAATTACTTAGGAAAGTTTCTGATCATTGAAAAGGAGGAATATGCAATTTTTTTTGCAATTATAAAACCATGAGATCCTAGAATTGTTTTCACTTACTGAAAGATATCACAGGATTGGATTTTTACATATTTTTTTCTCTGTTTGATTCATATGCTGCTAAACCAAAAATGGCACTTCAGCTTTTGAGCAAAAAGACAAAAAAAGATGGTCCTGAAAAAATATGTGAAGTTGTTCTGAAATATTCAGATCTTTTCCTAATGAAAAGATATACTGTGATAAAGAGTATAAAATGAAATGATGTAGTAAGAAACTTCTCCGTTTCCACATGTAAGATGAGTTTATAATGGGCTGCTGAACTGCCCCTCAGGATCAGCACAGCTGTTGATAAGCTCATGATCATTGAACAGGTTATGCTATATTGTTCTATGCTATACTATCAAGGATATGTGTAGATTAGACATGCACTTATAGGCGCATCTTCATATTCAGAGTAAAGACTTCAATTTTTATGCAGACAAGAAAGGCTTCTTTTTTCTGTAAATTTAATAACTCTTTCCAAACTAAAATTGAATTATTTTGTCTTTGCTAACAAATAAGGTAAGAAGACAACACTGTCAACCCATGGAACCGCCTGTCTTCTCTGCTTTTAGCATCACTGAAATTCACTTCAACATCAAGCTGGAAACTTTCCCCTCTGAGCCTGTGATTAGGAAGGACAGTATTCCACCACAGTTATTTAAAATCTCTGTTTTAACTTTTTCAGGTGATATCAGGCAACTAGAAATCTTCAACACCTGGTGTCATGCTTCATGGTTGCTCTCTGTGAGTTTTAGCAGCTTTGTAGCTCTCACACAGAAATTCATCAGACATCCCAATGGCCAGATTAACACGTGTATTGATGGAAGTCTTCACCTGACATAAAGTTTAATAATGCTCCATCAAAATCAAAATGTGCATTGGGATATTTCAGAGACTATAAATCTTGATGTCCTTAAGATAAAATAGTCACTTAATGTATCACTGACTCCATGTGTCATTTACCTTCTCTGTCTCATCTAATTCCTTTCCATGACCTACAGTATTTTCATGGGTTTGCACGACAGAGGGTTTTTGCTGTTTTCATTGGAAGCACAGTAAACTACAAAATCTTGAGTGATCTAGAATTGCAAAATTTTTTTACTTCAATTTCAACTTTTGCATTGATTTTTTTTTTTTTTTTTTATGGGGGGGGGGGGGGGGAAACGGGTAAGGAGGGTTCCCTGAATTTATTCTTAATTTTGGAGATTATCACGGATAAATTCTGCTGCCACCTAAAAGGATCAATGACTTTGATGAAATAAGTCTCATTTCCAGCTCCTATAATAATTACAAAATACAGGGAGGTATGTTAGTTTTCTGACGAACAAGTACTATTTATACAAATAAAATCTCAGAGTGATTTTTTTTTAAAAAAAAAAAGGAATATGCATTCTCAAACTTTTTAAATGTCATTTTAAGTCACATGAAATCCTTATTGTTCGGATTAAGTGCATTAAGGTCCTAATAAGGCAGATATGAACACATGCATAGTTTATAGCTACCACACAAACCAACATCCTCAGCTGGCCACCTAAATAAAAACACTTTCAAACTCAAACCCAGTGATCTGGTCCCTTAAACATGTGATGAAATAAGGAGCTGCCAGGAGCTCTACTTTAATATGCTCTGTAAAGTTGCTATTACATTCTAGGATCTAAACAGTAGACTTCATTTGTTGGCCAACTTTCTAATCCTCTGCATTCTTCTTTCCCAGAGAAAGCAAAAGCTCAGATATACTCAGCATCCCTCCCCCAATGAAATTAAGACAAGGAGACAAGGATTGCTGTTAGCTTCAGTGGGACTTGGCCTTTGCTTTGCGGCATCCAGATTTAGATCTGCTGTCAGTCTTTGAAACATGACTCCTTTTTCCTGCATTGATGATCTCTTCTTCCCCAGTGCTGATTGCAGGCTGTTTTAGTGACATTTCATTAGAGTCAGAAGGACATCACCTCAGAGAGGCTTTTCTTTCTGTGTTTATGTTCCAGAATCACTGAGTAGACCGTGTAAAGATAAAGAAGCAGAAAGCAAATGAAGGCTAGTTTGAACTGGGTATTGCTGAAAGTCACATCTCCATAAACATCTTTGTTCCAAGTAAAAGAAAGTTCTTCAAATTTTAATCTGGTACTGGGAATAAAGAAAATGAAAATAAAAGAGAAAAGAAAAAAAAAAAAAAAAAAGAGAGAGAAAAAAATGTGAATACATTAACATTAAAGGATATATTAAAAGAATGCTGCAAACTTGAGGTGTCTGTCTGCTTTCAAAGCAGAAAAAGCGCTTGGGCAGTTACAAGAGGTTACAAGAGGTAAAGAGTCAGCTGCAGCTCCTACTTTTATGGCTCCTGGTGCTTCTCCTTAGAGAAGTCATTATGTAAAGCTTATTTCATACCCCTTTTATACCCTGTGTTTCTTTTTTTTATTTCCAGCAAAAATATAATTCTCATATCTTTCCTATTTATATGTTATTTGTTTGTTTGTTTGTTTGCTATTGAGACAAACATCCCGTTATTAAGTACAGTTCCTTTATGACTGGCTTCCAATTGATGGAGCTCAGCTGCCTGCTCTCAGCCCATTGCCCAGTGTCCTTTCAAGCTAGGCTGTTCTGAATCCACCTTACTTTCCTTCCAACTCTAAGGTTAACAGACTGAGGAAAGAGGATTATATCAGACATTAAGAGCTCATCTTCTTTCTTGGCTTCTCTAGGGGATGCACTCTCCCACAACCACTTTTGTCAGCTAACAAAGTCTCTCTATCGAAGGCCTCCCAGACATAGGTGGTGACCTTGAGTTCCCCTATGGCTCAGTATAGCTTGTGGCTTCTGCTCTCTCCTCTTGTATGCCTTAGATTTATAATAGGGTATTTGGAAGGGCTGTGAGCCTGTGGTTTGAAAGGTAAGTGGAGTAGATGTTATATTACAGCATTGTGTTAATTGAGGCTGGGAGGTAATGGAATGACAGGAAAGGATTCAGTGGCCCAGGAAATGCCTTTCCAGCTGAACGCACCTCTATCAGGTAACTGCCTGTCATGAGCAGTAAAACAGCCAGGACAACAGGGGTCTAGATTTAAGTTACTACAGTTTAGCAGCTCTTCAGTGCTTGTTATAGAGTGATATAATGGAAAAATCTATTTTTTATTATCAGGAAAACTTGTTGTGACCAGGAAAGCATTTCTGTGACCAGTAATGTCCCTGAAGACTAATAAATACTTCAGTGTAGAGAATAATGTGAGGCTTGTTAGACTTTCTCTTCTGCTTTAACTATTTGATGCTTATCTAACTGTATTTCATCAAACACTCTCAAAGGGAAGACCCTATCATTCTTGTTAGAAAGATATCTTAAGTCAGTCAAATGTCAATGTATCTGCCCAGAGCTTTTGATGTGGCCTGCTGATTGACTTAGAAAAACACAGAATCATGAAAGTATAAAAACTGATATGAATAGTAGCTCCAATAACAAGACTGTTGTCTACGAGCTTTGGTTGTTATCTCAGATATTCCCATAATGAAAGATCTGGCTTAATGATTAGTGAAATCTAAATATTGCTCCTGTTTTTCTCCCTTGGGAAGTAAAAATTAGTCACTTACTCAGAAATAAAACCATGATCTCTCAGCAATCCCCTGGCTGATATATTCCCAGCAAAAGCTGTCTGGGTCATATCTTATTCCAGATGTTACAGAGCATATGTGTATGTGCGTAGCACAGCAGAGAAGATTTGTACAATATGTCACAAATAACTAGGGAAAACTGAAAATGTCATTGCAGGATATTCTTTGACCTTTTCGATTTCATCATTAAAATATTTTAAATGTCTTCTTTAGTGTGCTTTTTTTTACAAAATCAACATAGGTATTTTGTTTCCTTTTTATGCATGTACTTCAATATTTTCAAAAAAAACCCACTTTTTTTTTGGAGAATTATATATCCCACTTGAAAACTCTGCAACTTGTAAGTTTCATAAGAACTCCATCAAACATACTGCAAGAAGGATATTTGTGTGTACCTCTTAGGTGAACTCAACTTTATTTGCATCTCAGCATATCATGATACCCCCAGAATATCGAAAGCAGCAGTATTATTGAGTAGAATCTCAAACCAAATCAAACCAAACCCTGTTTTTGTTCTTCCCCATCTGCAAATACTCAGGAATGTTACAACGCTTTGCCATGTGCTAGAAGGTTGAGCTGTCATTACATATTTTACACAATATTAAGCAGCATGTGCTGTAGCTGGTACATATAATCCATCATTTGAGTCTGTAAAAAGTGAGACTTAGTTAACCTACCCTAACTGACCTATTTTTTGAGATATCTGCACCAAGATGAAAAATAGAGATTGTCTTTAAAACCACCAGCTCAAGAGGGAGATGCATCCATGTCATTAAGTAAGAGCTTGTATCATTATCTTCCATATGTATGCATCATCTTCTATGAAAATAAGATCAGTAAAATAAGCCACTCTATGGACAGGAAATGTATTGTGTTCTATTTTAAAAAGGCTGAGGCAATGGAAATCGTAAGCAATGAAAAGAAGTTTTGAAATAGTGACAAGTTAAACTTATTTTTACTTATTTGGGATTTTTAGTTTGGTTTGGCGTGGTCTGGTATGGTTGTTGTTTCTTTTAAGAAAAAGTAAAAAAAAAATAATTACTGTCACAGACTTTGTGTTTGCAGTCTCTTTGAGTTCATGGCAGCACCTAGACTGAGTTAACAGTTCTGGATCTGGTGATCCAGCCCAAAAATTACAGGAGTGTTTTATTACCTGTAAGCATGCATATGTAACTGTGCAATCCTAATACTTCTTGGCTACATTAAAAACCTCGTTCACCATCTGCGTTAACTGGCCCAACTTTGCAGACACCTGTAAGCCCTTTCCCCTAGGGAAATACAGCTAATTTAAACAGTGATTGAAAATTACATCTTCAAAACAAAGCAACGTGTGATTGTGTGAGGGAGTTTTTCATAGAGGAAACAGTCACCCTTTACCCCCAACCATAACAGATGTAGTTCTCATCCAAAGAAGTCCAGCTTCTTCCTCCACCTCCTCACTTTTTTCTCCTTGCCAATCAACTCGCAATGACAGCAGCAGTTGCCAAGCTTCCTGAGTCATCGTAGTAAGTTTAGCTTTAAAATCTCCTAATAGCTTCTGAGACTGAATCGTTTTTAGCCACATTAAAGTAAATGGAGTTTTCACAAGTAATAACATAATCTTTATATTGTCTCTCCAGAAAATAATTCCATTCTTGCTAGTTCTTTTAGAAAATGCTATCATCTACATGTAGGTGTTCATTCTAAAAGGTGTAGCATAGATAAATTGGAATGCTTATGAGATTTAAAAAAAAGAAAATACATCCCTCTTCAATATGCTTATAATAAAATCCAAACAGCCAAGACTGGATTCCTATTATGTAAATGAATTTAGTATCTTGTGCACTTCTTCCTAAAATATTAGCAAGTATTGTTCTGGGTCTGATTTTGATCCTTTTTTCATGTACAAGAAGTAAATCTGCTGAAGTCAGTGAAGTGTCTCAAAGGGAAAGGTAATACGGATTAAATCAGTTTAGTTTTGTTCTCACTTGCCCCCATTCACTTTTGAAACCGTTCATGCTAAACTGCACCTTCAATCTCCAGGAGCTAAAACATTAAATTTAAAAAATGGAGGGTCCAGATGAATAATATTTGGAAATGTTTAATAACTTCTTAATGTAAGTGAAAAATAAAGCTTCATATAAAGCAGTTTACTGAGTTGAGTTGACTTGCTCTGTAAGTGGTCTCAGCGAAACACATTCTACAAACTTGTATTTGAATTTTCCCTGACTGTGGCATATACTGATGGCTGCTGTGCGCTATGTTGGCCACTGTCCAAACATTTAAGTATTTACATTTAAGATGGCTTCATTGGTAATGATACAGAAATTACTCTAAATTAAATCTTACAGACTAGGCTCTAAGCTGTATACATATGGAATCTGACTGTCTTGGAGCAGATGCTTTTACTGACATATGGAAAATACTGGCTTTATTTTGGCAATTAAGCCAGTCATATTTCAAATTTAGTTACTGGCCATCGTGGCAAATTACCTTGGATTAAGTATATTTACATAATCTTTTTTTTTTTTTGCCCGGAAAATACTTTATAAGAAACATGTTATTTACTAAGCAATTTAGGGTATGAAAAGTAGCATCAATAGTTTACTTAATACAAATGAGATTAAATTTAGTTAATATAAATGAGATTACCAATCTGTGACATCCAATAAAACAACAGGCGAATAATGTGAGGATGAGTCCCCGGTCCATTCTGAATCTGCTTGCTGCATTAAGTTGAGTGATTAGTTTGTAAACATAAGACGATATGAAAATTGCCCACTAAAGATGAAGAGGTCAACAGAGTGTGCTCTGAAATTTAATCTGTTACCACATCGTTCTCGCTTCGTCTCTGCATAGCAAATATCTTTTAAAGACTATTGCATTATTATGCTTCAAGCAATGCTAAGTTTCTGAAAGTCTTCAATAAAGCTTTCTAGTAATGACAGAATTTTGGAAAGCAAGCAAAACAGATTAAAAGATACAAGCCCTACCTAAGGACTCTTCAAATCATGCCAAACAAAATGTCCTAATAAATGATACAAACAGTGGAACTGCTCCAGTATCAGTCAGAGCCGCTGGGCTCTGACTTTCCATTCAATTTAGCAAGTGTTGGATCAAACTCATTTACAATTTGGGAGCATTGTCAGACTGTAGCAATGCTAAATCAGTCAAGGCCACTGACATATTTTAACTAAGCCAGTCAGGCCCCTGGGCTGAAAGGAAACAACTCAAAACCAAGCAAACGAAGAAACCATTGAAACACAGACTTGATTACTGTTCTCTATGTGCTTCTATTTTCAATGAAAATTGTATTTCCTTCACATCTTAAAATGCTTATGAATTCACATTTCATTCAAGAAACTTCATAGAATGGCCAGTCCTTCCAACAGAGCCCTCTCAGCATTTCATTCACATTTTGCTTCTGAGGAAACATATAATCTGAAAAGCTTGACCTGACCCTTTGTACTTTTCTTGTCTGTAATATTATATGCTATATAGCATCAAATTGCCTTTGTCCCTG
This sequence comes from Tetrao urogallus, assembly GCF_951394365.1. Lineage (NCBI taxonomy): Eukaryota > Metazoa > Chordata > Aves > Galliformes > Phasianidae > Tetrao > Tetrao urogallus. The sequence continues at coordinate 49,340,420 of NC_136813.1, forward strand.
CATGATTAACAACATAATTTGAAATACTTAGAGGTTATGACACATTACTGGAAAGATTAAGATACAGCATTATAAATGGATAACATTACTATAAAAATAGCTTAGTTTTACTACTTTTTTGGACCAAGACTATAAATCATAACATTTTGCCTGAGTTACACTAATAGTTACACTAATTTAATTAGGAATCACAGTATTTCAATTATCCCCATGAAGAAAGATATATAGCAAAATTAGAAGTGTTTCCCTTCCAAAGGCAGAATGATGTTAAAGCATAACAACTTCTTTCTTGTAACTAATCAATTCCATGAAAATTTATAGAGCTAATGTAATAAAAGGCCAAAGGTAAGAAAAAAAGATCGTAAAGTAATGAAACTAATAATATTAACAGAGTATTAAAGCAATCAATTATTAAAGAGACATAAAGGTTAACTGCCCGTGAAATGAACATACTAATTCAATGTTATTTTATGATGTACTCACAGTTTGTTTCTAAATTTAGTTGAGTGACTTGACAGAAAAGCTACTTACAATTATTTGTGTTGCATTAAAAAATACCAACTTGCATATTGGATTTATGGTATGCATACCTGTTGGTGATGCTCACAGCACGCTGCGGTTGTCAGAAGTATTTCCACCTCTGCTCTGAACTACTTCCCTCTCTCTTTGATTCTCAGAAAGCCCAAGTCAATTTTACTCTTTTTTGATCTTCGTTAGGTGCCCAGCCTTGTGTGAGGTAGATCCAGGCCCAAGTTCTAAGAGCCTATAGCACCTTCACCTAGGAATTTTGTTCACAGGGAGCTCATCACCTTTCTTGCTGCAATAAACAGACCAAGATACTTGCAGTTATAATAAAAAGGTTCATAAGTGAACTTATTCTCCTGGGTGAAAACTGAAATTACTGACAAAACTATTCACCCATGTTACTATTATCCCTCTGGGTGAAGAATGCCAACCTGCTTGGCTAGATAATTGTGTTTTTCATTTGAGATGGTATCTCAGACTTATGAAGATCGATTCAAAGAGAGGTAATAAATACTAAATGTGGAAAGAAGAGATTATGAACTATCCTTGCTGGACTAATGAAGTACTGAAGGGTACAAACAACTCTGTTGTCTTCTGTCTGATTTCACGGGATCATTTAGATTGGAAAGGACCTCAGATGGTCTACTACTTCAGCCTTCTGCTCAAAGTATCATCAGTTCTGAGATTGTACTAGATTGATTAAGCCTTATATTGCTGTATTATAGACGTGTAACTTATCATACACACTTCTGTCACTCAAAATGTACTTTAGCTGTGGACTCCCATTTTAAAGTCAAATATGTATTATAATGTAACAGAGCTATGAATTAATAAAGAAAAATGAGAAGGTGTGCATTTTTACATAATTAGCATACATCTAAGTATATTAATAGATGTTATCACTTATGTGACAGCTCACAGTTTTGATTTTGATTGGTAACCAGCTGCTCTCATCCTGAATATTGGCTTTGTGCATCAAGCTTTTCCAGTGGTTGATCTCAAGAAAAGACTAAGTGTGACTGCAAGTACTGCCAGAAGGAAACTGTGGGGAGTGGGTTGTGCACTTAACAAACCATGGCGGGTGAGAGGTAGCAAAAGGCAGCAAAAGCTGCTAAGTGGGCTTCTGAAAGGCAAAGACTGTCATCTCTAACCAAGGAAAAGGTTTTCCTACTGTTGTCTAAGGTTGTTTGGCTGGGTGCTTAGAAAACTTGGGCTTCATTTTCCCCAAGAGCTCTGTGATGCTGGGGGCTTTGATAACTTACATCTAATCTTCTCCTTCTTAGAAATGAGCTAAATACTGCCAAGGTTGTTGCTTAGAGATAGCCCGAGTGCCTAGAGTACCTTTGCCATATAATAAACTAAATGATAGCTTTGGCTTGCCTGCATTTTATACTTCAGAAATAGAAGAGGAAGGAGCTCTTACGCTTGGGGCTGAGTGGAGTGAACATATTACGGATTAGTTACAACTCTGAGTTGCCCATAATTGCAAATGGACTGACATTCTATGTATGGCTCACTAACAGCAGCACACCTAGATGCCGCTGATTTCATTCGCTATTTCTTTATATGCGATAGCACAGAGATGCACGCTCCTGATGTCTATGGGTCTGGCAGCATGACAAAACAATTTTCATTGTTTTTCCCTCACTCTCGGTATTGTGAAATAGCACAGCTTTCTGTCTTGTATCAGCTTTCCAGTTTCTTCTTTTTCTTCATCTCCTCTTCTTCCACAATGGAGGGAGCTGATGCCACCTCCCTCAGGAGATGTCAAGAAGGCATTTCTTCTTTCCTTCCCTTCTCTCTCTCTTCTTATTGAGGGGAATGGAAGTTGGAAACTCTTTCATGTCTCAGCCTGTTCATCTCTGTTCGTCTTGATTTGCGAGCATTTTCTCACTCAGCCCTGGCAGTAAGACACATTTGTTCAGCTCTGGGGAAAGGCACAGCATATCAGTGCACAACTTCTGGAATACAATGGTGAGGCATTTACCCCAGAGTGAAGTTGCTTCTCTCGGCTGTGAGAAATCACTTGATTTGTATCCCATAACAGAATACCTCCACTACCACAAGACATTTACCACCTCTTCAGTATTGTTTCATTTCCTAAGGGGTTTATCACAGAAGTTGCTTTTTCTTTCACCTCCAGCACTGCCCTGATCTCATTCTTCATTTGATCCAAACCGCATCCCTGAGCTGTGTTTCATGACTAAAACAAAACAACACAAAACAAAGCAAAAGATGAGCTCCTTATGTAATTGAAGGATAATCTAGTTTCTGACAGAAACGATCAGTTTTTGAAATCTGACTTCTTTGCTCTGCTGTGTGAGCTGCAGGCAGCCTGCACTAATGTCTGTATAATTCCCTCTCCTGCTGCATAAGCGTAGAAATCACTAGGTCTTTGAAAGCTGATACGCTGTTGTTTGCAAGATGCATCTTCAGCCAGTTGCCTTTTGGTCATTAATTGTTAATAGATTTTAAAATCTTATGGTGCCCTTCCCAGCTTAAAGTAGCGGGAGAGCAGCAATGCATCTTTGCTCTCTACACCTTTTTAGGTCCTTGCCTAAAGCAGAACTCATAGGTTCACTCCTGCAAGCACAGAGTGTGAGAACAACGGGGAGAGCACTGGCATTTGCAATCTTACCTTCTCATGGCTGAATTATGATGAGGTTTTTTAATGTACCAATGGATCTGTTGGAGCCAGAGAAGCAACCAGCATAGTACTCTGCATCAGAAGCTACATTTATAAGACAATAGCTTCTAGGTTTTCCCTTTATCTGTGTTTCTGCAGCAGAAACAGGTGGATCACACAGGCACAGATGTCTGGCATCTGGTTTTAAATGCGCTCATCTATTCACATCTGAGTGAGCCATGCATCCCACCAAATTGGTTTCAAACAGAGCAACACTAACTGGAAAGGCTGAAATTTCTTACCATTCCGTACTGCCACTGTCAACTGCAGGCATCATTGGTTTGTATGCAACATCCAGGAGGTGGCACAGGCAAGCTCTGGATGGTGGAGTTGTGTGATACGGTGTCCTAATGGAGGCCCCAGAAGAGAAAAGCAGAGCATCTCTCTGGGCTCTCGGTTCAGCAGCAGCAGTGCCGTGGGTTGATGACAAGAAAATGAATCCTTTGAAAGGTAGAATCTTTGATCTCCTACTTAACAAACCTCTACTATAGTCTGGCATATGATGTCTGAGAGATTACCAGCTGTCAGTCTTCTTGAGTTAGCAGGGGAAATTGCATAATTTCTCCAATAGTTTTGAGGGTGGTTGTTTTTTGTTTTGTTTTGTTTTGTTGTTTTTTTTTTTTTTTTAATATACTGAGGAAAGCTTTTTCATTTGAAGTCTGAAGGATTCTATAAAAAGCCTGAAAATCTGTTTTTTCTCAGGCTTTTGATTGAACAGGCTTTTCACCTGTTCAATCAAAAAAAAACCTGGAATGGCAAATGAAATTTTGATCAAAATAAAGGCATTTCTGCTGTCACTGAAATTTCTTAGATGGAGAAAAATAAAACTCCCCTACATCTCTTCTTTTTATTTCACACAGAATATTTAAACTTTTTAAGAAATATGAAATAGGCCTTTTCTAGAACATTTCAGAAATCTACATACAAAGTTGTCTATTTAATTTCCATCTGATAAAAATATATTCTTACTATTACAACACGGAATGTCTGCAAAAACTAAAGTGGAAGCTATTCTAAAATGATCAGCAAATATTAGTTTACATTTTATAGCAGGATTTTCTTAATTAAACAGACACGCAAGGAAATTGTCTATTTTTCATCTAATTTTGGTCAAATTGAATATGAGCTGGTAATTTTTAGGAATCACATGCAAAGCAGATTAACTTCACAGATCAGTCACACTATGCTTTCCACATACATCACAAGAAGGGACTCAGACTATTTCTGTGAAGAAGCAGAGGCACTGTAGCTGCACAATGTTCATGAAAGATAACCTTAGCTCTGCAGCAATGCAGAGATCTTTTGACAGAAACTACATAGACAAACAATCAGCTGACTTCTGATCCAGACCAGAGACTGGGATAATAGATACCCCAAGAGGAGAAGCTCTGCCCCATTGTTTGAAAAACAAATTCTATTTCTTCATCCTTTGCTTCACACTCAGACAAAGGCTAGCACTACCCAGAGAGTGATTTAACTCCTTAGACTTCTGTTTCCATGTAAGAAATGGATGCCTAGTCTTAGGTGCCCAACTGGGGTGTTTTCACTGTCAGTGCAGAAAGACAGGTGCCTAACACTGGTGAGATGAATCTCTCTCTGAAGAGCCCACATCTCTACTTCACTGTCTGCACAGAAGGCTAAAAGCATGCTCTTGTTCTAGATACGACTTTTAGCAAATTAATCTTACCAGAAAGAGAAAACGATGAATACACGCTGTGCCACATAGGCAGTTATTGTAATCAGTATTTTTCCTAGTATCGCAGTATCAGATTGCCCTAAAAAAAAATTCCTTGGTGTCCTTTGCAGCTGAAGTCAGGGAGGTTTACATGACAGCATGTTCTGTATTTTCCCATAATACGAAGAGTTTATATCTGTCAATATTCTAATGAAGAAAATGGTAGAACTCCAAAGTTTCTGTGAAACCACCTGTATACTTCAATTCAGTCTACACTGGATGTGCACACAGATCATCTCCTGTATGTAAGTCTGAAACAGTGTTCATGTGAGTTTGTATTCTGCCTACACTGAATTCAAAGTGACAGAGATTCTGTTTGATTTGCTGCACAATGAACATGGAGTTACCTTGGGCACAGATAATGACTGCTTGTTTAGATTCCCAGATGACAAAGACCACTGGATTGTGCAGTAATTAATCTGGTAGAATTCTCTTGAGAGATGACAGAAGGCAGATTACTTCTGGTGCAATAAATGCAATAAAACAGACAGTATATGAGAAAGAGAAATTAATATCATCATATGGGAGAACTACTTGAGTAAAAAATTATGAAGAGCAAGCACTGGTAGAATCAGCCATATAGTGAAAGTATGTAGGTTTCTCTGGAGAAAAAAAAAAAAAAAAAAAGCCTCCTATTTATATCCATAGAAAAAACAGATACAAAGAGCACAATAACACTATTTGATAGAGCAAATTCTCAGCCACAAAACACTTTTTTCATCATATTCACCACCATTAGTTACACATTTTTTGCCAGTGATGAACGAGAGCCTGAATGCCACACTCATTAAAATTTTCATCAGCAGAGGTGTTCCATTGCTGCTGTCATGACTGCTGAAATGCACCACCCACCACCTCACTGTGCTCACATCCACTGGTTGGTCTCCATAACTGTTCAGCAAGTGTCATTGAATGTCAGTGGCTGCCATGTTTTCCAATGGAGGAATTCAATAACATGTTTTCTTCAAATGCCATGCTGAAACTTCCGTGTCAGATGCCATTTTGTCAGACCACCCCTCTGCTACCATCTGTCACACAGCAACAAAATGTAATGAAATACTGATGGGAAGGTTCAACACTTACCGCCGTACCACCAGGATCTGCCTCTGATGCTGTGGGCAAACATTATAAAATAGGATACATGACTTTCAGAGCAGTCTTTGTGTATATAAGCATATACAATATATACTATATATATAAAGTATTCAGTATATATAGTGAGAAAGTCTTTGTGTATATACACTATATGCAGAGAGAGAGAGAGAGTCTGAAAAGAGCTGCAAGGAGTGGTGTAAAGCCAACATATATGAGAATGTGAGGAGGTTTTTTTTTAATCCAGGAGGAATATAATAATATGAGCCAAGAAATTTTAAAACTAATAATAACAGGTGTTGACAAAATCTAAGTGGAGTTTAGTAACCAATGAGATGTGGACACATGAAATATACACATATTCCATCCTCTAAAGCCAGTGCAAGCGCAGTATATCTTGTCCAAAATAAGGTCATTTCATAACACTGCACATTATGCACAGTATCTGTCACTCTCAAATAATAGGTAAATTTCAATAGCTATGACCAAATCAATATATGGTAAACCCCAAGTGTGATGGCTTGCTCTAAAACAATTAGTCTAAACTGCTTAGTGGTCATTGCTGTGATTCACCAGCTGACTGCAGCCATCCAAGGCAGTTCTTATTACTGAGATGGGAAAACATATTAAACAGGGAAGCAGAGTACAGTTTGACATGCTAGCCTGCTGTCAGCCCGCCCAACAAGTCACATGAAGCAGGTTAGGAGTGCAAAGCAGATGGCATGGGAAGCCACAATGCAGTGGACCTCTGCACTTAACAGATGGCAACAACGGGATGCAAGAAAATCAGTGTCTTTGTGGACTCGGGAGCACAGCAGGAATTCTTCTGGAGATAGCTGCTGGGGGTTGGGCCACCACAATAACAGCCAATACTTGCCATGGATATTCAGCAGCAGCTGAGCAATTTTCAGAAATGAGCTCTGTATATGATCCTTCCTTATTTGATTTAAACCTTTTAGGAGAAATGTCCCTGTTCTTTCAGGTACTTGGATCCAGATCCAGATTTACAGTTTAAGATGATCTTTTCGCTCTGTTCCTTTTTCTTAGAGCTTATTACAGATGATATGCCAGCCTTCATAACTATAGATTTTATTTTTTTTTCTCCAGGTAATTCCTGTTTAGCTCTTGGGAATATCTTTGTATGTTCCTATTTATCTACAGTTTTCCTTAAGTCTAAATACAGTAGTTGCTTTTTCCTTTGTGACATCTACTTTTTGTCATAGCCCGATGAAACAGGGACATCACGTTGAAGAGTGACATTGGTATGTTGTTGCTGACATTAGGTTCATGCACAGGCATACCAAAGATGTTCTGAGTAGTTTGTAGGCCAGTGTTTCCTAACTTCTCTGATGTAAAGGATCAGTTAATCTTTTCTGAAAACACACGCTGAGACCAATTCACGGTTGTTTGTGGGAGGGAGAGAAAGAAAAGATAATAAATAAAATAATGAGAAATTAACTAAATGCAAATTATTTTATAAAAGCATGGTGGTACTGTTCTAATTACAAAGATTTTAATTGCAAGTTTTGATAATAAGAAAAATAATTAGCAATGGACTTATGCCTGAGGATAGACACCACCAGTAGTCAGGAGTTATCTCATGACTCTATCAGTTCACAAGATAAGGTTTAGGATAAATGTTGGATGTTCAGCTATTATTTCATTTTCTCCTTTTGTATTTTCCTACTTGTTTGTGTGATGTGAGATGTTAAAACAACCATATTTGCATTTAGACGATATAACATCTACTCATGCAATTTGATATGTAGATTGAGAGGATAAAGATACGATCTCAGACTCAATAAACATCATAAACATTCCAGTCACATAGTAAGTGGGAGGGTATGAGGTTTTGTGCACTTGGTAAATACTTTGAAATTACCTTTTGGATGCAGTATTATCTGCATAACAAATTTCTGAAATTATTTTTCATAGATAAAAACTCACAGTTCCACCAATCTAAAACTAGTTCAGTAAAACACATGAGTACTGTAGTTTTATGTAGTTTGGAACCCTGCATTATAGACAAATAGATTTTTATTTACATTTTCAGCAAAGAAATGCTTCAGTCTTATACAGGACAAATATCTACAATTATTATGTCAGAAATAATTTATGCGGATACTCAGATATGTACAATTCCCTGAAAATTATCCTAGGATAATCCGTACCTCTAGCTTTGACATTTGTCTCAAAATTGGCTGTATTGAAGTTCTCTTCCATATGCTTGGTTGGACCGGACTTTGGGCCAGTATCTCTGAAAATACTTGCCCCTCCCCACAGTTGGAGGATTAGGCACTCTGAAAATTGGAACACTAATGTGAGATTATATTTTACAAAATTTATGCTAATCCATATCTGAACCAGGATAGATTATGAAGTTTTCATTAATATGTTATTTTAAAAATCACAATGAACAGATAGAAAGTACATTCTGGAAAATAATATAAAGTAATTACATGCAAAGTATATAATAAGAAGTTGTTATAAATAATTAGATTACCTGCATTAATAAAAATCTATGTCTCTGCTGACTACATACACAGTTCTGATGTGGATACCTACAGCATTGGTCTGAGAAGCTGAATGAAGCCCAGCTCAAACTGTATATCCTATTTCTAAATAAATCATTGCCTAGATAATGTTTTATTCCTTGAAAGTTTTACTCGTTTAGGAGGGAATGGAAATAAAATTTTCTTTTTTATTAACTGTATCCAAACAAAGATGACTCGTAATATTCAAGATAGCGCAGTATCAAGACCCGGGTCTGTATTTAGCAAATCACTGCTGGGAAGAATATCAGAATGGATAAATAAACAAATAGTTAATACAGACATGCAACTGTGAGAGTGAAGAGAGAAAAGAAAGAAGGTGTAACCAGTAAGAACTATTCAGAAAATAGGAATTGCATCTCACAGAAGTTGAGGATAATTATATAAAATATTTCCATCAAATTAGATTGCTGAAGTATTAGAGCCTCAGTATGCATTTTGGTCCAAACGTGTCTCGTTTAGAGGCTCCTGAGTCGAGAGTCTGGTTACCTTTGCTTTTCACTGAAGTAAACTGCTGCATGAACCTAGGACACACAACTCTGTTCTTGAAAGTCTGTCTCTCTCTCTGACCTGATGACCAGTTTCAGGTAGCTAAAGTCTTCCTGTTGATGTGGAATGAATCTAAGTTTCACTCTGTTTCTCATGTATGCTAACTACTAACCCTAATACTGCCACCGGTTTTGATTACCAGTTTGGTGCTTTGTAAGGTTAGTAAGGATGAGTGTGATAATAAAAACACGATTTAAAACACAGATTGGAAAAATATTGAAGTACCCTAATAAAAGATCCATAAGAAGGAAGAGTATAAGGTCTCACGATTAACATGACATCGTGTGAGTGTCCTCAATCCTTCTATGGCACTGGGAGGTACTACCCTAGTCAGTACAATAACATTCTAAACATTAAAGGACTTGAGACCTGCAAATCAGGTTGGGTTGGCTGGATTGTTAGCAGTGGTCTGGCACTGAAAAGAGAAAACAGAGTGGTCGTTTGCTATTTTTAATCACTCGTGCATGGGTCCAGTTTTTTCTCTGGAGCTCATTCTAAAATGCAAGCATCATCGCCAGGATTATGATTTTTACAACATCTGCCTAGACAAAAATATGGCTGAAATGAGAATAATATGGTCTCGGTGCCAGAACAGTGAGAACAGTAATAACGATAGCCTCACTGTTTATTATGATCATCATTTTATTCCCACTGTAACCAAACAGTATAATTTATTGCAGTAACATGACCTGGCTATGAATGATTATACAAATACTTATTTATATAGTTCAGAGGATCTATATAGTCATACTTTCTGATGAAAATATATTATGTACCAACAAGAAGAAGGCCTTACATGAGAAAGAAAGCGAATTTCTTTTTGTAATTGGCAGCTATCCATGTGAGATCCAAGCAGGGTATGAGAAATGCATGCAAATGTGACAAAGCCTGTTGATATCAGGATTTCTATGAATTATCTATTAAAGTATCGCATTTGCTATCATTCTCTGCATCCTGATCCTACGTGAATTCACTCTCAATAACAGGTGAATGTAACTTTAAAGTATATTCAGCTGCTGAAGCTAGAAAATAAGCTCTCACAAAATGAGTCTCAAATAATCTCTGATTTCAGAACAGAAAGAACCTGCGTTCATTTAGCATCTAAATGGGCTTTAAAGCACTGAGCCTTACCAGTATTTCTAACAGCCTTGGGACTTTAAAAAGAAAGCACCTGCTTAAATTTGAGACAAAGATGTCTTCCTGTAGCAATCTCTTTTTAGTCTCCAGTTGGCAGAAAATGGACCTAATCTTGAGAATATGTGATTGTACAGGTAATTTATATTAAAGCTGTCTGTAGTACTCAGCAGTGCTACTTATATAAGTCAGAAACAAGTTTTTCACTTGACTGAGTACTTAGCAGATCCAAAATGCCAAACTCAAAATATTTTAATAGATAATAGATTGTACATTATCTTTTTTCCCTTTGGAGGAAGTCAATTCTGATATTATTTGGCAGACCAAATTTTTATAAATTCATTTGCCATATAAGAAGACAAATTTAAAGGAATCTAATAAATCTTGAGATGCTTTAGAGCAATCTATTATGTGATCATTTTTTATAAAGAACCATAAGGTACACAGTGACCTCAATCACCATTCATGTTAATGTAGTGCATACTTTAAGCTTCTCAAGATGTGAAACATAAATTTCTTGGATCAAAATGGTCTGGCATCTGGAGGGCAGATTTAAAATATTTTTGAAAGCTATTTATAGTCCTCTAATATCTGACACAAATGTATCCGTGTAGTGTAAGATATGTTTTGAAGAGTGCTGTGGCACAGTTAGAAATGAAAAGTAAACTCCAGACACTGAATACACACAGCAAGTTTCAAAGTAAATATCAAGTTTAAACCAGTTTTAACATTTTGTATAGATGAATTTTACTTGGTGAATTTCACTTGCATCTGTCACTCTAGCAAAGCACATGTATTCCTTTCCTATGGGAAAATTGTTAGCCTTCTTTTCTTTAATCCTCAGAACAAAATGGTGAACTTCCTGTACATAATTCAGCTTTGCCACAAGGATAGTTTTCAGGCATACTCAGCCAGATTTAACCTGACCTTGCTCTCAGTGTTGGTAATCATAAAGCTCCCACTGCAGCAGTACTGCACTAATCCTAAACACATTAGAAGTATCCTCTGAGAGTTGTTTTCTGCTGAAGAATAAAAAGGGAGAAGATCAGATCAGCTAGCTGATGAAAGAAAAAGAAACCAGCTGTTTTCCCAGCTAGCTTGAGAGCCTTCACTGGGCTCTGGTAACACGGGAAGAAGTAAGTGGGGCAACATGCTAATTAGGTAATATATTTCTCCCATTTACATTGATTTCATACATGCTTTTGGACTGACACGTGCAAATTATATAGGTTTACTTGTGGAATTTTTTTCTGTATTTTTTAATCAAAACTGAAAACGTGCATTTTCTGTAAGGTGGATGTACATCTTGCATTAGCTGGCAGCGTGCAATGGGACAGTGGGTGTCCAGCAGCAGCAAAAGCACCCAAAATCACATTGGTGTGAGAGTAAGTCCCACCCCGAGTGCATCTCATGGAGCATCCTGACACAGTAGGGGCAGGGCATACAGCTTGCCTTTCCATAGATCATTTGTCTTTGTCCCTGTAGACAAGAAGGAGTGGTTGGGCATGTCTTCTATTAAATAGTAAAGGTGAAACAAATCAAGGGGTTTACAGATGTACTGATGTCTCTAGTAGTCATTTAATGCAGATTTTCCAGTCACAACTGTCTTCTTTATAGCACCCCTGACAAAGCATTTTCTTGATGAGGGTGTTCCTTGAGAAGTTCCTAAGCACTGAAAAAAAAAAAAAGAAGAGTAATTACAGTAGTAGAAGTTTAGACAGAAAAAAAAAAAAAACAAATGCATTAATTGGTATTTCTATGCCTTCTGTCTGTGAAGAATACTTACAACCATAGTTTACATCAGGCCTCTTTTTCATCTTCAGCTTTCAGTAATTTATAGACTTAAAATAATAGCAGAAGCATTATGAAGTGTAGAACATTATTGTTTATATAAGGAGTAAAATTGGCAAATAGAAGAACTTGAAAAAAAAATGGCATTCTACAACACTTTCTCATTAAAGTTGTTGGATTATTATTTTTAAGGCATAAGATTAACTTGTGGGAAGTTCCACGTACAGCTGTGAAAACAAAATACCACCTGCTTAATACATTAGTCTCTAAATGTTGATATTCACACAAACTGAGCCTTGCTGATTTGAAGTCATGCTGCTTGTTAATCACACAAATGCAAATATGCAGATAATCAAAAAACAGGGGTAATGTTCAGTAATGAACCCTTTTGTCTCTTCATTGCACACTTCAGAAAACTGCATTCCAGTTTTCTTTTCAGAAAAAAGCATTCCAAACTGAATAGACTGTTCCTTACCATAGAGCAAATTTCATTCTGATTCTATTTTAGGCCAGCACTAGAACAGTGTTCATTCTAATTGCTTTCTTAAGTTGGTGGAAGTCACAGAAGGAAATAAAATATACCAGCTTCCAAAGATCTGTAGAGTCTTTCCAGAAACCGAATCTCTCAGAGCCTGTTTCTCTTCTGCAATATGGTGACAACATTTCTGTCACAAGCAAAATTCACAGAAAAAAATGGACGGCTTATGATGCTTAAAGTCTCATGTTTCTAACAAACAAGGCAGACAAGCAGGTGGCTAGCAATGCATTATGGCCTGACGGGATTACCATAAGGCTGGGACTCAGGAGGATACACCACAGATGGGCATGAGGCTGATGCCAGTTTAGTAGCCAAATAAAAGCTCAAAGTGCTATCATTGAACTAAAACAAAATGTTTTTCCACAGATGCAGGCTTGAGTTTTTCACTCTAATTCCAATTTTTGTGTCCTTTATTGGGATGTTTCCATATTTCCTACTCACTAAATTGTAGACCAAAAAAAAGAAAAATATCTATGTATATGTTGATCATCTACCCCACGTGGAAGTAAATAATTTCTATGCAGTCCTTTTCATATATTTAGCCCAAGGGCTAGAGAGTGGGTTTGTCTTGTGGATGCTATCTTTGTTGGCTTTGGGACTAATGTCACCAGCACCTTCAGTCATGACCATGCATAGGATTTTGTAAGTTGTGAAATATGGATTTCTTTTAAACCAGGGGTTATACAGCTTTTTGCATGCTTCCAACTGTAGATTTATACCCTGGCTGTGCAAGTGAGGGTATAATATTCCCTTTCTGTGGCAGTTTTTAGTGAAAGAAGAGGCTCCTCCATGACCAGAGGCTTTACCGGGTGAGCCAGAAGGTCCTTGAGTTTGGGGTGCAAGTCCATGGGAAGGCACAGAGCATCCTGCACTGCTTCTGTTACTTTCTTCTGTGATAACTCTCAAGTTGCTACACATGGGAGCCAGATTCTTTCCCTTTTTGTTACAGTCTGTCATTGCACAGTGGCAGTAATCATTCTACCTCTTCTTACACATCCCAAATAAATGCATGATCTGAGTGCCACGAACCAGTCCCTGAGGGAGTTCACTGAAAGGATTTGATAACGAATAACAATTTCAATTTACAGTGACATTTTGAGACCTATCAGTTACCAATCCTTAACCACTTTAAAATATCCTTTGCAAAGCTTTGAAATAATTTTAGTTTATTAATTAAAGTGTCATGTAAGATCAAGTCAAATGCCTTCCATAAGTTTAATTCAACTTTTTTACCATCTCCACTGATCTTATGACTCATAAAAAAAACTATTTTAATTTGATCTCCATAAACTCATACTGATTGAAGAACTACAGTTCTTTCAGATTTTTACTTACTTGGTCTGTAGTACCAAAACCATTATTTTGCCTGAAATAATTCTCAAACTCACTTTCTTCATGTGTTTCCACTTAGTAAAAAATTTAAGTATAAGTGTGAAATAGTGATTTCTTCTTTTATTATAGTCTTATTTATTTTAGTTTTCTCATTTTAAATACATTTATAACTTACAATAGAATGCACACACTTAAAATCAACTTTATGGCAGAAAATTGTCTCTACTCTTATTTGCAAAATGATTGTCCACAGTTCTGTAGCTGAATGGTGTAAGGAAGTGGGATATGAGATTAGAAGGTGTTCCGGACAACATACAGGGTTCAGAAATGCTCTTTCAAATGACTTCATTAAACTGCAGATAAAAGGTCATTTGCTAAAGTCAGTTTGACAAAATTCTTTACGTACATTTTGATATACTGGCAACAATAAAATATTTTTTCAGATTGACTGTGCCCACTTCTACTAAAACATAGGATATTTCCTTTTAGGACCTTAAATGGGAAAGAAGTCACACATGCATCATATTCCTTCCTTCCCCCTCCACATCCCAAAAAGTCCCATAGGAGTTCTCTGCACTGGTAGCTGTCAAGTGCCCTCCAGTGCTAATGCAGCAGTTACCGAACAGGGCACAAAGCTATCACTAAAAAGAAGAAATATTATTTTACAGTGCAAAGCTGGACTGAGTTTTATAATAGAGAAGCTAAAAATTTCCATTTAATATTTTCTTAACTTCAATACATTGTTGGAAAGTAGTTTGCAAGGAAGTTTCATGGGCAAATATTTTATACAGGCAGTTTTGAAATCACTACATCATTACCTTCAAGGTTAAATCTGATGTCCACAGGACAAAGGCAATCTAACAATTTATCTCAAGGTCTGTGGGACTTGGTGGCTGGAAAGCAATTTGAAGAGAAATTCCATAGGATAATTTTCAAAGAAATAGAATAATTTTCTGAGCACACAGTCGTAAATATGATAGTGCTATGAAACCACAAAATCTCACTTCTCTTTAAATGTTTTCTGATCCTTTGATACACTATGAATATAATAACCAACATCTCAGGAACTTAAGGGCTTTAGCCAAACGTAGCAACAAGTAGCTCAGCAGCAAAACGGGATGTATGTTTGTGGACACCACCTTTTGTAAGGATGCAAGAGATGCTCAGATGAGGAGGCGGAAACAAATACAAAGACTAAATAACATCAATAAGATGCCACAAGTTCCTGTGGAAGCATAAGTAGAATAATGTGGATCTACCCGCTGCTATTATGCAAGTGACTGCTGCTTGAAAATGTGTTACCCTAAAGCCATGCAATAATCCAGTATATTACTGAACAATTTTAATTTTGTTCTATGCAGAGCAGTTACGAGGATAATGTCATCATGCTAAAGACTGTTCAGAACATGCAAATTAAAAAAAAAAAAAAGTTTATGATAACTCAGCATTGATCAGATGAGTGCTGTGAAAGTCTAAAAGGATTGATAGAAAAACCTGAGATAAATTAGAATGCTGAAGGAGGAGAGAAAAAAATCATGCAGATGTTACTTGGAAGAAGAAGAAAAATTTGAAAACAATTCAACAGTTTTTTCTTAAAAAGAGGGAGATAAATTTGAAAAGAAAGATAGGGTTGTAACCTTTTTCTTTACAGAAGAATAAACCTACATTATATTTGAAGATGTGACCATAGAGGTTGTGTTTTGAAATTAAATTAGGACAAATCGAAAACAGAAAAAAAATATCAATCTGATTGCCTCCAGCTGAAAAAAGACATAGCAATATATAAGAGTCATAAGCACAGAATTATAAGAAGAGATGAGTAATCTTAAGCAAAATGCTAAAGTTCTGAATTAGTGCTCATTATATAGCAGAGGTAAATCAAGATATTTAGTAGTTCTGTGGCTAAGTGCAACATTAGAATATATATCCAGCAGGGAAAAAGGGAGAGTTTAGAGAAAAAAAAAAAATCAATCCTTGGCTAAGCCTGCATGTGGTAAATATAACGGGATTGCAGATGTGAGTAGGGCTCTTTGCAATTGTGTTCATAACCTAATTAGGGTGGTAATTAGGACACAGGTAAAACCACAAAAGGAAAAGAAAAGGATGTTAGATTTCAAAGAATGAGTTTTAGAAGAATGTAATAGCACAGGATGAAATCAAGTAGGATAAATCAATAGAGATAAAGGACACAGAGGGAAATGGAAAACATTCAAAGATAAATTAATGTATGCCCAAGGGCTATGCATGTAATCTAGCTAAAAATACACCAGAAATAAAGAAGGCTAATGTTGATGAAAAAAGAAGCACAAACCTGAAAATATGCACTCCAGTTGTATCCCAGGCACTGTGTAAAATGAATCCAGCTGAACAAGTGAAGGTTGAAGATGAAGCTAATGGTACATATAATAAACAGCAAGAATAGATTTTCAAATTAAAAAACACATTTCTTAAATAGGGAAAGAATATATTCTTGGATATGGAAGTAATCAGAAGATAAGGACCAAATAATGACAGAGAGTGGGATATTAAGTGTAAGACACTGAAGGAAATAGCAAAAACAAAAAAAAAAACAAAAGAAGTTATATTATCATTAGTAACTGTTTATGTTTTGGACTCAGAGCAAAAACTTGTAATAAGTGATTTCAACTCTGATCATTACTTCTCACAACAGCGCATTAGCATACTACAAGGGACCTTATGAAAAACCTAGTATGAGTTCTAAATACCTCTTCTATAATTCAGACATTTAAATAACAGATTTATGAGTGTTTTTATAGGTAGTGATTACATTATTAGGAGACTGACCTCTTATTATCATTGACCTCTGTCCTGGTTTCGGACTCAACACCTCCTTAAAAACGTAGAGACAGAAAAATGCAGCTAAGCTAAATCCTTAGAGATAGACTGTGTACCTTGTGCATGTATGTAACTCTCACTAACATCAGGAGAAACTTTGAAAGCTCGGTGTCTTATAAAATTTCAAGCTAGAAGATGGGGAAACGCTTTAAAAATTTCAAACTACACCTCAGGCAAAAGTGTTAAAGGAAAACAGTGCTGGACTTGCTAGAACCAACTTCAAAACAGTGAATCAATTACCTCTCTGTCTGGCAATGAGCATGGCCAAAACTCAGCCTGCTTGATTCAGGTTTTACACCCACACACCTGAAGATCTGAATTTCCCTGAGAGCTACATTTCTCTTTCCACAAAATACAAAGGGAATGTCTGTAGTGGAGACACTAAAAAGGAACACAGCTTAACGTACTTTACAGAGGTCCCTAAAGTGGTGGGAGGGTAAATCAGGTCTGAATAGTTTATTACTGTAATTACTAAAACAATTGCTTGCTATACATAATAATGACAGAAGAAAATCAAATGATGAACTGCCTGTACTAAGTTGATAGATGCACTACAATATACTAAGCAGAATGGATCCAGTGAGATAGCTGGCTGAAAATGAATAATTGGTAATCATTTTGCTCCAGTAGGTCTTACTTATTTACCACCCATAAACTGCCTTCCTGTAATTTTTCCAAGTATATGACACTTTGTTTTTTGCAACTAAGTAGGAAAATATCTTGACTTCACAGAAATTGAGTTCATCCTTGATAAAGAAAAAAAAAAAAAAAGATTAAAAAGCTAAAATAGTGGGCAAGAAAGCAAACTCTGTATTACTGGGAACAAGCATCCTGAAGTTTTCTCATCTGGAGGAAGAAGGAGAGGGAATGAACTTCATGTTTCTATTTTGAATCTGATCCTTGCACTCTTCTTTTGTCCTATTGTTATAAAATGTTTCAAAAAACTATTTCCTCTTCAGCAGTGGAAAGAAATTGAATTGAACTTATGAAAATTTCTAATAAAACTTAGGAAAATGTAAGGTAGAAATGGAGGGTATTTAGGAAGTCCTTGCCAAATGTCAGGAGACTCCAAAAGAATCCATCTCACATGTTGTTAGGAGGAATAAGAGGTCCAGACAGCGTGCTAAGAAGAAAGTTAGCTCCATTCCTGCCAGTCTCAGTATAATATCTCAGAAACAAGCAGAGAGAGGGAGAGAGAGAGGGAAGTGTACGCTATATTAAAGGCTGAGGGCAGAAGTATCTATGTTTTCTGTGAGTTTAAGAAAGGCTTTGCAAAATTAGAGCAATAAGATTCTGGAACAAATTTGCAGGAGCAGTGAGGACAAAATTAGTTTTTAAGGTGCTTCCTGATACTTTTATGAAAAACACTGTATCCTAACAGTCTTGAAATACCAAATTTCAGTGATGTGCATCTATTTCAGTCCTCTAGAGTCATTTTTTGAAAAGAAACTACCACCATTAAGCTTCAGAAATTGTCTCTATTCCCTCTTCAAGTATGATAGGCAAATAATAAATCTGAAGCACAGTGTTTGCAGAGATTTGGGTTTAACAATGCTACATCTTATCCCTTATCTCAGACTTCAGTAGCCATTTAACTCAGGTAACACAACTCTGAATGATGTGGAGAAAAGCCACCCGTCAAAAAAAAATATTCATCAGTTAGCATACACTGGTATCCCTGCTGCTGCCATCTGCTGCTAAATTGAATTGTGTTCAGAAGGACTTCAGGTAAGATATTCAAAGGCAAAAGATGAACAACACTTCCTTCCCAGCTAGTGCAGAGGTGTAGTCTGCTTTCCAGCAGTTGAGGATTACATAATATGAAGCTATTTATCTCAAGACGTTCTTTGGGATAATCAGGGCAGTGTCATCTCCTTGTTGATTCCCACTTCAAAAGAGATGGAAAGCAGCTTCTTTTATCTTCTACAGCATGCAATTTGTCTCCAGTCGTTCTAGACAACCGCATTCTGCGTAGTTCAATCTAGTTAAAATAGTAGCAATAGCCTGAAGCAACTTGGAGTCTCTTCTATGGAAGATGGATATATCTAGGCCTCACTGCAGTGACACTTTTAATCTAGTCCTAGGATACTGTCCTCACTCCTCTGAGACTCCTCCTCATTTCTTCAAAGGGAAGTGATGAAGGATATCATTTATAAGCTGATCTAATGAGCTATCACACTCTTTTAAGAGGGCATTTGGAGAAGAGAAATCATCAGGGCAGTGTTGTGAGTAAAGCCTTTCAGTCAAACTGAATTAACTCCACAGATGTTTTTGCTATTTTTCCTGTTTTTCATGTTTTCTATACCTTTAGAAAACAAATAAAAAATACTTCACAAAGTTGAAAAAGGCTGTATGGTTTTTGAGGGTTGTTTTTGAGAGTAGAATTAAATTGAATTGGGAATTTGCTATGAAGTCAGGCTTCTAAGGACTTCATTAATATGCCTCAGATAAAGCTTACCACTGCTTCCTTAGAAAAGGACATAATAATACCAAGAGAAAACATATTTCTACTATATTTAAAAACAGGACAATAAAATAATCTCTGTGATTGAATCTGAATACAATAATCTAATCCCTGAGAGTCTCCTCCGTCTGCTAAGTACTCACAAGAAATACTTGTTTGAAAGAAAAAAATCACTCTGAATTAGATTTGCCTAGTACCTTTTCCAGGATTAATTCTTCACTCTGCTCTGAGGTTCTACATATCTTCACAGCTTTGGAAAGTCTGCCCTGGAAGGAATGAGAGATACTGGAATCTGTACTCTGGCACTGTTCCAGCAATGCTGGTACCTCCCTTTGCAGAGCAGAAAGACTTGCTGAAGCTTCAGACAAAAGGATCAATCCATTCCTCTCTTCAGTGAGGGTATTTTGAACAGATGTTCCCTTTGATTTTACTACTTCTTCAATATCAGCACAGCGATTACATGATAGAAGGGAATCATTCTTTCCTTTTTTTGACAGCCAGAAGAACAAAGCTATGAATCTTTGAAAAATCAGTCACGAAGATATTTCTTAATTTCAGGTTTTCCATGAATCATCTTTTCTCTTAAACAGATAGTTCCAAAAGCTCGATATCATCATGAGTGGGTAACTCTTACAGAATTCTTTTCATCTGTTTAAAGGGATCTAAATTACACTTCAAAGTAAAGCTAAGATATAAGGAAAAAGCCTTCTCTAAAACTAATGAATAAATGTAACAGAAATTTTTCTCGAAATAAAGTAAAATAAAATCTAATAAAATATATAAGACTAGCCTGTTAAAGAGAGACATTGGCTAAGGACAGAATTATTTGATACAAGGAAAAAAAATGTCTTGCAGCACATTTGGATTTCAACGGGGTAGATCAGTGTTCCATGACAGAGGTACCTAAAATTCCCTTGTAGCTTCATATTCCCCTGGATTTGTATGTGACAAATGCTCTAGCTTCTACTGCAGTCAAAAAAAAAAAACCACCCTAATTCAATGTAATTCTGACTTCATGTAAACTTTTCCCCACAGGTATGTAATTTAAGTCTCTCAGCTTCTTACTCAGGACCTGTCATTCACTGACTGTACATTTAGAAATCCAGTTTGTAATAAAGCAGTGCTCATCAATGCTTTCTCACCATCTCAATGCCCAAAAGAATCCAACAGACAACAAGACAACAGATAATGGGCAGTATTTGAAAAATGAGGCAGAAAAACCAGTTTCCTAACAAAAAACCCAAAACTGGAGTCAGGAACTAAGCCACACGCTTGGTCCAATTAAAGACCATATCAAATTCAGAGTTAACATACTCACAGCTGTCCATGTGGAGTTTGATAAAAGGGTTTCATGCAGCAAGATGTAATCCTTAAGATTCTTTTCAAGTATGTGTAGTAAATTATTTAGTTTGCCCTTAGTTTCCATACTCCTAAACTGGCAGTAATGCTCATTGGTAGTCAGAGAGCACCAGGTTATGTTCTACTCTCTCTGGATCTACTCAGATACAGCCCTTTCATCCCTAGATATAGTGTAAAGGAAGGATCTTATGACATATTCTCCTCTTCAAAACCATTTTAAGTTCTTCATCAAAAATGAACAATATAATTTGGAGGTGTTTTAATGGCTTTTCAGCATCCTTACTCTGCAGCATATTTCCACTGAGGAATGAGGATTGACTGCTCTGAAGCTGGGAATCAGGAGGGTACCTTTGCAGTCTCCAGATCAGCAATGTCTGGCCTCCCTGGCAGCCAGAGGTTTTATGTAACCCTTCTCAGGTTACTCCTGTGTCAGCCAAATATTCTCAGGAACAGAAATGTCCTTGTTTATAGCAGTAAGTCTGGGTCATTTTGGTCTGTGCTAACTAGCACTCTCCCAAAAAATTCCCAAGCACAATTTGGTTTGTATGCTCCAGAAACTTTTCCCAAATCCCTGCAACTTTAGAGTAAAGTCTAGCCTCACGCAATAATGTGCCAGCTGAACTCAATGCCCAGTTACATACAGCAGCTGTCTCAATATCCTGATATCTTGGCAAGCATCTGGCATTTCTCAGTATTACCTATTTCTCCCATATTAAGTCAGGAGTCCAGGAGTCTGGTGAAAATCAGACCAAGATACCATTAGCCTTCCTTGCACCACAGGTACACTGCTAGCACATGTTCAACTTGGTGTCCATCGGGACCTCCAGATTCTTTCCAGCTGGATCTTCCCTAGCATTTCCATGTGCCTAGGGTTGATCCTCTAGAGGTGTAGAACTCTGAACTTCCTGTTGTTCAATATGAAGTTCCTTTCACCCTTCCCCTCCAGCCTCTCTAGGTCTCTTTGGATAGCAGCACAGTACTCTGGTATATGAACCACTCTTCTGAGTTTTCATCTGCAAATTTGCTGAAGTACACTCTGTCCCATCAGCCAGATCATTAATGAAGATATTAAATTGGACTGGACTCAGTAATGATCCCTGTGTAATTCACTAGTGACTAGCCTCCAACTAGACTTCATGCCACTGACCATCACGAATCAAATGGCCCCAGGTAAGGGAATAATAGATATCCGAAAGAGCTGAACAAGTATGAGATGAAGATAGATGATGACCAGCATTGCTAGCAGAGTCAAAAAGCCAGGTAGCATCCAGTTGAATTTAGCAGATCTATCCAGTTGTCTCTGTCCCACACTCCAGCTCTAGCACTGTATATTAGTTTGGGCACAGCACCAGGCCCATGTTGGCTCTGTTTATTAGTTCCATTCTGCCTCAAGCCAACAATCCCTTGGACCTGGAGTGCTGTTGAAAAAAGGGCATAGACATGGAGAAAGAAAGCTGTATGAACAACTACGCTGTACCAATTAAACTCATTACATCCTCTCTAAGGCAGTCATGGAACAGTTCTATGCAGAACCATTTGGTTGACTTTGAATGGTGGACAGAAACCAAATGTTATTCGTTTAGGCTCTGTAAAGCATCTAAACTGCCTCTGGGCCAACTTGACCCTGGAAAGTATAGAATTACCTTCATGCAGCTCTGTATACTGGCAGAACAGATCTAGCTCTGCAGGGAACTAGCTCAATGTCCCTGCATCTGCAAATCTACTACTCCATAACTTGTAAACCACTCACACATAATTGAGAGTTGATGGGGTAGAATTCATTTCATCCATGCAAACTCTCATTAATCTGTACTTTCTAAGCAGGAAACTGAAGGGATGGACAAGGTAGAGGACATTTTACTGAAGTGAATCCAAGTGAAACATTAAGAAATTCATTACAATAAATTGTAGGAATAATACATGAAGCGAGATGGTTTGGGAAATTAAGCAAGCCTCTGTTCTCAATTGCTGTGCTATGAATTCTATCCAATCATTTTTTATGTGGCTTCTCTGGTTGGAATAAGTGGAAGAAACAGACTGAAAGGACTGGAACAATGCGGACTCACAACTGTCAAACCAAAAAGAGTCTGGTCAAACATTGCCCCTCACTTTATAACAGAAGTTCTGAAAATTGTTCTTGGATTTATTGTTGAACAGCCTTCACAGCTCAGTAGGATTGCTTTATATGATCACTCAGTTATGTCATTTTTGTGTTTATAAGAAAATAACCATTTAGTCTTCAGTGATCTTAGTAGTCATTCTCAGTAATGTATTTAAGTGATTTGCAATGTCTTTCATCTAAGGACAGATAATGGATATATACTTCATAGTAGCTAATGGTAAGCTTTACTTGATGGCATAACAAGCCAACTGGTTTTTAAGAGGTGGTGTTCGGGCATAAACACTCAATAAATCACAGTGTCATACCTGTTTCCATGGGAGTATGGCACAGAAACAAAAACGCTGGATGTTAGTCAGGCAACAGATCTCAAAAGGCAACAGAAGACAACTTCTGGTATGTTAAGATGCAGAAAAGGATTGATTGGAACAACAAAGTTGCTAATTATAAATAAGAAAAAAATGCTTAGGTTTGCTGATCTTTTATGAGAAGTAGCTCAGCTGTTAAGAATATATCTGAGATTTTATAGAGGCTTGGTCTATTTATTCAGATAAAATAAAACAAATATGTTGTTTTGTTTTAAAGCATTGAAAAGGCAACGTCTTAGTAACCTAAAGTAATTATGGAGAAAACAAAATAAACTAAATATACTCATTTTCTGTTTTTTCCTTCTCACTTAAAAACTTGTGTCCTGAAAATAAATGATAAAGTTGCAACAAGCATTTAATTACATTAAATTCCTGGACAGCAGCCATTTTAAAATCAAGTCACTGTTATCTGTGTGTGTGTACTGGGACGGAATGCTTGTTGGGTGAATTATTGTGCTGGCAAAGCTTTCTCTTATCAGACTGCCAATAAAAAGACAAGGGGAAGGGGAAATGTAGTTTTGCTATTACATATGGTATAACAATGTAAAAAAAAAAAAAAAGCAATGTCCAAAGTTTGTTTTAGAGGTATCTGTATGACACAGATTATTTCTGTTAAAATAAAACCAACCCATGAGAGTCCATTTAAAAATAAATCACAAATTTTTGTTCCAGTGCTTCTATTCCTAGCAAAGTCATTGGTCACAGTCTTTCATTGGCAGCAGATATCATAATTGTATTTATTGTGAAAAAGTAGGTATTTTAGAAATGCTTAAAAAGGAGATACAGAACTAGAAATACCTGTCTTGGTATGGTATCTCTGAATGGATGAAACCTCCTGCTGTGGATTATTTGTAGGGCACTCATTTTCCTCTCTTTCCCGAAGGAAGTCTGCTGACATAGGGCTTGAGAACTAATGAGTTCCTGCAATTCCCATAACTGGTATAACAGATGCAAAACACCATCCGAATCATACACTTGGCTACAGGATAAGCAGGAAGAAGCATCTGTTTTTCAGCAAATGAAGCACTGCTCAGCATTTCAGTGCACAAGGGGAAAGAAACAGGAGTGAAAGCCTAGCCTAAGGTACACTTTCATATTCAGTATAAATGTATAAAAGACGTAGTTATTTTAGAGCAGTAAAGAAAAAATAAATCCATATCGCTTATGAAATAAACCTCAAAACAACTATTCCATACATGCTAACAATAGAAGAAAAGTCTTTGAATTCTGTATACAAAACGGCAGCATGATATTACTTTATGTTTAGAAATGTTATTGGTGGCTGGGAACTTTTCTGTAAAAACATACCAAATTAGATTAAAAGAACATTGGAGATAATGGAAAAAGCTACTTTAATTGATTAGCCAATTAATTTTCTGTTTGAATATGACAGCCAACAAGGGGTCACTTTCTAACTGACAAGTGTATCATGACTTTTTTTTAACTTAGAGGGTGGTGACACACTGGAACAGGTTGCCCAAGGAGGCTGTGGATGCCCCATCCCTGGAGGCATTCAAGGCCAGGCTGGATGTGGCTCTAGGCAGCCTAGTCTGGTGGTTGGCAACCCTGCACATAGCAGGGGGTTGAAATTCGGTTATCATTGTGGTCCTTTTCAACCTAGGCCATTAAATAAAACTCATTTCAGTACTGAGCCCTGGAGAATACCATTTGTGACCAGCTACCAATCAGATTTAACTTCATTAACAATGATCATTTGGGCCTGGCCATCCAGCCAATTTTTACCCAGTAATCAGCACATCCTTCAAGCTATAAGCACCCAGTTTCTCAAGCAGAATGCTGTGAGAAACAATATCAATACTCTGCTAAAATCCAAGTAAATAATATTATAATGATCTGGAATAACAGAATAATATACAACCTTGGATTATTGTAAATTCAGTTCTGATGAGTTGCTTTACTAACTATGACACTTTATAACATGATCCTTGCTCGTGTGCAGTTTTACTTAATAAGAAAAAAATGTCACTGCTTGAAGGAAAATATATGAAGAAGTGGAAGTCTCTTAAAGAGCTCATCAGTTTGCTCTGGGAAAGGATTTAACAAAAAAAGCTGCACTTCTGGCCTTAATAGCTTGTCTGTAAGAACTTTTGCATACTTCTTGAAGAGTTTTCCTAAATCCTTGTTGAGTTCCATTGCTGCTATTTTTTCCATATTCCTTTAGGCTCTTGAATTCCTATTGCTTTGAATATAAACCTGAGTTATTCTTAGTTCAGGCTGAATATTAATTTTTCCGTTCACAATTCATTTCCAAAGACAATGTTTTTAATAGGTCATCCTTTGTAATTTATTTTCTAAAGGAAGTTATTGGATTTAATCTTCTGTGAATTCTTGATGCTGGCTTAAATTGAATAGAAACTTACAGAACACAGTAGAAGTGGGATGACAGTAAACAGGAGACAGGATGCACACAGGGGTTTTATTTGCTTCCTTGATTCTAAATCCCCATTGCATTCTCTATAAATTAACTTCTGTTTCAGTTTATATTTTATGTCTTATTTTTCTGTGTTTAGTTTTACCTGTACTTAGGAGATATATTCAGGAATATGTCTCTCAGCCCTTCTACATGGATGTATCAGGAATATGTCTCTCAGCCCTTCTACATGGATGTCATCACAGGATCATTTAATTACCCCATCCTACAGACCAATAGAGTCCTAGTCTCACATACTATCCTCACAGGATAAAAATTAGAAATTTAGAAATTAGATCCTTAAAGAGGATCTGAAATAATGTGGAAGTAAGAGTTAAGTTTAGCAGGGTCACACATTTTTTTAAGCAAAATGTAATTAGTTGCCTCTCTTGACAGGTTGTCCAACGCCCATCTTCAACAAGACAGTTCCACAGCCCTTGTCTTTCTCAGCACCTCAACCCAGGCCCTTTATCCACATACTTCCTTCAGATTTCCTCATCTTCTCTGTTCAGGAAGCCAACTTTGTTTATGTTTCTTCTCTCTGTTTCCACCTCCAATTTCACCATGTACATAAAAACAAAACAATAACAACAAAAATACCTCTCACATTGCCCACACCACACACTTACTAGCAAGTGAGGAAGGGTGCTCCCCAATCCCAGAGCTGCCAGCTCCATCAGAGACACTGGTATCCACAATCTGCAGGCTCTGCTCATTACTGGAAATCCACTATTTCCAACCCTACAAATACTGACTTTCAAGTGGGTTGCTGCACTGGTTGTTTGAGATTTACTCCATTTTGTGTTACTCTAGGTATCTCCCATGTAGGTATCTGTGCTTCTTTCCCTATACATCCTTTATGTTCGTGGAAGAGAAATATACACTTCCAGACTGTTATTCATCATTTCTTAACATTGGTATCTAAAAGAGATTACATAAGAAGATGGTTCTGTGCAACCGGGATGCCTTTAGTAATCTACACAGGATGTACATTCTTGTACAGTGGGGATCATTGGTTCCAGCTTAGGGCTGTTCTGCTCTGCCTACAGCATCTAATCACCTTAAAGCTGTAACTGCTCATACTGCTTCTTAGGAGCGGAAAGGAAAGGGGAAATGATGCAGGCAGACATCTACTGCTATTTGGTATCTTTATTTTATTCTTCTGAAAGGGGCAATTACAAGGTTCAGTTGTCTTAATGAAGGCCAAATCTTTTTGGTTTGATTTGTTTCTTGACAGCATTACCTGCCCCAGAAAACTCATGCCCAACTGCCCTAATTTTCACTTCTTCAGAATATATATTGGAAAGCAAGAGCTGCACTGAATTATTCTGCTGTACAGAACAGATGTGACTGTATCTATGCCCCGTGGCTTGGCTATAGTTTTGATGATACTGCAAAAATATTTTGTGCTCCTGAATAATATATA
Source organism: Tetrao urogallus (assembly GCF_951394365.1). NCBI lineage: Eukaryota > Metazoa > Chordata > Aves > Galliformes > Phasianidae > Tetrao > Tetrao urogallus. Next base: position 49,367,377 of record NC_136813.1, read on the forward strand.
TCAATGCTGCTTTTGCAGCACATTTACAACCCTATTCTGATTATTTTGCATAATTTGGAATTGTCCATAACATACATGGGCATATATAAAATACATGTTCACGTGTTTCATTCTTTTTTTTTTTTTTTTCCAGCAGTAAAGGTTTGTGAGTGTAGAGAGCAGTTCAAGGGCACACGGTGTTACAGTGCAGAGAGAGGGAATAGAGAAATGATATTTCATTAGTTAATTAAGAAAGTGATTTTATGCTTACAATGTCTGTAGTTTAAGTTTTTTCGTATCAACAACAAAGGCAAGATTCCTCACACTTTTCTGTTCTTCCATTCTCAGTGTAATCTTATTCTATGAAACAAAGATCGAATATAGCTACAGTGCTTAGGCTGGTTTAAAATTGAGCTGGAAAGATCCAGCTTATCTGTCTATAAGCTAAGCTGTTAGCTATCCCTACCTAGGGATTGTTGATTAGGCATAATTGAGTACCCATAACATCCACTGCCAAATATATTATCTTAGTAAATGATAAAATAAAAAACCCGAAATGCTCTAGCCTCCTCATATTGCTTTAAGGAAGAAATCTCTTATTTATATTCTATGTTTTTTCTCTTTAAATTGCAAAAAATGAAATATATTTGCAGGATGAACTAAAGTTACATATTTTACTAAACTGCCCCAAAGGATTGTGTTGTTTGGTTTTCCTTTATGTAGTGTACAGGTATTCACATGTAAGGTTTCCTCCTATTGTTTCATCTCCTTTCCCGTATTGAATGCCACCTTATTAAATGAAAAACTGCAGAATATTGTTAATAGAAACATTATTGTGTTTTCAATCATTTTTTGTAACATTTACAGATGCAAGCTTTTTCCATTTTTAGAGGGGAAAAATAACCAAGAGAGTGGTCAAGCATTGGAATTGGTGGTCCAGAGTGGCTGTGGATTCTTTGTTCTTGAAGATCCTCAAGGCTATATTGAGCACAGTTCTAGCAACTTGATCCACCTTTGAAGTTGAATGTTCAAAGTGGGCCTTAATGACCTCCAGATGTCCTATCAAATCTAATTAATCTATGATTCCATAGTCATCCTCATTAAGACTAACAGATGACATTCCTAATCCAATAAATACAACTGGCCCTTTGAGCAGTTTCTTTCACAGTGTTAGTTCACTAGAACTCTCAAGTTTGAGAAAAAAATCAAGCTATTTAGAAGGATTCTTAGATATATTGCAGGGGGAAGAGTTTTAATGTCGACTCTAATTTTTAATGTATGTAATAGTAAGATACTTCTTTAAGAAGATTTGAAAATCTCTTGCTATTACCTTATCCTCTAAGCAGTTTGTTCAGATATATAATTTACAGCCTTTTGTACTGCTAAATCTTTTTTTAAAAATAAGGAGAAGGGTTAATCAAGCAAAATAAAGATTACCACGTATCTATCTCCTTAGGCTTCTTTCATAATAACTGAGCTACAGTGTAAGCATATCACTTTGGACCATGATAAAGATGGCTAGAATAAGTCAAATGAACAGTGTTTTGAAATGTCTGCTTCTTTCAAATGACAACAGTTGTCTAGAATACTTAGATATGTCAGCTCTGAATATCTACATATCTATCTGTGAGATATCTCTCTGAAGTTATATGAAATGAACTCCACCTACGAATGTGAGAAATGCTTAGAAATACATAATTTGGGAAAGATAAGTATCCTGCAGACATTTTCAATCCTATGTTCTTAATTTTTTGTAATTGCAGAATGATTCTTTCTCAGTTTAAGAAGTCTTTGGTCAGAAGCCATAGTACATAACATCCAAGAGTAATTTTCCTGAAAAAGAAATCATTTCCCATTCTCTTCTCTGGGCATAAGGACTGTGTATGTATTAGTAAAAGATCTTGTTTTAGAGGTGCAAAAGATTCAGCACCCTACTAAAGTGTTGAGTCAGAGTGCAGAGAAGACTTCTAATTCTTAAAGATTATTCTGTGTTTTGCATCATAAGCTTCTGTTGAAGTGTTTTACCAGAAAGTTAGGAAAATGTTTTGTCTGATATTTGTTAGAAAAGCAAGATATCCAGGTGTGGCTTGCCTGCTGCTCATGCACAGATTTGCAGGAGTCCTTAGAGAAGCTTAACGTGTAAGACAAATATTTAGAAATGGAATGTTCTCCAAAATTTTTCTATCCCTGTCTTGTCTTTGACTGTAACATCAGATGCATCTACTGCCTTTTCCACTATCAGTTTTAAATATTTTTTTGTCGTTCTATGAATGAGAATACAGTCAAACCCTTGAATGAAACATTGGAAGTGTAGATCAGCGTTTTGCTATATTTTGGAGAGATGGAAAGATACTTTCCCAGATGTACAGTGTTATTCCTTCATTTTATTTTTTGCTTTTCTATTAGAAGATCTCATTACAGATGCCTTCTACCTCTTTGCATTTTCTATGCTTGCCTACACTGAAGCTCTGCAATTTCTTTATGAGAAAATGAAAAATTACATTAAATTTTCCTAGATTCACATTTCCTTAACATAACTGAAAATCAAGCTGAAATTAATCAAAAGAAATGAATTTCCCTTTCAGTAAGGGCTTTGGTGGAAGTCATATGGAGAGCAACATTGCAGATGCTAAAAGAAGCCATAATCAGCCCAACATTAAAAGAGAAATTTGAAGGATACCTCTGTTCAGAAAAGCAGAATGAAAGAAAACAGTTGTCTAACTTACTGGAAATCCAGTCAACTGGGTTTTAGAAAGTTCTAATAGTACTGCATCTTTCTTTCAGCTGCTCTATAATTTTATGTTATTACTAAGAAATATGTAAAAAATAACATTTCATTTAGAATTTTCAAAGTCAAGTAAATATGCAATTAATTCACTTTTAACTTTTTTTTTCACTTTTATTGTTCTCTCTGTTGTGACAGTAACAGTAATATTAATACATAATTAGATGAGAAGAAATGCCTTGAGTCAATAGATTGTAATGGCTCCTTTGGAGCCATACTGAAGTATCTTCTGTAGCAAATACATGGTTATGGACTTGTTAAAGCAGACATTAGTTACCCAGTAGTCCATTATGGCTCCTTATAGTCTACCATTTAAGTAGGTCTATATTTAGAGTCTTATTGATCAGTAATTAAGAGAGAGAACAGTGGCAAAATGGAAATATATCATAACCAATCTTAAAGAAGTAATTTATAGAAATTGTAAAAACATCAGGAACTGGCAAATGTCTTTTGCACTATTTTTACTATCATGCAGAAGCCAATAAACTCAATAAAATTATAACGTATTAAAAGATCTCCTTGCATAGGCTGAGAAGCTTACTTCATTCAAAATTAATTTTTAAAACAGAGCTATTAAGGAAGAAATAATGCAAGTCACCATCGTGTATACAGTCTTCAGCTACTCATCATAAAAATGAACTTTACAAGTGATGAAAATAAGTCCTAGTAAAGGAATTCGGCCACTTTTAATTTGAGCCTTCTGAAGCATTCCCATCTCATTAGTGTATAATAGCATACAGGTAAGTTTATCCACTTTTCTATTTTTAATTGAGGTCTATATTCATTTAAATGAATTTATAATAGCTAATTACAAATAATTAAAACTCTCCATTAGAGTAAACCTAGAAAAGATGTTTAGGCACAGCATTCTTTTAGACTTTTCAAAATGCCACGGCAGTACTAATCTCTTATGAGTTTCACATGATACTCAAGATATTGGGACATGATTAAACGCAAATCCAGAAAGAAAAGCTTCTCCTCACTTGGCTCGCATTACACTCCACAAGGAGACTACGATATTACGATATTATTACTTGTGTTGCCTGCAATGGAATTGTTTAATTCACAATAGCTTTTTGCAAATGTAAAGATTTAGTTACCATGTTTTTACTCAATGAGGAAAAGAGGGATATTCTGCTGTGAGCTTGTTCTTCTAATTGTTCCAATCTCTGTATTAACATTAATTAGCAAATTCATCTCTCAGTCTCTCCCACGTGGGACGTGTTCTGTCAGGGTTGAGTCGGTAGGGAATTTAATTAATTTATCAGCAAATTGGATTTTTCATTAAATGTCCTTGCTTTGGTGTTTTTGTTGCTTATTTATTTATTTATTAGAATTTTGGTGATTTATGACTATAGGCCTCTTCATCTACAATTCTCTAATGCAGAATTTTTTAATGGAATGGTATTGAACAGGAATACTTCATTTATAAAGGGTACCCAAAAGGGAGGCTCTGTCTGTCTCTCTGGTCATTTGCAAGCAAGTACTTCTGTAAGTGGAAACTTTTCCTGTGCAGACTTCTGTTCTATTGGGAATACTGCGTTACTGTAAACCTGCCAATAGCTAGATGTATAAAAGGCTGATATTTATGGCTTGAGTACAAAGGGTATCAGTGTGCGAGAATTCGATTCAGTGAGGCTAATCTCAAATGCAATTAATGTTCACATTCCTTATGTGCCCCTATGGTAGTCTGTTTGCCCAAGGAATTTATTGGAAGTGATACATTTAATTAAACTTCTTGAAACTCCTGGGCAATTATATAATTTAGGTGATAAGGTATCGCTTTTGGAAAGTGGAAAGAGGAACAGCACAGTTGTTGAATTTGTTCTTTTCTTGAGATTAATGGAGGATGTATGTGGCTGTGCAGGGAGCGCATGTCAAATGCTCAGAAAAGGTGTTTTCCTACCAAGGAAAGGTGATTTCTACCAATCAGCTAAATGAAAGTCAGAAATGTTTTGATCTTGTGTCAATTTTGATTTAGTCTCAGTAAAGTAGTTGCTATAATTACTATGTGAATAAAGGTAAATAAACAAGAAAACTTTCTGAACTGTACATAGGACAAATATGTGGCTTGTTACACTTCACTGGTGATTATTACTTTGATAATAGAAATCATTCTTACTGACTACTTAGCATCCATTCTTTATGACTTGTTAACCATATAACTTTAACTGAAGAGATTTCACCTTACCTGCTGCCAAGATATTTTCCATTTGCTGTACAAACGCATGCTGTTTCAGCAGTGACAATCTGAATTCTTTTTCTTATGCTTTTTTTTTTTTTTTGCGTTTTGTAAAGCACTACCCTTACGCTGTACTGATACAATGCATGAAATTATTGTCAGTGTTCAACAATCCTTTTATGTTTACATGAGAATTTGGAAAAATAATCAATGAGTTTAAATCCCCATAGCCTGGTTCTGGCTCCAGCAGTTTAAAAATGATTCATTGCAGGAGAAACTGCAATATACCTGTTGGTGAATCTCAGTACAGCAAGAAAGGAGAGATAAATTTTGGTTGGTTTTTTTTCATGGACTTAAGAGATTCTGAATTATTTCAGAAATTTTCTGAACTACGTGAGTATGGACTTTGGGAAACACCTGGTGAGACGACAAAAAGTTAGCTCAATTAAGACTATAATTCCTAGTACAAACTCAAACTCAATTCATATTTTGCAATGGTCTTTACAGAGAAAATTCCTCCTGAAGTCATTTCATTTGAAAAAAAAAAAAAAAAAACCTGATAAGGTTAGTGAACAGAATTCTTAGACAGATATGTTCTGCAGAGACACCAGTGTCCCAGACCTGCTTAATTTTGAAACCTTGAGAACTGTGATAGGTTGGTTACAATTTTGTTAGAACAGTGTACAAATGATTAAACTTTTCAAATACAGATACAGTCCCAAAATACTAACTAATAAATGTGCAAGAATCACAAAACAGCTTTGTCTCTTCAGTAAACATAATCATGTTCTACCATCTAATGTGTGTGTGTATTTTTGTATCTCACTCAAGAAAATATGTTTGATGAAAAATCCGCTAATTATATATATATCAGGGAAAACCAGAGTGAGTAATGACAGATTTTTTTTAGAGTGCTCTGGAGTGTACTTTTATAATAAGCAGAGGGATCCTTTCAAATGGCAGAAGGGATAAACAAACAATACCTTACAAAAAATGTAGTGCTGAACATGTGGTGCTTTCATGTCTCTTCAAAACAATCCAGGCTCAGCTGGTAGAGAAAGGAGATGCTTCTTGAATAATATGAACACTTTCTCTTCTTTTGCTGCTGTACTGACATGGTTTCCGTGATACAAAATACCACAGAGAGCTTGTTTGTGTTTTAGAAATGCCATATTTCTCCTGAATTTAAGCACAGATTACTGCTGAGGGCTTATTTTCATCTTCGGGGAAATAAACTGAGAAAATTTTCATCTTTGAGAAAATCTCCTAATACTTAACTTAAAGAGAAAAATGGAGAAAGGAGATTAAAGAGACAAGAACAAATGAAAATGTGTGCGCTAATTGCAACCCAGCGTGAGTCCATGCATCTTACCAGGTGTGAGCGTGCCAGTCTTCAGACAATCCTCTGAGCTTCACTCACAGTAAGGTTATAAGGTATCCTACAGTCCCATTAGTTAGATTGTCTATTCATCATATGGAGCTGTTGAATACTGAATTCAAAGGAGTTTAGGTTTTTCAGAAGGGACCTTCTGAAATTCCTCTGACAGCATTTTGGCCTTAGGTATGATTCTAATCTATGTAAAGTCCTGTAAAAATTCAAAATAAAACATTCTGTTGGTCATATTTACACCTCTTTCTTTTTCAAGCTTTGGACCCATGCTTTGGCCACCCTTGGACATTTTTTTATTGCATTATTATCCAAGTGCAATTCAGAGCTTGTTAAGGCATCTGAACACACATTCTGTGTAATATCTGCTGGCATAGGAGAAGCAATTTTATCTCACTGGCTTGATGAGGACTTTTCATTTAAGGTAGGATTTATACAGGGAGAGGGTTGTAACATCTCCTACTGCAACACTCTGGGGGAGCTGCTTAAATGCACTTGTTCGACTTTGCTGGACATTCTAATGGTAAAGGAAGGCTGTGCTGCAGAAAATAACTAAATCTGAAGAGTTTTATTGTTCTTTCTTTCTCTTAAATAAACTCAGATACATCTCACTACCTCCTAGAAATTCATGAAATAATAATATCTCTTACTTATTGCGGACTTGCAGACTGGTAATGAAGCTTAGCATTTGTTTCTACGGAGAAATGTGGAAGCATAATTATACTGCCATTGTAGGAAGAACATAAATCACCAAGCTGCAGAAATTCAAAAATTACTCAGAAATATGAGCATCCAAGCAAAGAAATGTATTGGTAAAATTATCCTAGTAAATATCATCAGAATGAAATATCTTGGACGCAAAAATTTCAGCTTCAGGATAGTAATCAGATAATACAGAGATGAGCTTAAAGCCCTAGGATTCAAATACTCATGAACGTGATCCAACTGAGACCCTGCATCTGAATATTGCACTTTGTAGTGGTTTCTACTTAAGGGTGGAATATCTTAAATAGAAGTAATGACTGGCTCTTTAACAAAAGAGCAAGAAATAGCTATTACGTGGAGTTAATTTTAATGGTATGCAAACTGCAGGAACATGAGTTTGTATTCTGTCCTTTCGTGTTAGAAATAGGTAGATACATGCTTAATTTAAGTAAATAAATATGGTAATATAAAACATCCAAATCTGAGGAACGTGGGTGGTAAATAAGAGTCCCAGTTAATCATAATTATATCTGACACAACTGAGCATCATTTAGTGGGGTTTTAAATGAATAATAAATGAGATAATAAGATGAATACTCGCACATTTTTTTCTTTAAAAAGTCAGCTCCTTTTTTTTGTTTTACACCAATTTTGGACTGGATCTTCATGGATATTTTTTAACACGTATCAGCATCTTCATCTTTGCTATTGTTAGTCTAAGACCAGTTATAGAAATGTCAGTAAAAATTGCTGGTACCCGCTTCTTTGATCTATCAATTCAAAGTCTGGGACCTCAGTCACCTTGGCTGTGGCACATATCCTCCCAGTTCTTTCTCCTCATGCAAGAAATCTGACCCTTTTCTATGCTCTAATATTTCCTGTGCTCTCCAGTGCTTTTAGATCAACTGAAAAAACTGGGCATGTGTCCTGCAAACTGGTACCATTCCCTAGAGTTTAAATCAAGGATCTCTTCATCTATATAGCCTGAGTGTACTCATGGCTCTTCTAGTCCCAAGGAGAGAGAGGGCATACAAGGCATTGAAACCTGTGTAAATCAAAATCAGTTAGAACAGAAATCTCCTCTACCTGTCAGGGTATAACACACACCCGGTTTATTTCATTCCTGTAGGATGCAAAATAAGTTAAGTTTACATTGAAGAAGAGAACCTTCATGCATTATTTGCGTTAGAATCAGATAATTTGTTCTGTTCTTATCCAGTGCAGTCAGAACTTAAGTGCTGCAGGGAAGATGGGACAAGATTTTGGGGAAAAAAAAAAAAAGCTTAAGGTGAGACACAAAGTTGCATATAATTTCCAAAACAATCTCTGCACCCCATTGGAGAAAATAGGCTGTCATATTATATGAGAAGTTATTTATTCTAATTGTGCCTTGCCTGTCTCTGTGTTTGTACAATCACTGGTACCCTTTAGAGCATTCAAGCTATATTTAAACATCAAACAGAATCAAATATAGTTGTGCTTTTATCACTCTTATGTCCCTTTACATTCAAAAGTAACCAAAAAAAGTTGAGATTTATGTTTTCCAATGTCACATTAGAGATCCTGTGAAAATATCTGAGTAATGGCAATGCATTTTCTGGATAAGTCTGTCATTTTCCTTTTATGAACCTGGGTAAGAGTACAGCTCTTCAGAATACAAATGGCTGGTGTTAAGAGCTCTGCCATAAGGGAGAACATATTTTGGATAGTGTGTAGTTCAATAAAACATCAACAGTATAATATATGGAAGCACACTTAAGGTGTGATGTGTTTCATCAAACCTGTAATTTGTCACACAGGCAACAAAAAACTTTGGATACAAACTGCAGCTACTCACATAAATTGGCCCTAAGGTCTATAATGTTATAAAATACAAAAAATAATTACAGTGCTTCTACACATTGTACATGAAAGCAGATGCTTGTTCAAAAGCCCATGTATAATCACTCAGCTCTACATCCAGACTGTAATATTGGTTCACATTAAATATTCTGTAATGCTTTGGCATCTCCATCTTGAAAAGCTTCATGTAAAATTAAATGTGATACAAAGCACGACAAAGAGGGTAAACAAAGAAACAGAAATTCTTCCATAATAGAAGTGACTCTATGAAAAAGGTTGCTTCACCTTCAGAGATACTTCCAGGCAGAAATTGCAGCAATCTATAAAACTCTGAGAACCAAAAAGAGTGTACGTGGAGAAGTTATTTCCGGCCTGCTGTAATATAAATAGTAAGGTACATCTGATCAAATCAACAGGAAGCAGACTGCAAATCAGCAGAAAGAAGGGCTTTTCCAAACATAATGCGGTTAAAATTCAGATCTCACTGCTAGGCAGTGTTGTGATTGCCAGAAATTTTACATGTGTTTATAAAGAGATTAAGCAAACGCATGAAAGAAGAAGCAGTAAGGTGTTTCAAATACAAAGATGCCCTCTGGCATTACAGTGGTTCAGACATGTGCCTGACTTCCCTTTCATGCTTTCCTAGGCACCTGCTACTATCCACTGCCAGAGAATAATGAATTAGATGAGACTTTGGTCTGACCTGATGCAGCCATTTACAGCTTCTAAAACTATCTTAAGCATCCACAAAACTTAAACCACCTACTTATTTATTTAATGCTACGTAAAATAGTGTAGCAATTGTATATGTGTTGTAAACAGTAATAAACCATAGTTTTGCATCAGCTTTCACTTGTGTGAAACTTAGTAACTCCTCCATTATACTCCATCCTGTTTTCTATTTCTATATTATTTGAATACATGTGGCTGCTCTCATTAATAATAGTGGAAAACAGTGATATAAATCCTTGTGTATATGTACAGAAGAATAGACCCCAAAGACTATTACTGCGAAGAATAATATGACGTTACCTAACTGTGAAGTAAATCTATTAAATATTAATTACACATTGATTTAGTCTGGCTGGAATTCAGCATTAATGGTTCCACTTAGTGTTACCTAGTTTTTCAAAATTATGGCAGAAAGAGAATAAAGGGGAAGTCATAAATGGAGCTGTGGAATGTGCCTTAACTCTTCATCTCTAGAAAACCTGGGTCAAATTCTGACTGACACATGCAGACATACCAACCACTGTTACTTGTGCGCTAGTGAATGGTAGTGTAGGTCACAAAACTGCTGATGAAAAGAGTGAAGTTCTTCATTGTGAGGGTGGTGAGGTGCTGGTAGCTGCTCAGAGAAGCTGTGGATGCTCCATCCCTGGAGGCGTTCAAGGCCCAACTGACAGGGCTTTGGGCAATCTTGTCTGGTAGGAGGTGTCCCTGACTATGGCAGGGAATATGGAACTAGATGATCTTTAAGGTCCCTTTCAACTCAAATCATCCAATGACTAAGTCTTGACTAAAGGTGAAGGCAACAGTGCATCAAGCGAGCAGCTAAGCTTAGTTTAAACACTGATTCTCAAACAAATCTGGAAACAGGGTTTCTCAAAGTGACAAAAATTAGGTGAAACAGCCAGCTTTATCAGCATGTTGTCTAAGTATATGGTAGAATTATCAAAGGAAGTAAGCAATATACAACTTCCTGTACTTCTGTTTCATATTTCTTACCGGACTTCATGTGTTGAAATGGATAGCCATGTTAATGTTGCAGCATATTTACACATACGAATGCAATCTCCAGATTAGAGAAGCAAGATGCAGAATCTAAGCAACATTTTGTTTTTAGGCTAGTCTTACTTCTCAATCATAAGAATTATAGATATTTTTAACATGTCTGTGAAAAAAAAGCCAAGAGGCAGATGCATACTCCTCAGTGATAGAGTAATGCATAACAAAACGCTCTGGCTGAGGAAAACCTATGCAACACAAAGTCATCTAAAAGCATGCCTAGCCTGAAAGTGAAGACCAGTCATAAAGATCTCCTGTCCAGGAGCTGCATGCCTGTGTTAACATGGCACTGCATGGAGCTAGTCTATCCATCTTCATTTTAGAAATCTGCCAGTGGGTCTGCCCACATCAGACCAGTGAGGATGCCCGAGATCTCCCTCTAAGCAAAAATACATAATTTTCATTTCCATAGGATCCAGGAATGAAAAGCTTTTATTTTGTCACGTTTCTATATAAGTTAAACATGAGTTGTTCTGTTTTGTTTTGTTTACTTATTTGTCAATGCATTTATACATATGTATATGTATATATACACATGAGGAACATACTGTGATTGTAAGTACAAATTTAAACACTTTAGATAGGATCTGAGCTTTAAAGTGAGGAAAGGTGCTAAATAAAGTCATAAATCTAATACTGTTAAATTAATATGCCTCTTCCTTTTGGACATCTAATTCTTTTTTATTTTAGTTCATCATTTTTACTGTATATCCAAAGTACTTGGTTTTCTTTCTAATACTGGCAACATTATTTATTTGTTGTTGTTGCAAAAGTAAGATGCTCTAAGAAAACACATGTGATTTAAAGCCATTGGAAAAAGCCCTGGGGTTTTTTTCCATTTCACAACTGAATTTATTTTATTGGTTTTAAAGCTTTGCCAAAGTCAAAAAGATTGACTTTAGTAAAAAGTTATTTATATACAAGGAAAACTAGATGAGGGATTTGTGGATTCAAATTGTCTTAACTGTTTACACTGGAAAGTAACATGTACTGCAGTGAGTAAAGAACCACAGAATCACAGAAAGGTTTCTTTAGAAGGGATTTTAAACATCATCTAAACACATCAATCATGAGTAGTGATACATCCCACTATATCAGGTTATCCAAAGCCCCATCCAACCTGGTCCTCAGCACTTCCAGGGACTGAGCATCCAAAGGAGAACATTTCTTTGAATGCTGACATTTCATCTACTGTTTTACATGGTCCCTGAAAGGAAAAATTGAAAGTGGAGGTATCTGTGGTAGCGAGGCACACTATCATTAGAACATAATTTTTTTGTTTGAAAGAAAAAAATTCCTTCTTCTTACATAAAGTTTTAATGTAATCTACCTATGACATTGATTGAACATTTAACTTTCATCTAGTTACTACTGAAATAAAAGTTGTGTTCTTCTCTTGTGTAATAACCATCAACCTTCTTTGACAGCTGTCTTCCAAATATAAAGCAACTGGTCAGTTAGGCAGCACCAGTGCAACTTCAGCATGAATTGAGTTAGGTAGACTGAGACATTCAAAGTGTGTATGATTTACTTGAAAATTTCAGAGACAGGAAAAAATGATTTTTAAAAGGTTAAAATGTTGTGAAATAGAAATTCTTTGCTTCAGTTTTGCTATTAAAAAGAATATTTGCCAAAAGGTTTTAAGTCTGTATCTGCAAACTAATATATGAAAGTATTATTTTAATATACCAGTCCATACAGCATTTATTCTTTTTCCTAAAATATCTTTTCATTTTAATTGTAGAAAAATTACTGGGAGTGAAACTGTTGTTAATTAAACGCAATACATTATTAATCTTATTTTTTTATTAGCTTCTATTATGAACTTTCTATTAAGAAAAACAGCGGCTTAAAAGACATTAGGTAATTAAAAGTTGTACTCTGTCATTTTTTATCTTTGGTTTTTGCTTATCTTGCTTTTATAAAATCTTCACTGCTATCTTACTGAACATTTGCAATGAAAAGGTTTTAAAATGCAAATGGTATCCTGGGGTTCATCAAAAGAGGGGTGGCCAGCAGGGACAGGGAGGTGATTGTCCCCCTCTGCTCTTGTGAGGCCCCATCTGGAGTACTGCGTCCAGGTGTGGAGCCCGCAGTACAAAAAAGACAGGGAGCTGTTGGAGAGGGTCCAGAGGAGGGCCACTAGGATGATCAGGGGACTGGAGTACCTCCCTTATGAGGACAGGCTGAGGGAGCTGGGCTTGTTCAGCCTGGAGAAAAGAAGGCTGCGGGGTGACCTCATTGCAGCCTTCCAGTACCTAAAGGGAGCCTACAGAGGGGAGGGGAATCAACTCTTTGAAAGGGTTGATATGTGTAGGACAAGGGGAAATGGTTTTAAGTTGGGGGAGGGGAGATTTAGGTCGGACATGAGGAGGAAATTCTTTACCCAGAGAGTGGTGAGGTGCTGGAACAGGCTGCCCAGAGAGGTTGTGGATGCCCCGTCCCTGGAGGTGTTCAAGGCCAGATTGGATGGGGCCCTGGGCAGCCTGGTTTAGCATTAAATGTGGAGGTTGGTGGCCCTGCATGTGGCAGGGGGGTTGGAGATTCATGATCCTTGAGGTCCCTTCCAACCCTGGTCATTCTGTGATTCTGTGATTCTGTGAAAATCTTTTATGATTATTAAACTGCGAGGTAAACAAAATAATTCCATTCTTTTATCTAGTAGTTTTCAACCTCATATAAAGCAAGTAGAGAATACAAGATAATAAACATTTCATTATATTTTTCTACTTTTTTTCTTTTCTTTTTAATGTTCTACAAGTTGTAACAGGTTGCCTAGCACATAACCTAGGATCAAAAAGAAATAACACTAGTCCTGTGTGGTTAATTGTGGTATATGGATGCATTCTCACTGCACACGTACATTATCCGAACTGAAATACTAATTCTTTTAAAATCAGCAGGAATTTACCTACTCAATTCAGCAGAGGCAAATTTTATACTGGGAGTGATCTAGAGCTGCAATGTACATGTACATCAGGTTAGAATACTCACTCCTGAAGACTTTGTTTTTCTCTTCTTTCTTTACTATTTCTCCCTGTGAAAGGTAACTCCCACCAAATCTCTCATCAGGTTTTGCTTGTTCTCAGAACTTTTGCAAATCCCAGCCAGGCTATCTTAACTGCTTGCTTTCTCAATACCCAATATTATTAGTCTTCTTTCGTAAAGTCTTGCTAGAATTATTACAATAATTTTCTTCTCTTCCTCTCCAGCCATGCAGAACAGTCTTTTGCTTCACCTCTTTTATAGCTTGTTTCTGATACCAGTGAAGAGCTTCTCTCTTTTCCTGTGTTCCTGGTGTTCTCCCATCGCACTACTTGTCATTTTGACATCTAATAGGAAATTCTCTGTGCTGTTGTTATTAATACACTGTGACTTTTTCAGATAAAGTTGACCTCTCCTCTTCATAAAGTACTTGTTCTAGTAAGAACTCATTGCTAGCTTCTTTTCATTCAAAAGAACTTTTTTCAAGTGTTTTTCAAAGTGAGTCAAAATCATTTGCATACAAATGTTTCAGTAGAAAACCATGATTGCATGCTTATACAAATTACTATTTTTGCTTATGAGTGAGTACACAGAGAGGAAGTACAGAGCCAAGTAATTCAAATAAGCATATGCAGAAGAGCTTCAAACAGCATAATATTAAAACAGAAAAATATTTCTAGTGTAGGCAGATTTTTTTGGTTAGATAGACCAGCTTTTTTTTTCCAATTAGCCTCTTTTTATAGAGAACTCTTTACTCCATTCATCCTTCAAAAATTTCCTTTATGAGACTATGTTCATATTAAACCTCAATTTAAATTGAAACAGGAACCAATAGAATTTCTCCCCACTTATTTTCTTGCATTTGAACTAAAATAATTTTCCAGCACTACAGTTATGCAAGTACATGCACACAAGTGACCAATTCCCATCACACCCTCTAGTATATGGAGATTGCCCTGAAACTAATGCCTCCTAAGTATTTCTATGGAATCTACAACAGATACAAAGAGCACAGTAACTCTATTTGTAGAGCAAATTCTCAGCTACAAAACACTCTTTTTCAACACAGTCACACCATCAGCAATGAAGAAGAGCCTGCATACCACACTCATAACAACCTGCACCAGTGCAGGTGTACCACTGTTGCTGTCACCACTGCAGAAGAGCACCACCCACTGCCTCATTGTGCATCTGCTGGTTGGTCTCCATAAATGTTCAGCAAGTGTCAATGAATGTCAATGGGTGCCTCTTTTTTCGACAAGGTGGAAGGAATTCAGTGACACCTCTTTGCTTCATATTCACTTCCACATCAGATGTCAGACCGCCCCTCTGCTGCCATCCGTCATGCAGCAACAGCGTGTAAAAGAACACTGGAAGGAAGATTCGCCCTCTACTGCCATACAACCAACATCTGCTTCTCATGTTAATAATAAAATAGCACATAATAAAATAGAAGGTAATACTTTTGGAGCAGCTCTCCTATGTCTGTGTTTACAAACACCCTCTTGGAAGCCAATGTTGTGAATTTCTAATTGACACTGAGATAAACAACAGGACTTTTTTTCTAACAGTGCTGGTTTATGAGAAATTGTAACTCATTTATTTATGGTACAAAAATCCATATTTTGCTGACAAATTGCCCCATTTTTAAAAGTTTTATGCACTCCTTGCTTGTAAAAGCCTGAGGAACATTAATGCAATGCATTCAAATAATCACATATTAATGTATTTTCAAAACATTACAAGCACTACTTTTCCACTTTTCTACTTTATTTCATTTAAGAAGCAAATTTAAAACATTTATGGGTTACTTTTATCAGTAAGAATTTGTTTTTAATTATGAAATAAAATGTCAGCGTAATAACATATAACAGTTTAAAGGTTAAAATCTTAAGTTAGAAAAATGCTTCTCTATGAGACTGTAAAAGATTACTTGCTGCCAGACTGAACTGTGGTCTCAACTCTTTAATATGTTTAGGCTCAGTACTGTTGCAAATTGTGAACACTTCTGGATCAAAATCTGAAATGGCTACCATATATTCTTTCTAAAGCACAAATAGATCCTGATATATATTGGGAAAAAAAATAAGATTGGCAATATAAGCTCTGAAAGTTCAATAGATAGCTCCAAACATACACACGTAAGATTAGTTTCCCAGCTTTGGGAGAAGTTACAGTAGTAGCATCCCACGTATTTTTTTTCACCACCTAAGTATAAAAACACACAAAAAAAATTAATACACTGTATAAAAGAAAGTTTAACAGAATCAAAAAGGAATTTGTTCAACTTCTAAGGTTATAATAAAATAGCTAGAGAATTCCATTTGAAAAGACTGTTCCCATTTGTCTGTGTGCTGCTATAAGGACACAATGAGAAGCCTTTTTGGTTAAAAGGACCATGTTTTGTGATGAACTTACATGGCACAAGTGCTTTTTTTTCTGTGATGAGGAAAGTAGGAGAAAAAAAAAAAGTCTATATCTAGTTTTGGATATGGTGCAAAAACAGGAATTTGAAATAGGGCACAATTAGACTAAATCAAGACTTGATATTAATAGCTTTTCCATGATGCTCTAGATAAGCTTGTGATAACAAGGCAGAGTGTTTGATATCAAGTCATTTGATATTACAACAAAGAACTTACTACTGTGTTTTGATGTACTTAATGGTGATGTACTCAGCATTTATTCCTTAAATTTACATCACTCCTTTAAGGGTTCCAGATTTGGAAAGCTAATTATTCAGAACATTACTTTCATTTCTTATCTTTTCCTTTTTTTTTCCTATTCTTTTTTCCCCAGTTCTAAAACTCATAAAATGGGATTTTATCAACAGGAACGCATTTTTTCCCTGAGTCAGCTCATGTTCCTGATGGACTTCTGCAGAGTCAGTTCAGGGGAAATTCAAATTTAAGTAACACTTGATTTAACCATGTAATAAAAATATCGACTTAATGTACATTGATGATTTCCTGCTGTGTGCCCTACTTTCAGTAGCACATCTCTAACAGCACACTCTGAAAATTTTCTAGGCCTTTAGAAGAATATCCAGTTGGTACTGCACAAGGAATAGAGAGACTGAACTACCCCTGGGGTAGCTCCTTAGATTAGAACCAAGAGAAACACTGTGTTTAAAAAGAAAAGAAACAGGTGTTTGATCATTTATTAACTCAGGCCGTTTTTTATTGAAATGCCAGAAGCTTAACAGTTGGTCTGCAATCCCCCCATCATTCTCTGATAGAAGTAGGAGCCACGCAGATCTGCACTCTGAAGATTCACCAATTTGAAAGAACCTTCAGTGTGCAAATTGTAGGTCACCACCTCCAGCTCCTGAGGAACAGACTAAGGAAGAGAAAGATAACGTCCCTTTCAATGGATATTTATTCTCTTTAATCATGTGAAAACGCCATTTGGTTGCACACTATTTTCTTCTTGCATGGCTTGCCTGCCTAAGTGAAGTGCAATTATCATTGTAGGACAATAATTAAGTTTTGAGCTGTATAAGTAACTCACTTTAGTAGGTAGAGGCAAACCCTACCGTTTTGAATGCCCATTTTAATGCTAATAGAATTATTTTATGACCCATTCTGTTTCATGTTTTTCCTCTTTACCAAATAACAGCCTTACCACACGATCTGTTTTGTACAAAATATATGTATGTATACATAAAAAAGAGACTGAGAGGGAAAAAAAATAGGACACTACACAAATAGAGCATCTGAGGAAATCTTTAAAAATGCAATATATTTAAAACTTTTTGGATTAATCATGAGCATAATTTGAAATTTTGTCCTGGAAAGGCAGCTTTCAAAAAGTTTTAGTTTATGATCACCAATACTTGCTGAAGGACTTTCTAGTTATGCGTTGTTGGTTAAGAAGGGAGAAAAATTTCAGCAATAATAGCAGGCTGTACATATTAAAAAAAAAGTTAGGAGGTAAATCAACACATTAGTATTTTTACAGAAAATGATCAATCTACATGGCTGCTCAAAGAAATTAAATAATGTTTTAAATAGTTCAAAAGCGGTGCTGCCAATACTCAGTCAGTAAGGAAGATGAAGTCTACTTCATCACAGCTTGTACTTAATCCTATCAGTAGAAATATTGCTGATCTGTCTATGATGCCTTGGCTGGTATCCTTCCAGGGGCCTCTGCTGTCACCTCTTTTTGTTTACTTAATAGGAAATTACATATCTATTAGCTGGAAGCATGCTTGCAGTAGAGGATCTGAAAACAAACCAGATTGTGCTGAGGACCTGAGACTCACAGCATTTTCATTTCACAGCTCCCCTGGCCCTGATCACCAGTGCCCATTAATGCTGGGGTAAGATGACTGCAGTCTTGAAGTACTCCTTCCCATGCAATTTTCACCCAGCAGGATCAAGTCTGTGCACTCAGAGCCTACACCACAGGGAGAACCAAATCACATAAAGTGAGGGCAGGCAAGGAATACACTTTAAAAAAAGAAATTGTGATCCAAATTAAAGCACTAATATGACTGCATCCACCATAGTAGAACAATCTTATTGGACAGTTAAATGTTCTGTGCATGCTGGGTACTCAGCTTAGGACAGCACTTCGACTACATTTTCAAAATTAAAAAAGTTTTGGTTGAAATTTCGAATCTTTAAAGGAACCATAGAAGAGTTTCAGTTTCTCTTTAATCTTTTTTTTTTTTTTTAATTATTAATTCTAGAATAAAATCATCTGTATTTTCGTACCATTCTTCAGGTCCTTTTATTCTTCAGGTCCTTTTATTAGATTGCCTAAGGAAAGGAATATCAAAATTGAATGTACTGTCAGATCAAACAAAGCTACCTTCAATCAGCAATAGAACAATCTCTATACCCATTTTACAGCAATTAAAATGAATAACAATTCTTGATGCTCCACAGAAGCACATTCTGGAGCTTTGATCTTGGAAACCTTACAGCCTGGGCTATCTCTTTTTTTGGAGAGAGACACTCTCTACTCTCCTTCCAGAGTACAGTAAATTTTGCAGAAACACTCTTCAAAGGGCTACTGAGTTGCTCTGTGTACTTTTTTGAAATTATCTCCTCCATTTTGCAATATACCTTTTTTGGAAGAAAACATGTTTGCATTATACTGCCCTTACAGTCCAACCTTCTTCCCCTTACGTCCTTCTTCAGACACAATCAGACACAATCATTCTAACAGCATGTCCAAGAAAGGCCATTTTTAGTCTTTTAAAAATAATCACATATGATGCTTGTCCTCTTGCTGGGGACAACATAAAAAATAAAAAATAAAAAAATAAAAAATAAAAAATAAAAAATAAAAACACCAGAAGCTTTCTCTCTTTCAAAGAGCTTCAGAAGTCAGCTGAATTTACATTAGAAAGGTAAAGTGGAATGGGACAAATGAGTTTGCAACACTTTCTTTCTTCATTATCTAGTCTCTGTTTGATTAACAGATAATAGACAAAGAGAAAAAAAGATTGTAAGAGTTGAACCTGAAATTATCAGAAACCCAAAGGCCACAACTCTCCCACAGAAGCAGCTGTTTCTTCTGAAAAATTCCTGCCGTTCATACGAAGACGGAAATAATATGATAGAAGATTGGCACATATTATTTTCCGACCAGGGGCTCACTTGATAATTTGTGGAACAGATTAGACTATGAGTAAAGACATGATTTAACACGTAAAATCAAAAGGGCAGCTGACTTTCTGACTTTCACTGCCTTGTGAATGGCCCATTCTCATAGCACTTTCTGTGCTTCCCTTTAGCTAGCTTAGCTCAAATAGACATAGCACTCAGTCTACATTCAGACTATTGCATAAGTGCTAAGTGATGACCACTAAAAGAAAAGGAAAATACTCCATGCTCTCCATCATGTCAGTGAGTTTCTAACACATGCACTGATTCAGCCCGACTTCAAAGGTGGGTGCTTGGGTTCGTAGATTCGTTTGAGTTGGAAGGGACCCTTAAAGGTCATCTAGTCCAACATCCCTGCAATGAACAGGGACACCAACAGCTAGACAAAACCCTGGTCCAGCCTTAATTTGGCTGGATAGGGCATCCGCTGCCTCTTTGGGCAACCTGTTCCAGTGGCTCACTACCCTGATTGTAAAAAACTTCTTTATATCTAATCTAAATCTCCTCTCTTTTAGTATGAAACCATTTCCCCTTGTCCTATTGCAGCAGGCCCTGCTAAAGAGTCTGTCCCCTTTTTTCTTATGATACTACTTCAGGTACTGAAGAACAGCCTCAACTCTCTCAGCCTGTCCTCATAGGAGAGGCATTCCATCCCTTGGATCGTTTTTGTGGCCCTCCTCTGGACATACTCCAACTGATTTCTGTCTCTTCTGTACTGAGGTCTCCACATCTGGATGCAATACTCCAGGTGAGGCTGTACCGGCACAATGTAGAGGGGCAGGATCACCTCCCTTGACATGCTGGCCATGCTTCTTTTGGTACAGCCCAGGATATAGTTGATTTTCTGGGATACAAAGGCACATTGATGGCTCATGTCTTGCTTCTACCCACCAGTACTCCCAAGCTCTTTTTGACAGGGCTGTGATGTATCCCTACATCCCCCAGCTTGTATTAATAGTAGGGAGTTGCCATGACCCAGGGGCAAGACTTTGTACTTAGCTTTGCTGAATCTCATGAGGTGCTCCTACACCTACTCAGCCTGTCTAGGTCTCTCTGAATGTCATACCTTTCCAAGCCTATGGGTCAGGGCATGTCAACCACATCTCAAAGCTTGGTGTCATCTGCACACTTGTCAAGCGCGCAGTCAATCCCACTGTCAGTGTCATTAATGAAGATGTTAAAGGGCACTAGTCCCAGAACTGACCCCCGAGGGGCACTGCTTGTCACTGATCTCCATCTGATATTGAGCCATTGACCATTATTCTCTGGGTACAATTTCATAAACAGTTCCTCACACTTTGAGCAGCCCACCCATCAAATCCTTACCTTTCCAATCTGGAGAGAAGGATTTTATGGGAGACCATGTCAAAGGTCTTACTGAAGTCCAGATAGATGACACCAGTGGCTCTCCCTTTGTCTACTGATGGAATTACATCATCATAAAAAGCAACAACGTTGGTCAAGCAGGACCTGCCCTTGATGAAGCCATGCTGGTTCTCCCATATCACCTCTCTCCATGTGCCTTAGCATAGCTTCCAGGAGGATCTGCTCCATGATGTTTCTCAATCCTGAGGTGAAGTGTTAAAAGGTCTGTAGCTCCCTGGGTAAACCTTCTTAAAAATGGATGTGGCACTGCCTTTTTTCCAATCACCAGGGACTTCATATGACTGCCATGATTTTTCAAAAATCATTGAGAGTGACTTGGTGAGTACATTGGTCAGTTCCCTCAGAACTCCAAGGGTGCATCTCATTGGCTCCAAAGACATTCAGGTTCTTCAGGCAATTGTGAACCTGGTCTTCACTTACAGTGGGAGGGGCAAAACTCCTGTAGTTTCCGCCTTCTGAATCATCAAGGACTGTGACCGTGTGTGGAGAAGTTGCTAGTGAAGACTGAGGCAAAGTAAGTAGCTGAGCACCTCAACCTTCTCCTTGTCTCCTGTTACTAGCCTGCCTGTATTTCTCACTAAGGGGAAGATGCCCTCCTGGACTTTCCATTTCTAGTTGATGTATAGAAGACTATAGAAGCCTCTCTCATCCTTCTTTATGCCCCTAGCCGAATTCCAGCTGGGCCTTGGCCTTCCTGACCTCATCTCTACACAGCCTAGCAGCATCCCTATACTCCTCCTATGTTACCTGTCCCTGCTTCCACTGTCTCTGCATTTTCTTCTTGCTCTCCAGTGTAAACAGCAGGTCCCAGTTCAAGCATGCCAGGCTCTTGCCTTCCTATGCTGACTTCCTCCACTTGGGGATGGAGTGCTCTTCCGCCCTAAGGAAAATTTCCTTAAAAATCTGTCAGGTCTGATCTACTCCCTTGTCCTTGAGGACAGATTCCTGGGGGGGTAGAGAGGGGGAGTTGTTTTTGACTAACTCCCTGAAGAGATAGATCTTGGTTTTCCTAAAATTAAGCTTCCTGATTTTACTTTTTGCCTCAAGAGTGATATCCCTCAAGAGTGCAAAAGAGTCACATGGTCAGTGCAGACCCAACAGTCCTCAATCCTGATGTCACCAATCAGTTCATTCTCATTGATGAGCAAAAGGCCACATATTGCATCCTCCCTGGTGGGAATGTCAATTCTGGATCAGGAAATCATCCTTGATAGATTCCAGAAGCCTCCTGGATCACTTACGGCTCATTGTGCTACTTTTCCAGCAGATGTCAGGGTGGTTGAAGTTCCCCAATAGCATGACAGTCTGTGAACGTGATGCCTCCTGAAGCTGAAGAAAGAAAGCTTCAACAAGTCACCTGTAGTAGAGACCAAGCACAGGGTTCCCTTTGTTGCTTCTGTCTCTTACTCTGACCCATAGGCTTCTGACTCTCTTATGGCCAGTCTTCATGGACAGCTCTTTACACATTATTCCTTCTTTGATATAGAGTGCAACACCTCCTCCTCCTCTCCTTCCTCGCTTGTCCTTTCTGAATAGTCACACTTCAGTCATGGAAATCATCCTACTAGGTTTCAGTGATAGCAACATCATAGTTTTTCAGTAACACAGTGGCTTCCAACTCTTCCTGTTTGTTTCTCAACCTGCATGTGTTGGTGTCCAGGCACTTCAGCTGAGCAGCTGATCTTGTTAATTTCTTGGAGGATAACTCCTTAATACCTTTAAAAATAGACTTTGGGGCTTTCCATGATGCTGAGGAGATCTGGAAGTGGTGTCAGCAGGAGAAATGCTGAGCCATTTCCATGTGCCCACAGGGAAAGGAAGAGTTGCAGAGGCTAGGTCCTGCTTGCAGCTCCAGCACAGGCAGGCAGGACACTGAGGGGGAGGAGGGCATGAAGAAATGTCTGAAACTATGCTTGCCATCACCCACTGGCAGAAGGAAGGAATTTGCTTTTAGGTTCAACGGGTTGACTTTGAGAGGTGGCTGATGCCCAGGGCTTCTGGCATTTGGATCTGGGCTCCTAGGTGGTCTGTCAAGGAGTAACATCCAGCAGCTGATTGTACTGGTTACAGACTCTTATACTTATTTCATTATGAAATCAAGTATACTTTCTCTGTGCCTGCACTATTATAAAATTTGAATAAAAATAGTATTTATTTAATATTAGTCACTTTAAAGTGCAAACAGAAGAAATTGTATGTTACTGATGGATCCATTTGCATTTGTGCTGGTGACCCTGATCTCCTTCTGACTTCCTTCCCATTTTACACGGGTCACAAATTCAGCTCCTGCTCACGTTGTCTCCTGTCTGCAGTTAATGATGTGCCTAGTTGGAAAAGTGTTGCAGAGTGGTCATTTAATTCATTTTGATCAAAGTCTGCACCTCATATCTTCAATCAGAGTGAAAGCGCTTGGCCGGGTGCAGTGTGTTCAGTAATCAGTAGGGATAATGTACAAGCAATCCATCAGTGCTTGAAGCTGTTCTGTAGGGGCCTTCTCAGGGTCCTGAATTGCTTATCATAAGCAGAACTGATGCATTACATTTTGTCCCTAACTTTTCTAAAAAAATTGTGGAGTCATTTCTGGAATTATTCCAGTATAGCAGGCTTGCAACTAGTTTTGAGTCAAGGTCACGTTCTGTAGTTAGGCTTCTGATATCTTACTATAACATAAAACAACTGCTGCATTCCCCCTGCAGCCTTGGTTGGAGAAATATGCTCAGCCACCCGTCAAAGGTTCTGCTCACACTGGTAAGCACTGGAGCTTGGCCACAGGGGCTATCATCGCTCAGCTCCCCACTTACAGTGCTGTAGGTTTTTCATTGTAAACCCACCCAAGGGGAAAAAATGCAGAACTTTGCATCCTGAAATCCTCTGTGAGCAGAATTTAGACAAAGAATCTCCTTTCACTTTCCTGTCAAATTGCCTGAAGATTAACATCCATGAGGACTAAAAGAATAGCTTATTTTTAATATATATTTATGGAAATTCGCTTCTGAGAGTTAAAAGCTGGGAAGCAGAAGGTTGATCCAGTTCTGATAGTTCAGGATCTCCCATCTGCAAACAGGTGTTGATGAGACATCATGGCTTTTCCATCATGAGGAAAGGATGTTCCGTCCTGCACCATCCTGTAGCATGTGGAGTCCTCAGCATAATTTCTTCATTTTACATATTATGAATCTCAAACCATTAAATAATTCATCTGGTTATTTTATGCAGAATTTTTCTTCCTTCTAAGGGTAGTAGTCATAAATCATAACAACTTGCAAGAGGAAAAAAAAGCATTGCAAAATGCTAGTGTATTCCAGGGATGGAAATGCCAT
The DNA here is from genome assembly GCF_951394365.1 of Tetrao urogallus. Classification (NCBI taxonomy): domain Eukaryota; kingdom Metazoa; phylum Chordata; class Aves; order Galliformes; family Phasianidae; genus Tetrao; species Tetrao urogallus. The sequence continues at coordinate 49,391,351 of NC_136813.1, forward strand.
CTTTCACCCTGCTCTTTGTCTACTTTTTGTGTTATACTCATGCACAGATCACTTTTAAGTAATGTAAATAATCAAGCCCCACAAATTCCCAGAATATGCCAGTAACATATCATGTGGATAAAACTGTCTTGTCCTTCATCCCTGGAGCCATCCAGACTCCTATAAATTTTACAAAAGGATAGAAGGATAAATTTCAGTAGATTTCCCTTGTCAAATGGATCTAAGCTAAACTGTGAACAGCAAAACATAGCCACCAAGTGGTTTTTGGGAACTACATTTTTACAGCCGAAAATTTGTGCTAGAATTCATGCATGTACTCTAGCTTTTGAATTTATTTGCTATGTGTTAGCAATTAGCAAACAGATACTGATGTTTGAATCCAGAGTTCAAGTGTGGTTCTGGAAAGTTTTTTTACTTACACTTTCAGTTATGAAATCCATATGCATGATGGTGGAGGTACATGCATGTATATGCATACAGTCACATGTACATAAAGCACAGTTTCACAAAATAAAAGTGCATCTACATCCAAACGTGTAGAACTCCAATCTTCTCTATAGAAGTAGGTAGTAGAAATGGCCCTTGATAATCTAAGAGATAAAAATAGGTCTCAACAAAATCAGTATAGAGAAGGCATTATTTTGTCACCCTACCCTGCAAACTTCAGCATTCTGTAGGAGATTAATTAAAGCAGCCTTTGTGATTAAAATCCTTTGATTATTTTTTTAAATGAATAATGGTATCCTGGGGAAAGATCTCAAGACATGCACCACTAATGCTGCATTAGGGACAGCATGAATCATAAAATAAGAGCATTCGAACAGAAGCATTTAGTTTTCTAAAACTGTCACAAGACAGATAGATCATTCCTTGAACAAACTCCTTCGTTTTGCAGTTCTGTGCTGCAGAATTCATCAGCCCTGGCCAGAGAGATATCTTACTTAACAGCTGCAATACACTTATCCCCAAAACATCATCCTGTTCCACGTTCTCATTCCTAATCTGATGTATGCAGCCTGCTTCATTTTCCAGCAGCATCCTGACTTCTCTGCTGGAAACAGTAGCCATGTGGAATGACTCTTTTTCTGGGAGATGAAGCTGGTGTGAAGAACTTTGGGTGGCCCTCCCTCCCATGCGTGTACTTTTCTTCTGGCTTACCAGAAGTAGAGAAAGATTTGTTATCTGCATGCACTGCAGAGAGGAGGCCTGGTATAGGAAACCTAAGGGGGGGAAAGACAACTGTCTCTTCTGACAATCTGACGTGAAAACAAATGTGTTAACCTAGAAATTCCATAGCTTTGGATATGTGTTCTCTTGTAGTTCTTCACTTTTTGGAATAAAAGAGATATATATTCATTCTCTTGCATCAAACTCTGTTAAAAACTTGATAAGTAGAATGTTTTTTTAGTGATTGAATCCAATTTGTGCATGAGACTGTGATACTTGTGGGAAAATGAGATCTGAAGAAAATTATTGGTAATTTTCTAACTAAATTAAATGCATTGTAAAGTTTCCGGTGATGTCTGAAGATTTTTTCAGCTCATGACCCGAAAGGGCAAAATACAAGTGCCTTCAGAGACCTTTTTCTTTCCCCTAGTTCTGCTTACATAGCCTTCTTACTGCAGGAAGCAGATAGTAGCAGACAGGGTGCTGTATGTTTCAGATAACTCTGCCATTATCTTATTTCTTGTGCTATCCAGAAGTGTTGGATAAGATGGGATTGAAGATATCCAAACGTAATACTGCCCATTTTTTGAAAAGAAAGAAAAAAGCACAAACCATACAAAAACGTGTATTTGTTTCCTGGTGACTCATCTAAAAACTCAGGGAGAATGTGAGGAAGTGACTGATACAAACTGAGGAGATAAAGAACTAAACTGAATGTGAATAAGGGTATTTTATCTGATTGTCAAGAACATGCACCCAAAGCAAAACAGTGTAATCTATTTTGTAAGTAAATCCATAAAACTACTGATCAAAGAGGATGCCCTAATGGTAAAAGGATAAATAACTGCATAATGACAGCACTTACCTGAAAGACATTTTTTCAAACATAAAGCTCTGTAAAGCAACCGCACACCAGAGCTGTATCTTAAGTGATAACAAAAATAAAAATCCGTATCTAAATGGAACAAAAAAAAATCCAGAACAAATGTGTCTTTGGTAGCCTCTGTCCCAGTGAGTAATTGTTTTGTTGTTCAGTGCATAAAGGATTGGGTTTACCCTTATCCTTCTCCTATACAGCAGGTTGTTTTTCTGATCACATCATTCTACTGTCACAACCTGCTAACCATTTTCTCAGCCACACAATATCTGTCAGGGAGCTGGAATGAACACAAGCTGGCAAGTAACTAATTACTCCCTACTTCATCTGCATTTATTGTTACATCCTCTTTCTTCTCCATGAAATACATAGGGTTATTTGAAACGAGATGAATTTATGGGAACTTTCTTGTTTTAGGAACAAGTAATTTTTATACCAAGCATTCACAAAAAGGCTCAAATCTCTTGGTATATCAAGATATTCCTTTACTGTTAATGTTAATGTTTTCTTTTAAATTTGTTCTACAAAAATATTCAAAGCTCTCTAACTGCTTTCTAGCAACAGGATGAGTACTGAAGAATAGCAATGGTTGAAGAATAACAGCAGGTGTAAGAAAGGAGTTCAAATGATAAGGAGAAATTAGTACAACCTCATTCTTGGGTTTGTTTTCACAGTGCCATAATGCCATTCACCAAAACTTCTCTGTAGCCATTTTTACCAATACTTTGCTTCACCTTAATAGCTTTGACTTTGGTTACAGATTCCAGCACCTTGACAGTCCCCTATTTCATAGAATCATAGAATGGTCTGGGTTGAAAAGGACCACAATGATCATTTAATTTCAGTCCCCCTGCTATGTACAGGGTCACCATCCACTATTTCTACTTACACAAAGTAGGCTCTCTCCAGTGTGTTGCTCCTACTCATCCATCTGAAAACATTTTTGCCTGCAGTGCCCTGATCCCACTATGGAGCTGTTTTAGCTGCTACAGAATGCTCACAGAACCTTCCAATACATATATTGGATGCTCTTGGGTGCACCTCTCATCTAGCCCCTGCAGTCACATATCACACTCCCTTCATCTCCTGCTGCAGATTCTGTGGTGATGGAGGCCACCTGAGATCCTGAAGCAAATGTTGGCATCAGTCCGACTACTTGGTAGTAAAATATAGTAAAATCCACCTTTAATGGATTCCCATTCTCCTTCACTTTTTGATTGTTCTAGACTAGATCACATCCAGCTAAAAATGGATCCCCATGAGAAAGGGGTTTGGTTTCCAACCAGCTCTATCTGTACCTCTGCAGCTCTCCTTGCACCTCTCTGAGGATGAGATTTTATCCTCAGTGTGGAGAAGCAGCCCCTTTTCAGTCAGCTTGAATAAATTGTGTGACTGCACCCTGAGCTGGACAGGTACTGTCGTCGAGCTTTCTGCCACCGCTTTCTCTTTCCTAGGCTGTCTTTCACTAACTCACTAGTTAATGAAAAAGACGCTTGGCTGTGTCATGCATCCCAGATGGGAGAAGGCATTTGAGGAGACTCGCAAACACTATTGTGTCCCTCATTGTTCCTTCACTATCCATAACATGCAGTCATACCATGAGTGCAATCATAGCTCACTACATTTTGAAGAACAAATTTTATAAACATCTATGGATTTTTCACTTCTACTGAAACATTCGTACTGAGGGAAACGACAGGCATGAACTACAGTCAAACTTTGGCACGTTCTTTTTTGAAGTGGCCACTCAGTTCACAGTAAATTGTATTCACCCCTTGCATAATTTGGATTAAATAACCTACCCTAAACATAGGAAAAAGGGAAGGAAAACTCTCTACAGAGTAGCCTCAGAGATATGCAAAAATATGACAATTTTTCCATGTCATCATCTCCCTTATTTTAAATTAGTGAGATTCCTTCTTATCACAGGAAAGAGAAAAATAAGATCTGCCTTTTCATATATTATCTTTTTACATTTTATTGATTGATGTTTTTGTTAAACTTCTCCTTGTACACTCTCAAGCAATTGTGGTCTGGGATATGTGACAAAGATGAACAAACACACCTGGAATACAGACACAATAATTTCTTCATGAATAAAAACTCCTCCACAGATTTATTTAAACTAACAAGTTTAAATACAAGCAAGTTCACAAATATTTGCAGAAAAAAATAAAGAAATAAAAAGCATTATGCAAGGGGTGAGTTCAATATAGTGTCTGTTATTTTTTTGTAAATATGAATATATGAATGTTTGAAGTAATAGAAATAAATATTTCTACTCCATTTGGAAGATTACCACTTAAGGATAGAGTGCTTCCACTTCTACCTGTGCAAATCATTTTTGAAACAGCAGGTCTAACCTACTTTCCTAAAAGAAAATATGAATGGTATCTCTCTGCTTTAGGGAAAAAAAGGCTGTTCCTAGGCTGCTACAAGAATTTTCTAAGCCTACTACTCCTTTCTGAGTGGGGGAGGATCATAATATTATCATTTAAATCATCATTGTGTATAGGGGCTGCTCCAAATGTAATGCCTCCTATTTTATTATTGTTAGCACAGGACAGCAGAAGCAGATGTTGGAGGTGTGGCAATAAAGGCTGAACCACCCTGCCAGTATTCCATTACATTTTGTTTCTCTGTGACAGATGGCAGCAGAGGGGCAGTCTGACTGAATGGTGTGTGACACAGAAGTATATATAAAGAAAAAATGTCACTGGATTTCTCTATTTGAAAAAAAAAAAATGGCATCCACTGATGTTCATCAACACTTGCTGAACATTTATGGAGACCAAACTGTGGATGTGAACACAGTGAGGTGGTGGGTGGTACTTTTCAGCAGCAGTAGTTCTCCTTCACTGGTGCAGATTTTTATGAGCATAGAATGCAGGCTCTTGTTCATCTCTGGCAAAAATGAACAGCTAAAGATGTTGTCAGATTTATAGCTTAGAATTTGCTTCATCAAATAGTGCTCTTCTGCTATTTATATCCGTTGTAGTTTTCACAGAACGAAATAGGAGGCGTCACTTTTGGAGCAGCCTACGTACGTTATTAACTGTTGTGTTTCCTGACAGAGATTGTGGGAAACAATGAGGACATAAAATGTCTTAAATTTTACATTTACTGAAAGAGAACCCAGTTGACAATTCTTATGAGACGCTTTTTTAGTTAATTGACTGTCAGCAGTGCTAGTGGCCTGTGTAAAGATTTCCCATCCCAGCAGACAGGATTCAGTATCTGGTACAGTACACCAATATCAGATGATGTCATTTTTTTTTCCCATCTTTCTGCTTGAAAAAATATATGACGACTTTAAGGATCATTTTAGACAATTAAATATTGCTAAATCAATTTTTAGAACACTGTTTGCTGGCTTTTTGTTTTCTCACTTATGTTCTCTTTTGGAAACATGAAAAAGAATTCCCCTTTAAATGCTGTCGTATTCCATATGACAGCCATTGTTTTATCTCCCCCATGTTTTGAATGAAGCCAAAACTAACATGGCTTATTTTGTTGAATAGGAAAAATATCAGGAAAAATATAAGCTTAATTACTACCTCATCCTGTCATGACAATGCTTAACTATTTCTGTTCCAGTACTGTCCACAGACATTAATACAGCATGGGGAATAACAGTTATTCATTTGCTGCCACATTGAGCCAAGGGGAAACAAAAATGGTTCTTTTCTGTGAAAAATGAGAATAGGAATAAGTAACTGCCTCCAAAGCAAGTTACTGAAAAGATGATTTGTAACTTTAGAAGGCCTCAGATTATATCACATTGGCTTGGCAGATTTAAGTATTAATAATAATGTTGTTATCATGATTAAAAAGTTTAACATTTAAAGACATTTTTACATAGCTTTATGTTCAGGAAATTTGACATTTATTATTTTTGATAGCAAATTAGCATAGGGTATACTGTAATATTTGTTCTTGCTTTTTGTAATAGTGCATCTGTGTCCTATTCACACTTATACCTGCATGAATCTAGAACAGCTGCAATGAAATCAGAGTTTGTATCCCAAACACACTGGGATGCTACATTGATTATAGCAGAATTTTACCAACATGTGTTGGTAAGTAGAGGAGTCAAGTTAAGTGAATGTGAGTTGAGCTTAAGAACTGCATGAAAACTGTCCTTGAGCACAGTTCAGCATGAGAGGAGGAGCTCAGATGAGAGAGGAAGATGAATCATAGAATCATAGAATCATTTTGCCAATACTTCACTTCACTGTAATAGATTTGACTTTGGTTAGAGATTCCAGCATCATGGCAGACCCTTATTTCATAGAATCATAGAATGGCCTGGGTTGAAAAGGACCACAGTGATCCACAATTGAGTTTCAACTCCCCTGCTATTTGCAGGGTCACCAACCACCAGACCAGGCTGCCCAGAACCACATCCAGCCTGGCCTTGAATGCCTCCAGGGATGGAGAATCCACAGCCTCCTTGGGCAACCTGTTCCAGTGCGTCACCACCCTCTGTGTGAAAAACTTCCTCCTAAAGGAAAGGAACTGCTAAAGGTGGGACAGAGCTGTGCAGTGGCTCAAATGCAAATATGCAAAAGTGACACACATCGGGAGGCCACTGAAGAGGGAATCCAGTGTGAATGCTTTTGCAATAAGTTAGCACCTGCATCTCAATCCTTAACTAAAAGAATGTGGGTGGGATCTCCCTCCAGAAGTCTCCAGAGATGGCTTCATTTCTTTATTTAGCATATAGGGAATCAAAGGACTATTTTCCTAAGTGCTTAATATAGTAGAAACGGTTTAAAACTCAAAGTTATGGATAATTGATCCAAAAACATCCCCATACCTCCCTGATCCCCCTGTCAGGTTTTCTGACATTCAACAGCCTTCTAGGGAAATATAACATATTGATATTCAGAAATCTCTCTTGTATGAAACAGGTTGATCAGATAATTTTTCCTGTTGGAAAATGATGAGTACTTAAGGGAGTATTAATACGATGGTTCCCTGGCTGCTGGCCTGGAAGCCTTGCCAATGTGCAGCCAGCCAGCAATCTTTCTGTGAAGAATGCTCCATTTTTAAATTTTTCACCCTCAGTTAAAACAATTCTTTTCCTGCTGTGAAAATTTTAGTGGGAACCGATCTTTTACTTTTTGGCCAACTTCACCTGTGTGTTGTTAAATATTTATGCTGATTACAACATATCAGTCAAGTGGCCTTGTGCAATGAACATTAGATTTTTATATTACTTCGACCTTCCCTAGACTGCATGAATATTTTTACTCTTGATCTCCCAGTCATTTAAAAGAACAGAACAGAGATAATTTAGAAGAGTTAAGGAGCTCAAGTGCAGAATTTTACAGCATTGCCCCTATCCTATTGATCAGTTCTGTTTCATCCCAGTAATACACTTTGTGCAGCTAGGCAACGTACAAACTTGTTTTTTCCTTTCAAGAAGAATGTTGAAACAATAAAGGATAAGTCATACTGGCTGTATTGATTTGAGACAACCTTGATGTACACAATCTTTTGAGATTCAAACATTTATCTGGAGGGCAAGGGAAATAACATTTTATTTGCTTCATTGGGCCTTATTGAGAGAAAATGATGTTAGGCATCTAAAAATTCTCAGCATAGTGGCAGGCTTTTAAAGGCAATGAGATAATTGCAGCACATTTCCATATTAATCAATAGAATGAAAGACAAAAATCAATTTTGTCTGTGCAAGTGTGTGTGACACTTCCCTAAGAGCCATAGTATGGGATGGATACCTTCCAGCAGGGCTGGCCATGGGTTGATTATTTATGGCAAGGAAAAGCATTAAGTCAGCTCAGTGACAAAGTAGCAGGAAAGATATTATTCATGGGATATCTATTCAAAAATCTGGCATTGGTATCTGCAAAATGTTATTTCAGATCTTAATGACTATTGTGGTTTCCTACATAAAACAGGAGAAAAAAGTCTTTTGTTCGGAAGAACAAAAGGCTGAGTTTACCAAAAGAGCTGAGAAGCATCCAGATGTTCTCTGAGAGTTGTGAGAACCCTAAGGAATCTGTCACATAGTCTTGGGATTAGCAAGGAGTAAAGAAATGAATAAAACGTGACTCTAGTTTCATATTCCGCTTCCTTATTCCTGTACTGGAACAGAACCTCAACACCAAGTCACCCTCCCCCTGCCACACACTGTTTGACAATCTTTTTGAGATAGTAGAATGTTAGGTTACAAATTGGATGTTTTTTGAAAGCTTACATTTATAATTTAATATAAAACATAATATAAAAAATATAATTTAATATAAAGTAATATAAAACAACTGCTGTATCCAGTTGTTATTTCAGTGTATATTTAGAAAATAAGCATTAACTTTTTTCTTTGGTGCTTTGTTCCTGCCTGAGTTGTTCCCAATATTTAGCTTGGGGTTTGTTTGTAGTTTGGTTTTTGGAGTGGCTTTTTTGGGATTTTGATTTTGACAATTGTTCAGGCTATAGTAGAATGATCTAGCTCCAATCAACAAGCTGTTTTTTGAGTGATAATACTCATTTCAGAGTCCATTGTTGCCTAAAATACATTAGAATTTACTTATTTTTCTTATAAAACACCATCACTTGATATCATTTTACTCCTCAGACACACAGAACCACAAGATGCTTCTTGGATTTTCTGCAACAGTGTTTATCTTTCCTATCCTGAATAGTAAAACTAGTGCACCTAACAATTTACTCCCATTTCCAGATTACATATAATTTATGAGCTGGTTACAGCAGCAAAATCTTAAGCAGTGAGTCTTGTGTAATCCATTAAAAAGCCTTTGGAGCAAAATTTGTGCCGTTCTAAGCTTTCTACCACCAATTTAGGCTATAATCTTAACTTCTAGATACCAGAAGTGAACGGAAGCCCAGCCATACAATCACAGAAAAATTCTGGGTCATAGAGGGATCTGAAGAGATTCTCAGGTGTTTAATTTCTCACATGGTGAATAGATGTGCATCTTGTATTTTCACTCCACATCAATGTCCCCAATCTTCAGAGTATCTACCTTTTAGGCACTTAAGACTGTGATGAGATCCCCTTTGAGTGTGTGCTTTGTAGCCTAAGCAAAACTAGTTCATTTGGCCTTTCTCTGTCAGGTTTTCCAAATCTTTCACCATCTATGTGGCCCTCAACATTTCTCTGAAGGGCTAGAAAACATTTGATTATCTTGAGGCAGCATTTAAGATCCTCTGCATTCCACAGTAGAGACTATAGAAAGGTAGTGAATGGAAAATAAGAATGGCAAATTTGTTACATTTAAGTGAGTTTTTTAAAAACAATATAGAGGCCACCATGGCTATTCCTAGAATTATTATGTATAGACTAGATGCTGGTAAAAGGTGAAGTTATTCTTGAAATAACCAGTTTCTTAAAATAAGTTGCTTTAAAAAATGGAAAAGTATCATTTCTCAAGAAGACATAGTAGATAACTTATTTATTATATTTTCAAAAGAGTAAATTCTGTTAAGTTTGGAAAAACTTAATTTTACTGCACAAAATTTAGGAATATAAGTAGGGTATAGAATGAAAATCAGTGCAGAGAGTATAATCACAGTAAATTTGGAATATGAGAAGACATTTGACATGGAAAATCTGAATTATAAATCAGTTGTGATGAAGAAGATAAGGAAATCAGATGAAACAACAGGTTCAAGGCAATTTTCTGAGTTAGGGATTTGGGCCAAACATGGTCTCTGCAAAACAACACAGATTAAATCCTAATTTAAAGGCTTGATTCATTCTGGACAACACAATACCAGTAAATTCTTTTAAAGATAAATAAAGAAAACAGCAAAAGACCCAAGGAAATCACTCAAATAAATGATAAAAAAAAAAAGTTTTTTTAAAAAAAAAGAAGAAAAGAAAGGCAAGCATGGAAAGTGTGATACAGCCCAAACTGAATGAGAGTATGATAAATGTCCGCAAGTGTCTGAAGAATATATAAAAGTCATACTGTTTAAGATAGCTTATAGTAATAATTCAGTGAAATTAAACAGCAAAAAAGACATACAACACATGACTTGAAAAATATTCCAGTGAGGTAGAATAGACAATGAAATAACTGTAAAAGAGTGCTGGTAGACTTTCAGTGTTAGCAGTGGAATGGCTAAAAAGATCTTTGAGGCTCTACTGTCTGTGATCCTACCAACATTCCATGAACATTTATATTCAGGAGAGTTTTACTACTGAATGAAGATACTGAATAAGAGATGTTAGTCTTCAACCATTTGAGCACCTCTCATCAAAGGAGAGTGAGAAAGATGCATGTTTTTAAAATGTCCCAAAAGACTTATCTTAAAAGAATTACACAGATGAGTATATATTAATTCAATTAAATGAACAGGCTATAGCAGGAAGCATATGGGCATGTATCAATAAGAGCTATTTTATTTACTAACTACATTTTCTGTAGCTGATGATGGGACTATTTAAACATCTCTTGGCATAAGGAAAAAGCAATAAGACAAATATTTTATAAATGTGCTGCATTTTATTCATTGATTTATGTCAGACATTCAGACAGAACTCTCAGAAATATTTGGCAGTAACATTTGCTTGAAGTCTGCTTCAGAACATCTCGCATTCAGCTCCCATAGGGTAGCAGAATCATAAAAGTAGATTATCATTTTGCCTGGTTTTTGCTCCTTTCTTTCTGCACATGTGAAAAAAAACAAGACATCATCTGACAACAGTATATTCAATTATTTAGAATCACTTGAAGTTATAGAAAGACAAAGAAGAAAAATGATTTTAATATGGTTATTTTTTTCAGTACGTGGAGGAAATGTCTATGTTATACAGAATGCTGAAAAAATTTAGGGAACCTACTGTTCAACCTACAAAATTCATTTTGTTGCTATCAGCAACGATAAGATCACAACCGCCTGCCAATATATTTTGCATGCATACACTGTACATGATATGAAAGTGATTTTTTGAGCTGTTATAAATAAAAGAGAATGTTAGAGAACAACCTGGTGGAAGTGATAAGAAATTCTCCGCTATTATTGGGTAAGGGAAAAGTTAGCTCATTGGTAACATGGGCAATTTTTTCTTTCTTGTGAGATCAATAAGTGGTCTTGCCATGAATCAAAATGGCCACATAGCTGGCAATATATATCAAAAACGTAATATGAAACCTGCAACTGAAAGTAAATATTGATAACCATTTGCCCAGGGAGGTGGTGGAGTCGCCTTCCCTGGCAGTGTTCAAGAGGTGTCTGGATGAGGAGCTGCAAGATATGGTTTAGTGCTTGCGGTGGCAATGGTGATGAGGGGAAGGTTGGACTAGATGATCTTGTAGGTCCTTTCCAGCCTTGTGATTCTATAATTTTATGATTCTATGACTCTATAATAATTAATAAGGTCTGATGAGCTAAACATATTTTTCTCAGTTTGCCTTTGTAATTAAATACAGATCTACCTTAGTAAATAATCTTACTTTGATGTTGGTAAGTGAATATCCAAATAGAAAACACTGAGATTCCCTTTATATAAATGAAACATGAATTTTAAGAAAAGTAACTCCCACCTCCTTAAAAAAAAAAAAAAAAAAAAAAAAAAAAAAACAGGAAAGCTTCAAAGGAAGACTGAGGATTTTAATGCTATTATGTTAATAATGTGTGGAGCTTAATGACAGTTGCAGGGGGAAATCTGTCAATTAAGTCTCATCAGAATAGAATAGTACAGTGTTCTCATATGAAGAGTAATGTGAAAAAAGGTAAGGTAGACCCTAAGAAAAACACCAGTATTGGCATCACTTCTGCGTTTTATACTGGTTTTCTGAGAAAAGATTTCTTACCACCTCATTAAACATGAGGTGGAGTTTTACTTTCCTGTTTTTGAATTTCTTTAGTAAATCATAATCTAGCTGTAAAAGTTTTGGCAGAGAATTACACAGATGTCTTTCTGCTGTTATTATATTTCCAAGAAGTCAGTGTGTGCCTACAATTCACTTCTCAATTTTTCTTTTTTTATTTTGCTTCATTAATTTACCATCCACTGCTCCAAAGACTTTATGGGCATTATTTATATTTAGTGTCACAATAGAAAATTCAGTGAGTTTTACCTACATGATGCAGTAAATACTACCCAGACTCCTGCTTCTCTCTACCCTTGGTCAGAATGTTGGTAAAGTACTGAATGAGCAGTGCTTAGTAGTCTAGCTTATTATGGTTACATCCTTTTTCTGAACTGCAATTGCAATGCCTAAGGTCATGGTAAACCACAATAAGGTGCTCTTCCGTTTTCGAGTAATCTCTTGCAGTCCACTGGCTTGTGCATAGACAAACCCTTTGAAGCTTCCCAAATAAAGTTACTCTTTACGTTTTTTCACAAAGAATGGTATGAACAAGAACTTCACATTCCTTGGTAAATGTTAGATCAAATTTACAAAAAAATAGAAACCTCCCAAAAAGAAATTTCAGACGAGGTTTCTCTCCCCTTTTTCCTTGAAACAAAATATACCTTAAAATTTCATGATGGATGTGAAATTCAGTAATTTAATGATTTTGTTTTTAAAGCATTCATCCACAGATGCTTCTCTGGATTCCTCTGAGGAAAGCTCAGCCACTGGTGAGATCTCACTGATAATTTAAGAGTAGGACAACAGAGATGTGCATGAAAGGAAAAAATGAAATTATAGCCAAATAATTCAGGCCACAAAAATTGTCAGATTTCTCATAAATCAGTGTGTTCTTCTCTTTTCTTTTTGTTTCAATCTGCAACAGATTGCCCAAGGAGGCTGTGGATGCCCCATCCCTGGAGGCATTCAAGGCCAGGCTGGATGTGGCTCTAGGCAGCCTGGTCTGATGGTTGGCGACCCTGTACATAGCAGGGGGGTTGAAACTGGATGATCATTGTGGTCCTTTTCAACCCAGGCCATTCTATGATTCTGTGATTCCATTATTCTATGGTTCTATAAAATGTAACATAAACAGGAAGATAGCACTTTTGGTATCAAAATAAGTCAAAAAGACATTGTCTTGATGCAGCTCATAGGAAACAGAGGCAGATTCTTCTGTATTTATTTTCTATCTATTGTTTTGCCCAGACATGTTCAAGGTTCATTAAACCTCATCAAACGTGTCCTTCTGCATACTTAAACAGTAAATGACAGCATAGTGATCAGCTGTGTTTTGTTCTTCTCATTAAAACATCACTTATAAACTACTTTTAAAAAATCTGATTTTTTTTTTTTTTTAATTTGAAAAGTAAAAAGAAAATATCTTTCAAATCTCATGTATTGGTTAGAATGAAGCAATGTACTTCTAAGGCCGATTGTCATAAACATATGTTATTTGTTTGCATAGATAAGATAGTACAAATGCATTTTAAGCTGCTGTATTCAGCCAGCAGAGACATTTCTGGGGTCCCAGACACCATACTCCAAGATTCCAGTACTTGGCTTTTTTCACTGTATCAGGGAGGTGTCCACTCCTGTTTTCAGTGGCATGCACCTAGCAGGAGATTCTGTGTCACAGTGACTTTATGTGCCATATGGTCTGTGCCTTCTCAGGGCTCTTTTGCAAGCCCATGTCCGTCAGTGAGCAATTAGTTGGGGGGGCTGTTTCCAAGTTGCTAACAAGCCTGCAAAGCAAGACTGAATTAACTTAAACTGAATTCTTGAATGACTGCAGATAGATGCCAGCTTTTTGTCAAGCACTGTAGTATATAGAGAAGGAAACCACACTTAGCCCAAGCAATGCAGATTTTGAAAAAAATGGAAAGAAGGTAAAATCAGAGAATAGAGATAATTATACAACACTGTCTGAGTTTATCAACAAAAAAACAGTCAATTAATATATCATTTTTCATTTATTACACAAACTGTAATTAAGCTCTCACTAATAACTGAGCTGAGTGAGAAATTATTCAACCCATACTTACCAGTCCTACTGAACCAAATTATGCTTTATTTGAATTCAAGGGTTGGTTCTTGACAATTAAGATTTTAAAACAAGACATATTGATTTTCCTAACTTCATTTTGAAAGCATTTCATCTTCTCCTATAATAATACAATAATTTTAGGAGTAAAAACAGACTTGGGACAGAACACTGTATATATATTGTTACATGATTATAGACTCGATGAGCTATGAACTGTGAAGAATCATAACACCATTTTGAATGACTTCTTATAACTCTGAGATGATTAAATTTCATTTGATTTTCTTTAATTCAATCTAACAGGTTCTATTTAATTAAATTGCATAGAATATGTTGTGCATGTACATTGTATGTATTCATACAGAATTATGCAAGTGAATAGAATGGTGTAGTAATAGATTTAGGGTTGTGGCTAGCAAATAAGACGATAAAACCTAATGAGTTGAGGGAATATTTTCCAAATGAGGAATTCATCTAAAGAAAACACACAGTTTTTTCCTAGAGATCAATGTTAAGAAAATTCAGCCTGAATCTTAGTTGGAGAGCTAGCTCAAAAATTCAGAAGAGAGAGGCTACTGCCGTAGTGATTCTGTTTCCAAAAGGCTCACACGCTCCCAAATAATATGATTTCCTCGCTCTTCAAAGCTTCTTTCAATCAAGGTCTGTCAGATATCACCCAGATAGGTTTGACTTAATGTTAAGGATAATAATGGTTAGAGAAAAGGTAGTAGGAAGAATTCAGTCAGACAAAGACTGAGACAATCATTTTGCAGTTCACAGAAATGTCATTTACTCATTGTCTTTTGCTTTGGCTGAGCTGGTACTCCTCCCAGAAGGAGGCAGGAGTAACTCATCAGTCCAACCACCACTAAATCATCAGTGGCCCCACACATCTTGTTGAAAACAAAAACACCACTTTTCAGTTTATACAAGAGCTTACCTAAATTTTGCAATCAACAAGGGCTTCTAGTCTGATCTGGGCCCTAAAATGAGCCTTCAAGTAGCATAGCCACTTGAATCAGCCTTGGAAATAATGTAGGATAAACCCATTTTATCTTAGCCCTTCAGAACTTCTTTTCTATTTTACATGGGGCTATAGCCCATGTGATTGAAACATACACTTGACTCTAATATTAAGTTGAACCCAAGCTCTTGAAGCTACCATCAGTTCTGCAACTAGAATATATCTAACAAGGAAGTTCAACACAGCAAAAGGCTCAGAGAGATCTATGACAGCCAGGAATTAACTACACTCCTCAGCTTTATGCGTTCCCAGAACGAAGACTAAGGCTGCTATTATAATGCAAAAACTCAGGTTATGAACGGAAGCTGATGTACTGAAAGGTGGGTTTTTTTTCTAAAATTACCAATTGTCTAACCAAAGGATAGATTTTAGTTTATATATATTTTAGTACTATTTGTTTTGAAGTTGATGGCACTTTGCTTGAGATAAGGCTGTTCTGACAGTTGACACTGTGATTCCTGTTCAGTCAAGGCTGATGCATTTTTCTGTCACATAGTTGAGATTGCTTTTCAAGACTTAATTCAGAACTAGCAATCCTTATCATCAGAACAAACAGTAAGTGAACTAATGCTACCACTTGTTCTCATGAAGGATTCTCATACCAACAGTTACCTATTTACTGACCTCTATTTCAACAAAGTCCCTTATCTCAAACATGTACTTGAGCTCAAAAGCAGGCTTGTTCAGCTTGTTAGTTTCCAAATTAAACCATGTTGGAGTAAAGAATTACCTGTCCTTAAATTAAGCTGTGAGCTACTCTTGTAATGAATAAATAACACCAATTCTTTTATGCATAAACTCCTAAGACTAAACAAAGAGCCTCCAGAATCCAGCCACCACTTTTGCCAGAACACTGCTTACTCGTAGTTGTGGCAGCTGGGATTTAGGCTGATCTCATTACTTGTAAATTTCGAAGATATAAATGTCTTATAGAAGACATTCTAAATTTGTGGGAAATTAAATCCTTTACACTGGACCATACTTCCATCTGTGGAAAAATAAAATGCATGCATGTGCAGGTATATATATATATGTGTGTGTGTGTGCCTATGAAAGTATATAACTTTGTATGTGCATAAAATATTTTGGTTCTTCTATCAGAGTTAGGTGCAGTTTTCAATAAGCATCCCATTGAAAAGGGTTTAAACTAAAGCACTTCAAAATAACAGGCTGTCAAAATAACACCTCTGTTTGAAACTGAATTGCTTTCATCTCACCATTTCTCACAATTAGTGGCAAGTGTAAAACACCCCACTCCAAAAAAGAGGCATGCCCCTCTTACTAGCCTGAAAGTACAGTGACGTATTAGACCTGAAATTACAGAAGTGCTTAGGTAAAAAAATGCTAATTTCAATTTCAGTGGGATATTTAGACACTCACTGATTGCACATAAACTATTAACATGCTGTGACCCTCAGGTTAGGCTGTGCATAGATTTTTGCTTCTCAGCTACTCTTGTGAGACACCAGCATCTTCTTCCCTACATCCACAGATGCATGCTTCTGTGGGAAGGAAGGAGACAGACATGCAAACAGGAAAGCAGCCCCAGGACTCTCTAGCCAAGTGCAGGGATAGCACTGCCATCAAAGCGATGGAGTGCTCCATGCCTCTTGGCACAGCTTTGCAGGACTGGTACTTTCTGCAGCAAAGAACAAATGAGGTCTGTTTTAGGAGGAAGCCTGCTTAGTACATTTTGAAGCCTGAGTTTGAGAGATAGAGAGTATGCAAAGGTTTTTGTTTATTGTGTTATTATTGCTTGTGGGTTTAAATGTATGTTGATTCTGGAAGTCTTAGATGCTTACATAGGAGAGGAAAAAAATGTGATGTTCAAAAGCATAGCATAAATGCAGTATATCAGATGACAGAAACTGTGCTGTCTGTGTCAATGGACATAAGATGTGGCAAATCTGTTTTTATTGTTGTTAATTTCACTTCAGTTGCTTTGTTTTTACTTGTTAGTGAACTCTCCCAGCTACAATTGTTTTTGAGAGGGTCTCAAAAGCAAACTAAGTAAACAATTTTCTTTAACTTCAAAAAACAAAGAGTATATTTTCCTGCATAAACCTCTCAACTACAGTTTGAAATGCAGCAGGGTGAACATGGTTATACCTATATACTATGGCAGAAATCCAATATTCATCTGTGGTACGTATTGAGAGAAAATGAGATCATTAAGGTTAGAAAGAACAGCTGCTTTAATTATAACACCATAATATATCATATCAAAGTATTCATCATCTCACACAGCCCCCAAGAACATACGCCAGGGATTCATTTCTATCATCTTGCTACTTCTTGGGACAGAGAACACATAAGCACACTCCAGAGGTCTGGCTGCTTCAAGTGGTGTGATGCTGTGTAAAATAATTGCACCCCAAGCTCGATAATGCTATGGCAACTACTATTAATCTAACTTTTACAGTCCCTGTTCCTCTTTCGATGGTGGTGGTGGAAAGGGGAGACATTCCTGCTGACTGGGATCTACACTGCAGGCAGGTTCCCCACTGCCACACATCCTCACACTGCTGTCCGGAGCGCTCGGTCTGCCTGAGGCACCTGAAGGTACCTCTTCTTTAAGGGAATGGCTGCTTTGTGTTTTAACAGATGCTATGCTTCTGGTAGCGGAGAGATTAGAGGGACCATTCAACATTGAATCAGTCATGGATCCTATTGATGTCAAGATTTCTGAAGCCATCATGAACATGCAAGAAAACAGCATGCAGGTGTCGGCAAAGGTACTGTGTGGGTCACGCCTTCTCTGTTGCTTACTATCACAAGGAGGAGAAAAAAACTCATCCAGCACTTTTTTTTCTGCCCAGGCCTTAAGAGAGATTGTCCAGACAATAGAAATTACATTTGTTCGTTCAATAGTTCACTGGGATGCCTTTGAATCCTTTGTCTAGTTAAACAAGCCTGAAGTTTTTAAAATGAAGACAATGGGAGAAAAGTGTCATTTAGCAAACTTCAAATTAATAGTTGCAAGAACTTTGGGGAAAACAGACACTGCTAAAAATTAGAGGTAACTGTAATACTCAATACTCAGCAGAGTGCACTCAGTAACCTCTGCCTGTGCTTATCTGTGATTCCCCATATTAACATCCACACACGTTTTGATCTGTTTAGGTCAGGCTACAGCACAATGTGTTTGAGGTGAACAGAAAATGATCCATTTAACCTCCTTTAATATCCTCTCCAGGGAAATATCATTACATTGGACAGCCTCTGATTAGCAGACCTCAGTTTGATGGAGTTTTGTCTGGATTCTGACATAAAGATAAACAGAGTTAATGATACCAGCGTCCTCCTTTCCATTTTTAGTGTGTCTGTGTACACAGACCACCGCCACCTCTGAACCCCATATTAATAAGGTCCTTTGAATTCAGTAGCAGGTGCTGTTGAGGCAGCAATCACCAATTAATGTGTTTTCCTTAATATGCATCAGTGCACTGCAGTTAACAAAACTGAAAGTCAACAGTTTGCCAGGTTCTCTGCATTGAGAGTTTCCACCCACATGGATTTCCCAGCAGCCAGTTAGGTGCTGGCGAGATGGCTACCTGAGTCGGTGAGTTTCCATTGTTTGAAAGGAAGTTGCCATGGCTAGGAAAATTGTGAGGATAAAAGGTTAATGTTCTTCCTGCCAGTCCAAAATTAGATTATTTTACAGGCCCACTGCTGTGGGATTATAAAAATTTCCTTCAAGACGCTATTACTTTCAACTTCCCTGAAGTTACTTGGATTTTGAAAGTAGTCTACATCCTGAGCAATGAGACTTTGTTCTGGCAGCAGTGATCAATGAGTTTATCAGCCAAACATTTGGGGAATCAAAGGCCAGCTTCAGAAAACTCAGCCCTTACCTCAGAAAAGAAACAGAAAATATTTTCACTGAAAGCTGACCAAAGGCTCAGGTGTATTTCCTTTTCATTTGCTCCAATATCACAGCTTTTCTGTTAGTCAGGAAACTGCATTCCCTGCCAGAATCCAATGACATCACCTTGGCACAAGCTCATCACACTACTCATTTGCAATAGAGGAGGCTGTATGTCATATCCCTCAGAAATATTTTATTTGCTGTAAAGGTTAATAAATCACTGAAATTCCATTTGCACTCTAAAGTTTTTCTTCTAAGAGGAATCTTATCCAATATTCTCTCAAAACTATATCAGTGAAATTTATTTTTCCACATTTTCACAGATAACTGAGCTGTCTTTGCTTGAGGGGCTTTTGTATTTTCTGTTTAGACCATTATTCTCCAGAAATGCATTTTCCTTGTTTTCCTAGGTTACATCCCTCTTTTTTCATGCCCTGACACATAGAAGTGTTTTATTATTCAAGTATGAGAGAGCAAAGTCTTGGGGTTCAGTTCTGTGATCTTCTACGTCTGTCATGTCAAATCTATAGAGATGATGTATGAGCAGACTTTGCACCATTCATCTATTGCCTAATTTTTCTCCCTTATACATACTGACCACTTAGATCTTCAGTGAAAATGACAGATACCTTACCAGATGTAATGGGGTGCACAGAATGCAATTGCAGATCTAATGTAGGAGAAAAGCCACGCTTGTCAAATATTCTGAGACTCTGCTCAGCAAGCTTCAGGCAGCGTGTTGAAATCGTGCTATTTTCTCTTTTTTCAAACAATTTTGTACCTTGCATTTGACTGTATCCACTGAAAATGTGGTGACTGGAAAAAATCACAGCCTATTTTCCACAAGTCAGTCAATGCATTTTTACAATGGGAAAATGATGATGCACTAACATCATGCTTGCAACACCCACATACACATACATTATTCTTCACCACTGGCATGCATCCTTTCCTAACTGAAAATCTGTCTGATGTCTACAAAGAGTCTCTAAGCTTTGTTCAGTAGCACTGAAGACCATTTTGTATTTTATTTCTCTCTTCAAAGGAATGGGAAAATTTACAACAAACCGTAGTTTTTTCAAGTAACTCTCACTAATCTCATCTCCTTTTCAGACAGAAGACCCAGAGATCAATTAAACTAATAACCATCCCTCTCCTTTTTCAATCATTTGAGTAAATTGCTCTGTTCCAAAAGTCATTCCCATTAAAACTATCAGTTTGCCTTTGTTTTGCAAGATATATGTTTTGCATTATACCATCTGCAATTATATATTGGAATTTATTTGAGAAAAATATGTTAGGTATAATAAATTTGCTGTACATCACTGTGCATAGGGAGGCAAAATTCAATGATGTGTGCTTTCCAACATAATAATTGTATTACAATATGCACAACCTATTCAGAACTATTTTTCTGAGAAATAATCTTCATGGTTACAGTTGTACTGATAAATAAAAGGGGGATAAAGAACAGTGCCTGACCTTGAGGCCCGAGTGCTATAGACCAATTCATTTCTATACTGCTGAGATCTACATTCTTTGAAGTTGTTTCATTCAGCAAAGAACAAGTAGGAGCAGTCCAAGAAAAAGCCAATGAGCTAACAATTAATCAGTGCAGACAGACAGGGCTTATTGCTGGAGTTCACATCTTGTCTTTCATTTCCTTAGGAGATACAAACCCTCTGTCTTTCACTCTTGATGGGTGCACATCAATATTGAAACAAAATTGTAGAGGTGCCACAAATACCTCTTCTATCTTTGTATTCCTGACCAAGGACATACAGTCCCAGCCATATCCCTGTACCTGTCACTGCATTAAATGGAGCATCTCTGCTCCTAGGTCATTGACTTTTCTTGTTTGTAAGCTGACTGTAGTTCATTCTTTCAGCACAGTTCACATTAACCAGGTACTAGTATTATGCTAAGATCTTCCAATGCATCCTGAGGCTGGAATCCTCTGTTTTCTTGACAGTCTACATTCAGCACTGGCTGCTTAAAAAGTCTGGCCACAAATCTCTAAGCTTCATATGCAGTTCACCTTGTGTGGCTGTCATGTCCCTGATCAACATCCTCAAGAGGTCTTTATTTTGCCTCAGGGAAAGTCACATTTCTGACAGCTGCAATATTTGGAGATGCTTTTCAGAAAGCACCAGTGGTTCACAAAGTCAAACCCCAAGGCCTACTGCAAGAGAAATCTACATGCTCTGAATCAGATCTGAGTTTCCCTTTTCCAGAAATATGCAAAGACTAAAGATCATCACAACCAAATTCCATCACTTTATCATCTAACACTCACAGCCATCCTGACAGAGTACCTTCTGCAAACCGTCCTTGCAGAGTGAAAAAAGCTGTCAATCTAGGCTGTCTGTATGTTTTAAATGTAGGCTTGGCTAACTGGGTCTACTCAGACTTCAGTAGTCTCTGAGGGCAATATCTGGTAATAATCAGGTTGCAACAGATTGACCATAAAAACACGAGGAAAAATTTCTTTACTGTGAGGCTGACAGAGCACTGACTGGAATGGGCTGTCCCAAGGTTGTGGTGTCTCCTTTTCCAGAGATATTGGGACCTACCTGCACACCAGCTGTGCAACCTGCTCTAGGGAATCTGCTTTAGCAATGGGGTTGGACTGGGTTATTTCCAGAGGTCCCTTCCAACCCCTGTGATTCTGCGATTCTGAGTGAAGTTGTGCTTCTCCTGATAATGTCTGAGACATCTTATTTTTATTACTGAAATCTCTGTCATTCAGCAGTGACACGTATTTGTGATCTGAAAATAAAAGTGGTATAATTAGTAAATCTATATAGTCTTACTCATGGCTCGGCTCATATTCAAAGTGTAGTCATAACATACATATGCTTATCTCTTATTCTCCTTCTCTCTGAGAATATTCAGGGAGTTATCAAATATCTATGATCTTTTCAATCCTTGCCAAAACAAACTTGCTTGAAGTCTTCACAAATGTCCCATAAATCTGGCAGTACCTTTACCTTTCTTGCTTGCTTGAAGTAAAAGAGCAAATCCTACACTTCAGTAATATAAATATTTAATATCTGACTTCTGCAAGGATTGCTTGTTCTCAAGAAGTGGAAGAAAGCTCACAAAACAGCAAAAAAGTGCTGCAAAATGCAGAAAATTCCCAATTTTGTTGTATTTGTGTAATTTTCATTGTTCCTCAAAACACAACGTATATTGGGCTATTTTCCACAGTTTAAACCATCTGGTTTTATAAATATTTGCATGACTGCTCTAAGTGTTATTTGGATACCATGCCAAGATTTTTGCTCTTCCATAAAGGCTATCCCCATAGCTGAGTCTCCTATTAGTGAGTCTTAAATCATCTTCTATCTAAGCTGATGGACGTGCCATTTTAATCTATAGATACATGTTCCTTTTTGGCAATTACTCCAGTTAAAAGGACGAATGAGCTCCATGACATAGCGGACTACTTATGTATTATTTATAAGGAGGAAATCTTCATAAAACTACCTGTCCAACTTTCTTCTTAAAATAGCCCTAGAGTTTCATATTAACAAAACCTCTTCATTTATCTGTGTTCTTTCCAGAGCCCTGTACTTTAAGAATATAATGGCACTTCAGGAAAAAAAATCAATACTATTCTATTTGAAGATGAGAGAGTCAATGGAGCAAAGTTGTATGGAGGCATTCAATAGGAAACACTGAGCACTAGTACATCTAAATAATAGTATGACTCAAAGCTTCATAGATTCAGAAATTCTTTCTTCTGGGATTCAAAATAGTGAGTTCTCCTAGGAAAAGAACTCCTTTTTCACAGTATCTACTCACTCATCCTGAAGTAGATAGCTCCATTTAGTCAGCTCAATAGAAGTAATTTTACACTGGCTCCGCTGATTCGATCACATGGCTTCATTCAAAGCCCCTGACCACAGAGGTTTTCTACTCTTTGTGGCACCTTAGGATGCATCATATGAGCTTCAGCTGCAGTTCAGAGAGGAATGGTCTCCCATGTGTCTTGTGTTAAGACAGTCTTACCAGATGTCAGATATCCTAGGATGATTATAGATGCTGATGAGAAAGCAACCAAAGGGCAATTTTCATCTCCACTGCCTAAAAGTGGGTGTTTAGCTCGAAAACAGACACCTACATTCATACACCTAGACCTTGATTTCTTAATTTCAAGTGGAATTGCTTCTCCAAATTCAGATGAAGTGGACAGCACCAATTATATATAAAGTACATTTTTTTAAAGAGTGGATTTTTGCTGCTAGCTCACGTCATTTGTAATGGAATACCAGCATATTTTCCTATAAATTGTTCTGAACAGCTCTGTGAAGTACTTAATGTGCTTCTTCTTAGGGAGCATTTGTTAATTTCAGGTATCAGCTTTACATTTTCTGTCTTGTCAGTTCATGCCTGTATGCAAATTAGAAAATGTGGTTTTGGCACTCAAAATTTAGTTACAGATCATTGCATCCTTACTGCATTTTTGCCAAGTCATTTAAAAACTAAATGATTTCTTCTTCTGTGATCTAAAAATTGCTATCTAATTTCTACCTCTGTTATTGTCTGGTTTTAAATAATTTTGTTCACACAAAACTACTTACTGCCTACAACTATGAAGTGAAATGCCACAATATCTGTGTTAGTTTTTCCAATATGTCACAAGAGAAATTAAATTATGCAGACTTATAGCTAATCCACATGATCATACAGGTAGCCTAACACATTCTGTGAAAGTTAAGAAGACTTAAGGCCAGGCTGGATGTGGCTCTGGGCAGCCTGGTCTGGTGGTTGGTGACCCTGCACATAGCAGGGGGATTGAAACTGGATGATCATTGTGGTCCTTTTCAACTGAGGCCATTCTGTGATTCTATGATTGAGTATCCACACTTTCCTCTGAAAGTCAAGTTGCAAAATTGCCATTTGTCTCTGTAAGCAAACAGCTTGATTGTTTAGTTGGCCAGGAGGGACTTCATAGATACCTGAAAAAACAGTTAAGATTCTCATGCATAACTTATCTATAGTCAGAAGAAATGTGTAAAATTTTCCCAGCACATATATTTGTCATTTGGACAAATAGTTTGTGTTTGGCATTACAGTTTTATAAAAACTAGCTTACAATAAATGATGATGTTTAATTTCTTTTTCTTCAGAATGATGGCAAAATGTTAAAAGTAGCCAAACTGTAACAAAAAAGGGTTATTCCAGAAGTGAAAAAGATGGCATTAAGGCAAACACTAAGATCCTATTTCATCACAGAACTTGAAAAAATGTTATTGCATGAATATTCTACCTCCTTTCAGTTGACCGGCTTCTGTAAGAGTTCCTCTGGGATACATACCTAATGCTCACGGTCAAATGTGTCTTCTATTCACATTAGGATGCACAAGATATATGCAACTGAAACTTCATTCCAAATGAGAGAATATGAAAAATCTCACAACTCAGAACATTATCTTCATACCTAGAAAACAAACACACTTCCAGATAACTATTCTCACAGTTGCCCACTAAATACAGCTATAATCATCTCTCGTATCAGGCCAGCTAGGAAGTAAGAAAATAATCTAGTCATATGACTCTTTCATCACTGACCTTTTCTTTGAGACTACAAACAAAATTACCAGATAGGAATAGCTGTAGAGAAGGATTATGAATGAACTGTGATTTTGTGAAAGTACCATGTTCAACAAAAGCTGAAATAGTTATTAAACAAGTCCTGTCACAAAGGGCTCATTTGTGCTTTCAAGTGTTAAATTCTTAGAATAATCACCTTTATGAAGTAGGTGTTTTTTAAGGACCCTATCTGTTCTTATGTACTCACTGAGTAATTATTAATGCTTAATTATTACACTGAGTTTTTGAGCAAGTGCTCTATTCACTGTTACGAAAATGTCAGTAAAATAAGAAGTTTCAAATATATGAGAGTAAAAAGAGGATGTAAAACACCAGTCTCCCTCTTTTTTATGGCTGTCATGTAACCTACAATATCTTTTTCAGGTTTTCCAAGGATGTGGTCAGCCTAAGCCAGCACCTGCCCTGAGGTCTTCCCGTTCAGTCTCTGAAAACTTCAATACACGGTTTAGACCATATAACCCAGAGGAGCGACCTACAACTGCTGCTGGCACAAGTTTGGATAGGCTGGTAAGGCAAAATGTACTTCATTCTTCAATAAGTAGAAATGGCTTGGTAATACAGTAGAAGAATGATAATCTCTTGACAAATTTTTTTTTAATAATTTCATAATCACTTCATATAGTTTCTGTGCCAACTGTTCTGGCATTCAATAACTTTTTTTCTCCCATTGGAAATACGACAGAATTGCATTCTAGGAGAACAATATGACTCACTTTTTATGTATTAGAAATGTTAGAAGACAATAAATTCTTTCCTGCAAGCCAAAAATTAGATGAGCCAAGAAAGGTACTTTGCAATATGAATTCTCTTTGAAAAGTAATCTGCAATAATACTTTTTTTTTTTTTATTAAGGTATTTAAAATATCTAATACATCTTTAGCCATCAGTTCAAGACATCCACTTGCAAAGGCATGCTGATTTGTTCCACTCCTTCATTTAATAATAAAATAACAACTACTTTATTTCCATCCATCTCAAAAATTGACTTTTATCAGCTGAAACATGAGTGATCATTAATCTTGTTTTATTTAATCAATCATTTCAAAAACAAGACTTTAACACAAGATTATTTTCTCCACTACCAGTCATCAGATTTTCATTTCAGATTATGATGCTCCTGCTATTTATACATCTAAAGATTTATAGTACGCTAATTATTATAGCTTATACTATCTCAGCAATTATCTCAAAATAAGGCCAATGGGCAAAATTAAAGGCTTGTAAAGCATCTGAATCAGACAGTATAGCACAGCCTCTGCTTGCCATGGTTATTGCTGAACACTTGTACAGCATTGGTCTGTCTTTTAGAAGAGACTCATGTTCAGGCTGAAGGAAGAGTGAAAGAAGAGAAGCAACCCATTGGGAATAGCAGCTGGTAGCTGGGCCTGAGCATTTGGTGGGATGTTATTCTGCTGAGTGCCTGACAGGTTTGAGCTGCACTGCAGCATGACAGTGCCTTGCTATGGTTCTGATTGCGAGTCTAAACTATCTAGAAGTTATTCCAGTATGCACCAGACACCCAAATACACTAATTCAATCAGGATCTGAGTCGCTCCTTGGACCATAATTCCGTAAATTTATTTGATAATCACCACAGTAATCCATACCACAGATCACACCAAAGTCTTTCCAAAAGCCTATGCTGTAGAACATCCATTAATCTACTGTATTCCCTCAATCTCTGTTGCAGTTCAAATGAAAACTATCAACTTTCTAGTCAGGACATGGGATTGCTCTGCAGCTAAACCCAATATTTTGAGTTCTCTTTTTCCCTGGAAATGGTATAGCTTGATTATCCTAAAATGAGGAACAGAAAAGATCTCTGTTGTACAGTTAGGTCTCTCTAACACAGTAGATTCATAACACAGTATAGCATCTCGGGCTAAAAATCTTGCTGGTAATGCTCAATTCATATTTGACAGTATCTTAATTTTACCCTATCTCTTGAGATTCACAGAAGCAGTCCTTTTTGCTTGGTGCAGTGTAGGGCCTGGATCTTAACTCGAACTTACCAAGTTGAAGTTAAAGGTCATTGAAGCAAGCAGACTTTAGTCATGCTCTGGTCAAAGTTAAAGGCTGAAAAAGAGTAAGGTGAGAGGAAAGCCACAAAGGGAAAGAAAGGCTGGTAGCACAGGTCCACTTGCTATATTGTAAGAACTGTTGGAGCATTTTTGCACTGAAAAATGCTTCATAAGATCTTCCATGTTCGCTTCTAAATATTTTTGTCTTTTTACACTACAAACTTCCAAAATACTGGGCAGCATCTTGAATAAAGCACTAATGTGAGATAGATATGCTGCTGGCCTTTAAAGGCTGTAACAAATGAAAACTGCCAGTGAAGGCAATCCCTCATTACTCAAAATAACTTCTAGAATTTCAAAGGGGATTTTTCCCTATGCAATTGAACTAGCTTTATTGAGGCATTATTTCAGAAAAAGAAAAAAAATAATAATAATTTAGCATTATTGCTTTTTCTGCGACGAGTTATTACAGGAAAATGGTTATTTGTCTTTCTTGCTGGTGATATTTAAAATAGTAACTATTCATGCCCTGTTAGCTATGTGTGTGGGTATCAAATCCATCTCCAAATGGCAGTGATACATGTGTTGTCTCCTTTTGGGTTGAGAGCAACAATCCCTGAAACTTGAGATGGCCACTGATCTGAGCTGGAGCGAGGAAAGGCTGTTTATGTGGATTAGGGCAGAAGGCCTTGTTTCAGAGCTGTAATCCCTTAGCAACACTTGGGAAAGGTCACTGCCTACATCTCACACCATCCTCGGTAATTTTATCCATAAGGATATAAATGTTGCACTCCTGCCTCACAGGAGCACCATTCAACCTGCCTACATTAGACTCTCAGTGTGTTACGCGATGAATCATTCCTTAAATCACGTATCTCTCTTCACTAACTATAGACAGAACCTGGAAGAACAGCTTCAGTTAGATCCTCCCCATCCTTGCATCATTAACAGGACACAGAAAATCCCACTCAAAGCAGTTTTCCAGTATGCACACTGATCATTTCCTATTGCTTATTAAATACAAATGTACAGCAGGATGAGAATTTTGATAGTAGTGTCAAATGTTTAAAGCCCCGTTTGATTATTATAGATGTAAGAAATACAAATAAGGAGTAATTATTATCTGCTTTTATGTAGAGGAACTTTCCCTCATTGAGTCAGCCTTACATTAATGCTGTTAGAAGTCTATTCTGGATATTTTATTCATAAAACACTGTTAGACCATTTAAGTTTTAACTGTCACCACAAAGTCCAAACATCCAGCTATGCAAGCCTCAAAAGGAGAAGTAACAAACAATTTTGCTTTCATGTCTTTGACAACGTGCCCTTAGAAGTGACTGAGCTTAGAAAATATTTCCTCTGCATCTCAAATAGGTAGCATATCTGAATCAATTTTTAACTCATGCTCATATTCCTGTTTATGAGCTTAATTCAGTTGAGCATATTTTATCAGGTATGTTGCAGAAAGCAGATCTCTCATAAGGAGTCTATAGTGAAACAGTCAGGTACTGAAGCCTTCTGAAAACACGCTTCTTCATCCTTGCTGAACTTGTTTAATTAATCCAGCTATTGCATTTCAAGAAGAGAGGTTTCCATGTGTTACTGTCACAGTTCTAACCAGAAAAGCTTAACAAAGAAAAAATAGATCAAAATTAATTGTGAGAAATGTGAAAAAGCCCTAAAGCATGTGGGTTCATGTAGGTGAATTTAAATGTATTGGTTGTATTTAGGAAGTCACATAGATATTGAGAGAATTGTCTAAGCATGGGCGTAAAGCCCTATCTGAGACTCCTGACTGTACTAGAAACAAGGGACTGACTGATGTGGTGAGAAGATTCAGGTACCTCCAAAGTAGCTAAGGGGAGCCAGGTAGAATATGCTGCAGCATCTCAAGCAGAACCTATGTTCAGGCAATTACATCAGGTCTTCTCAGCATGGGGCCTAAAAGCCAGGCTCTTTCCAAAGTCAATGGAGAGAGACATATGTCTTCAGAGAGTGACTTACCCCAGCAGCTACAGACACTGCTCACCGAGTGGGAAATGAAAGTCTCAATTTAGTTATCCACATTTAGATATGCAACGCTGTGATTCTGTGATTCTGTTTGAGATGCCTCAGGGTATCTAGAACATCAGACTGAGCTGGCAGTTAGGACAGTCCTTCAGGATGCCTGTGTTCTCCTGGACAGGGGTTGAAAATAAAGTAGGATACCTAAGATGCCTACTATCTGGCATCTGACTGTCAGATCCCCTTAGTTGGGATTCAGCTGCATAAACAGTCACTTAATACTACTTGTAACGCCTATGGTTTTCAAGATATCTAAATGTTACTAGAAAAAAACACAGAAAGCCTGTCTGGAAGCAAGATGGAACCTCAAAGCTACTGAATTTATTTTACATGCCTATATTTAGGTAACACTGAATGTACTTTGTATGCCTATATTTAGGGAATTGGATTCCAACCTATTTCTCTCCTGGTTATAACAGAAGCCAAAATGAGGAATTTAGTGATTAAATGTAGAGATCAGTAGTATAAATATATACAACTGTCTTTCCAATTTTGATGCCTAAATGACTATCTCAGATTTGAATATCTATTTTTCATTTTTAATCGAGAGAAACGATGGCCATCATTCATTTGTCTAAACATAGGTTTATGCAATTGAGATGTGATTAAATATTTCTAAACTATAATTTAGCTCATAATGTACATATTTAAACCTCTCCGAGAAATCATTTCCCAGCTCTCTTCTACAAAGTGCCAAATAGTGACAACTTTAGGCTAAGGCATCTAGCAATTGCATCTAATGTTAAGATAAATAGTGTCAGAAATTAAATAACTTTTACCGTGGAACTCATCTGCTTCTGTAGAGTACGAACTAAGATTTCTTATTTAATATATACTGCTTTTAAAAACTCGTTATCTTCTCTGTGGTTGCCTGTTTGGTATAACCTGTTTTGTTTTTCTTTTCTTTTGTTTGTTTTGTTTCTGTTTTGTTTTATTTCATTTTGTTTCTTCTGTTCCCTGAATCTGTTTCCCTCTTGCTTCCCAGAGGACTATCTGGAGGACAATGCAACATGGTGTAAGCTTTGGTATTCTTATTCTTCATCTTCATTCCCATTTGTCTTTGTACAGTGCTGGGCTAAACAATTCTTTAAGTTTCAGATTCACCATCTTTCCTTTCTGTGTCTCAAGTAGGCTAAAACACTGGCAGTAATTTTACACTAAGTTGTTTGGTGCTGCCCAGAGCTTAGGGCTGCTGATTCTTTCCAAACAGGGGTGCATTCCCTCAGTGAACTAAAAGCTGCCCTAAGTGTCTACATGATCTCAGCCACCATATATGCATGTGCAGCAAAGCAGACACTGCAGTGGCACCAAGCTCTGGGGCCTGTGTGTTGAGATAGATAGCACTCAAGCAAAGGAAACAATCTCCCAGGCCATCCTAGGCTCCCTAAAGCTATCCTTGTCTCACTGTCTAATCTTGGGCAAACCACTTAGATGCTTTGTGTGAGCTTGCAATGTAGATCCCCTTAGTCTTCTCAGTTTCAGAAGTTTTGTGAGTTTTGGAGATCCATGAGTTTCAGACAAAGGCCCCCTCAGCAGGTCAAGGAGAGTCAGGAAGGCAGCACCGCACGGGTATGCATCACCTCACTTGTGAAGTACCTCACAGCTTTTTCCTCACAGGCCTATTATATCCTGCTTGTTAGCAGGACTAATTAATCTACAGAGCAACATGTTGATCTAGCCGTACCTACTTCCTGCATTTGAGCAGCCTCAAGTACCTCTGAATCCACCGTGTCACCATACAGCACAGTGCTGCTTTTATTCACCTGGAATTTCTCCCAAGAACATAAAATGCAGCCTGACCTGGCTGGACGTGTGTAAAATAATTCCACGTTCTCTTTCAAGAGGACGTGGAAGCTTTCTTGATTTTCCACAAGGGAGCTGATGCACTATTAACCATGTAATGCATAATGCACATGCATACTATGCAGACAGGCAACTGAGAAATTGGCCATAGCATTTGGGGAGTGATTTACATTCAAGCACAGTATAGTGGCTGCATAGATAAGTGGATGAAAATGCACCCAGTCTGAAAATTAAACCCTTTCATGCTCTTTACTTGTGGGAGGTGAATATATTTTGTCACACTTTGTAGGAAAATGTTGCCTTATCTTCCCTCCTGGTTTCTTTAAAATAAAAGTAAATTAAGACTCAGCTTCTATGAACAAAAGAACCTGAAATGGCTAATTTAGGAATATAGTGGGATGTATTTTAAGTGTCCATTCATTCATATTTTTAAAGTATATTTTATTCCATTGTGTAATGATTTCTGTTGCAATAAAAAACTCAGTAGTAACCTAAGAAATCCGTTGTGAACAATTCCTTCCCAATGCACCAAAACTACCTGAAGCAGAAAATATAATTCAAACAAAACAAAAAAATCAGTAGACCAAAATTAACAGGACAGTATACCTTGAAGACACTGAGGTGAATTGCCTGGCGAATCCTCTGGGGTGCTCCCAACAGCAGAATTTTGTTAGAATCCTTCTAGTCCAGGGTCGAGACATGTTAAATATATGCAATGATAGCACAATATTCCTGAGACAGGATGTTTATTGTCCAGATTTTATTTCTCTAGAGACTCTAGAATAAAATCAGTGCTTATAAGAAATGAATTTTTCAAACACCTTTTGCATACAGAGCCCATAGGGAAAAACGCAATGAGTCTGTAAAAGACTCCATAATTCAGAAAGTATTGGTCACACTTTTAAGAGTGAAGCTAACAGACTCACACAAGATGCCTACTGGCTTCCCACAGGCTACTCCCCCACAACGCGTAGATGTTGTGCTGTTGGACATGCCATCTCTTCCTGTGTGCTATTAATTATCAACAGATCACTCCTGTAAAATGCAAGCTGCTCAGCTCCTGCAATTTTAGATCTTGTGTATTTAGAGTCCCGCTTCTCATTATCTATCTGGATACAATACATACAATTAATAAATAAATTTTTCAACATTTGTCGTGGTCATTTGGTATCAGATTTAGGATTCGCTTGCTTCTTCTTGAAGAGGTGTTCACTTAGAATCAGATTTTGGTTATCCTTGGTTTCTATGTAACTGCAACATCTAAGTTTAAATCTGCGCTATCACATTTTCCTTTCTGGTTAATACTAGTGGCAAAGGTAGTGAGTGATGGCAGCTGTCAGAATCCCCACAGGAGACCTGCCTGAGATCAGTTTTTAAAAACAGTGGTATTATTCCATAACCCAGCTGAACAGTTCTGCATGCTGCTGTCCCTGATGCATTGCACTCCTAATGTGCATGAAGCTGTTACTAAGAAAGTGCTTTATTACAGTGATTGCCTCTGTCTTCAGGTGGAATGGGTCAGCCTGCTGTTCAAACTTGGTTTAGTATGAGTAAGGAAAGACTATCTTTCAATAATAGCAGTAAAACTGTTCTCTGCCTCAATTAATTGTCCAAGAAAATGTAAAATCTTGATCACCATGCAGTGTCTCTCTTGCCTGAATAGGGATGTGTTGTCCGACTGTCCCATTGAACACAGCATTTGTTTTGAGCATCTTTTAAAAATGTACTTGTTAGGAAGTTGAGCTTCCTTTATCCGACGGGTGTCAAAATCCACTTAGAGTCATCATCTCACTTCCAGGAAAGTCTTGGAGGTATAAGAAGAATAATGTGCATCTGTTACCATTATGTGGCATAAAAAGCCCGTAAACAGAACCTGCTCCCAATTACTAGACTTCTCTACAGGCAGTGAAGATGAAAAAAAAGGCAGTCATGGGTCTTCAGTTGTTGAGGCATGAAGTGATTCCAGAACTCAGCTACTAGTGTAAAGAAAAGCAGGATGTACAGGCTAAATTTTGCATGTGTGCATATCAATCAATAAAAACATGAAGTTGGACTTATTTGCTCTATCTTTTAACACATTGCTATTTAAATCTGAGACATTGCGCCATTCTCCTATTAATCAATGGCAAGATCTAGACACCTCCAGACCTTGCTTAAGGTACTCATTTGGAAATGACAAGAATCTGAATTAACATTTGAATTTCACATTTCTCCCCACCGAGTATGAAGAGAGTCTGAATGATTAGCTCAGACAGCCAATTTGTAGATGTCTTAATGTAACTGCAATACCAGGATTTGGAGTTAGAATTTATGAAACAGAAGTGCACAAAAGGAGAACTGCATCTGCAAAATATGTTGATTGATATTTCTAATCATATTTCTAATATAGTTATTGTTGTGGTATTATCAGGCAACTAGGAGGTTCACTAG
The DNA here is from genome assembly GCF_951394365.1 of Tetrao urogallus. Lineage (NCBI taxonomy): Eukaryota > Metazoa > Chordata > Aves > Galliformes > Phasianidae > Tetrao > Tetrao urogallus. Next base: position 49,424,119 of record NC_136813.1, read on the forward strand.
TGTGCAGAAAAAATAGTTCATTCTGGAGGCTGCACAAATTGGTCAATGGCAATTCCCCCCACTGTAAATATGGATTAAAATCCAGTTCCTTCCATTTGATATTTTTTATTCTGCTCAGAAAAGGGTATGGTTGTTTGCTTTTTTTCAATATACAGAAATTTTTTATTATCAGCCTCTAGAAGATGAGCCTGTAGGAAATATATCAACGCTGTTCTTTCAGCTGAAAGATAGATCACATTTCATGTCTGTGTATGAATCTTTGCAGAAGAAAAAGTAAATTCTTAATGTTCTTGTTAATGCCACAGAAAGATACTGACTATATAAAAATCCTCTGCAATTTAGCATTTTGACATAATACTAAGAGAAGCAATTGGTAGCAGATCTTCTCTCTCTACTTGCAGTACATAAACCATGCTCATTTAGATGCTTCCAAGTAACATGAGAGTAACAACTATGACTGACTACCTGTCTGAAAGTTGTTATGCTGCAATGTATTCTTGCAGGTTTAATATGACTACTAGCAACAGGTTCTAAAAGCATTACTAAGTTTTCATAAAAAAGGGATTTTGTAATATATCACCAGTTCATTTACCACTAGAGAATTAGAGGGTCCTTTTGTGCAAGTGATCACAGACCATAAGATATCTTCTCAGCATCAAGTTAGATGTACACAAGTATGGATACCAACCAGAGAAATTAAAGCTTTGATTATTTCTGAATTGCAAGAAGTGATTCTCACTCTCAAAAGAAAAAATATGTGTTACCCTATAGTGGCAATTAGTTCTCTGGAGCCTTTTTCAGCAGTTTATATTGTGCTAGATTGCAGCACACAGATATATTGTGAACTCATATCAGGAGGTGCAATGCTGGACTCCACTAATAACAAATAGTAGGTTACAGCAGACTAAAAACTGATTTCCCAAGCTCACACATTTTTCTTGGCTGTTATAGAAATTGACACCTTATGGACTTTTAAGTATACTACTAGTAGTTAAAGGCAGGTAAAATACTGGAACTAAGAAGATTAATCTCCATACATACAGTGACCCTTTGCTGAACTTGCCTTAGTCGAGAACAAATATTTTACATTTTAATAGATTTCCTATATTTTCTTCCACCTTTTCTCTCCCATTCTGCAGTTATATCAGTGTATTAGTTAGTATAGGTTGGTCAGACAGCAATACAAAATGCTTCTTTAATGTAGCTGCTCATAAAGAGAAAATATTGAGTGAGTAATTCTAAATATTAATTGATGGGAAAGACAAGACCTTTAGTTACACTGGGAAGGAAGAAGGAAAGGCTTCATCATATCTGAGTATACCATATCCATCATCAGCTAAAAATTAATCTAAAGTTATGCATGCTAACAGACCCAGCAGCACTTTTTTGACTGTAGGTCTGGGTGTAGACACTAGCATCACCATAACTCCAATGCTAGGGCAAAATACATAGCCCCTGTATTTCTACTTTAGATACTAAGTCATCCTGGAAAGCAGGAACATACCTTCAAGTTCCTTCACTAAATCCCACTCTGGACAATGGCCTGTACTGAGGTACGCAGCAATAGTGAACTACAGCTATAGGAATAGGAGTTAGTTGTATGGGCTCCTTCCACAGCCATCTAAGAAAACAGGCATTTTCTGAGCATAATTCCCACAGTCTGATGTAGATGTCTGCAAGAGATCACACGAATAGACCCTTTGAAGTACCAGTGTTTCTCTGTCAGCTATGAGGAATCTTGGACTTGACAAGATACTTAGCTTGCAGAGGACTAGAGCTGAACTCCTACTGAGCAGTCAATACCTGATTTCTGCACAGATACATCTACCAAAGTGAAGATGACTGAGGACATTAGTAAATATGTAAACAACTGTTGGTTTTCTTGTATTTTGCTTCTTACACACTGTGTACGTGTAATGTGCATGTTATTTCTGGTTAAAAAAAAAAAAAAAAAAAAAAAAAGAGTGATACAATGTCTAACCCAGTATCTATAACACAGGTGGAGCCAGGTTTGTTAATCTCCCCTGGTAGCAATGAAGAGCTAGTTAGGGTGATCAATAGCAGGAAGGATTATTCTGCTGAAACACAAATGCCTCATCTAAGGGAGGGAAGGGAGAAGTTCTGAAATATCAAGGCATCTACAAGGAACTAACAGACGTGATAAGGTCCTTGTAGGAGTTCTTCAATCTTCTGAATGCTCCAGAGGACTCTGAAATGTCATTAGACTCAATTATTTTTGTTATTGAATGACATGTGCAGGAGATATTTATTAGATCCTAAATCAGACCAAAAATAGACATTCAGCCAAGTGAATAACTCCCTAGACTCCACTGCCTGGAAGACCAATAGGCTGAAAAGAGAGTCGTCTGCATGGGAACTGTGAGGTCACAACTATTGAACTGGTGATTGAGCACCTGGTGATTGAGCACTTGGCAACGGTGTGTGGCTGACCCAGGAAACAAAGGCAAATTGTCGGCACCTATATTTCACACTGACCAGATGGGGTGGAACCATCCTGGGCCCATATAAGGGCCAGTCGCAGATGTGAGAATATCTCTTAGACCTGAGCTGTTTCCTGAAAAATGCTGCTTAGCCAAAGAGCCACTTCATAACTTGGTGAGGTCCATTCCTCTTTGTAAATATGGCTGTTAGCCTATCTATGAATGCTTTACCTGGTGTTGGTAAGAACCTGTCAGAAGCAATTTAACTTCTTTGTAAACAGAACAGCACCTAAGACCTCAGATATGGTGTGCCTGTACAGATGTGTGTAAGACAGAAAGGCAGTGGATACCTGTGTACAGGCAACTGAATCAGGTCTTCACTGACTGGTGGGGCTCTGATACACAGCTCTCCTATTTGCGCCCACACAGAGAGCTTTTAAATACAGGCAAGAGGAATGCTGTCTGTCTCATGGAACTGAAACTCTCATTCATTAGTATGGGAGGAAACTACATCTGCTACACAGCTAGCACTTAAAAGTCACTAGGATAATTGCATGAATTTAAAGTACTTGGAATTTTCCTATTACAAATTTGGATGGTGTAAATTGTATACAGGAACCCAAATGCAAATGGTCTAAATGAAAGTTGCTCTTCTCCTTAAACATTTGAGCCTATAAAAAACCCTAGTATGTAGCAATAATTGTATTACCTAAATAACAGCTCTAGTCACTAAAGTAAAAAGCTAATTGCTTGAAGTACTCTGTCTTTTTTTAATATAACATACCTACAATGCTCATGTATTAGGAGTGTGATATATATGCAGAAGTAAGGGTAGTTTGAAAACCACGTTTCTTCTGCACAGAAAAACAGCAATCATTTAAGAAAAAAAAAATTGCTGCTTAAGAAATGAACCTGAGAAAAAATCCTATTTCCCATGAACTTATAATGAATGTTAGTGGGTTTAAAATCAATGAACATTTATAATCTTAGAAATAATACATAAATTAAAAAATGCTTTCAGCTATTATTTATTAATTCATATGAAATTCAGCTGACCAAATGTAGGCATCTAACTGTATAGCCACCCAAATCACATCTCCCATGCTATCAGCTGAGAGAGATAGGAACTTTCAGGGCACAGTTGATCTGAACTGGTTTAGAAAAGTCTGAACTGGATTAAGAAGCAATTTTACCCTGCAGTTCCTGTTTCCAGTGTAGATGATGGTTGTACTGTGGGATAAATCCCAATCTCAGACATTTTCTAACAGAGCTCACAATCTATAAACTTGGATAAACTGGGGAATTGCTATTGTGCTCTTGTACAGTAATTATATTTATTTTGCTTCGGCAGTAAGGGGTCATTCTGTGGTAATTAGGCATTGAATACGCATTAGAAATCTGTTCCTGTCTTGAAGATCTTAATGAGACCTTCATTCCAGCTGTTTTTTCTTATAAAGGAGAACATACAGAGTTCCCAGCCATTGCCTATTGTCTCTGCATGATTTTCTAACCATTCATTTGTACTGTAGGAATTGAGTGAGTAGTTTTTGGAATGCATGATCTCCATAATACCTGAAGTCTGAACTGGCACTATCGGTTTGTCCCTGGAGAGAATGAGGAGAAATTTGTTTCAGCCTTCCCCTTGTCACTTATGCTCAGGCAATAGTAAAGATTTCACCTCAAAGTGCAGAGCAATAGACAAGCAGTTCTGTCCAAGGTACAGGAGTCCTGAAGACTGTGAATACTCTTGTCTTCGTAAGGCACAAAGCACTTTCTTATATGGTCAGTAATATTAAGGGATGGGACTGGGAAACCACAGCTGTTTTCATCTGCAGCCTACCTCTCCCACGTGGAATGGTCACACTGGTACGAAATAACAGCTCCTGGCTCAACCCCACCTCACCTCCCGGCTACTCACCAGCACGGCTCCTTATTCACAGCCAGAATTCACCCATGTAAAAACTTGTGTTAGATGAGAAGTGGTGAACTCAGCTCCTCTCTACCTGCAGAGAGAGGCCCACCTTCATCAAGATTTTTCATGAAGTCACTCCTTGCTTGATAGAAATCACTGTGGCAAAACTGAGTCCCTTAAAAATCTTTTTTATCATGAAGACAACTGGATATAGATAGATAGGAGTGAGATTGACTGGAGGAAAAATACTGCCTGTGAAATGTGCAGCAGTTCACACAGGAATGTGACCAGCTACAAATTAATGCTGTGGGACACAACCCTTGGAATTCTCAAGCTAGTTGTGGAAGCAGTTTGACAAAAAAAAATCCTATTTCCCACAGGTTATAATACTGATTTATTTCTGTGCTAAAATGTGAAATAACACGGCTGGCAAATACTCTTTCAGAAACCTAGAAAACAGGTAATGATATATAGGGACATATTCTTCAATGCCATTTTTTCGTTAATGTCTCCCTAAGGCACAGGCACCATAATCACTTCAAGACCACTCATACCCTTGAGAAAACACTCTACTTTCAGCCATTTCCTTAATCAGAGAGAAAACAGATTAAAAGGGTGTCATTCTAAGAGGGAAGATGTGACCAGGATATTTCTATGTCTTACCCACCTGAAGGTTCAATTCTGATCTCCTGGACCAAATGAGACTGCCCTCTCACTCTAGCATGCCAGCCCAGCTCTGCAGGCACTCAGCATACGCAGCAGCTTCTCCATGTTGTTAGCACTCTGCCCACATGCACTCAGAGCAGACAACCTGGAAACCCTCCATGCATGAAGAAAATAAGGCCAAGTGCACGGTGCTGCACTTGGGTCGGGGCAATCCCAGGTGTTTATACAAACTGAGGGATGAACTCCATGAGAGCAGCCCTGCGGAGAAGGACTTGGGGATCCTTGTGGACAAGAAGCTGGACATGAGCCAGCAGTGTGTGCTGGCAGCCCAGAAGGCCAACTGTTTTCTGGGCTGCATTAAAAAAGGGGTGGCCAGCAGGGAGAGGGAGGTGGTTGTCCCCCTCTACTCAGCTCTTGTGAGGCCCCATCTGGAGTACTGCATCCAGGACTGGGGAACCCAGTACAGGAAGGACATGGAGCTCTTGGAGCAGGTCCAGAGGAGGACCACTAAGATGATCAGAGGGTTGGAGAACCCCTCCTGTGAGGAAAGGTTGAGGGAACTGGGATTGTTTAGCTTGGAGAAGAGAAGGCTCCAGGGAGACCTCATTGTGGTCTTCCAGTACTTGAAGGGAGCCTATAAACAGGAGGGGGAACAGCTGTTTATGAGGGTGGATAGTGATAGGACAAGGGGGAATGTTTTTAAACTGAGACAGGGGAGGTTTAGGTTAGATATTAGGAGGAAGTTTTTCACCCAGAGGGTGGTGACGCACTGGAACAGGTTGCCCAAGGAGGCTGTGGATGCCCCATCCCTGGAGGCATTCAAGGCAGGGCTGGATGTGGCTCTGGGCAGCCTGGTCTGATGATTGGCGACCCTGCACATAGCAGGGGAGTTGAAACTAGATGATCATTGTGGTCCTTTTCAACCCAGGCCATTCTATGATCCTATGAAATATAAGTAAACTTACCATGCTTTCAGGAAGGACTCAGCTACCCCATAGTGACCACACAGCCAGTGTCTCTCACTGAGGTTGAACTCACAACTAACTCTAAACTCATAGACCCATATTTTTCCCCATCTGATACACTAGAGTGCCTGACACTTATAAAATCCTGATTTGTTTTGCATTTGTTCAAGTAGCCATGCCTTAAACTAGCCAAGAATGTTCTGTCATAGTGATAACAGGATTAACAATACTAAGATTCTCTTTAGGATTTGTTCTGCTTCTGACTGTGATGCTACCTGGTTTTGAGACCTTACTCCACTAGCTGCTGGCTTGCTGAAATGTTTTCCAGAAATACTGAAACTGTAATCTGTGCTAATGACAAACCAGCAAAAAGTCCAGGGCTTAGCCTTCATTTGCACAATCCACCTTTTAATTCTGATGGATTAAATTGCATAGACAGAGGAAATGTGCACTGATAAGAACATACCTGTGAATGCTTCATTCTGACTTCCCTGGTGAAAGTTGCCATAGTAACTTATGGGGATAAGTTAATCGAGCCTTGCCTGTTATCAGAAACCAGAGAGAGAACAGAATCCCAACTATGAATCTTTAGGCAACTACTAAAAGCCAGATTCAAGTTCAGCTGGAGGTAAATTGGGAGAGCATCTGTCAGGCAGAAATCAAGATAGAATACGTCAGTATAAAGAAATTACAGAAGAAAATGGGGAAAAAAGGCAGGGGAAGGAAAGAGATTTAGATTTTTATTGCTGATGTTTAAATGTTACTAATATTTAAATGTTTGCCTAGTTTAGAAATTATGTTCATTTAAATATGGAGCAAACCATGTGGGATATCAGAACCATTACTTGTATGAATAGCATGTTGCGTTTACAAATCAAAGCAGTCTTTCTTCTGTATTCAGCCACATGGGAGTGAAGCAAGGATAGGAGTATCAAATTGCCTTAGATCTCTTCTGCATGTCATCATTTATAATTCTGTGGAACCTGACGCTCACTTTCATTTACCATATTTCTATATTGCTGGATGGTGATTTGTGAAGGAGATAGGAGATATGATTTTGATGGATCACTGCAGGGGTCAGTCCTTGATTGGCAAATAATTATTCTATGGAGTATGAGAGCTATTAAGAAAGGGATGTAGAGCAAGATGCTGAATTTCCCTCTGAGGGTGTACTTGATCACAGGGAGGAGAGGAACAGCAGAAAGAGGCCTTAACAGTTCCTTTTTGTGTTGTTAATGTGCAGAAGGGGGGGTTCAGAGTGGCCAGAACTATCCTGACTATTTGGGGAACTGGCAGTATGCTTATGTGCAGATCCAGGGGGATGCTAAGGCTCTTGAGGCACGTTGTCTCAGCAGCCAAAAGTAGCAAGCAGTACAATTATGAATATAGAAGGAAAGCCAAGCGACATGTTTCACCAATGGGATCATCAGCTTTTAGCTTTTGGGCTGCACATCATACAAAATAGCTTGAATTAACTTCAGTCTTCATCAGAAGAGGTGCTAATCCTGAAAGGATCCACAGGCATTGAAGGAGTTTGAATTCCAGCATACTAATCAAAAAAGAACAAGCTTAGCCTGGCTTGGAAGTGCACTCAGCAGCCATCCAGCTTCCATGAAGAGCACTCATCTCCACATATGTCTTTTGAAATGTTGCCAATTTTCCTTAAGGAAAATAAAACGAGATAAAATTGCTACCACCTTCAAAAGAATTGTAAACATTATGTAGATTTACATTGCATAGTACCCTTCTTAAAGAGTTGGAATTCATCTGTGGGATGTTATCTGGGATAACAGACGAGACATTCTACGTCCTCTGAAAAGAAAAAAAATCTGAGAAGCATACTGGTAAGCCCCTTCAAATAAAATAAAAATTGACTCTACCCTTTCTCCTAAGCCTGATGAAATTCAAACATTTTTGTGGTTTGAAGAAAATCACTGGACTTTTTTCTTATTTTTCTGGATACGATCCTGTTTAGGACTCTTGACACGATGAAAGTTCTATTAACCTAAGAACTATATAAACACAGCTTTTTGCATTGAGAACATGAATTAGAAATGAATTTGGATACTGATCATCCTAGCCCTTGGCCATTAAATCATATTTCCTTTCAGAAACAGATAGAATATATGAATAAGTCAAGAACTCTTTGTATGCTTTTTTTTTTTTTTTTTTTTTTTTTTTAATGAGGTTTTAGTCAGGACTAGAAATGGAAATATGCAAATAAATGAAGCATAGCAATCTTCTGACCCAGCCTGCTATTATATGTCGAAGCAGAGATTACAGCTGTATTTTACAGATTTCAAAGGATTAGAAGAGTGAAGTATTTCAGCTTAGGAATCGTTCCGAACTTAATTCTAAAATGGAGCTTTAAAACAAATAAATCATAATTGGGTATCTCCTTGGTTTGCTGCAGAACTTGGAATACATCTTCAGGTTTGCATAGCCCAGGCAAAGTTGTCCTGGAGGTTGCCACTCCCAGCAAGAGAAAAACTTGTAGATGGATTGTTTGGGCTGAGAAATGTGTACTGGTTGCTGTGGCACTCTTCACGTTTCTATCTCATCTGTATTTCTGTTGTTTGAATAACAGCTTTCAGCTTCTCTACCTGCATATCGTAAGCAGAATCTTTAGGAAATTACAGTCATAACAGTGAAGTTCTTCTTGATTTGAATGATGTAACCTGTGGTCTCCTTTTTATTTTTTTTTTTCTTTCTACAACTTAACCTTCCTTCTGAACTTGCAGTGGAGTTCTAACCTTTTGCTTCTTCCACCACAGACTGTAGCTCAGCATACAATAACTGAGTTACAAACTCAGCTTCATGTACAATTGTACATGTACGTGTAGATAGACAATGCATCTGTAAGAAAAAACTTATTAAGATGGAAATGCCTTTGATGAGAAAATGTGGCAAGGGCATGGGGAAATAAATAGTCTTAAAATAGGACATAGTTTAAAATAATTCCCAGTGTGAAAGTATTCTCTTTGCATAGCTGAAGCATAAATGATGTAGGATTGATGTTAGAGGCTGTAGAAACCCTGCGAACTCATCACCACCCATGAGTTTACTTGTTGTATGCCTCAAGATAAAGGAATTGAAAGAGTATGTAAAACTAGGAGCAAGTTGATGAAGAAATTAAATGGTACAAAATGACAGGGAGAAGACAGGAAATGTGACAACCAGTATAGGATGGATCAAATGTTTGAATTAAAATGATTGTATATGCAGCCTGCGGAAATGAAAGCTCTCATTCCCTCCAATGCAGTTTATAAAGTTTTGCTCTGGTAATGAAAAATGGAAATAAGCCTCTCTAATGAATTACAGCAATTATCTCTCTGCTAGGGCAAGACAGCTCCAAATCCTGTCATATTCCTCCAAGAAAAAACAGTAGTGCGTGCTGTAATTCACCAAGCACCTTAAGAAATTCACAACGTTTTCTTATTATTGTTCCTTAAGCACAAGAATGCTGAGCTGCCAGTGCACGGCACTGCTGGATTTCATGCTGTTAGTAGCCTCTGATTTCACTGGGGTGTGTTGCAAGGGAGCCTTGCATATGAGCAGCTGGTTGACACATAGAATTAGATTGATTTCTTACACTGCTACAAAGCAGTAATTTACTTGAGGATTATGCATCTGGTTAAAATAAAATCCAATTTGTTTCTCACGTATGGAGCTCAGCTTATTTGTGAAAAAGGAAACCAGTACAAATCATATTTCAAACTGTTTCTTTTTTACATCACTCATCAGTAAATGTAAGAAGAGGAACACCAGTGTTTTCCTGCTAGTACAAATTTATCTGGATTTTCTGGTTGTTATACAGATGACATAACTGATGCACCAAGGTGAAAGGACACGCACAAAGATTAAATCCATCTGTACTCATTCCACTACAGATAAAAAAGCTGTGAGTACTTCCTTTCACCATACATGTACATAATCTCACACATAAAATGTTTACATTAAATGTGGTTCAAATGCATCTTAATCCTAAACCATTACTTGAAAATTGAGACGTTTCTCATTAAGTTATACTTGAACTGAACAAAAAGTTTACTAGTGCTGGGAAAAAGCATTCATTCCTTAGTTTGCATAAGTCTAAAAGTCTGTCATCTCCTGGACTTCTCTTTTTTGAAGGCAAAAAGAAAAAGTATGTTTTATCTGTTTTTTCTCCCCCCCATTAAGCTGCTGTCGACCTATACTAATCAAAGTTGAAATATGTTGTTTGGGAGATCAATGTTGAGAAATTAATGTGCATTCTTCCTCTGTGATGTCCAGTTATGCTGGAGCATTATTTTTATGCAAGATGTTACATAAAACCAAGGAAGACACTCAGAGCATCTGTGACATCTTTATCTTAATTTTTCCTTGTGATAAAATTATATATTTGTGTATTTGTATCATATGGATATAACATATAGACATATAGCTGAGTTCTCAAACTTTCAGATGCTGAACTCAAGGTGTAAACAATTTTTTCCATTAATAGAGATGTTTTAAGCACCCAAGCAAGAAAATGTTAAACAGCCCATGTCTATGCCTCCATTCACCAGGGAATAACCTATGCAATTAACTGCTTAAAACGAATAGAGCCTGTTTTCTCTTTTTCTTTTGACAGTGATAAACTCTTTGCATCATAACCAGCCCCAGCCATAAATCTCACTTAAGGCCGAAGCTGTGCATCATCTAGTTGTCAGTATTCAGCAATGCTGTCCTGCACTCACAGGCTCCAAGCTTCAATCCTAGGATTCATAGACACTCATAAAAATTGCTTCAGGAGCTTTTGTCTCAACACATCAGGACGACCCTGATTTCTGAAGGCAAGGCAGGTTTCATCCGTCAGGGTACCTGTTCCCAAACAGTTGCTGGCAGAGCTACCCTCTGAGAATCACAGTGTGCCTGTGGCCATCGGCTAATCAAGATGCTTATAACTGTCAAGGAGCCAAAAAAAAAAAACCAACACAGAATAGACATGTTGTCTGCCTCAAGAGTTTGCACAGTTCACTGTGCTGTGAAACAGGGAGAGCTGAGAAGAAAGAATGAGGCTGGCTAATTGCCAGTTCCATGATACCTTATTGAAATGAAAATAAGCCTATAAGCTGCACAGTGCAGAAGAGGAGCAGACCCCTGAGGCTTTTATCTGAGCAATGCAGAGTCTTTATAGGATAAGAACCTCATCCTGTTGCTGCTGCTCTATCCCTGTGGGTCTGCTTGCTATGACTGCCGTGAGTAACCCAGTGGCAAGCTGCCATTCGTCTCAGGTCTCTTTTTTGCCTCCTTCCCTTATGCAAAGTTTTTAATGTTTTCTGCTCAATCAGGGAGACTCCATTGTTCTCTTCCCTCCAGTTTTGAACTACACGGTTAAAATGGTGTCATGGGTCATCTCTGTGCTCTGCTATACTCCCAGCTAGAAAGCCAGAAGCCAGCTTTGAGTGAGCTAACATACCTCTATCACCTGGCACTGTGCTGCTAGCTTAGATTTTAGAGGCAATAAAGACATCACAGCACCATTCTGCACCTCTTGGCCCGCCTCTCCACAGGACTAACAAACAGGTTCCATCGGAATGGCACTGCCATCCAACCTGTGGGTCGATATCCAGCATGATTAAGGTTGGCTCAAACAGTTCTGACTGCTATGACATAGGTGTGTCTCTTGTCCATCCTCTTTCATTCCTCTCTAAATAGCACAGAGATCTCTGTATCAATTCTTTATCTTGCTTATGGCATTTATTTCCCCTAGAATAACTATTTCATGCTATTGATGTTGTCTGTTAGCAGTCAGTTCTTTATCCAAATCTGTATCGCCCAGAGTCTGTTTTTGATACACAAAATAGAATTGATCTGACATAACCTCAGCAACTTAAAACATAAAGATGAGCTCAAGTTAGTCATCAAGGCCCCACATGCTTTTGCAGGGTAGGCTGAACAAGCCTCTAGAAATGATGACAGTGGGAATGCAGACAGGTAGGCTATCCTAAATTTTAGGTGACTGGAGTCAGGTGAGATGAATGTTACTTGTGGTGAACAGTAGTGTACAGCAACAAGGTATGAGTTCTTGAAATGCCTTCGCCTTTTAAACAGTACCTTTAGAGACAGTTTGGCTGTGGCTATGTTATCTTAATCATGGCTGGGACCCTGGCCTTGTGAACAATTTTTGAGAATATGATGTATGGTATATGGTATATTGGTAAATGATCATTTCTGAATCACGCCAGAAAATTGGGTTGAGGAACTGGCCTGTGCCAAACTGCTCTAAGGACTGGTAATACAGTATAGTTGTATGGACAATCAATTTCCAGTGAGTTTGGAACTGTTAATGATACCCTTTAAGTGCTGGGGAAAAAAAAAAAAAAAAAAAAAGCTAATGACCTAGGACACAAAACATAGGTGCAGCGAAGCGTGTCCTAGCAGTTATATGTGTGCATTCCCAGACCCTGCACACAGTTTCTGTTCCAGGTTTCTTGTTCAAAACAAATACAACCAATAACAGACACAGTTGTAATGAAACAGAGCATCAATGCTCTCTCTGGTGTGAATGGCACAGGAGACACTAGAAAAAGAAAATGGCAGAGAGACCAATATTTTTCAGAAAATACAAATTTGGCCTGTTTTTATCAAAGTGCTGGAAAGCATTTAATAAGCCACCAGATAGACTGAGAAAAGTAAATGGGAGCTTGTGAAAAGTTAGACAATTAAGAGTTCAACTAATAAAATCTAAAGTAAAAATTTTTTTTTCTTGAATATATGACTCAATTATGTAAATCAGAAGAGTATAGACACTGAGAAGAAACTGAAATTACAGTAATAAGCACATAAAATGAAGCAACCCAAATTAGTTATTGACAAAATCTGATCTGACATTAAAATCTATACCCAAACATTAGTGACTAAGATATCCCTGATTTTCGGAGGGACAATGTTCAACATCCTGTTTTAAAATCCTCCTCTATAAATCTACATTTATAAATGAAGAAAGCCTATACTAAATGCATTAAGGAAAAAAAAAAACCAAAAATTTAAAGACACTTAAGGTACTTAAGTGGTACTTAATGTCCTTTAATTTCAAAAAGGAATGTCTGACCTTCCTGGGTGACTGATCTCAGCAAAGAAGGAATGAGGAGCAGATGTGTACGTTTCGATTAGAGCTGTGATCCCCTGTGTAGAAATTTCTTTCTATGGGATTTGGTGCACAAAATTTTTTTTAGAGTTAGAAATCAGTATGCGATTTTCAGGTAGAACAAAGATTGGTCAAATAATAAATGATTTATAAAATAGGACAGCCCAAGAGAGTGATCTAATCTGAATCACTTGTGATATTCTGTTTATGTTATCATCACAATAGTCTGTTTAGATGAAACACGCTTTGACAAATTATGTACCTGGGAAAACAGCTATCATTCAGACATACAAAATGCAGTGTTATTCTACAAAGAAAGGGGCAGTGGATATAGCAGGAAAAAGCCAGGCAAAGGCTTTCATCTACTGCATCCAGCCATCACAGATGCAGTACTGAGGAATACTAAGGAATTTTCTGAATAGGTAACAGATAGATCCATCTAAATCACTGAATAAGAAAATGTTGGGGTATGATCAAGACAAGAACATTGTAAGGCCATGCTGCTTGCATGCTATTTTGTTCTCCATCACAGTTTAGCCTCATGCCAATAAATACCCTCCATAACAAAGGAACTGTTTCATAGAATCACAGAATCACAGGATCATAGAAGGGCCTGGGTTGAAAAGGACCACAATGTTCATCTAGTTTCAACCCCACTGCTATGTGCAGGGTCACCAACCACCAGATCAGGCCCACAGCCACATCCAGCCTGGCCTTGAATGTCTCCAGGCATGGGGCATCCACAGCCTCCTTGGGCAACCTGTTCCAGTGTGTCACCACCCTCTGTGTGAAAAACTTCCTCCTAAATGAGGAAATGTACAAGGAACCATTCTTAAAAGCCAACAGTTAGGTCACAAAGTCAGCTCACTTTTTGATCTGCTCCACCTAATACAGTCCTCCAACACTGTCTTATCATTTACTATTCCAGTATTACCCTCGGAAAATTCTGACCAGGTACCTCACACAACTGAGGATGTGTAACCCATAGGTCATAGGAAACCCTGGGCTAAGTGCTACATTGACCAGATGCAGGGAGTAAAACTTTTGAAATCATCTCTGTGAGAGGAAAAAAAAAAAAAAAGACTGACGGGGATAGTGAAAAGTCAGAACAGTGTGAAACAATGCATGCAAAGATTTAGGAAAAATGTCTTACAATGGAAATGTAAAGTTTAAAACTTAAAATGTATCCACTCAAACTATCAAAAAAGAACTAAGTTGTTGTATCCATGTGGCTCCGAACAGAAAGTAAGTCCAAGTACTAAATAATTTAATCCAATCAACAACATAGGAAGTGCCTATATTTGGATGCTGAAGTTAGAAAAAATTACCTTTGAAATAAGGCATTTGATTTTACAGCAAGTGTGTTTAACTACATGAACAAATTCTAGCACACACTATAGGGTTCTCCCTGTCATTTTCTGGTCATTTTTCATCTTTATTCAACTGCAGAGGTAATGGGTGAAATATCTTTTGCAGTAGTTTAAGACTGGGTTCCTTTTGTCTGCAATATCATCAAATCTGCACCCGTTAATTCGGAAGAGAAAAAGCTAGCTGGGAATTTCCCTTAGAACAGGTTTGATAAGACTTGAAATAGATCTTGATAAAAGATTTACTGTTTGTGTAGTAGCATAACTGATCCCAAAGCAATGTGTAATGGCATACCATGCTGCTTAGTAAGCAATGAAGCAGTGGCAATATTCAAGTTATATTCTGTGCTTACTCCCCAGTTCAGACCAGTTCACTAGGTCACTCATGCTGGAGTGCACTAAAGGAATCCAGTCTTGCACTGACAAAAGTATGTGGCAAGGCTTAATTGGAGTGAAGAGATTGCATTTGCCTTATCAGTCATAGAGCTAAACATTATTTGGGGCTGTAGTTGTGAGCTAAATATGCAGGAGATTCTTAGGGTCTTACAACATACCTGAATGGCCACCTGCCACCTCTCAGAGTGCAGTTATACTGTTTTAATTTTGATGCTGATGTAATATTTGATGATATTTACACCTGCTCTTCCCAATTCACCTAAGTTGTCTCAGGTGTTCTGTAATGAATCTGCAGACAGCTAACTCTCTTCTAGCCCTTTAGGTCACAGATGTATTCAGTTGGCTTACTGCACCAGGTAGAACCAATGGGACAGATAGGTAAAGTTTCACTAACATACTGTAGGCAAGTCTCCCAGTGCTATTAAACAACTCCCTAGCTGCATTTTGAGCTAGTTTTGTCTTTTCTTTCTTGTGTTGTAATGCATTTTATTTGAAGCTGGAATAATCCCCATGCTAGAAATAAAGTGCTTGAATTCCCTACTTCAAGGGAGGGTTGCTAATTAAGTAAAAATCTCACACTACTTTATTTATATTGAAGGCAAATTTGATTTTGAAGCCACTGAGAAGCAATAACTACAGAACTTTATTATGTGACTGTTAAGTAGATGTTTTTCATGCTTTATTTATGGCCCGTTTGTACAAAATCACCTGCAGCATTGTGACCATTTAGGAACACCAACAAGAGCAGGGAAATCAAATGCCACATGAAAGAGTCACCTACTCTGCGGCCACCTGGAATTAATTCTGGTAGTGGATTTGGGTACTTTCAAGAGATACAGCACAATATTGTACTTTCAAGAGGGTGGAGCCCAGTACTAAGACCAAAAATTGGAGGCAAATAGATTGACGTAGAAAACTAATTTAAAATATATCTGCTGAGCAGGTGATGAAAGTGCACTGACAAGTAATAGAAAATTTAAGTAGTGGAGTATATCCAAGCCTGCCTTACTTTTGGAGCCTTCTGAGGGCAGAAATAAACATCTTTCAAACTGAGCAGTGCTCACTATTTCCACCACAAATATAAATGCCACCTTGCCGTAGTGACCACACACCTTTTCTCTACTAACAAAGGTTCAAGTACTGCCTTGCAGAGAGGGGGACGTGGCCACTGTTTTGCATTTCTTGTTGGCTCAGTTTAGGTGGACAGGACTTTAGGGTAGCCTCTGATATGCATCTGACTTATGTTTCTGATTTATGTGCAATAAAGGCACCTCAATCCAGCTTTCTCACTCAATTTCTTGGACCAGAGAACTATCAGGTTTTTAATGTTGCACTGGAAAATGCAATGTGGCTCTTCCATTTGCCGGTACAAGCTCCTTTTGAGGTAACTATGACTCTCGTTAACCAGATCTTAAATTATTTCCAGTGTTGTTGGACAGTAGCAGATAGATTAGTATCTTACTAAGATTGTTCTCCCTCATATCCCAGCTCCAGAATCGTCTGTTTGTTCATGCATTAGAAACAGTAGGAATACAAATGTAGGACATACTGCTCTGCAGGATGGTTGTGCCATATCTCACAGCTTATTTTGGCTCCCAGTAGCCTCCTCCCACACACGTCAGCCTTCCTCTGAACTGTTCATCTTTAACAATCTGCGTGATGTGGTAAATTTCTCCCAGTCACAGCATGTTGTAACACCTCAGAACAATCCAAACCTTCCTTGTGATTTTTTAAGGCTTTACTTTTGAAGTTATTTTGTCTATTTGGAGACTGAAAAGTAAGCACTGTTTCCAGTGTCTGTTAGTGTTTAAAATGGCTTGTTTCAAGAGGGAGAACAAGCCTTCCTGCCCCCATTCAGAGCAACGTTCAGAAGTTTTATTTATATATGTATCAGTTTAAATCTCAGTTTCAAGTGGTGTGACCTAGCTGCAAAACCTGCCAGCTCCCAGATGTTCTTCATCTCCTGCCATATACTTATCTCTCAGAAGACTACCCTGGGTCAGGGGACGTCAATGATTACCCATATTTCTTTTCTACGTTCAAAGCAATCATTTTAAACCTGCACGGTCTTTCTCACAAGCCCTTGTCTGGGTCTTGCTGAGGTCGTATATTACTACTCAGTATGAAAACTGCAGAGTCCTGCTGGATTGACTATAAAATATCTGCAGGTTCCTGCAGGTTTTTGATTTGTTGCACAGTACTAGATGAAAATCCTTTCAGCTAAATATGAATGAGGACTCAGGGTTTATATAGTGCCAGCCAAGAAGAGAAGGTCGTCATAACTCTACATTCTGAAAACAAAATGAGGACTGAAGGAGTGTAATTAAGAATTTCTTCTGTAGGTAGTAGGATAGCATTTACTATGCTCTGTGTTTGAACAGCTTAGGGTAGTGATTGCACCACTGACACTTGTTCCAGGTTTCTTGCTGACAATTGTTTGGGCTGATCCCAACAGTAATGAGATTCGATGCTTTCTAAAAATAAGTTTGTCACCAGCTGACAGAAAGTTGTGTTGTTACTACTACAGGAGAAAGGGAATGGCTTACAAATCTTTGTTTCCGTAAACACGAGACTCTGTGCTCTTCTGTTTGAGAATTTACTGTCAGAATCATATACAATTCTTAATGACTAGATTGTGAAAAATACCAAGAAAGAATATGAAGGTACATCATTTTTGTAACATGCAGGTATCTCAGGTGTCTACTTGGCAACATCTTTCAGAAAAGCTGTGAGGACTCCTTTCCAACTGCTCTGATACTGATAGAGAGGAGAGCTTCCGGATGCTCCAGCCTGAGATGTCCCTCGTGACCTGTGGAAATGAGGCCTTTGCTTGAGCACATAGAATTTTTTTTCTAGCAGAGAGACTTTTTCCAGTTTCTCACCCCCCACCTTGTCCTGTCACTCTTCTTACTCATCCAGACAATCTCAGATACATCATGGGAAAATATATATTGCGGATTTGGGCTGGATTTATTCTTTATAGCTGATCCCACCAGCTGTGTTTGCTGTACAATCTGCTGGCTGCAACCACTGCCCTGCTGAGATATCTCTACCCAGCAACTTCCCTGCAGGGTTTCAGTTCTTTTAGAATGGGATCATTAACAATGGGATTTTCGTATAAGCTTTGTAACAAAAGAGAAATTTCCTTTTCCTTTCTTAAAAAATAAAATAAAATAGCTACAAACTCTGAACTCTTTTAGCTTATTGTTTCACCTGCCATAGATTAAGACAGCAAATTAAGGTGCATTTGGCTTCATTTGTCTGCCAGTATTTTTCTAAATACATAGACTTCACCTCTATCTCTGTCCTCAAAAGCATCAGTCACCACCAAGGCAGTAATATACCTTGTCTGTTCTAACCAGAAGCCTACAGATCCATTTGCAGTTCTTAGGGAACTCTTTCTTATCCCTGTAAGTGCTGATACCCAGTCTCTTCATTCTTCCAAGGCTTCAAAAAAATTGCTTATACAGAGAATAGAAAATCGACAATTTTTCACATTTATAAAGCACCTACGTGGTGTAATTCTCCAAAAGGCATTAAACATATTCATGAAATTCATTTCATTCATGAATCTAGTTGAAAAATAGACAGTAAGTTAGATTTTTTTCTTTTCAGATTTAATTTCTAAAAGGGAAAAGACAAGATGATGATCCCAGTATTATTATTCCAACATCAAATAAAACTAATCTGTGGTACAATACTCCATGTGCAGGTGTAGAGCCTCTGCACGCACCTTATGTATGATGTCTTTTATCATCACACTGAATGTAGGAAGTATAAGCACCATTCAAACATGATAATCTTCTAGAAGGAAATCAGATAGTTGTACTGCCTTGGAAATAAGTCTTGGTGGTGCATTTTCAAGTTTCTATTTCAAATTAACAAATGTTCCTGGCAAAATGTGAATTCATTAAGTATGACAAATTAAAAGAGTTCAGTAATAAACAGCCTTAGGAGATCATTGTACAAAATCATCACAATTACACAGAAAGCTGTTGGTGAGATCTTTATGCCAAACAGCTTTGAATGTTTTCAGCACTAATTTGTCACCTAGCTGAACTACAGAACAACAACAATAATTTCCTGGTTACATTATCCAGATATCATCAGATGTGTAGGGAGATAGAAAATACACATTGCCAAGGGCACATCTTTCCAGTGAGGTCAGACAGTTTGTAATACATGTTAAATACTGTGCTTCATTTTTAGGAAGATTTTATGCCTGTGAGAAAAATTTAGCCTATGATCATGCTGGTGACAGAAAACAAATTCTGTCTTCATTCTGTGTTTTCCTCTTGCATTACCATGAAAATGTCATATAGAAACTCTCTTTAACAGTTACCCATATTTTCTGGCCTTGAAAACTCACTTAGCAACCTTCCTTTTTGTCAGAATCCCTGATAGCTACTATCCAAAAAAATTTCTGAGATTCAGCATTCACTCCCTATTTTTCTGCTCCATGGCATACACGCCTGCATCAAACCTTAGCAAGCAATTTCAAGTACTATTTTAACTTATATATAATTATATATATTATATATATATATACTACAATAGTTCTATAAGTATTATTAATTTTCTTGTGTCCTTTTAAGGTTTCTTACATGGGGAGTGAGGGTTTTTCTCTCAAAATATAGAACTGAACTATATCCTTTTCACCTGTCCCTGTTTTCATCATGTCCAATTCTCAAGAGGAAACAGGAGTAGAGGCCAATTCAGATTCTAAATGCTTTGATTAATTGAGTGAGATTCAGAGTGGTCACTAAGTAATTCCTCAGGTAGGTCAGGGAGTTTAGCTTGGAGTGCTTGACCTCAGAGGTACACATTTTCAGACAGATGTAAATGCTTTTGCCATTATTTATATAGAAATGTGCACTTTTATTTGCTGGCATTTGTAGTCCACTTACAAGACTTAGAACAGCTTTAGCAGTTAAAAGAGTCCATATAAGTTGTGTTAGCAATCAATAAGCTCTTTCAAAATTTCCCTCATGGTAAATGAGAAGTCTGTAAAATTCTAAAAGGTATTGGAGCAAAGCTTAATCCCTGGACAGTATGCATATATTAACCTCTGCAAAGACTTTAATCAAATCCTTAAATGTCACCAGCCTCTTTTGTGTTTCTTCTGGGTCATATAACATCACACACAACATGAGTATTGACCTTTATTGTTTGCAGGCATGCCTGAGGATATTTACATAATCCAGACAGCCCAGAGATGTTTTCCTTGAAAGATCTAAATAACCCAGTGTGGATGGAAATCAGCATTACATACTCACAAAATAATTTAGATTAGTAGGAACTTCTGAAAATTATGTGGTCTATCCCTTACTCCTCACTTTTACATCTCCTTTCAGTTTAAAGAAGGAATGATGTAAAAGACAGGCCTGTCTTCAAGATCAGGTTGCTCTGGGCACTGCCTTAGTCAAGTTTTGAACATCTCTTAACACAGAGATGTGTCAGTAATCAGTTCTGACATTTGAGTACCTTCACTGTGTAGAAAATTTTCCTTCACCTAATTGGAATTTCTCATATTGTCAGTTGTGTCTACAGTCTGTTACTGTTGAGATATGGACCTTCAAGTATCTAGTTCCATCTTCTTTGTCACCTTCTATTGTAGACAGCAAAAGGATTCCCTATTTTTCTTCTTCAGTCTGAACAATTCAGCTCTCCCCTCTTTGTGTGCCTATGTTCCTACCCCCTATCCTGTAAGTGGAAGTTTGTACGGACACACCTTCTCCCCATGCCAGCAGAAACAGCAATCAAAAAGTAGATTGATACCATGAGAGAGAACCCATTTGGTGGAACATGTAAAATAAAGCATGAATTCCCCAAAATTCAGTGTCTCACAGAAGTATTTCAGTATCTAGCCCAAGCAATATTACCACTGCAAACATCAAAATCAACCCTTACCTTAGCACTGGGTAGCATGAAAAAGACATGATACAAGAAAAAGTAAAAAAATAGGCTTCCTCCACCAAAGCCAATGCTTTGATAACAGTGTGTGCACTGTAAGAGCACTCTGTCAGCGGTGTTCATGCTGCCCATGGAGAATATCAGCTGGAAATCTCCACAAGCATTTTCTCCTCAGATTGTAAATGGGAGCTCTGGAGTTTGATTATTGCCTTCATTTTTCAGAAGTGAGGGTGTCTAGCCATGAAGCCCATCAGTAGGCAGCATAAGCACAACATGTCAAATTTTTCTCAAGAGACATCAGAGCCAGAATGTCTTTCTAATGCACTGTCAGGTCAATTAATGTCTGCATCCCCAGTGGTTTCCACGCTGCTGAGAGCTCTGAGGAAAATCAAATGGGACAGATCAGCTAGTTCCTCCAGTGTGGAATTCAAAACTGTCTTGCCTACAAATTGCCTAACCCTTCACTGGGTCCTGTGAGGACCCAGTGGGGAGCCAAATCCCATTCAGCTTGATTGCTTCCCCCTTAAAACAAGAGGAACATGAAACCTTTTTTGCTTAATGCTATCTGTACATCAATCCTGATGCTGCCCTCTCCTGCCAGGCAGGCACTGCCTGGTAAGAGCTTCCAGTGGTACAAGCATGCACACCTACACACAGAGCAAAACGCATGAAGAGATAACACATGTCAAAGACCTCTAATTACTGAACAGGTAAGTAACTTCCTCTTAGCACACCGCATGATTGAGTCCTAATTGAGCATCACATTCCTCCTGGATGCAAAAGCAAACCATTATGATCAAATGAGTCAAGAAGCCAAAATAAAAATCAGTCAGATAGCTCAAGCACACCTGACAGAGCTGTTCAGAGGATTCTGACCATTAGCTGTCATTTCAACAATGCCACTTTTCATACTGACATGAAAGGTGGCAGAGGAGCTATTTTCTCAGTCTCTTGCTTCCTCCCAAAAGGAGACAAACATCAGACACAAAGTATTCCAAAAACTGTGTCATATCTTTGTCACCATCACATCTTCATCTCCCTCTACTTTCAGTGCTGAGTTTAGGGGTGACAGGGTACGTGCCTGAACAGACAAATACTATTTTTAAGACTTACAAACATTGCCTTACATGAAATGTTTTTTCTACGTATGGATGACTACACTGATTTTTAATATGGGTACCACAGAGACTTTGCTGACATAATCAAAATGTTTACACTGAGATCTTTAAATATATGTATTGTATCTTTTCAATGGTTGAGCTTTATGATAGAATTTCCAGTGAGATTATGATCTGCATAGCTTTTTTTTCATTTGCTGTTATCAGAAACTGATGGAAGCCAGCAAAGCTTGATGCCTAGTTTTACAAAACATTAAAGAACACAATTTGAGGTTGTTTTTGTTTAAAATTAAGCCATTCCTCAGTGTTTTGTTATCTGAGTCTTCCTGCCACTCAAAAAAGCAAACAAAGCCTTCACAATAAAGCCTTTCCTATTAACCAAAAAGAGAAGAAATACAAATAGCAAGTCTTTAAAACAAGTCACTTGACACAAGTCATCTTCTTCGCTTTGGTACAAATTTGAAAGTCAGTTTTGGTATGTCTGTGTCTATATCTTCACTAGAACATGATCCAGTGTCAGCAGCAGTCTTCCCACTGCTGTCAGTGCCTTTGGGAGCCAGCCTCTTAGTGCTAGATCCAAAAAGAATGAACACACAACTGCACTGAGTGAGCCCAGAGCTAAATCTAAAACTTTGACTCAGGAACTTTAGCACTGCTTCCATCATACCTGAGGACAGTTTTGTGCCTGTGTGAAATACAAGACAAATTCCAAAACTTAAACAAACAGTCTTCAGACTTCCTCTTGAAAACATATAAAACATAGTATTTTTAGTGTTTTCAATAGAGCCTTTCTTAGGAAGCAAAGTTTCCAAGGGAAAGTTTGAAAGTTGGCAGTGATTTGTTAGCAAAAAAGGGTTGGGATCCACAGGCCACTGTTTAAAGCAGGCTAACATTTAATTCCTGATTTTCTTGATATATCTGTCAGCTTACTCATCAGAACAAGGAATCTCCTCCACCTACAGCCTGGATCACATATGTATGAGTGTTTGACTTAGGTAGTACCTTGAACCACTAGGCAGAGATCATCTTCCAAAATGAACATCATGTTTTACAGAGCTCATTATCTTAGCATTTACCCACATATAGAAAATCTGGGTTTAATTCTTTCCCCTGGCTGAAAGACTCCAGATTCCTACCTCATCCATCCACCTACTGTTCATCCCTGCACCAGAACGCATTATGACTGAATTTAGGTGGCATGCAGGAAAGATGTTGAAAATTATTAGGCCAAAGTATGGAAATACTAGTATAACTGGTTGTGAAACACAGTGATCAGAAATCTCACAACCCTCACAGTACCCATTTGTGTGTCACTGGGTGGATTTTTTCCCACTTGAATTTACTACTGTACATTGGTTCCTATGTCTGTAACAACAGCTTTATTTGCACTTTATGTAAGAATTGCTGGTTCGGATGTATAGAACCCAACACCTGCATAGGGTAGATCAAACATACTTTACTACTACCCCTTTTAGATGCAGCATGAAAAAATTATAGCAGAACAAAATAAACAGACTGAGTGCTGAGTTTTACTAAAGAGTTTCAGAGGCAAAATGAAACATACCCTGTAATAGAGATTGCTCCTCTCTTTGAACTGGTACCTCCTTCCTAGTGAGTCCCGCCTCAGGGTATTTGGGCAGCTGTTGTTCTCCACTGGAGATAAGACTTCTGTCTTTGATTCCACACCTCTGGATGAAGAAACTTTCCATCTCCCATGAAAAGCCCTCCTTTGATCATCAACACAGAAGTCTTTTACCTTTACTTTGTGGAACACAGACTGTTTCAGTGTTGTAATTAAAGGATATTAAATTGTTCCTATAAGGTTTCTTTTTCATTTGGGCTTGAAGGGAAGCTGAATTTGTGAATGCTACTAATTTGTGAATGCCTCACTGGTGTTGTCTGTTCTGTTAGAACTAATGACAGGCAGAAAAGACACAGAAGTGTAGCATAAAAATGCTATCTCCTACTTCTGACAAATGGCAATTTTATAGTACCTGTCATTTTGGAATGTTTCAGTTCAGCTTTGGGCCACACTAAGGTAAGGTCATTTAGACTCCCGCTGATTCTACATTTATGGCATCACTCATACGTACTAAAGCATTTAACCCTCCATGAGGAGCCTTGAACTATAAATGGGCTTCTATAATAAGGATGGTCTGCTGTTTTATAGTGATGGCACCAGATGTATAGTCCCTTTCATGGCTGCCTCTAATGACGCAGCAGCCTCTCTGATTTGTATGTTGCTTGAAAAAGTAATTTCATGGAAGACAATGAAATTACACTACTGTTAGAGATGTTAAAACACCTTTTTCTACCTAACTGAAATCTTGTCAGCCATTTTGGACTGGCTTTTCTGAAGTGATATTAGCTGAGTTGGAAATCATAGTAAGTAAACTAAAAAAATCTATCCCAGGTAAACAGGAAATGCAGAATAGGTATTATCACAAGACACCATAATCCTGTATTACAGTCCATAGCTAAACTAATAACACCATACTGAGATTTTTCCAGCAAGCAGCCTTGTTTTTCAGAAGGTCTGAGCACCCTGCCTGTTCCAGAGATTTCAAAGGAAGCACCTGCTCACTCCTGCGAAAGGCAGCACTAATTCAATAGCCTAAGTGTGGACAGAGCAGACTAACTCAGATACTCTCTTAAAGCAATGTCAGGCATAATGTTCACAAATCAAACTGCACACAGAAGAAATAACCCAATATTATATAATCTAATACAATCTAATCTAATACTAAATCCTGTGAAGTCAGTGGGAACATTTCTTTGCAGTTTGTTTGTGAATCTTTAATACACAAAGGAAGATGTTAAGTGTATTCAGTTCACAAATAACTTATTCCTACTGCTGGCTCTTTCCGTTTAAAATATACCAGCAATTAAATTTTCATCCAATATTGCTGGAAGTAAGCATTATTTTTCTACCACTAACAATTTCCAATTCTCCGTGAATCCTGTAGCTGCCAGGGAACACAGCTCTGCAATGCATGCCCATCTGTAGTCTGCAGACCATCTCTTCCTCGTTACTGGAAGAAGACAAGTACCTACCAGATGCTGTTCATCAGTGTCAGATCAGCATCTATGATATGTAGGTTCAATTCTTCTTCCACCTACAAAGAGATGTTCTAACATTTAGTCAGCACCTACTTTTTAGCTGTCAGACCCTGGGTATGCTACATGCTGCCAATTGAAATGATGTAGATTAGTGACACACATGCATGGGGCACACTACGTTAAGGTCATTTAGACTACCCTAACGAAACAACTAAGGTAATTTAGACTTCCACATGTAACACAAAATAGAAGTCACAGCAGTGCTTCAGCATGACAGCAGGCATTTACCCTTCTGAAATAACAGCTGAAAGCCAGGTAGGGCTCTTCATCTCCAACATCACTGGCATCCCATGTTTGGACAAACGAACTGTATCCATCAAGCAGGACAAATGAGTTTGCATAAGTTGTGGAAATGGCATCCTACCCTATAAGGATTTATCAATACCACTAAATATGAAGAAAGTTAGGAAGCAGTCTTTGACTCTTGAGGCTCTCTGGTGCAACCTGCATTGTTCACATTGCTGGCAAGTAGCTTCCCCAGAAGCACACTGCCTGCATCCACACACCACAGTACCTTCATCTTGAATCTCCTGTGGGTCTCATGCTGTAGCACTGTAGACCAAGAAAAATGCAGTTCAGGTGTGTGTGTGCTTCCAGTTCAAACAATCTGAAGTAATGTGAAAGCTACGATACAGCTCAACAGGTATGCATGTCATGCACCTTTGCACATGGCATGCAGGTTGATGGTACTGCAAGAAGAGGAAAAGCCTGACAGGCTGGCGCTAGAAAGCTGTACAGGGCAACAGATATCACCAATGTGCAGTCAGCACACTGCACAAAGCACCACACACAGTAGCTTTCCTGCTTAGGGCATGGAAGATCAGTGTATTTGGAAGCCACGTCCCAGCAAGAGTAGGTGTTCTGTGGATATTGTCCATGCCACACAGCACAGAGTTAATGAGAATTATGTACTGGCTAAAAAACTGTTCCTGTTTACGATAAGGCTAATCTAAATCAAAAAAGCTGTGTATCATCACTTTGAGGTTCAGTGGCACACCTGTTGGTGGGAGAGGGAGGGCTATGGAGCAGCATATGATCAAGACATTGATTTAATATCAGTTCTGATTTAAGTTTCTTGCAATAAAGTGGGCTGTGCTGACTCAGTGTGTGCCTGTGTGTGCATGTGGTGTTAGTTGGATTCTAGATAAGTAAAATAATGGTTCTTTTGGAAGAAAGCACCCTTGCTTTGATTCTGGGAGAGGGAGAAAGATGTACCTTACTTTTACTTTTATTTTAAAAATTTCAAACATTGAAAACCACAGATAATTTTTATACAATGTATTTACCTATCAGCTCAAAATAAACTTCAAGAATATTGCTCCTAATAGAGGAGCCATGCTTTCATACAGCTTTGCTGTTAGAGAACAAGTTTTCTTCTTTACATGTGGACACATGGATAATTTCATGACTATAAAGCTGCAAGCTCCTATTGGCAAACCTGAGTATTTGCAGCCTTCATAGTATCATTATTTTTGCATAGTAAGTTTCTGTAGGACTTAGGATTTCACTGTATTTTGCACACATTAAAAGAAAATATCTCCTAGATTTTTGAAGATTACTCCGTTCCAAGGAATGGTTTATTCTTTTTGTCAAAAGTACTTTTTCTTTGCTGAGGTAAACCCATAGAAATCAACTCTCTGTTTAGAGAAAGTAGGTTAGCTTGCTATCCCTAAGGATGACAACCAGAGCAGAGCGCTCCCAGATTTTTATTGGCAAAATTCTGTTTGTGATGAAAATGAAGTTGGTCCAAGCTAAAATGCAGGCTTCCACACACTGTCTGAATGAGATCAGCTCTTCATATTTGGAGTCAAATTAACATTTAGAAACAATCACTTCAGTGAACTGTGAACTTAGTCTGCATTAAATTCTTGCATTATTCACTGCATAGGAATCCACCATATATACTTCAATAGGAAATTTTAGCTCTACTCCTACTCCTAGTTGTGATGCAAGTCTTTCTTCCTACAATTTATTTTTACTTGACTTATTGAGCTTAGTTTACTTCTTCTTTCATATGGCTTCCCCCTCCCTAATAATGTAATGCATTATTTCTCTTTTATGCTTAGAATAATTTGTAGATTTTTCTAAAATCTGTGTTGTGCTTAGTTGTGCTCAGCTTCTTTTTCTGGGATTTTTTTGTTGCTTTCTATCTTCTGAATTCTTTTTGAACTTCTGAGGAAAATAAGATACTAGAACCAATATGTCTGTCGTCTGATTTTGAAGGGAAAATGAAATCATCTAGAAACCATCCCTAGAATTTGAATCAATCTTAGTGTTACTGAATCTAACATGTCAGGACTTAAAATAAAATTTAGAAAAAGAAAAGTTATTGATGCTTTATTTGGCTTTGTTTTGCAATGAAGATATTTTTCAGAAAATTATTGCAAAGTAGCAACTGTAACAACTATGGTGGTTTGGAAAGAAAATTAACAGAAATATCACTGTGATGAAGTTGCTTTAAAATTCTTGTTCTGGTAATTTTTCATAAATACAGCTTGATCTTCCAGTGGATTGAGATGAGGAAAAATGCTTTAAAATGGTTTTTGTGCACAAAGGTTTCTGCTGCTCCTGGATCCGTTTCAAAGTAGGAATTTCAATGTCTGTGTCTTCCAGCCATATTCAAGGGCACCTTGGTTTAAACTGCAACTAGTGCCCCTGTGTATAGTCACAGGGTTATTTCTGTTCTTTGGGGAGAAAATCAGGCTGCTAGAGCGTATGTCCTTCATGGCAGAATATCTGTCTACAGAGAGGAAAGCAGATGTATGTCTAAGTCTAAAGATCCCAAATATAGCCTCTAATAGGTGTGATAATTATTTTCGGGAAGAAGTGGTAAGATGCAGTTTAAATCCATAGGGCACATTGTTCCAATGAATGTGTGGTGTATTTATTAGGGTACTCATAGGATTTATAGCTGTTCCAAAGAAATACATCTGCTCTATGACTACAGGCTACAATAGTTTCTGGGGAAAGTTTCTTGCAACTCCTTTAATATGCTTTAACCTCTCGCATGCTGGGTTGATATATCTGAAAGTGAGTTGTCCCACTTGGTCCTCACTATCAAAGGCAGCTTCCACCTGCTCTGGATGCTCTGGCTGGGACAATGGCTCTGGCTTGAGTCCATGCTCCACACTGTCAAAACTGAAGTTCACAGCACCCAAAAAACTGTAATTCCTGGTTTCTGTGAAAGGGAATCCATGTAGAAAGCCTGGAAGGGAAACATAAGTCTATAGTAGCATCTGATTTAGATGGCAGGGATTGCAGAACACATCATAGAATGTAAAAACAACTGTGTGGGTATATGTGTTTATATACATTACACACCTGACCAATGGATGCTAAAAAAGCAATCCAACAAAAGCTTATACCTACACTGCACACTTGGTAAAACTCTACACACTGTGCTTCTGTTCAACAAATCTATTGCCCCATAGCTGTGCTTAGGCTGACGTCTCCCACCTTGAAGCTTCTGAGGAAGAGTCACTTCAACTACTTCCCTACCTCTGTGTGACTGCATGAGTGCTGCTCCCCAGTAATACCAGCCATGTGTCAAGCCAGCCTGTTTAATGTCACATAAGAACAGGGGAAACACATCAGCAGCTAACTACAAGTTTTCTTAGGATGCAGCTCTCACCAGCTGAAGGAAAGCTGGTGCCTTTTGAAGGAAGCTGCTCCTGCATCTTAATACTTGATCATGATGAAGAGGACTCACCTCTGCAGAAGGATATACTGTCTCACCCAGGGATTGGCTGCCTTCCAAATAGAAGCTGGAGACACCAGAACCCAGGGCACAGGTAGTGCTGAGGGTGGCAAGCAAGCTGAGCCACAGCCTCAGTGCACCCGAACTATGTGACACAGACAGAGCCAGCTCCAAGGCAGCTGAGGAGGGAGCTCCTATTCTGCACTAGGGACAAAGAAATGAGAGATAGAGCAGGAAAAAAAAAAAAAAAAAAAGAGTGGGAAAAAAGAATTAAATTAAATAATTAAATGAAATAAAAAAGAATGGATTTTGTACTGTATCTCATGGCAAGTTATCAGTGCTGTGACAAAGAAAGTGAAGCCTTTTCATCTCTCCTGCTTTACCTGCAGAATTCTCACGACCGGTGCTGCATGCATGTTCCTCCTGGTGCACGCCCATTTGTGGCTGAAGAGGTGAATTGCAGAGAACATAACTAATTCCTTGGTATTTAGGGCAGAGCAGATAACAATTGCTAGTTATATTGGCAAATGACCAGAGAGTCAGGCTGTTACTCAGAAATATCACAGCAACCCGTTGCCATTCAGAGTGCTGACTAAGGCAGAAAAGTGCCAAATGAGTAAGCAACCATCACAGTGCCTTGCTTGGGATGGAAATCTCCATTAGGATTGTATTCTGTATCCTTGTGGCAATCTTCCCACACAACAGCAAGATGTTAACAGTGCAGAATAAAAGGCGTGCTAATAAGGGTAACTTTCTTTTCTTTTTCATTGAACACTGTATTTGTTTCATGTTCTTTATTTCATTGTGCATAGAAATTAAATTACAGACAAAATTATGCTGGCCTGTTTCTTTCCAAAGGGCTCTTTTTCAAGCCACACTTTCTGAGCATTTGTACTAACTTTACATTTGCTCCTTTTCCTCTACAAACAGCAGGTCCCCTCTGGGAACCTGCTGATCCTGTATGCAGAGATGTAGGAGCAGTGGATAGCAGCAGAACAGTTTGTCTGAAACCCATCTCTTTTCTTTCTTTTTTTTTTTTTTTAATTCCAAGCATTATCTCACTGATATGAAAGACTTCTATTCCTCTCTTCTTTTTATTTTTTTTTTTCTCTTTCCTCCCAAATTCCCTGTGTTTACTGTTATTGGCTTTGATGGATGGATGAAGTATGATAGGCTGAGACACATTTGATAGAATACAACTTTGGCCTGCATAAATTACTGTCTGGGAATTTTCACAGAAGTACTGAAGTAAATTTGCAGTGACTGAAAAATGAGATATAAATTATAGCATAATCACTGCTGCTGAGCAGTTTGATGACTAAAACGATTAACTGAGTTTATAGTTTGGTGAGTCCTCACAATTTTTCCTTATAGTTTAAAACTACTCTGAGACCTCTGAAGGAAGACCTTTTAAAAAGGACATTTTTCCCACTACCTTGGCAAAAAGCATATTTCTTTTGTGTCAACACTGTGTCTTCACTCTCACAGGTAATTCTGAGATTCCAGTTTATGATCTTGCCTCAAGTACCCATATAAACTCTTATGTGAGGGCAGCTAGGACCTATCCCTCCTGTGCCAATAGCTTCCCAATCCTTTTCTGCTCCGTGTCACCAAATCCCAGGCTTTTTGGAAGACACTCTACTTTCCTGAATTACTCCAATTAAGAGAATCAGAAATGTAACAGTTCATAAAGCTCTAGATCCTTATGGGATGCTCCCGAAAATATACTACAGGCAGTGCCCTATATTTTATACACTCAGAGTCAATGGTAGATTTGACTCAGTGAAAGTAATCTCTTCTGTCTGGTGAAGAGCTCCTGACTGTAAAATATCACTGGTTTTATAGCTACGATAGAGAGAAAATGTGAATGTTTCTATTATTAGCTTTATTTCATTTGAGACATTATCATTCGTGAGGCTGTGTGTTTTCCATTTTGAGTTTTTTCACCCTTTAGAGAAGGCTGGGTTTAGTTTTTATAGTCAAAATTGCAAATTTTCTAGATTTTCATCTCATGTCTTGTGAAATTGCTTTTCTTAAAATCTACTCTCTTCACTATTATGGTAAAAGCAATCCAATTTTCCAGCCCATGTGACAGTCACCAAATCCCCAGAAGCACAAATTTTAAAGCTTCCAGATTCAGGAGGCAAATATACAGCAGCATTCGTTGTGTTTAAAACACCGTTATTTTCATGATACACTCGTGATGGTGGGAACAGAGCCTGTGATTTCTGACTGCCTGGTGTGGCCTTGCACGAGTGCTTGCCTGACATGCAGCACCAGATTAAGGTGGGGAATGCACTTTGAAAAAGTGACAAATAAATAACCAGCTTGCAGTTGTTTCAATCCTGAGCTGGCACAGAGGCTAGGCTGCTTTTAAGCTGCCTGCATGCAAGGAGCAAGCATTGATCTTCTGTCCAGCAACTCGTGTCCATCAGGAGTGCTAGCCAGCAGGGTGCTGCCCGCCAGCCATGGGCAGCTCTGCAGCAGATAGCACTCGATTGTACCTGTTTGTGCTCACAGACAGCTGCGATGAGCAGACAGGAAGGGATTGTCTGGGATTTGAGGGAAAGGGAAGAATGAGACAAGCTTATTTTGCTGTTCTTTGTGAAGTGAATCCCTTGCTAAATGCTGCAGTTGATTGCTTTGGGTCCCGTACTGTTGCTTTCCTTACTGCCCTCATCAGCTTGCAGCATCTTCTTCCCACACCCTGGTTTGGCAATGCACACCTCAGCAACAGCATCCTTGCAACTGCAGAGCCTGCTGGGACCACATGCCACCTCGCCCTCTATAGCCCCTCTGATGCTCTAATCATCAGCAGGAATGATTAGAGGAAGGGGCAGGAACAATGTGATGGTTGGTGCCTGTGCCACCCGTGCCTGCAGCAAACCACAGGTCCCTGCTGTCACTGCATATGCAGTGCATATGCTGCCTCCCCATTCCCAGGCTATCAGGTGCCATGGCCACAAATGCACATCCCTCATCTCCTCCCAACTCTGTATCACTTGTCTTCCCACCTAGCCCTGACTTGGTGCTTCTCCTTCATTCTTAGGGCAAGACAAAATCAGCTTCATATACACAGCTGCCTGACTCAGGCTACTTCATGTGGCAGCATCCCTGCTCTGAAATAAGTAGACCTGAAGTCCCTGGATGCCAGCAACACACTAGGGATGACAGGGAGATGGATGGTGACCTACAAACCCTGCCCAAGAGCCACAATAAATACTCAAGCAGCAACACTAAGTCTAGATGCATGCTGTATTTACCTGCTTGATTTAAACTATGCTATATCATCATGAATGTTAGGTAGACATATCCTTGGAGGAGTGGGGAGGCTTATTACCTAAAGCAATACCAAGGAGGGAAAATAGACTTTTCATTATAAAGAAGGTACTAGAGATACGGGAGTAATACTCTCCTCATCCAGCAACTCCCTGTATGATTTCAAGTAATTTTCTTGGCATACAATTATTTTTCCTACATATATATAATAGAAAAATTCCTTTCTCCTCATCCTTTTCCTATTCAGAATGAAAACTCTTCAAGACAGACACCTCATTCAGATTCACACAGTATGCTGCAAGTGCTTGCTGCTGTGCTCATTCTTATCCACACAAAACTCCTCCACTGGTGTTTGTTCTTTAAATTGTCTTGATTTGATTCTAAAGATTGTCTGGCAGGCTGTGTTGAATTTATGGCAGAGATGAGCAGTATACCTTGAATTCATACTGCTATCTGATTCACTGGGCTCACATTCCAGACTCAGAAATATGCATGTCCTAGCAGCTTTAGTATCAAAGTGAACAAAAAAACTAAAAGGACTCTATTTCCTGATTCAAGATTGGATTCAACAGCACTCTTGCAAGAATATTTAAATTCATGACATTTCATCTGACCACAGCAGAAAACAGAAAATCAATTAGTCTCATCAGATTTTGCTGCTTTAGGATAAAAGAATTTTGAGAAAGCCTTATTACTTTGCTGTACTTCAAACTAGACTTAAATTTATCCCTCGTTTAGAATGATCTCTAAACTCTGGCTGTAGCTGGACTCATACCCACTCTCTCTTGTCTCGTGCCTATCTCTGGCAGTCCTGAAGAAACTGTGTGCAGTTGTTCCATTGGGAGCCAGTAACTGGAGTACTTAACCCTATCATGAAAGGACAATGGAGTGCAGCTCCACAGCAGCAGTGGATAACCCATCCTCTCCTCAGTAGGAAGGCAATGAAAGTCATTAGTATATTGACATGGTAGATTAACAGTACAAGGTTCTCTCTTATTCAGATTGTTTTCCTGATAAACTCTTTTCCTGCTGAGCCCACTGGCATTCATAATTTCCTTGCCAAAAAATGGCATTTCATAAACATTTCTCCCCCTGAAAATATTACTGTTTTCATTCTAAATCTTTTGCAATTTTTAGTTTGGACTTACAGGTTTTTACATATTATATTTGTATGCGCTATAAAACCAGTTTCGTTACATCATCTCTCATTTAGGAAGCAACACTAAAAATGAAACTGTGCATCTTCCTTGGGCGGTCTGCAAAGAAATTTTGGCCATCAATCCATACAGAACTGCACATCAGCACAATCACTGCGCATAATGCCAGAAAGCCTCTATGTTAATTGTTATTTCTTTCCTGACCAAATACATTCACCATTTGCAATAATGCAGATTTGTGTATTTGGGTTAAAATAATCCAGTATGCAAATATCCAGGCCATTGAAATCAAGCTGTGGTTTCAGTTGAGGTGAGTGAGTGACAGACAGAACTACCAGAGAAGGGAAAGCTAAAGAGAAAGAAAAGGAAAGTTAAATTCTGACTGAAATGAAAGCATAACATTGGAAAAAGCAGGAATAACCACATACATCAATACAGGTTGGGACATGACCTGATGGAGAGGAGCTCCGTGGAGAAGGACCCAAGGGTCCTGTTGGATAGCAGATTGTCCATGATCCAATAGTGTGCTCTGTGGCCAAGAAGGCCAACAATTTCCTGGGATGCATTAAAAACAGTATGGCCAGCAGGTCAACAGAGGTGATTCTCCCCCTCAACTCTGCCCTGGTAAAGCCACATTTAGACTACTGTGTCCAGTTCCGGGCTCCTCCAGTTCAAAAAGCCAGGGATCTCCTAAAAGGAGACCAGCAAAGGGCCACAAATATGATAAAGGGCCTGGAGCATCCTCTGTATGTTGAAAGGCTGAGAGACCTGAGTCTGTTCAGACTGGGGAAAAGAAGACTGAGGGAGGATCTGATAAATGTTTATAAGCATCTGAAGGGAGGTGGGAGGAAAATGGATGAGGCCAGGCTCTTCTCAGTGGTGTGTAGTAATAGAACAAGGAGTAATGGCCTAAAACTTGAACATAGGAAGTTCCATAATAACATGTGGAACAACTTCTTTATGGTAAGGGTGACCTGGAACAGGCTGCCTAGAGAGGAGTCTCCTTCTATGGGGATACTCAAGAAACATCTGGACACCTACCTGTATGACCTATTGTGGTACCTGCTTTAGCGGGGGGGTTGGACTCAATGATATCTTGAGGTCCATTCTAACCCCTGCAGTTCTGTTATTCTTTGAGTTTGGGATGTTCTAATAACACATTATTACAGGTTACAGTGCGAAGAAATGCATCTTGCCAACTCTAAATTCTTTTC
This sequence comes from Tetrao urogallus, assembly GCF_951394365.1. NCBI lineage: Eukaryota > Metazoa > Chordata > Aves > Galliformes > Phasianidae > Tetrao > Tetrao urogallus. The sequence goes on from NC_136813.1 coordinate 49,458,475, forward strand.
ACAAAGCAGGTGGATCCTGGCACTGATGCAGGGACAATACTGTCCTCAAGCCCAAGGGCTTTGCATCTTCTCTTCCTGGCTTCTCTCTTTCCCTTTTTGGAGGAGAGGAGAAGGATACCTACCAATAGGCCTGCACAACTTCATCCAGGGAGGAGGGCAGCCCCCAGCTCGTCCTGAGGGTGGCATGCTGCCTCAGGTTTAAGGGGACAGGGAGAGTGCTACGCTCTGGTTTACTCATGAGTTAATCACTTTGCAGCATCAGACGTAGAAGAGCAGATCGTTTATACCTAGGCTCCCTCAAAAAAGTATTTGGCTTTGAGAAATGGACAAAAGATTTCGGAAGTCTGTAGGCAAGATTACATTTTTAGCATCATAAAGAAGATATCTCTGATATTTTACATTGCTGGACAGTAATTTTGAAATCTCAAGGTGAAGCCTTAAATCATCAGAACTCTTACTTGCATACTCTAGCTTTGCATTTTCTTTTTGTTTTTTTTACTTCGTGTCATTTTTTGGTCACCTCAGCACAGCCTTTTCTCCGTCTCTCTGTGTACACTGGGTGAAGAGCTGGATGAGCTTTCATGGGCTGAGGGAGGGCGAAGTTGGAAGCCCAGAAGCTGCTGCCGGGGTAGCCATCATATTTCTGAATCTGGGGTTTTTTTCAAGGCATCAAGTGTCCCCTGAGAGCTGCTTCAGTTTGGAAGGCAATGGAGCTATGTCAAGAAGAAACCACTAGAAGAATTGAAGTTAAATGTAAGGCTACTTCAGCTATGAAGTACAATTATCCTTCTTGCTCTGATATGAAAGGATGTGTCCTAGCTTTTGCTGCCTTTAGAAATCATACACTTTTCATAGCTGTTGGGATGCTTGAACTACTTGTCTGTTATAAAGCAGGCAATTCCCTGTAAACCCTGGAGTCTGAAGAGAAGAAACAGCCACTTCATTATTAGCACCAGATGAACATTTCCAGGACAAACAAAAACCAGTATAAGCTTGAAATACTCTATTAGTAACTGTTTACAGTAGATATTAACATTTTTGTTTGGAACAACGAAGGGCTGCTTAGAAAGAATCAGTGCTTAACTGCTAAGCCTTGCCGCAAAAAAGCCCCTGGCATTTTATCTTAAAGATTCCAGCATATTTCTGGTACTACTTTTATACTTATCTGCAATAAAAAGCTGATTCCTCTGAGTGCTTTGGATTTGCTTGAATCAGATTTAGGGACCAGCTTTTTAGCACTGTTCCCAGGTATTACAGGAAAAGTGAAAGCTGATGCAAGTTCTTACAGATTTTTTTTTGTCAGGGTGCTGAAGTTTACAGCAGTTCCTGCTTCCCAAAAGAAGTGTTATTACTTACTGGGGAAGTATGTGCAGTTGTCTTGACTTACCTACTTAAGGATGTGGATGTTCAAAATAAGTCAGAAGTAAGGGTCTGCAGTCACATTTCTGTAAAGGAAAAGAAAAGTAGCCCAGTGTGCTCCACCATTTGAAAGATTCCTCCTCCTCTCTCCACAGCCAAAGCAGATGTTTAATATGGGAAGTGTTTGGTGTCAGTCTTTGCTTGCCTGTAGCAAGAATGTCCCTGGTTTAAAAAAGAAGAAAAGAAATTGTCTCCATTTGATGATATGCTGCAGTGTTATGTTCTGTTGAGATGTGTGGAGAATGCAGGAGGTAGGGTTTCCATGTTAGGGTTAAGGCAAAAGAAGTGGCAGTGCTGTAAGGCGTGCACTTGCTTTGATCAAATTATTTTTGAGCAAGAAGCCGCCAGCCCCTTATGTCAGCCATGGTACCTGCCCCTGGAGTGGGCTAACACACAATGTTGTAGCACAAGCATTGCCTGGCCATAGATGGCAAGGAAATTCCTGTAAGCATTTGTGCAAACCTGTAAGTTATTTTCCTCAGAATGCGTGCCATGGGCAACCTGGTTCTCATTAAAATGCATGTTCTAGATCAAAGCTAAATTAACCAAAAGGCCTCAGAGATGCATTTTGATCAAAGCTATATGAAATGCTGATCCAAAGTTGTACTGGGGACACTTATAACCTGTAGGAGCCTTGCACACGTCACTGCAGGCTAGGAGGGATACCTTGAGCATCTCAAAAGGCACAAGTCTTAAGTGTGGGCAAGTGAGTAGGCTGCTGTGAATGTAGACACGGAAGTTCAGGAGTATTAGCACAGGAGCTGAATCCACCCCTAGCTGTCTAAAGTTCTATACCTGTTGCTTTGAGAATTCAGAAGGGCCAATAATAATTTTTTGCTTCCTGTTATTAAAAACCTGAACTTTTTCTTGTCAAAGACATGAATAGCCATTAGAGATAATGAGAGTAAACCCCCCTTTCATTTCACTTTAAAATACTCCAGTGAGAATCATCTTGCTCTGGAAAGTCGCCTAGCTCATTTGTTTTATTTCACAAATTACCCAAGCACCCATTTGTGTTTTATAACTGGGATTCAGCGTTAGTTCTTGATTAGAAGAGCTGTCACCTGCTTTTCTAAGCAGAAACATGAATCATGAGCAGGCAGTTATTGGGAAAGCTCTGGATCATTTTAAGCTGCAAAGTCAAATTTTAAAAAGGAAAAGCAGGATAAAACAAAACAAAACAAAACAAAAACATTTGTTGCACAAGAAGGCCCGGGTGAAATTCTCAGAACTTGGATGCGCAGAGAAATTATCAATAACCATGAAAATTTCACGGCCCCCTTTTTAGATCCGCAGCCTTAACATTTTGTAGGGAAATAAAGCTTTGGTTAACCTTGGCACTGGCAGACCTCATTAAAATAACAGCCTGTCACTTTCGAGTTTAAAATAACAGGGTTGTCAATTTTATATTCAGCGGAACAATCTACGGCTATGCTCTCCGCAAAACAGCGTGCACAGAGCGGGATTTGACAGCGGTCGGAAGCTGAGCAACACCGCCATCTGCGGGTCCTCGCTGTCTTCAGCAGGCCCTCGCCAGCTCCAGGTCCTCGCCATCCTCCCTAGGCTATTGACATCTCCTCCAGGTCCTCACCATCTCCAGGTCCGCATTGCCCACACAGGACCTGCTTCTCTTGGCTTCTGAAAAGTACTTCATGATGAAGTGCAGTGTTCCCCAACTACTCAGCACTTAATTCTTTTTTTTTTTTTTTTTTTTTTTTTGGTGAGGTAACGGGAAAATGTACGAATGTATGGAAAAAAATAATCAATATATAGAGCAAATGCAGTTCTGCTTCATTTATCCCAAGTCAAAGCAAATCAACATTGCAATACGCAATGTGCACAGAAGTTTTGAGCACCTAATGAGGCATTCCAAACAAAAATACGCACCTAATCTCCCCACACCTGTTTGGTGGAGAAGTGCAAGTGCCTGGAAATGCTGAGAGAGAGATCCTTGTTAACAAAATTTAAGCATCTTGTATCCGTAGTAGGAGCACAGTTCAGCTGCTTATGTATAAGTGCCTTGTGTCTCTGAGACACCTATAGAAAGCTGGCAGCTGTAGCAAAGGACATACAGGAGATACAGTTCTTCCTTGAGGAACAGCCCCAAAAACTTAGGAGTCTGAATTAACTGCTTTTGATTAAGCCTATTTTACAAGGAAAATGGTATCAATTGAAATATCCAGCTACCCCGCACTTATCTGCTTGTAACAGATAGCTCTTGCATCAATTGTGACATTCACATGCAGCAGAGGCATAAACATAACAAGCAGTTACAGGCAGTACGTAACGTGTGTTTTAAGCCTGCTGACCAAGTCTTTTTAAACAAATTGTTGGCCATTAGTCTTCAAACGCTTTCAGATTAAGCCCCTAATGGACCTAAATACTGATCGATGTATGAAAGTCCTGAGCAGTTTTCTGCTGGTATGGCATAACAGAAATCAGTACATAATGATTTGCTTGTTCTTGCTACCTTGCCATGTCTGTGACAAAGGGTATGTTCTTCATGATCTCTCATGCTGTCAAGCTCCCTATCCATAAATCTGCTATCAAGCTGCCCGTCATTATACAAACTCTGCGTCCTTGTTCATGAAGACTGCAAGGGTGCTGGGTGTCTGGCTGGGGATGTTAGATGCATCTGGGGGAAAACAAGTGGCGGGCAATGGAAGACATGGTTGTTCATCTAGGAGTAATGCACCTTGAAGAAGTGACATCAGTTGAATGTTGATTGTGAAATCAAGTCCCTGAAATTATAGCACCTTTTCACAAATATCCACTTGAAACATTTTCTGAGTGGCTATGCTGACACATACAGCCCACACTACATCATCCAGAGCGGCCCGTCAGAGAAAGAGTGTCCAGTGAGTAGCAAGAAATTGCTTATTTCCAGGACATAAAGGATTAACCCTCATTGAGATTTTGTGTTCAGATGTTTCTGAGCATCCCCAAGTAGAAGATAACAGCAGAAAGGCAAGCTGGATCTCCTGCTGGCATTTCAGAATAAAATCGGCCAAAATTTGTAGAGCAAACCAAAAAAGTGTGACGCAAAAATGTTGAAGAAGAGAAGAAAGTTAATAACCTTTTGTTCTTAACACAAGAAAGACCCTTATTTTATTTATTACATTGAACCAGGGTTGGTTTTGGACACATCTTTGAACATTGTTTTAGCATCCCAAGATGCTCCTTTGGCTGTGTGAGTAGGGATTATGTTGATGGAGTTGCTAAAACTGGAAGAAATCTCAGACAGACTTGCCATGGAGAGAGGAGGAGGAAATAAGGGAAATTAAAAATAAAAATATTGGAGTATCAACTTAAAAATTTGCTTTTTGGCTGATGTTTCTTCTGGGCATGCCTTGTCCCCTTGCTGAGGAAGCATGTTTGTATTGGAAATTAAACTGAAGCAAATTCCACAGGAAATTAGCTGCTGGCTTCACAGGCACTTTTCTGGGTCTTTTTTGCTTTTTTAAACATCATCAGCTCACTTTTAGTCCTTCACGGTATGTCCAATGCTTTTCTGAATTATCTCAGTGAGACTTTCAAGTTATCCAGATATCCCGAGCTAAAAACAGAGAATTCTAAGGTTTGATTTCTGACAAAATGATGGGCTTGCTTTTTAGTTCACTCCCTTTCTCTGGAGTCCAAGGTGAGTAAAGAAGACGAAAATCTTGGTCAGCTCTATTTACCTGCTTAAGATTGAATCTGTGCTGGCAGGATTAGAAGTGAGCTCATAAGTGGTGGTGTAAATTCTGCTGAGGAATTGCTCAGCCTGTGACTGCTTTGGTCACAGAAGTCAGTGGCAAAAATAAGAGATTAACTGTTTCTCAGTGTGGGTCATGTAACTATAATATTTCCATGACTCTGGATATGATTTTCTCTTTGGAAATGATGCAAACATTTAATTTTTCTCACCTACGTAATAGCACTTCCCTTCTGTTAGTAATAATGGATAAAAGCCAGGCTATTTTAATAGCCACTTATTTTTAATATCCCTTTATATAGTCCTCAAATAAAATAAAAACGTAACTCTTTGCACAGCCCTTGGTATATACGTTTTCTTATGAGAGAACATACTTAAAATAAATTTAGTATCTTCAAAGTAGCTGAGGAATAGTTCAAAATTAATGTCAGGGCAATGTCAGGGATATAGCTGGGGAAAGTCAGGCTAACTGAGACCAGAGATCTGGCTGTCTGTATCTGAACAAATCTCTGTCAGAGAAAGTGGGAAGGAAATATGTAAGAATTGCAGACATCTTGTGTTTAAATGTTTCCACAGAAGTCTAACTACACTTGAAAGTTAATCTTTAATTCAGAGCATGGGAAATACCAAGGAATCATTTACATGGCCGCAGATCACTAGGGAAATGCAGTAGTTTGAATTCATAAATCACAGGCAAGCAAGGTTAACTGAACCTTTAGTCTCTTTTATCTCATTTTCAAGGGACTGTACATCTGTTACCTATTTTTTAAATGCTGGTGGTGATCAAAATGATGTACGGTGGGAAACATGTAACTCTGGGGTCTAGTAAGAGATTTTCTGTGACTATGCTTGAGTTCTCAAAAATTGAAGGCACTGGAACCCACAGGCAAAAGTTTTGCATATCATGGCACGCATTGCATCACCCAAATCTATTCTGAATATATATATATAATATATTCTGAATATAATGTGTTATATTATAAATATTTCAAGCTTAAAGAGGGTAGATTTAGGTTAGATATAAGGAAAAAATCTTCTACAGTGAAGGTGGTGAGACACTGAAATAGGTTTCCCAGTGATGTGATCGATACCCCAACCCTGGAGACTTTCAAGGCAAGGCTGGATCAGGCCCTGGGCAACCTGGTTTAGCTGTGGTGTCCCTGTTCATTGCAGATGAGTTGGACTAGATGGCCTTCCCTTCCAACTCTAAGGGTTTTATCACTTCATGATTCTATAATTCAAACTCACTGACTACCTGCACATCATAGAGTCATCAAGAGAGGGCTGAAAATGGTAACTTCCCCCTAAACTGTAATCATTTTTGCCATTTCTTCCTCTTTGTTTTTTGGGGTTTTTTTTTTTTCTTTTTTTGAGTCAAGCAAATGCCTTCCTCTCTGTAGGCTCTAAAATGAGACACCTCGTGGGGAAGCCTGGAAAGTTTAATTAGCTGTGTTTTACCAATAATCACTGGTAAAGTAAGATCATCTTTACCACACATGCTTCTGTAACACAAAAATATTTTTATTGTTAGGAAATTTAATAATGCGTTATCTATATGCAGCACATATATAGAATATGCCAGCATTATTTAATATCTTCGAAAGTTACTGGGGAGTGAGATTCCTTATTTTAATTTTCAGAATGTACTTCTGAGGAGCCTGTGCAGTGTGTCAGCTGTGAGAGCCTCTCTCAAATTTTATTGAATTTTATGAAAATATAGAGTTTTTTCTCTGTAATTTGGTCCTTGCTGAGGCAGGAAGGGGAAAATCACTTTCCAATGGGTGTTGAGTCAATTGTGGTTCTGAATAGAAGTCTGAAGTCCAAGAGACCAATTCTAGTCTGATTATGGTAGAAATCTGAATACAACTCTTAGCATATGTGTTGTGAATAGCTACAAATAACTTCTAGGCAGCAAGGAAGTTACTGCTCCGAAAACAGATTACTCACCACCATCAGATTACTTGTGTAAATGGCTACCCAGGAGACACAATAAATGATTGAAGTCTATCCACTAGGCTCTTTTATTGCCCAAGGTTACATGAACGGACACTACTTCCTACGGACCCTTTTCACTATATTTTCAGCAGTTTCTTTAGGATTTCTCTGACCAATTTCCTCTCCTAATAGGAGTTTACACAGTTCTCTGTGAGCCACAGGAAGTAAATTGAGTGGCTTATGTTGGTTATCTGCACCACTGGTGGCTGTGGGTTTTTTATCCATAGCATGTGCAGAAGGGGAGAAGGAAGGGATGCTCTGCCTGCTGCTCAAAGACACCCTACAAGGCAAGCATCCTGAGATTGCCCCCACTGATAATGAAACACTGCTCACAGTCTGTAAAATGGGATTTAATTTTTGGCTTGATGAGGCTCCTCTACTGAGCATATAGAGATTTGCAAACACTTCTAGTGTTTGTATTACAAAACTAAAGCAACTAGAGCTTGGCAAAGGGTATGGAGGAGATTTGTAGGATATAGAGGAGATTTATAGGATGGCAAGAAATGATGTCAACAACTCACAGCCAAATGCTGTCCTACTTATTTCTTACGAATGAAAATGCACACAGAGCTTCTGAAATAACATCCTTGGATGTTTCTATCTCCTGGCATATAAAGTGACATTCTACAGAGTTTAAGCACTGCAAAGTAGTGTGGGTCATTTGCTCGGAGAGCTATCATGTCTTCAGAACAAAAGATAAAACAGACAAATAGCCAAGTACAATATTATACCTCAACAACCTAAAAGCCAATCTCAAAGCTGAATGGAACAATGGAGAGCTTTTATTTCTCATATTTTAAAGAATAAAGCTCAGTGATTTCCTTTGAAAGCTATTCAGCATGCTCTCCTAAATCCTATTATAGCTTAACGTGAAATGCATGTTTCCATAAGAACAACAGCAGCACCAGTCATCCTTTGTAGTCTGTCCTTTGTTGTGTTCTCTATCTATTCTTGTAGATTTTTCCACTCTAGTAAACCAATCACTAAACAAGAAGTGATAACATTTCAGCCAGAGCATGTGTTAAGTTGGTGCTGGAAATTCAGTTTGCTCCTGCTTGCTGCCTGAATCTTGCCAAATTAAATAATTGTTCAAAAGGGTGTTTATAACATAAAGGAATGGTTATGATACTGTCCCAACATTTCCTGAATGTAAAATCTGTATCCAGCTACAGATATTTATCTGTATCTAATAGCAAAGATAGATTTAGTCTCTGCTTGCATGTATACACAAAATTCTTGCTGTTACCAAGATCGAAATGTACTGCAATGTATTCAGCCTGTGTGTCTTAAATCAGTTGAACACCAGCTCACTTTTTTAGAACCTGCACATCATGCATCATTTTTTTTAGAGCCTGCATGTACAGATCTAAATATAATATTTATTTAAGACATGACCAAGCCGGTGGGTGAGATACTTTATTTAATGAACACTGTTTAACTCAACTGACATTCAGCAGACTGTGAGGCATATTAATTCTTAGAAAGATGTATATTTTAGAAAACCTCAGACAAATTGAGAATAGAAAGAGCAAGATGTAAGATGCTTTTTCTTAATGTCTTGCCTAGAAAAAAAGGTGACTTTAATTGTTTGCACTCTCTGAACCCAAAGGCACTGTGCCTTGCTCATAAATACAAGAATTTCAATTTTAGCACCTTCAGTCCTTTTAACTTCCACCACCATCTATTATGGAACTGAACTGAACAACCTCTTATTTAAAATGAAATCTAATGCAGCTGATGTTTTCAACTGGTTTTCCCTCTCGTTGTCTCTTAATCAGGTAACAGACATTAAAGAAAAACTAAAGCTCTCTAAAAAGTTTTGGTCAACATTCCCTTACACAATCTGCAAGGACGAGCGCGTGACAGCCGGCTCATCAAACGAGGAGGACTGCTGGAACGGCCACACCAAGGCAAGGTGAGGTGGAGCCTTTCCCACTGGATTCAATCCAAACTCCCACCAGGCACAAAGCAAAATCAGAAAACAGAGTATTTTACAAAACAGTTTGTAAGAGTGAAACAGAAATGGGGACAGCAAGTAATTGTCCACACGCAGCCTGCAGCTGAGATTATCTATTGTCAAGGTGCCATTAAAGCTGGAGTGTGAGTCACTGTAAATGCGCGCAGCGTGCCAGCATGTGAACACAGAAAATGTTCACTGGTTCAGCTCCAGAAGGATAATTTATACTGAGATTTCTGAGAGCTCTTTAGCTCCATTTAGCATCCCTGTGTTGGGACTGACAGCTTGTGAAGCAATTGCACTCTTGGGATGCCATACTGGGATGAAACAGAAAATTGGAATTTTGGCTCTACTGGCTATTGGCTGGCAGAGCTTAGGGTTATTTGCTGGGAAAAATAGAAAAAAAAGAAAAGAAAAATGAAAAAGAAAAAAAAAAAAAAGAAGAAGAAGAAGAAGAAAAATAGCCAGCACAGAATGAATGTATCAGTCTTACTCTTCATTATCTTGTGCAGAAAGCTTGACCTTGTCTTAATTTGTCAGTGACACTGTAGTCATCTGCCCTTGTTAGCAATGACTTTTCAGTGAGTTTTAATTCTGAGGTTGCTTCAGCTCTGGCTGTGGCTGGGCTGGTGAGAGGGTCCCAGTGTGGATTTGTCAGTTGAAAGAGGAGATTTTCTGATCAACTGTGCTGAGAAAGGGAGAGAGGAGAGACGGACCAGCTCAAGGACCATAGCAGGAGCAGGCAGGTTTCAGGTCTGCAGCAGTGCTCATGACTGGGGGGAGAAAGGAGGTATTGAGAAATTTGAGTGTCCATGGTACCACGCGTACCACATCAACACGCATACATTAAGAAGTATGTGTTGCTCTTTCTATAAATGAGCAGTTAAACAAATTTAAATTTAAATAAACAAATGAGGGGTTTTAATGTTGCTATCCCTCCTGCTTCCCATGATCAATGCTAGTATTCATACCATATCTGCTTTCAGCTCTCTTCTGTATCAAAGAGGCTAGCAAACACTCCAAGGTTTGGGGAAGATGAGTTTTAAGACTTCCATCCTCCTTTTGCAGTATTTATCTTATGAAAAGCCTGGTTAGTTTCATGGCAACTCCTCAGATTAATGTTCTGAAGCCGTTCAGTACCTCTCTCCTATGCTGATAATCTTGATTAATTTAACACAAACATATCAGTGGATGTGGAATCACAGCTTCAGAGCATCACCTGACAACACGGTCTCAGCAGACCCAATCACAGCTCTTCAGTTTTCTATTTTGTATGCATTCACAAAGGAAATGTGTGATTATTGTCTTAGTAACAGAATTCAATAAATGCTTGAGGTGGAGGGAATAGTAATAAATCAGGCAGTTACTATAGGACTCCATGGCCTGTATATGAAATAATATTGAAAATGTAATTAGCTTGATATGCAAGATCGCCTTGGTGAATATTTACTGCAGCTTAAAGAAAAACGATAAATATTTCCATACTCATACTGACTAGCATCTGATAGCAAATGCTAACTTGCAATAGCAAGGGTGGCAAAATCTGTCCACTGTGCATATTTCTATTTCTCTTCACTGTGTCACCTGTCAAAAGTACCCCTGTGCTGTATGAAGAGTTGCATTTGGAGTTCTGGAGAACATCACAGCAGCTCTTGATGGAAAAAAAAAAAAAAAGAAGAAATTTAGTCACCTCCTATTTCCCCTAGACATTAGTACTAAAAATGAGAAGACAACATGGTGTTGGTGACTGCTGGGAAAGGAGATTGTAGCTCATTGTTGATGAGATCCTGTGGCTGTACAGAGAAACTTTGAATTGCCAGATGCACATTGTGCTTCACATTTCATTTTACACATCACCTTTTGATGGTGCTTTTGCAGGAAAACAAGAGATCACAGAAAATTAAAGCAAGGCCTTCTCCTGAGAGAGGCATTATGCCAAGGTCACTTGTGGTTATTGCGGTCCCCAGGTATCATTCTGCTGCCATGATTAATTTACAGTGACACCAGCAGGGGCTAAATGAAGTTTGCCAACTCACAGATAATCATAGGGTAACAGAGTGATCCATTATAGTGTTCTGGAAGGCTGCACTTGGCATGTTGCTGATCCTCTGTGAAGAGGGGTTTTAATGAGGTCACATCAGGTAGAAATCAGGTACTGTGGAAATGGGAACACATTAAACTCTTATTTTGGAAAATAATTTAAAAAAAAAATAGCTTCCTCTGATAAAGTGCCTTTGAAAGACGCCAAGCAGAGCTTCCCATCATATCTGTATTCATAAAATAAACTTGAACATAATTTTATGTTTAAATAATGAATATCTTCTGCCAGCTGTACAGAGGCGAATTTTTTTAAAAGACATTTAGAATCTGAAATCATCACTACAACCAGACTTTGAAAATGTAGTGTTTTCCTATCTGCAAATAAATCTTTAGGAACAGCTGATAATTTCTTCAAAAATAATTGTTTCCTAGAAATTAAGGAATATTCCCAGGAATTAAGGAATTTGGGGTTTAGGAGGATTTACACCAAATCCCAGGTATTATCCCTTGAATAAACAAAGTGACTGTTACTGCAGTGAGAATGGTAACCAAATCTGCAACTGTTAAGATGCATGGGAGAAGAGCATCTTTGGCTACCTCAACCAACTGCTTTCAACCAACCCACATGAGAGATGGTGCTCAAGTCAACAATAAGTAGATAAGACAAAGTAATTGCGAACAGAAAAGACAGAGAAAGCTGGGGGAAAAAAAAAGGAGAAAGGAACACTACCGTTTTCAGTGCTGAATTCAAAATTACAGGTTATTTCACCAAAATGAACACAGGACTGCATCTCAGCTGGCCTGAAATTTTCTCTTCTTGCTGCATGTGGGTGAGCACCTACTTCCAGCCTGGTGGATTCAGATGGGATGAAGCATTCACCTGTACAGTGCCTGTGCTGGGAATGCCATTCCTTGCTCAACAGCAAAACTTGCAGTGAGAGTGAGGTGAAAGTGCTTTACTCAGATAGACAAAGATAACCAGTAAGCACCACAGCTGTAACTGTGAATAAACCACTTCTGAGTGCAAAAACTGCCTATTAGCTGAAGGCCCAAATTTATTTTTTGTGGACTCTTCCTTCAAACAAAAACTGGCAGATGAATCATTATCTCCCTCTCCTTTTGACTCCTCAAGCTTTGCTCCAACATGGAGAAGAAATTATTGAAAGAACACTGAAAACACCCTTTGAGTGCCTTCTGAGCAAGCAGAATCGGATGAGGATATCCAGTTAGCCACACAACCAATTTTCCACCACACTTATCTTTCCAGACCAGATGTGACTGCCTAACCCTATCCTTCCCAGGATAATCCTGTGCTGCATTTTGTTCTGTATTCCCAATGGTTTGGGGCACCTGGAAAAAAAAATGCCAGTACTGGCACAGTACTGCAGGTGTCTTTCAAAAAACAGGGCAACCCTCCTTTCCTGTTATTATTGTTTTGGTTTGGGTGTTTTTGATAGCTAGGACTTTTATATATTGCCTGAAAGATTCATCAGTCATTTCTAGACTTTAAAAAGAGGAAGTAAATACTCTAAAACATTAAATGGATGTTAAAAAGAAAGGGACAGAGAGAAAGAGAAAGTGGTTTTAAAGAGGTTTTGTGGTGCTCAGGTATGGTATGCCAGAAGGCATTTTCGTTGTGTCTGCTGAGACAAGCAAGAACAGCAGAAAGGCTAAGAGGAGTAGAAAGCATTAATATTTTAGAAAACAATGTAGATTACACTAAACTCCTGACATAGCTGAGCAAGGAGCAAACAGCAGAAAACAAACAGCGTTATTCAAATTCTCTTCAGGCCAAGGGCTAAGAAAGCTGATTCTTTCTGTTTTCTAGGAGAATGCAAAGAGCAGATTTGGCTTCAGGTTGGCTTTCTTTTTTTTACATTTGGGCATATAGTTCTTGTAACGGCCAGGCATACAAGGAGATCATTAACAAGAGCGGAAGCAGCAATGAAGCTTAGAATTCACAGGGGTGTCTCCGCTTACAGAACTGCAGCAAAAGCAGCTGTGTGCAACAACTTTGCCCAGCCAGCAACAAATCTTCTGTCAAGACGCAGTCCCAAGACAAGTCTTCCAATTCTCTGTGACTTAACCCTACCCCGCACGCATCAAAATGCTTTTGTCAAAATGTGTGCTGTGCTGCTTCTCAGAGACTGTCACTCAAAAAACACCTTTGGGCTGCGTGCTTCCATATCCATACCAGTCCTTAAGAAAAGGGAAAACAATTCAAAGATATGCACATTCAATATAGGCTTTTCTACTTTTTTTTTTTTCCCCTGAGGAAGCAGGTCAGCTAGTTCAGTAATGACAGCAGAACTCAGTTCCACATTCAGACATACAAATTCATACATTTAAAGGTAGATGCCTGTGAATGAGCTTGCAGACAATAAGATGTCAATTGTGTTGCCCAAGCTAGAGCAGTGTGTAAGACAGGTTTGACACAGGAGACCACCTCCCAGAGGCAGGGCAATACCTGCTAGAGCATTTGAAAAAGTCACCATTGTTAAGGTGCCTGAACAGAGCCCCAGTATCTAGTCAGTATGGTCAGTGAAGCAGGTTCCAGCTGCCTAAACTCAGCTACTGTCATGTGAGATGCTGTCATGAAAATCTGTCATGAAGCTGGCAAATACGATGCTGGACCTACACTGTGTTCAAACCTTACTGGAGTGACAACAGGATACCAAGCAGTGTACCTCTTTTAGGTAAAGTAGAACTCAACACTCAATTCACTTGACTAGAGAAATATTATTTTTGGTGCCCTAGACAACCAAGACCTCCCCTTCAAGGCTGTATAAATGATGTAGGATCTATGGGAAACTCTCGTCTTTCAGAGATGGTAATTGGAGAGGTGGAGAAATAACCAAGAGCGTCTCAAATTGTACCAGATGTCTATGTCTGCACAACTAAATCCCAGCAGATGAAATCTAACGAACTAGTCATCTAGCCAAAGACGTATGGGATCCCAACACCTGTCCCCACACCACTGATAAATATGCCTCTGTTTGGTATTGACTAGATCTCGTGTTAACCAGATCGGATGAAACTGGGACTCTACTCATAAACACACAGCTGCATTTACACATACAAGTTTTGATATCTACATAAACCTAAAGACTAGTCTTCAACCTAAATCTCCAATTTTTTTCCTCTTACACCCTTAATGCTTAAAGGCTCATTTGCCCGGAAATTAAAGTATCCACCTAACTTTTAAGTGATCACACAGTAACACATTTCTTGTGACACACACCCAGGATGTCTAACTTACCCACCAAGGTGAGATGCACTGAGAACAGTAGAGGTGAACCATTCTCTCTGTCACACATCAAAGGTATAGCTTTACTGGCCAGCTCCCATCCTTTCCCTACCATGTAAAACACTCAAAATCAAGGTGCATCCCTGCCTAAATACATTGTCTGTATTACTCATGCTGGATTATACTGTTACATAATATAAAAACTTCTCTTAGCTATACTAACATGATTTTAAAATGCCTGAAATTTGGTGAATTTACCTCAGGCTTGATGAACTGATCTGCATGATGCTCTCTGTAGAACTGTGTTAACACCCACCTCCCCTAAAAACAAACTTAGATAATAAAGCCTAGATTTAGATGCCTTATTTTATAGCTCAATGTAAGCCTAGCTTATGTGGAAACTAAGCTTTCCATCACTTCTTATATTTTCCCTATTTAAAAGAAAGTTTTGTCTTATGGATCTATCGTAATGAAGCTGTTGATTTTGTGTCCCTAGCATCTCATATAAAACCATGATATGCATTTTCAAATAAGTTGTAAAATGTCTTTTTATGTATAATTTATTGGAGTTTTTCCTATGAAAGAAATTGCAGCTCCTCCATGTCGGAAACATTCTAGGGATCTTCAGATTCTGAGCTGGATACCGGCAAAGAGATGACAGATTGAATTTCTTTCTACAACCTAATGGCTGGTACATTTAAATTTAGACAATCCTCTGAATGACATCAGAACCACACTAATCACAGTGCAGAATATAGACCTCAGTAAAAAGCACTCTCTAAAACTAGCTCATATTCTTTCCAAATAAAAAGCTTACTTAAGAAGTCAGTACATTCTTATTTTATTTTTTACAGCAAGATGAGGAAATCAAACATAAATTAGTTAAAGAAAGCCTATGAAGTGCAGTTGAGAGTTAGCCATAACTTCTCGTGGACTTTAGGCAATAGAGAGCAGATAGACTATTCTATTAAACAAAGAAAGCAATCCACAAAAATGACCAATGATTTCAAATCACTTTAGCTAGCAGTTATGACAGCTGCCTTTGACAAGATACTGGGCATCTTCTCCAAGCCAGCAGGGCAATTTTTATATTCTTACTTTTTTAATCAACTGCACCTTGAAGTCACTGATTTACTTCTAGGCTGAGCAATTTATCTACAACAGCCATTTCATTTGTAGAGATGTGTGACGGATGGAGATGCTGTTTCTCTGCAGCCCAGAGTTTCCCTGAACGCCAAGGTCTCCGTCCTGCTGCCTTTGGGTATCTCTGCAGAATTCTTTCCAGTTTCTATCTTTGGTGATTCATAACACTGCGGTCTGCATTCTTCTACACTAGAGGAAGTGGCTCTGTATTCTCACTGTACTTAAGTCTGTACCCCAGGAGTCTGGATGGGATCCCTGCAGCATTGTTTTTTCTTGTTATGGTACTACTGAAACATCAGGAAATGCATTTCAAGGTTAGGCATTTTTGGCAGTCATGTTTTGTTCTTCTGTGTTCACACTCCCCTCAAGATTACTCTCTTGTAAGCTTTCAAAGGCCACTGGTGACAGATGAGTCTCATCTTGCGATGCGAGTACCTATTACGGTGAGACTAAACCCTTCCCTGGCTCAGCAAAGCAGTCATCATTTTGTGAATCACCAGAAGAAATACAAAAGTGATTTTCCCTTAAGCACAACTTCAGCAGGGAAAGTCCTTTCTTTTTTCTTACTTTCAGATACGCTTTTAAGGAATACATTTATTTTCCAAAGCCGGAACAACAAAACACAGACACCAGAGCCAAATTTGAATATGGATACAGAGAACTGGGTTGGCATCAGTGTGATGAAGTAAAATACTTTTAAAACTACATTCGGTACCAGACATCATGAAATTTTGCCATTAGTAGGCTAGACTGTGTTATATACCCACAGGACGTCTCCCACAGACATCGGTAGACTAGCCTGTTTTGTTAGCTAATTACAAAGTGGATCATAACCTGACAATGAACAATCTACCCCAAATCCCTTACAACCTAAATATGAGGCAAAGAATACTCAAAAAAAAGACAGAGAAGAGAGAACAGGGAAGCGGCAATACAGTATTTTCTCAGGATACCACACCAGCACAGAGAATTATGCCAGTCCTTTTTCAGCCCAGCTGTCGTAAAATGCACAGATAATTTTTAACAGGGAATCAAAGCAGGAAATAAGCTAGCTTTGCAGATGCCTATAAGGAGAGTTTCCTAAGTGCAGAGAGCAGCAGGAGACAAAGTGTGCATATTTAACAAAAGAAGATGAAGACTTTTACCGTAGGAGTAATGGGCTGATTTTTGTGGGAGAGAGAGATCTGCAAAAGCGCACTTGGTGCCTGTGAGCAGCATTAGACTGCATTAGCCAAGGTCATAGAAGGGAATGCTGCAGTAATCAAGGAACAACAAGCTAGGAGCCTGAATAAAATTTCAGATGTGTTGATGGATAGCAAATGCCATGCCTTAAATATGTTATGCACAAAGTGTGTGGGATAAGAAAGCACAGCCTGTTTATAAAGAATACGGACCAAATGAAAGAGAATATTGGAGACTGGTAAGTTCATGCCACCATTTGTGGGTCTGGATGTCAGATAGGCTGGATATGATGTTCACTATAGTCAAAAAAGGGATGCAAGGATGGACTGGTGAAGAAAATGAATTAGGTGCTTCAGTTAAATGAGGAAGGCAATAAAGACTCAAGATTGGCTTCTGAACTGTCCCAGAAAAAGGAATTCAGAATTTTATGCACTAAGAAATAAAAGCAGAAGAACGCACTGTTGAATACTTAACTTAGTGTACTACTGTTCATGTCAGTACAGCAGTGCGTTGACTTACTGCTGGCTGGTGAATCTCTTCTATGGATTACAGTCAGTGCACGTGCTGGGGAGTATATGAGTAGTTATGAGTTTGGATAGCTTAAATCCTCTCTGCTTTCCACGCAGCCAGGATACTAAAAAGAGCCTTTAGAGTCTGTAAAATTAAAAACATATTTTTAACATGGTTTCACTGGAGCCATTTAAGAACTGCGTAATCATTGTCAGTGTCAAATTGCTTAGCACAGCGTTTACTGTACAGTCCTTATTTTGACAAGTACTGCATTTAAACTAATTACGCATCTTGTTTTATAGATACTTGCCTGAGATTATGAATGATGGCTTGACCAACCAGATCAACAATCCAGAAGTAGATGTGGACATCACAAGGCCAGACACCTTCATTCGGCAACAAATCATGGCCTTACGTGTCATGACAAATAAACTGAAGAATGCATATAATGGAAATGATGTCAACTTCCAGGACACTAGTAAGAAACCATTAGCTCTCCTTAAATAAATGTAATTTTCAAATGTATTCATAAATCAGTTCCATTTGAACGGTTTTTCCTTGGAGTTTGTGCTTTCTGCTGATGACAACATACAAAAAATCTTCTGTCCCATTTGTTTCTTTTTCTTTTCTTGCTTATCGTCATTTCAAATGCATCAAGACACTGAGGGCTTTCCATTACGCCAGCAGTCTGCTCCTTTTTCAAAAGGGCATTTCAGCACATTAAGTGCCTAATTAGGTGCATCCATCATGGTAGCTTTCATTTGGATGCTTTGCTGAATGAAATTTACCATCCATACACTACACCAAGGTGTTCATCCCCACCAGGGCACTGGGTGGGACAGGAATGGAGAAAGGACAACCATTTTAACCCAAGGCACTCACCCTGTTTTCCTCACTCCCTTGTACCAGGTGATGAGACAAGTGGCTCTGGCAGTGGAAGCGGCTGTACAGATGACATCTGTCCCACTGAGTTTGATTTCATCATGACTGAAGCACCGCCTGTTGACTCAGACAGGAGGGAGGTGGAGGCTTCGGCCACACGACCCAGCCAGTCACTGCAGACATTGCTCTTCGCCTTCATCAGCCTCGTACTGCAGAGACAATGGAGATAATCTTGAAACTGATCGGAAAAACTGTGTTTTAGCTACAGAAACAGTCAACTTCCTTCTTTTCTTACACTATTGGACAATGGACCATGCCACAAACACTTGCAGTTTTGTATGCGAAGAGAGCAGTACTGCAACCTGCTTCCCTTTTTGTTTTCCCAAAGAGCACCAGGTGCCAGACTGAACTGCTTCCTGTTTTTTGCAGATATCTCTGAAGAGAATATCCACTCTTGAGAGAATTCTTTCTCAGATCTTTATTACAGGAGACTTTCTAAGCTTCATTTCCTTTTATGCTGCAGAAGTAAAAAGATCTTACCGTGAATGTTTTTTTTTTCCCTAATGAAAAAAAAAAAGGGAGGGGTGGGGGGAAGAAACCAATGAAGCAGTTTTCTTTCTGGTCTAACTCTTGCTGCTCCCTGTAAGTCTGAAAAATCAACAGAACAAAAGACAAGAATGAAAAAAATGCAACCATTCTTCACTGACAGCCAGATTTCCTTTAGGGACTTCTGTAGAATAATTCAGGTCATCAGAATGATCATTGCTATAAAGAGGCAGTCTGGATTTTTTTCCAACACAAGAGTTTGTCTCAACGATGAATGTCTTGCAATCCACCTGCCAACCACTTCAGATTGGTATGAAGGTAGAGAAGCTGAAAAGCAAGTTCTTCTTTTAGTATGATAGTAACTCCGCTATCTTCAGAATATCATGTTACAGTTCCCTGGGATTTAAATCCTAATGCCCAGTAAAAAAAGAAAAAGAGTAGTAGCACAATTTTGCCTAGCTGCTTTTAGTGTTTATTCATGTTATGCAATTGGCACGAGGATTTCCACTTAGCTCACCATCAGCCACGGTGGTAACGCTAAACAACTCTCCTGACAAATCTCCCCTCAAGGGTTTGGGCAGAAAATAGTCTCTTGTGATAAAATCTCGTTCCTTTCATCACTGTTCTGACATCAATTAGGGCTTTCTGCTACTATGTTTATTATCCTACCAAGATGGTAGTTCTCTAATTGACTAACAATGGCGACCAGATCAATAGAGTATTTCACATCTAACTACATCTTTCATATCACTTAATTTCAGTATCACAGGGATTTCTTCTACAAATTTCTGAACAAACAAATATATAGTACTGACATGGAGATTTCTTTCACTTTTTTAGTCTTAGTATGATCATCTATTTTTATATATATAAATATATATAAATCGCAGATTTTAACTTCTTAATTACAAGCTCAGGGTTGACACTTCTTTGTGAAAAAAAATATGTTTGGTCAACCAGCTCTTCTGCTTTTGTGCTACTCTGAAAAGCAACCCTTTAATGACTGATCAGCACAAAAATCAAAGAAGAGAATTTTTTACATATCCAGTTGTCCATTTCTTAACAGATTTGCAGAGTGGGGGAGAAAATCTCTCTCGTCTCTATGTAATTGTGTGAGCATGGAAGTTTGTGTGATAGACCTAGAGAAAGACAGAGATGTTATTTGCGATGACAAATGTACTCTCAGATTCCTCAAGGATACATTGCTTTAATAATCACTGCCTGAATGGCTGTTGTTCTGGCTAGAGTTTCCTTGATTTTTATCTGATTGCAAGACCTGAAATGGAAGCTATTTAAATCCTGGACAAATGAGAGTAAACAGTTAGACATCAAAGATTTCCCTCCTCCATCAGCTGCAGAAAAAGAGCTTCTGTGACAATTCTATGTGGTGCTGAAAAGATTTTGCAGAAGCTTTTTTTCTGATTCTTTTGGTGACTCTAGAAATGGTATAGATAAATTATGGAAATACTGTAAAGCCAGCCAACCACATTACAATTTAACAACAGAGCAGGTAGATCATAACCATTGCAATCTCTTTTTCTTTTCAAATTATAATTAGATATCGATTTAGGCATGACATTAAAGTAGAAAACACATAGCACATGAGGATAAAGGATGCTTAAGCACTTTTACCAAAAAATATTTACAAACTAACTGTATAGTATGTCTAATAAAAATGCATAGGTTTTGAGCCACTCATAATCTATTCTTATTTTTTCTAATTTGTTTGCTTTACAGTATAATGATCTATTCTTCTTGGCCCAAGAAGAAATTTAGTGTGCAGGAGTAACTGGAATATGTTCAGACCAAGCATGTTTTACACCTGACTTAGCAGTGTTGCTTGCCACTCTGATAGCTCACTCTAGGGAGGATCTCATGATTCAGCACTCAATGCTTTCAGAAAGTTAAACAGTATTAAAACCAATTCTTACAAGCATTTGTTTTGTTTTGTTTGTTGACTGTTGTATAGCAGAGGATCCAAGCAGAGAATCTTCCTTTTTGTTTTTCCTGAACTTGCATATCATCTACAAAGAGGGAGCTCTTTGGCCCCTCCATATCTACCAACGTACACATCCTTTTCATGCCTTTAATCCGCTACAACCTTGTTTTATTGTCCCATTGTGTTCTTATTCAGTAGAAACTGATACTGTTTCCATCTGATTATCCTCATTCTTGAAATTTATCCACAGATAATGAAATCCAGCTGCTAAGGCATTTCCTCCACTGTGGCTTCTCCACATCGTGATGTGGAGATTAACATTAAGATGCTGATGGATTCCTAGGGTCTTTGTGTTAACTTTGGCCTAGGTTTAGGCAACCTGATGACCAAACTGGCTATCCATTGTGCTTCCACCTATTTGTAGACCTCGGATCATGTGAAGGAGTAAAAGGAATCACCAAGAACAAGGGGCTTTGCTGAAGTCTGCCCTCAGTGGGGGAGGAAGTAAATGTTCTAGCAATCAGTTTGTAGGAAACGCCCTGCTCTACTTGCACTGTATCTTACAAATTGCTGATGAAACAACAGGCCCAGTTAATCTCTGCTGAAATGTGATTGTCTTGTGGGAGTTCTGTCAGAAATGTACGTCTTCCTTATTATTTCTCTGCTTATTTTCCTACTATGCATGGTGATATCTTGTCAGGAGATGGAGATCCCTTTGCATGAGGTATTAGGCATACATTTCTTTAATAGTCCCAGAAGGTTGAATTCTCTCTTTATGCACTGCATTTTCCTGAGATTAAGAGAGCTATTAAATCTACAGAGCAAATGAAATTGGGAAGAAAGGAAAGAAAAGAAAAAACAGTAATGTTCATAAATGTGAGAATCTACATAATTTCCAATGCTTCTCTTCGCACCTCCTTTACATCCAATAACTCTTCTTTCAAGGTAATTTTTTCAGTGTGCTGCAATTCAAATATTTCTCTTCTGCCAACAGCTGATAAAGTAAGGAATAATAAAGAAGACAATCACCAGCATAAGAAAGAGGATTCTAGTTCTAAGGGAAAATACTTTAACTGCATAACCCCTTTATGTGGTGCAACCCAGTTATTGCCATTTTATGCTCTTTTAAGGTGGAGGCTCTTAAAAAATTAGATGCAACAAATCATATAACTAGTGCTAGAAATCTTTGTGTTAATATTAATTAAAGCCATTTTGCATTGTCCCCAAAGTTTTAGTGTTTAGTATACAGCAGATTTTTCTATTCATGCCTCAGTACACACTTCTGTAACTGCAGTGCAGACTGTTTGGGGTCTGGCTGTATCTCAAGCATTTCAGAAATGCAGTTGGAAAGGGAGGGTAGAAATTTCCTACTGAACAGTAATAACAGTAATAACCTGTGCCTAAGGGTTCTGGTAAGGGCTGATCTATCCCAGTTCCCTAAAAGCATCAGAGAGCTCTGTCCAGAGAAAGCTCCCAAAATCTGAGTGTCATTCATACAAAATCGTCCCAATTCTGTGTGATTTTAGGAAGCATTGTTACAGCTGTGCCTTCCCACAGCTGTGTGAACCAGTTTGAGCTGCTTCCATGTAAGATGGCTACGAGATAGAGCTGCTGCTGGGAGATGGGCTGCGTGAAGTGTCTCAATGGGCAGCAGTTGCCTTCAGTTTACTAACTGACCCTGAATCATTACCAAATGTATCTATACTTATTCACCAAGACTTTTTTTATTACTTCAACGTGACAAAATAAATTACAGCACTGATTCAAGTTGTGGTTTCTGTTTTTAATTCACGTCCTAAGATAAGCCATCAAAAATGAATGCAGAAAATTATTCTGATGTGAAAATCAGGTTTCTGCAGGTTTCATTATGGAAGCAAACATCTGGATATACTTCCGATACTAAGAATAAACTCACATTTCTAAAACTGCTAGTATTTATTTATGAAGCCACAGGTTTTCAAACTTGCTCTCTGAGAATTAAGAGAGTTAACATGGTAACTCTCAAGAGAGTTAACATGCAAAACCCCTATTTTCGAAGGGAAGTTGAAAGGCTAAGTCACAGTTATGGATTTAAGAATATGATGTCAAAATGCGATAGAAATGTAATGTATACTTTCAAGAAAATTAGGGCAGGTGATGCAGCAAATAAGGCAGTGTTTCCATTCCAGCTACTCACACTGGCTGTGATGACTGCATTAATGTGATATTATGACTCTTTTGAAAAAATGGTGATAAAGACCCTTAGCGCTGCAGTAATATGGTGTGTGAAAGAAAAACAGTATGACTTTAACTCTTTTCTCATCCATTAGAAAGCACAGGAGACCTAATGGAGAACAAAGAACTTTTATATTGACTTTAAAAATAAACTTCTAGTATCAGGCAAATGAGATGATCTCAAACTTATTATGTCAGAATATTTTCCAGTCCACTATATTCAAATTTGTTGAACAATGTAAGTAAGCAGTCACTTACAGGCTATTTGCCAACATAACTTGAACATGAAGCATTTGTTACCAGTACTTACTACTTCTCTACTGAAATGACTGCAGAGTTTACAATTCTGATTGTGTATCCCATGTGACTGTCTAGAAAACTGTGTATTGTTTGAGTGAAATCACATCTCTGCTAAGGAAAATGAGAGCTTTGTCATTGATTTCAGAAAAATATTTTTGCTTTAATCAGGCTGAGAAAATAAGTCCTTATTATGGAAGTTACTCATATTTAATGTCCTTCTGACTTTCAGTAAGACAACAACATTATCCATATAAAGTCGACTTTATTGTCTTCACCTTGTGTGTCCAAGCTTTACTTCAAAGCAGTTGCAGTTCATGCCCATCTTCCCCAGAGCTGAGATCTCTATACTGCTGAGAAGGTGAAGAAAGTCACATGGATTTGTCCGTAGCTTGAAGTCTATATCATTAAATCAAACCAGTTCAAAAAAAAAAAAAAAAAGGGTCAGTGTTCCAAACAGCTCTCATTTCAACTCACTTTTAATTCTATAGCATTGATACTTAACAGTGCAACATGGATGAAAGGCTCTTGTTTCATGGCCCACTGGATTTATTTTTTTTCTTCTTGCTTTTCCTCCCTTATTCTGGCACCAGGAAATCTGTGAGACTTCGTGCTTTAAGTGCTAGGCAGTATCTAGTGGTGTCATTTGTTTATCAAACTCAGAACAGATGCCTTAGCAAAAGAAGTTGTCTTTTCCTTTGGGAGAGATGAGGAAAAGAAAGTATTGATATCAAAAAGAAGGTACAGAATGGCAACTGTTTATCATGGATTTAATGAAGTGCCTTCTGTCAGTAACTCAGAGGATCTTTAAATGCCAGATCTCCAGGGATGATAAATCCACTTCGTCTGAAAGAGAAAAAAAGAAGTACAAATTTATTATTTGGTAGAAATATATATGTTGCAACTGAAGAATGAGTGAGAGGAGCAAAGACTTCACAGGAATGCCAGGCAGATAGCTGACCATAGGAGGACTAACAATAATAGAGACTGGGAGTCACACTAAGGATTTCTAGTACTCTTCACTTCTGTCCAGTTCTTTTGATCAACTGTCAGTGAATTTTGTGTAATTCTAACCATCCGTTTGTGTACGTTGCAAAGATCCAAAAGCAGCTTTACAGATCAATGATGTTTCTACAAGAACTTTATCTCCCTCTTCATTGTTTCCAGGTACTTTACCTACTTATCTTTCAGAGCATGAGGAAGAATTTGCTACCTAAAGCAGTTTTCTGTGTCTTTCCTAACGTCTTACACAAAAAATATCAATTATTTTGTAACAAGAGTCCTTCACATTCTCACAAAAATAACTTGATTCCACTACACATCTAGTGTGTTTTCTTATCAAGATGACCCTCATGTGGTTTTAGGAGAAATCCAGTTCTACTAGTTAAACCAAGATTTAGCAGAGTTCCCAAGTACCCCAAACACAAGGTTATAGAAGAGCTTTGGTGGTGTTTTTCTCTGCTCCTCACTCTTCACCTTAAAGCATCATTCTGGCCCAGGGCTGACATTTGTTACAGTTAGACTTGATGATCTTGAAGGTTGTTTCCAACCTGAGCAATTCTATGATTCTATGATTCCCATCTGGCTCTCCTGACTCCTCACGCCACACATCCTGTTCTGTCTTTGAGTTACCAGCAGCCCTATGACCGTTTTCTTCTCCAGGTTGAGCCCCTTTCAGCCATTTTAACTCAATGAATTTTCTGTCTCTCTTCCCCAGAGCTTTTGGTAGAATCTTCTATGCTTTTGGAATAATGCCAAGCTGCTCTTTTTCCTTTCTTTTCTTTTCTTTTCTTTTCTTTTCTTTTCTTTTCTTTTCTTTTCTTTTCTTTTCTTTTCTTTTCTTTTCTTTTCTTTTCTTTTCTTTTCTTTTCTTTTCTTTTCTTTTCTTTTCTTTTCTTTTCTTTTCTTTTCTTTTCTTTTCTTTTCTTTTCTTTTCTCTCTTTTCTTCTCTTTTCTTCTCTTTTCTTTTTTCTTTTCTTTTCTTCTCTATTCTTCTCTTTTCTTCTCTTTTCTTCTCTTTTCTTCTCTTTTCTTTTCTTTTCATGGACAGAGAATGTAGCAACAAAGAGATTTGATCCACTTCTTTTTGTACTTGCTGTTATTTTAGGGTTTTTTGTTTCTTTTGTTTTTCATAGGGCTTTTTTTGTTTTTTTTCTATCAGAATCTACCTTTAGCTTTTATTCTCTGTTCTAAGCATATGCTCAAGGATATGCTCTTGACCATCCTGATGATCATAAATTCTGATGAACCTTTTTTCAATTGAATATAACATTACAGCTTATAGACTAATGTGATTCACTCATTTAATTGTGGCAAAACATTGTGTCTTCCCTGTAGCTATAGAATATAATTTGTGCATCATTGTTTTCTGCTGTGCTGATGAGCCAACAAAGCCAGTGGCAAGAAATTTATGGATTTTCTATATCAGGATTATCTTAACAGATAGCACCATCAGGAAAATTTCTTGTCAGTTCTGTAAGTGTTTGTTTTGAGGTTTGGTGCTGGATTTTTTTTTTCCTCTTATTTTACTTAAACATTTTGAGCTTCATTTGATTTATTTTCATATTGGCTGCATGTATATATATATATATATATATTTATCATATGCATGTAAGATAGCTATAGAGAAACTGTTACAGTCTTTAGAAAGCACAGACAAAAATTAAGTAGTCAGTCTATCTTAATCTTCTTGCACAAACTCAGGAGTCATGAATATTCTCAAAAATCTGCCCAAAGAGAAATTGGATGAGTTTAGCTCTCAGCTTCCTTCTATTAGTTGAGCGTGAGACAGGAAAGATATTTTGCAAATCATCTGTCAATGTATGTGTGCATGGGAAGGCAGGAAAAGGAGCACTTACATCTCCAAAATATTTTAAAGATTCTTTGCAGGTTTTCCTAATCTGAAAACAAATTTACAAATGAAGAGTTTGCATTCAGGTGTTCAGGGATCTCAAACAAATTAAATGATGAACTTTTATATATGCACTCCTTCCAGGTTACTTTGCTTTGTTGGTAAGCAATTTAATTTCCACTTGCAATTTTATTACATTTAGTAAATTCAAAGAAAGCATTTTATTTAAATAGGTCAGATGTCTTTATTTTTGTTCCAATTGACATTTATAGTTTCTTGTTAAACTTTTACGATTCCAGACATATGAACATCGCTTGAAAGCATGCAAATTGTTAGCTCTGGATTTGATGCTGTATTTCTAGATTAGTATTTAAGATAGTTAAATGTGAGTTGCTGACGAGGATGTTCAAATGCAAGTCAAGTTTAGAATAAAATCAGATTTACACAGAAACAGGGCTGAGTAAAGAAAATTTCATTTAATATTAAGCCTACTTTTCTACAGATCCAATTTTAACATTTCGGCCTAATCTGAGGCTAAATAAACAATTAAATTTTAAAAGATCATACCTGAATGATATATCTTCTGTTTTGCAAGAGTTCCAGTCAGAGTGAAAGCAAAATCCCAAGTTCTCCCATTTCCAAATACTACTTCAAATGTTTCATCATTTAGCAGCACACAGCAGTTTACATATATATAGCATATATATATATAGTGTAATGAGGCAGAGTTTGAACTTTCAAGGAAAAGATTCTTCATGGCTTTGTAACTTCAGAGAAGTAATGTACTATGGACAGAATCAAAAATTCATACTGTTGATATACAGTTGTTCTGATATATTTTTGAGATATGTTTCACAGAACCCAGTATTTTTTGTGTAAAATGCCTTAAGTCACTTTCTGTAGGGCTAATGCAATTGAATTTTTTTCTGTATATAGCTTTTTATAATAATTACTTCGGATGCAACACTAGACATTTCTTTCAACTACAATCTTATACAGCCTTACGATTACTATGATACACAGATTATGAAAGCTCTGCATTATTATCTGTAAAGGCACTTTCAATCCAATTCAAGACTTAGAACTTGGAAGCAAGAACGTGTGACAGTGCCAAGAGCACCAATGCCTTTCTGATGGATAACCTTTCCATTCTCTCAGGCTTGAAATCTTTTCCCACCCAATTTTTCTCCTTTCACCCCATCAGTTTTCATGAAAACTGGCTCTGTCTTAGGGCCTAAGGTCATCTCATCTAGCACTAGGCATTTCAGGGAGCGCAGCATTTGGAAGGGCTGTCTTTCTAGACCTCCACAGTTAGTCCAAAGATATGGGCATCTCTGTAGCTGGGCTGGAGCTTGTCTATTCCCGACACAGGCAACCTGGGGTGACAAGGTCTGTCATTTAGACCTCACTTAAGTGCCTGTAGGTGGATGTCACTGGTGAGACTGAGGTGATCCAAGTTTCTCCCAGACTCTCTCCTGCCTTCCTCTTTGTTGGCACAACACTGCCTCTTATTCATGCCAGTGCTGGAGTTGGGAGCCTGGAGAGGGATCCCATGAGATAAAGTTATGCTATGACTCCTTCATTTCTGGGCTGAACCAACCCTGATGTTGACATGAAATCCATGTGTATTCACTGTTCTGAATTCTGCCTAATGTTGTTTCTTTTACGATCTTCCCTATAAGATTTTTCAACCTGTCAACTATTCCTGTCCTGTGGATAGGCACTGTGTCTGGCTTCAGTGTGCATATGCACAAGGGGATGAAGTTCAAACAGCTCTTTCTTGAAATTCTAGATGCCTTCCCAAGGCTGGTGAGAGCTGGCTCAGAAAATTAGTGAGGAGTGTGGTGCACATCTGTGGAGGGCAGAAAGCAGATTACTGAAGTACCTCAAGAGCAACAGCAGTGATAAAAAATACCCATCAGGTTTAATCATTAATGCACTTAGTTTTTTGTCAGTCTCAGCCCTTACTGCATCAGTGAAAGTACATGCTTTCAAAGAGGTCACTAGAAAAAAGCAAGGGTAATACGTATAGGATAATACTGACTGATCACTAATATACCTCTTGAAAAATAGCTGGTAGTTATTGCAGAAAATAACCATTTAAAAACAGAAACTAATGAAGAAAAACAGAAACTAATGAAGTGCAGTTTCCTGTATCCTCCTGCTATCTCATGGAACTCCATAATAAGGAAACCCTTTCTCTTTCATCAGCCTACTTTTTTGGGGTTGGTACTTGAAATGTATCAGAAACCAGAAGTTCCACTTGTAAAACACTCGTTCAGTGTCTGATTTCCTAGGTCTGATTTCTGCTGTTCTTTCCACTTTGTTTCAAATTTTGTATTTCTGAGAATGGCATGCTCATGTATTACATGTGTGTGAGTCCCTCCCCATTATGTATACTTATTTTCACACATACCTATCTATACAGTCAAGCCAGTAATATACAAGTATTTTATAAAAGGGCATTGGAAGGACTCAGTTTACTACAATACTTGACACAGATCTAATGAGGAGAGTCCCAGACAGGGTCTTCTACTTTAGAGATGATCATAACTTTTGTGTCTAGAAATGCTGTTGTAATTTTCTGGGGAAAAAAAAAAAAACTGTGAAAATGATGAGTTTGCAGATGCTATTTGGCAACATCTACTGAGAGAACTATCCAGACAAAAACAGCAATCTAGGTAGTATCTCATTCACAGTATTTGGGGGCTTTAATGTTATGGATTTCATTATTTCTTGGTTTTGCTTTGAACACACAAAAAAAAACTTGTAGAAGATCACTAAGCTTTTCAGAACCCTTGGCTCCTCTCTTTCAGGCTACAATGATCGGTCAATGATGACTTGGGTAATTCAGTGGATTGGTTAAAACACTGATTATCTGAACTACCATCCTATTTGGTTGTTCTTTCAAGATGAAATTTACGATTCACAGAGAGTGGTTCTCACTTCTAACGGTATCACCTGATGCTGAATTACATATCTGTAATCATACCACCACTGTCCATCATCCAGGAACGACATGACACCACAATACTCCATGGATAACCCTTGCAGCCACTGGATCTTTTTCACCACATCTTTCCTTTCCTAGCACTTTTCTCCACAATGTTTTGATTAGTAGAAATGCATTCAGATTTCTCTAGGGAGAAGAATATGGGATGTGTCTGACATTTTTAAGACAACCTCAGATGGTACTGTTCAATCCATCGCTTTTCCGTTTCCCCTTGAGTCTTATTCTAAGTCCGGTACACAACAGTAAATGTGATTTTCACAAAGCACTGATCAGTAATGTAAATACCATTTCTTCCCTTAAGACTTATAATGAATTCTGTGTTTCTTACGCTTGTTTCTTTCACAGTTTGTCATGTCAAGGATGTTAAAGATGATATTAGGAAATCATAGAACAGTTAAACCATGAACTGCTGTGTTCCTGTCCATTAGTAAGAAAAGTTTGACTGCAAGAGTATTTTGTTGGAAGGGTTGTACTGACAGTCATTTACATATATATATATATATATATATATTTGTAGTGCTATGCCTGCTTCTTTCATATACCTTAAATTACTACCAGATAATGAACTACCTTCTATTAAACTCATTTTTTGTAATGCATCTTTCTAAAATATAGGCATTAGAAGACATTGCTGCTCAGCCAAGGCAATTTTGCCTGGTGCAATATTGCGTTACTAGACAAAGGCATTTGAAAAAGGACATACATTTTATTTTCTAAATCAATACTTTCTTCTGCTGCCTACTGAAAAATCCTTTTTTAGTATTTACAACCCATTTGAGAGTTAGGATAGGATTGTAATATTCAATAACAGACTGAGACAATAGCTAGCATTCTTAAAGATTAATTCTATTTGCCCTGCCTTTTGCCTGCAAATGTTATCTACATAATGCTTTTCAGAAGAAAGTGTACCTTGTCAGTTCTCTTGCTTTATGGTATACATATATTAATGAGTACGTATTTTCATTGACAACAGTATAAAGCAAGTTATTCCTTTAATAGTGTTATTATACTGTTTATTCATGTGCATATTTTAAATTTGCAATGGCTTGTTGGAAAGTTTAATTGATTGTCACTGATTGATAGCTGAAGCTTTGCTTTTGTTTAGACACCAGTACATAAAATTCTGATCATTAAATGAAAGTTTAATTCTGCTTATTAGATCTTAAGGATATTCTTTTCAAAATCACAGCAATTTCTTTATCAGTGTATCTCCACAAAAACACTGTGTTGAAAATGTTAGAAACCATAGTTTTTCTAGCTACCTTTATTATGAGAAACAAAGAGACTATCTTCAGTTAAACAAGAAGATACATTGACCTTGATATCAATCTTGCCATAATTGGATTGATAATGCATTAAAATATAGAACCTGTGATTGATTAATGCTACACGCAGAGAGCACAATATCTCAAATGAAAAAGATTTCTCGTCAGGAAAGTCATATGCACACTGCCTACTATAGGTACCTCACTGCAGTATCTACTGCAGCATGCAACGTCAAGAGAGCAATGAGAGAGTCAAACTATCTGCCACCCAACATCACCAAATTTTGTCTGGCTATGCTTTCAATAGACAGAACTAGGAAAACATTCTCCCCACATATAGATGCACATATTATGCATTGTTCTTGCTTCTTTCTGTTGGCAGTACCAATGATCCTTGGTCTGGCACCATAGTATAATAAACTGTGTGAATGATTCGTGGCTATTTTCAGCTTAGAAACTGTTATAGTCATGCACAACGCCCTAGCAAGTGGCTTGCATACAGCCCTTTAATGCAAACATTAAGGACAGCTGATCAGAAGATTTATGGAAATGTAACTATTCCCATGGTTTATGGATAAGGACAGTGTAACGTAACTTCTCCTTTCAACCTAAAGTTAGAAAGTGGTACAGCAATCTGGACAATGTAATTTCTGCCCTGTGAAGACTATGCAATGGAAGATCAGAAACACAATCCCCAGCCTTTCTGGTCCTCCTTTCATTGAATTTAGTGAAAGTTTGCCATTGGTTCCAGTTCTAGGAGAAGCATATGTAACAAATTTTTTACTATTAAGATTTGTGCTTATATCTTCAGTGTCTCTCAAACAACACTTGACAACACACGCTTTATTCTGTTATAATTACAGCAGTAATGAGGTGTGGGGCAATCTTTTACACTGTTGCTTAATATTCAGTACTGTACGTATAAATACTTGACACCTCAGTGAAGACATTGACATGCCTTATTCATTTCAGTTATTTTTGTAGTATTGGTTTTGTTAGATTGCTTTACAGCATAAAGAATAAAACCATAACTGCTCTGGCTTAAAACTGTCCAGTTCATTTTTATCCAAGCCATGTTAAACAAATCTATTCATCTTCATCAATTCTTCTCATTCTCATCACCTTTCACTCACACTTTGAAGGCAATGCATCTTGGTGGTTGAAAACAGGGATTTGATATTCTCTGATGGACTACAATAAATTCCTCAAGTAAGAACATGCCTCGTGCCTTGTGTTTTGTTGGCTGTAAAATGAAATATGCTCTCTGCAGGTCAGTAATGTTAACCTCATGATTGCCAGCTACTGGAGAATCGTGAGGTAAGATGAATCTTTAAAGTAGTTTATGAGTTCATTTTACAGCATTCTTTTTCCAGTTATATTTATGTGCAAACAATGCATTTCTAAAATATGTCAGAGAAGTGAAAACTATTGTGGAAGTGTCAGAAGTCATGGCATCTAAACATGAAATTTCAGGCAGTAGTAATTTATTTATTCACTTGAAAATGACAGGAGCACTCTCTGACTATGTGTGAGATAGATAGTTTAAAAAACGACATGCTATTTTCACTTAATTTTGAGTCAGTGAGATTACAAACTGATTTAATGATAGCTTCCATTGCAACAGTTGAACTGTAATAAACACCTTTTTTTTTTTTTACATGAATGTCCATGGCATACAAATCTTAAAATGTAAATCAATATACTTCTTTAAGATATTGGAATCTGTTAAAAAAAAAAAAAAAAAAGAGGAAAAAAAAAGGATTTGTAAGGATTTGTTTCATTTCTCTACTCTGTTTGACTTGTTTTAATTCTTGCAGAGGAGTCTCATATTTCAAAAGAAGTCTTTAAACATTTGATGCAGCCTCTTTAATATTCTCCTGTTTATTTTGATTTAAGTTTAAAGGCATTGTTCAGAATGTGCTCAAGATCTTCAAATGAAGTTTAGGCAACCAAGATTAGGCAACAGAATCAAATTCCTAAATCCGGGTGAACTGAATCCTACCCTTACCTGGTACAAGATTTAGGTGAACTGAATCATGAGACAGGTGTTTGGGTCCAAACATAAGTACATTCGGTGATATTCTAC
This sequence comes from Tetrao urogallus, assembly GCF_951394365.1. Taxonomy (NCBI): domain Eukaryota; kingdom Metazoa; phylum Chordata; class Aves; order Galliformes; family Phasianidae; genus Tetrao; species Tetrao urogallus. Next base: position 49,490,755 of record NC_136813.1, read on the forward strand.
ATGCTGTGTTATGTCCTGGACACTTCTGCAGGGCTCATCAAGTCAAGGTTTCCATTACATTTCTTTATGTACCTGGTAGAGCAGCAGGAAACCCATGTCTTTCTGGGGCAGGAGATGGAGCCAATGAATGGAACCATTAAGAATCTCTAATGGCACTGTATGACCTATTTCTGGGTACCCACAGTGAGTATCTAAGATAGATGAAGCATGTCCCATTCAAGAGATGCCTGTCCCCAAGTTGAGAGAGATCAGCTGTTTAGAAACAGCATGAGTGAAAGAAACATTTGAGCAATGCATTTGCTCTGTTAAAGTGTACTGTGTGCTGTGTTCTCTATTCTAGACAAAAGAAAACCTGAGCTTTCAAAATAATTCTTCTGTAGTTTTCAGACTCTGAAAAATGATTTTCTGGCTGTAATAATTTTGCACTATTCTTTATTCTCTTAATGCAAGGGGAACTTTGCCGTACATGCTTCATGATCTAAAAGGAGGAAAAACAATTACTCGTCTGAGAACTAAGTGTAAGCACCAGTTTGAAATTCTGCTGCCTCCCTAAGAAGACATTACCTGCAATGATGCAGACACTCTTCTATAAATAATGAAAAATATGATAATTAATAACACTTTTTAATTATTATTCTTTTCTCAGGCACCTACCACAGGGTTCTATTAATTATTGGTTCCTTGCTTCAAATCCTGCTGGAACCGAATGTAATACTATGGCGAGCAACCATTTTCTCTATCAGATTTCTGATATGTGTTTCATGCCTGTATGAAACACTGCAAGTCTGTTTTGATATTTTTGTCTCGTCAACATGCAAGTAAATTCAAGGAGAATGAAATGTGAGGAGCTATTATAAAAAACTGAAATTGTAAGTAGCTAACTGTTTGAAAACAGCAGATGCTTTCCCGGCAAAGGTTCTGGCTTCTTCTACCTGTTAGAGATGATATTTGAAAAACAGTTTTTAGCAGTGAAATGATATTGATATACTAAATCCAGAGGCTTTTCTGAATTTATTAGCACACTGTTGTTTTAATACTCTGCTGAACGTACTGTCACATCTGCACCTCTGAATTGAGTATCCATTCTCTTGATCGTATGGGTAGAACAGGTGGTTTTCTGAAACCATGACAAACATTAATAAATCCAGGAAATACAATTTTCCTCAGTGATCCAGGAAAAACTGTGGCTTAAGATGTTTTCTGGTGTATTGCTAACCTTGGACGTAGCAGAAGGCCATCAGATAAAGATACCAAGCTAATATAAAAATGTGCAGATTTTGAGCATTGCCAATATGATGTAAGTGCAGGAAAATAAGTGTGGGACAGAAGGGAGAGGAGAAAAGAAAGAAGCCCAGGAGTCACAGTACAACTGAATTAAGAGGAAGAGTATGAGTCGAGTAAAAATGCACTTAGAATAATACAGAAAAAGGTGACGTGCTGTGCTTTTTGGTTTGGAGTTTCTATTTCCTGGCTTTTTTCCTGGTTGATAGTTTTCTTCAATTGCATGTTTATCCATTTTTGGCATGGAAATTGATTCATGCAAATTAAACAACAAATTCCTCACAGATACAAAAACAAACTCTTAATTAGAAGAGTTTTCACTGAGAACTTTCATCCTTTAACATCAGTCCTGTCTAGTCTTTAAACATCTGAGTGCATACAACACAAACAGTTAATACAGGGAGTAATTCTTTGTGCTACATATTTTGTAGTACCGTTTAGAACAAATTGAAAGATCCTTAACCATGCCACAGCCACAGCTGAAAGCTCAGCTCAGGAAATTCTGTTCCAGTGAAAGCCTGCTCCACTACATACTCCTTTGAATTTGGAAAGAAACAGGTCTGACATTCTCTGGCTGCAAAGTGAATTTGTTGAAACTTGCCAAGAAAAGTAATATTCCGAGCAATCGCTGTGCAATAAACTCTCATTTCCATTCATATTGCTCTGTGAAACCTGTCCTTAACTTTGCTTCTGAATGAAAAAAGTTGTGAAATATGCAAGAAAAGCCGGGGGGAGAGGGGGGGGAGGAGGACAATTTTGCACAGTGCTAGCAGCAGAGTGGTTACCAGATAGCAACTATGCTGATACTGAATGGCTGAGAGCAACCAATGCAAAAATGAGTATGAGGCAGTGGATGTGATGAGCTGACACAAATTCATCCATCTGAATAACACAATTAAGTATACATCAGAAAAGAATGACTAGACAATACCCAGACCAAGCTAAAAAACAAAAATACAGGCAAGGCTGAAATGAAAGATACCTTTTTTTTTTTGCTCCTTTTTCAGTTTAGAGGAGAAATAAGACTTCTATCTGCTTTTTTTTTTTTTCCATCCTAGCAGTCACAAGAGTATTCTTTCTTACCAGGAGATAGACACAGTGTAAATGAGCTCTGTCACCACTCTCTCCATATGTCATGATCAAATTTTTTTCAGTCGGGATGTTACTTTAAACAAAATTCTACATTAAAAAAAAATAAAATGTATCTGCAAGATCATGAGACTTGTTCTAAGATTACAGATGGCAAGAGTTGGAGGGGGGGAGGAATAAGAAAAGGAGGTAGGAAAGAGAATATCTGTCCTAAATAAAAGGATGATTTTTCCTTCTGTTAAAAATCCAGCTTTTCCTTTTCTCAGAAAGGATTGTGCTTTGCCTACACAAGTGGCATTTTTCAAAGCTTTGAGCTGAATTCTAAATCTGTAGGGTTTGGCACACCGAGTGGGTGTATACTTCTATAGAGGAAGAAGAAGGCTTTCTGTACCTCATTGAAGTTTCTTTTACCAGGCATGGGGAGGAGATGCAGCAGCTTTGGGATGTGACACAAATCTGAGCAATCCTAGAGCAGCTGTAAATGAGTCCATTTGTTCATTTCTCTGCTGGGCAGCTGAACCACAGGGGCCAGTGGGAGCAGGGAATGCCAAGCCTGAGCACACTTGCTAACCACAAAGCCAGCTGCTGACATAGGTCCTAAGGACTGCAAGTGAATTTGACATGCATCTGCAAGTACTGAGCACACCATCTCTCCACAACATGCACCCCAAGGGGAGCCAACATAGACAGAAGCAGCTCTTCAGCCAGGTCTCCGTCCCCTGAGCAGGCACCAAGCATGGGCTGAAAGATGCGTTGGTAAAAGCTCTTATGAAGTCTGAAATTCTGCAGTAAAAATGAGAAAGAAACAAGCCAGCAAAATGTAATAAGTGCTTCAGGCTCTGCCTGAGATCAATGGCAGCCAGCCCAAAGGAAGGCAGTCATCAACCTTATCCCTGGCAATACATGTTACATGTTTTTCAGTTAACTCTGGCAGAGGAGGTAACTGTGAAACTGTTACAGATAGCTGAGTAATAATGCATCTGTGTTTTTAAAAAAAAAAAAAAAAAAAGTTGCTGAAAGATATTGTAAGCAAGAGTCACCCAGCAGAAGATATATATATAAAATGAAAAAAAATAATAATACAGTGAAACCTTGGGGGGGATTTTCTTCTGAGGAAGATAGGAATAAATCTGAAAAGAGACTGGTCACTCAAGAGATGACAGGGAAGCAGGCTTAGGAGCAGCCTGGGACACAGCCATGGAATCACCAAGAGAAAGGAGCCATGGGACAGGGCATTGTGACCACATCACTGAACATTTCAGCAGTTCCATGAGAAAAGACTGGACATATGACACAGGTACCTTGATGATATTTTCTGGAATGTAAACCCTTATAAAAAATCAAGTGATTTACCTATTGCCAAACCTGGTGTTGTCCTTTGTACCAATTCTGACATTTTCAAAAAGCTGAGCACTTTTATCATCTCAGTACAGGAGTCAGAGAAGCAGTAGGCACACGGTCACCCAGAGGTGCTCCTGAAGCATAGCTTTAGCGTCATGTTGCAATGGACTGCTCTTTCAAGCAGGACTTTCCTACACATGGTACAGCTGGAGGAGAAGGAGTTGTGTTTCCTGAATTAGAAGAGCGTTCTGTAATCTTGCCTTACCCTGCCAAGCATCAATCCATCTAATGTAATTCAAACAGACAGCAGAGCTCTCTGTGACATGACCGCAGAGAATCAGGAACCACAGAAGGAGACCTACCACAGCCCCACCACAGTGCTGAAAAAGCTTTTTTATCTAGTATGTGAGAAAGCTTGAGGGCAGAGATAAGGGTTGAAAAGACTTCATCTGAGCTGCAGATAAAGTTTCTGCCTCCTTTATTCTGGCACTTCTCAAAAGTGCTGTCAAAGGCAACTGCTGGAGTCAGCACCTGATTTCTTTCCATTCTGCCTAATGAAGATGCTCCAGAGTTCACGGGTTTGTCAACAGGCCAGAGGTAGCAAGGTACTGAAAGGAGGAGAGGTGAACAGGAAGGGACCGTCTGCTCTGGGTGAGATCTGATCACTTATTCCCTCTGCTGAGTAGTTTGGTACATTCAGAATGAGCTGCTCTTCATAATGGACACATCTCTCACTCTCATGACATTTATTACCTTAGTTTGCAAATCCCATCTGTCTTTACATATGAGTGGCATCAGGGCACTTTGAGGGAGTGATGGTAGCATTGCTATGAGCGCAAGTGGGATCAGTGAAAATCAAGATAGGAGATGTTCAAGATCAGGCTGGATGTGGCTCTGAGCACACTACACTAGCTGTAGGTGTCCTTGTTCACTGCAGGGGAGTTGGACTAGATAGCCTTTAGGGCTCTCCAACTCAAACAATTCTGTGATTCTACATCAGTCAGACCTGCAGGTACTCCTGTTAGGTGAATCTGGAGACCTATTAAGTGGAAGGTTGATGGTCATGCTTTCTTCTCATGTTTCTTCTTTGGAGGCTCCCCTGCTAATATCGGAGTGTGATTTTGGATCTGTACAATAGCTTACGCATGGGCTTACTCTGCAAGACAGTGCAGAGGTAGCTTTTGATGCTCATGCTCTTTCAGGGAAAAGGCCCCAAAAGAGGTAGCTGGAGTATATAAAGATGGCCAGTGCTGGTACCACCTCTTCTGTCCACTTAGGTCTTAGAAAGCTAATTTTAGCAAAGAAATCTGGATAATGAATACTTACAGATACTGAGCTGTATCTTAGCTGCAGGAGAACTGAAGTAGAGCAGGATCATAGCACCTACTTTGTTCGTAACCCAACTATAACCACACAGTAGTGTGGAGGGCTGCATGCACTGCATAAAATTGAAGGAGGTACTTCAGAATTACTAGATGTCAGCAGTCTACATGGTAGGTTCTGTGTGTATCTTCACTATTAAGTTTAGCTGATGGCTTTGGAATCTCCTCACTTCCTTCTTTTTTCTTCCCATAGGGGAAAAAATTTCTCTCAAAAGCAAAGTGAAGTAAGCATTTAATAGAAGGTCAGTCAAAGCATTGCACTTACAATTTTACAGTAACAGTCACTAGATGTGGTTGCTTGACATTGCTTCTTTCCTAGACCAGGGGCAGAATCAGAGCAAATTCCTCTTTGAGCAATCAGCTGAACAGCCAGCAATGAGACTTAAGCTCTCACTAATTCCTTCAGAGAATTTTCATGATAAGCTTTTGCACAAAAGCACAGTCCGTGCCTGACAGAAATGATGTGGCCACCAGCTTACAGCAGAGCTGAAGAATTAGACACCTGACCCACTGGTGATTCAGAGCAAGGCATTAGCTGCCCACAGAACCTACACAGTCAACTGAGAGAGCAATTAGCTATTGACTAGAGAGAATTCAACTTCTCAGAAGGATAACCCACTCAAAAGCCCAGCACGCAGAGCTGGAAGCTGCACAAGTTTAAGTAATAAAATGGCTGAGAAAGGGATGTTTTCGAGTAATTCTCCCTCTCTGGAACTTAAACATTGCAGCTGCATGTTACATAATCCTGTGTGATCCAGAGCCGTTTGTCAGAAGTAAGCACCAATTCAGCAGGGGTTACCTTGAAAGATGGAGAGGAGGGTGGGTGGGAAGTGATGTATGCACCCACCTGAAGGCATCCCAGAGTGCATCTCCCTTCTGCCGCCTGCAGAGAGCCACCACGGAGGTGGAAGTTCTCGTCCCTTACTGGGCTAGGCTGGGGGTTGCTCAGTTATGAACATGAGAGGTAAAAGCGACATGCAGAGATAGGCCATGGGCAACAGTGATGCTCACCAGCTGGACCCCTCCTTGTCCCCATTTTGGTGTCCACACCCTGGTAGTGCTGGGGATGTGAAGGCAGGGTGGGACACTCCAGGCAGCACCACCTCAGCACCCCAACCAAGCCAGTCCCATGAGCTGAGGTCAAGCTCTGCAAAAACCCCTGCGTGCCCTGAACTCTGGACACTGGATGTGGTGTGTTTTCAAGATTGTTCGCTCAGTTGAGGAGTCTATGGGACACTTCATCTCCTCTCATGGGACAGAAGAGACTCTCTCCATCCTGCCAGGACAGCTTCAATACAACTTACAAAATGATAGATTGAAGATATTTGTTAACACCTGCATCGAAAAACGTATTTTCCATATTTATACTAAAATATAAATTGGAACAGTAACAAATATTAAACCAACCTTCAAATCGCGCTTGCTACAGGATTTCCTCCATCCTTTTTGCATGCTCAACCTTTTTTGTTTTTAAGCATTTTACATGAAGTTTACCTTTGCTTCTTCCTTTCACTGAAGAGTCGACTCTGCGTGCTGTTCCATCTGGACTACACCAGATTTCTCCTGTCTCCAGGTAGTTTCCCGGTGAGCCGCCAGAGGGCAGGCCGTGCTCTCTGCGCAGCTCGCTTCAACCGTACGAATTATAATTAAAATGAGGCCTCGAAGAACTCTCATAGAAATCATCATTAACTAGATTTTTTATTCAAGGCTACCAAAGCAGTATTTTTATTAGACTCAAGTCTAATAGAAAATAGAAAATCAGAGCATCCTCTTAATACAACCCATCACACACCAAATCCGACAATCTGTTCAGGACTTCAGTTGTTTGGTAAAAAAAACATAGGAGAGCCACCCAAATGTGATCCAAATCTGTGTTTAATAAAGAAATATACGGGACATTTATAAAGAAATCTTTAAAATGGGGGTTTAGGGAGTACTGTATTCAGACCCTTCTCTGCAGGCCCAGTTAACAGAGGCTATCTCTGTTTGTTACGCTGAGTTCTGCATCCCAGATTTTTGACAGTATTTGGGTCTTGAAACATGAATACATGAAACAGTGTAGAAGAGCTAAAATAGAGATGGATAAGCATCATTTTCAGCTTCTGTTACAGGTTCCTAATACAGGATTAAAACACAAATATCTATCTAGCTGTAAGAGAACTCCTGCTTCTAAACAAATTTTAGGAGAATTTGAGCCTGGATGCTTACCAACTGCTAACATTAGCTTGATCAGAAACAAAATATGGGATCATATGAAATGGATAGTAATAGGACAAGGGGAATGGTTCTAAACTGAGACAGGGGAGGTTTAGGTTAGATATTAGGAGGAAGTTTTTCACTCAGAGGATGGTGACACACTGGAACAGGTTGCCCAAGGAGGCTGTGGATGCCCCATCCCTGGAGGCATTCAAGGCCAGGCTGGATGTGGCTCTGGGCAGCCTGGTCTGGTGGTTGTCGACCCTGCACACAGCAGGGGGTTGGGACTCAATGATCACTGTGGTCCTTTTCAACCCAGGCCATTCTATGATTCTGTGATTCTCCAAAATGATATGATTGTGCTTCTGGAACAAAACAATGGGGTTCCCACAGTATTTTGCCACATTGCACAAAATATTTTTAACCTCCTGCAAATAAACTACATTCTTTAGAACATTTATTGATAACCATAAAATAATACACTATTCAAATGTATATGTAGAGTTTAAAACTTTCAGCGCATCACAGGGCTGCTATATGAAATCAAAACCAAATTGAGCTGAAAAAAATATCTCGCTAATTCAAGACGTTTTTCTTCTATTTTGATTCTTAACTGTCTTGATCTAACTCTATAGAGATTTGATGATTTTTAAGTGTCACACACTCCAGATAATGTTTGGTAATGAGAAAACTCTGGTCTCTCTTGGGCCTTTCACACACATACCCAGAGACTTCATATAGCACAATTCACAAGATAACTGGAAAAACTGAAAGAGAACAATGTAGTTAGCTGCCAAAGGTGTGTGTGATAAGGTTGGCTAAACTCTGCTCATATTTGAATAAATCAATCAAGGTCACTTCTCAGCAGAATGAGCAAGGGAACAAAGCCAAGGCACTAAGCCTCTTCCATGTACTTTTTGGAGCTGAATCTCACGTTCATCAGTGGTTCAAAACCTTTTCTCTGCCTTCGGTGCTGGAAAAGTACAAGCAGCAGAACAAGCACAGCCAAAGCCATCAGCGTTCCTCCAATTGTGGACCCAACCATGGCAGCCCACGCTTGGCTTTCTTCAAGTGAACCTGGAAACATAAAATATCTGAAGTGAAGACAGACAGTGATTTCATTTCTCAAATCATGTGGAAGGAAGCAAATTGCCCACATCCTGCTCATTGCTATTGCTTGTGTGTCTAAGAGAACCAAGGGCCACGGTGGAAGGTGGTAATGCACTGTGTAACCAATACACCATTGCCAGAGACATTTCCTGACAGAGAAATCTATGGCTGAACTTAAGCTCCAGTCTTTCAAACAAATGAAAGTGTTGGGAATGGGAAAGATTAACATTAAGCTATGGTCTTATTTAATTTGGCCAAAATTATGAATGATTTAAGCAATTTTTCCTGGAGGGATATTTCTATATAGCTGTTTCAAGATATTCTGATCAGTGGAAAACATTCTTTTTTATTATTATTATTTTTTTAATAGACCACAGTGCAATCCACTGTCAAGTTTTTAACAGAAAACACTGCTTAGCACAGCTCTGCTGGCCAGCTCTGGATCACAACCTCTGCTTTCAAACCACTTCTAAGGAGCTACTGTCTTCTGAGATAGTATTGTCCACTCTTACAGCAATCCTGTATAAATGACTTCATCTCAGCTCCACTTGATTGAATGACTTTATTTTGTCTTTTCCTTTATGCTGTCAGCAGCAGCAATTGCCTGTTGTCCTGTTCTGAAAAATACTACAGATACTGAGGCCGTACCAATAATGTTTGAATAAATATTCACAAAAAAACTCCCAGTGGGATTTAAGGTATTCAGAAGATGTTTAGATATTAAGGCTTAACTCCAGAGCGCTTGAGTAGATGCCACATTGACTATAAAAGCAACTAAACGTTGTGTGTCCCATGTGCTTTCTCTGCCAAAAAAGAGTTGAAAACAATCATTCTTTAATGAAGTAAATTCCCAATGTTTGCTGCTGTCTCTCAAATAAGAGCCGGGAATGCACTACATATGTCAATTTATAACTTGGTTAGGTAAAGAAGAATTAGGAAGTTATACACGTAGTTAAAAGAGGGGGATTTAATGTAAAAACCGTCATTCTCTAACATTAACTATCCATACAGGGACAGGAACACTGCTTCATGGAGAGCTAATAATTTATTTAGGCAGGAGTTAAGAAGCAGCAGAATAGTAAATTGCCTTTGTTCCTCTCTAGCTAAGTTATGGCAAAGGGCTGGCAGCAGTTCCAAAGCAGAAGCAGGGACAGTGGCCCAGGAGGAGGAAAACTGAAACTCTGTGAAAGAAGTTTCCACTTCCAGGGGAAATTCTAGAAATGTCTCTGAGAAAAGCACTTCCAAGGCAACCAGCATGCCTCCATAAATCAGGGTTCCCCTGCATGAACGCAGCTTGAGGAGAGGGGTTTTGATCCATCACAATCTGTAGACCTTTTAACTGTTTCCACAGATTAAAACCACAGATACATGGAAAGCACTTAGAAGAAAATTCTGTCCACATAGGTTAGATAAACACCAACTGTCTCTCAAAAGAATACAGATATGGAGAAAGAAACTGCTCAGATTTAATCTTTAGTAAAGCAGTTGAAGCATGGTTTTCATGCATTTCTTGCGCTTGTGCCTTCCACAAATATTTGTAGCTTGTCTTCCAAATTCATTGATTTTGTGCATGAACACTTTGGTTGGAGGGGCTAGGGGACGTTCTTTTGTCTAATTTGTGTCAAAGGTAATTTCAAATGAGCAGAGAAACCCTATAGGCATACAGGCAAGGAAAATCTTTAAAATTGGGGGTTTAATACAAAGCACTTAGAGATATCTCTCCAGGGCATTCAAATTTTAACAGAGTACATCTCTAATATGTTTCATGGAACAGTATGACCCAGGGCTGTGTGCAAAACAAGTGTCAAGAAACCAGCTCTCTGGCAGAGTGCCTGACCTCTGACAGATTAAAGCATTTTGTAACAGGCATCACTAGTCCTGGGAAGAGGAGCTAAAATCAAATGTTCCTTAGCCCCAAAGGAGCATCATTCTAAGTGCCAGAGGACTTCAAGTTCATGCATTCTGCTGCAGAGCAGAAGCAAACTAAGTATAGACATTTTTGCAGCTATCACAACTTACCTGATGAGTTACAACTGCCTAAGTTATGCTATGGGATTGCTAGTGACCAGGTGAATGGACCCATGCTTTGGGGAGCAGGGCCTTATGTCTATGTCATTGAAAAGTTGAGCTGTCTCATTTCATGGCCTCTGAGACATACCTGGCAGGTCAATGGCATAGGTGTAGCCAAGCTGCTCCGCAGTTTGGAAGAGCTGATCATTGGTTACAGGAGGGAAAAAAGGGACCATGTTGTACAGTCTGTTGTGACCGATAGGAGCCAGCTTCTCAGGCCAGGCATTGTCAGGGGGATGAAACCGCTTAATCCACTCATCAAAGATGGCATCAGTAAAGGAGTGAAGAACCTGCCAATTGATATATGGGCACGCATGTTTATTAGGCTCTTTCTGAGCTCAAAAGCATTTAAAGCAGTTCCTTAGTTCAGCACAGGTCTTGGGCCAGCCACACAAGGGATCGGTGAGGATGCTAAAATTACAGGGCTTATGTAGGGGTTCAGAAAACAGTCTGGGACAGTCCAGATTAATTTCTGGTGAACTTATGCTTTTCATTTATCGCCATGGAAAAAAACTTAGAAAGTATTTCATGGATAATCCTGCATATAAAATTATAGTATGGTAAATTAAAGATTTGATAATATAAAAAAGAATTCACGTAGGAATTCAAGAATTTTTAAGGAAACAAACTGGAGAACAGAAGTATTCTGGCTAATTTCTCCGTCAAAAGATTGCAATCTTAAAAATAAAGGTAAGAAAGTAATGAATTGCTTTACAGTTTCTCTGTATAATCACTGTGGTTTAATTTAACAAAGAGGAAGACAAAATTAGCATGAATTCATTAGGCGGGGAAGATATGCAGCAGAGTCAGCTGATGGCTTTTTATTTGCACTTTGCTGTTCATACTGCAGTGCAGTAATGTACACATGCACCAATGAAATCACTTCTATTCCTCAAGAGACCTTGATATTAAATGTGATTCTTTTTAGCTTCTGAAGTTTGAGACGGAGAAACAAACTTCTCAGTCCGCTGCTCTAAAATACTTAACCCAATTTTCAGTATTTTCTTGTTGCTGTAAAATCATCTGGCAAAATACATTAACTTCAGATACCACCTAATAAAAGGATTCAGGGGCAGTCTGACAGGCAGCACTTCCTCCTATAAATTTATTCTATGTTTTACAAATCATCCTGTATTTTTTTTCCATCTTTATTTGCCCACCACACAAGTGAGAAAAAGTTCAAGGAAAAAGTTGTCGTTTTGTAATTAAATAATTTGTTTCTAGGGAATTCTCTTCTATTTCTGCTAATTTCTGGTGAGACAGCTGCCTCGGAGATGCAGCCATTTGCACTCATGCTGGAGGAAAAAGCCATACCACAAAGATGGGATCATTGGCAGCTGCGTGAGGGAGAACACTGGTTCCATTCAGAAAAGAGTGAGCCAAATTATGGAGGTTCAGCATTGGCGAGTTCAGGGCTCCCTCTGGTGTATCGAAGCCTTCCAGCGTATTCCTGTGGACAGGTAAAAGCAGCATTAAGTAACAAGATACTGCTGAAAAACGCACAAATAAAAAATACCCATGATTCGGCTAGCTCTAGGACAAACCTGAAGCTGAAACTGGAATTGCGGAAAAACGGAGGGCTGTCGAACTCGTGCAGGGAAAGGCATCTCCTGACGTCCTCCACAGTGGGCAGCTGTTCACTCGAGTCCCTCAGCGGCCTTCGTCGGAGCAGTCCTTCATCACTCCCATTGCACAGTGTCACCAGGCGGTTGTAATCATCCAAGCTGAGCATGAAACAAAAAGCAGCACAAGTTAGGAGAAAGGCTTGAAGCCTGTTTTGTTGGTTTGTTTGGGTTTTTTTCCTTCTTTTTCTGCTATAGCATAAAAGAAGAACAGACTGCCCAGAGGCTGTGGGGTCTCCTCCCTGCATCTCTCCAGAAGCCGCCTGGCCATGGGCCTGGGCACCCTGCTCTGGGTGGTGATGCTGGAACAGGGGCTGGGACATAGAGAGCCCTGCCCGCCTCAGCCAGAATGGGGTTCTGTGGCCCTGGCTATAGGTGTGGGAGAGCAGATCTTCATGACAGGCATCCCGTAAGGAGGTACAGTTCACTTCCCACAGACTAGAAGCTGAAGTTATTGCTGAAGTGGCCCCATGCCATGGCTTCCTCTGACTTAGACTCTGGTGAAGGTCAGTCATTTGGACAGAGTATCTAGGCTCATCTTCTGCAGAGGGAACACTTCAGAAAAAGCAAGTGAAATTCCCTTCATACCTCCTCTCCTCCCAAGAAGTTTTTGACAGACAGTCTAAGAGAATCTGAGCAAGGGTAGTTTTTCACTCTTAAAAAGACAAAAAAAGTAGGAAAGTCCCTCTGTGAGATGAGCTAAAGAAAACGAAAGTATGACAGAAGGCAAGTTTCTACTTTCCATCCTTCACTCTTTTAGAAGAAAAGAGATAGTAGTGCATTGCATTTTTCAGGAACTGTTGCAAATGTTGCCTAATAGTTAGTAAAGGGCAAGCCCCTTCTATCAGGGAAGGAAAGAGAGAAGGAAGAGGAGGAAGACAGTGAAACACTCGAGAAAAAAAAACTGCTATTCAGTGTAAAATGAATTCCTGAAATAAACAAAAGCCCTCTGCTGTTTAACCTTGACAAGAGTTTAGTCATTTCAGTTATCAAGAAAAAAAAAATCTATCTTAAAGAAAAAGTATGGGCAAGGGTTAAAGCCAATTGGTGCCTAAAGGCAGAATTTCAAGTAGCAATTCAGGTATCCATAGAAAGAGACTCTTTCCTGAAAAGCCTAGATCTCCTAGTACCTTCATCTGGCTGACTGCACGCTGCCCCAGATCTGACAGGATGAGCATTATAACTGGCAGCATCTTATGCTATTCTGCCCCAGTCCTCTACATGAACCCATCAACAAAGCCCTGCATTTAACCAAATCAATATACGCCTACAGACAGCTGACAGCAAGAATGCAGTTCTCTCTGTGTTGTCTCCTGTGTGAAATCTCAGCTACTTTGAAGTCAGTCATAGAATTACAGAATAACAGTGTTCTGGATTAGAAGGAACACCAAAGTTCATCAAGTTCCAATCTCCTGCCCTGGGCAGGAATACCTCCCACTAGATCAGGTTGCCCAAAGCCCTGTTCACTCTGGTCTTGAACACTTCAAAGGATGGGCATCCACAGCTTCTCCAGGCTATGTATTTCAGTGCCTCATCACCAACACAGTGAAGAATTTCTTCCTAGTATCTACTCTAAATGTACTCTCTTTTAGTTCAAAACTGCTACCCCTGTCCTATCATTGATAAAGTGTTCTTCCTCTTCTTTCTTACAGGCCTTCTTCAGATATGGAAGACCATCGGAGCCTTCTCTTCTCCAGGTTGGACAATCTCAGTCCTCTCAGCCTGTCTTCACAGAAGAGGTACTCCAGCCTTTTGATCATCCTTGTGGCCTTCCTCTAGACCCACTTCAACAGCTCCTCATCCTTCTTCCACTGCGGGTCCCATTTGAATGCAGCACTGCAAGTGAGTGCTCACAAGAGCCAAGAAGAAGGGGACAATCACTCCCCTGACCTGCTGGTTACGCTTCTTTGATGCAGCCAAGGATATGTTTTGTTTTTTGGGCTGCAAGTGCACATTGCAAGCTGATGTTTGGTTTTTCATCAACCAACACCTCCAAGTCCTCCTCTGCAGAGCGGCTCTCTATCATTGCCCAGCCTGTATTTATGCTTAGGATTGCCTCAATCCAGGTGCAGGACCTTGCTCTCGGCCATGTTGAACTTTGTTCACTTTGTTGAGGTTCACACAGGCCCACCTCTCAAGCCTGTCCAAGTCCCTCCGGATGGCATCCCTTCCCTCCAGTGTGTCTACCACACTACTCAGCTTGGTATAATCTGAAAGCCTGTTGAGGGTGCACTCAATTCCACTGTCCACGTTGCCAAAAAAAGACGCTGTGAACGGTACTGCTGCCAGTACAGACCAATGAGGAACACCACTCATCACTGGTCTCCACCTGAACATTGAGCCATTGACCACAGTACTTTGAATGTGGACATCCAGTCAATTCCTTATCCACCAAGTGGTTCATCCATCAAATATATGTCTCTCCATTTTAGAAGGATGTTTTGTGGGACAGAGTCATATGCTTTGCACAAGTCCAGGTAGATGACATCAGTTGCTCTTTCCTTATTGACAAACACTTTAACCCTATTTTAGAAGGCCACCATATTTATCAGGCAGGATTTGCCTTTAGTAGAGCCATGCTGGATGTCACTATCACATCTTTTCACATGCTTTATTGTGGATTTGAGGCATATCAAAGTTTCAGAGTGTTCCATAGTTTCCATAGTTCCAAAACAGCACTAAACATACCAGAGTTAAGATCTCACCTAGTGAAACGAAAAAGATTTTTCAGTTCATCTCTAATTTTCTATAATGCCAAAACTAGATTTGGTCAGTATGCAGGCTTTCCTTAGATATTTCCATACCTGTTGCAAACTATTTGCCACCGGGAGAATCTGGAGTTCAGGCTGATCAGCCCCGGGTCATCTGGCCGCGGTGCTCCGAAGAGCTGGTCTGTGCAAACATCACATGTGTTTCTACCTGTAGCAAAGTCCCAGTAGGGAAGCGCAAAGGACTCATTGCCCATCAGTCGCTGCAATGGACAGAGACACATTAATGGAGGATCACCTTCAAAGGAGAGAGAAAGAAAGTGATTCCTGCAGGTGATGCCACTGGGTATTCTGCATTCTGCTTTTCACTTGAAGGTAACTACACATACTTCACAGTGCTGCTCCCACACTTTCAGAACACTGGGGTGTTAAGTCGGACCCAGAAAATATGCTGTGAATAGTTAAACTGCTGTTGGCTTGCCCTCTTTTTGGCCATGTTAGCTTTTGTACCAACTCAGAGACTGAGCAGTAAAAATACCTACACCTAAATATATGAAACTAATAAATATATAACACTATATTTGAAGAGGGAAATCCTCAATGTGGCTTTCTTGCTTGTTGTCTGCTTTCCAGCAGATGCTATCCACAGGTTTTACATAGGTGGGTGTTTTCTGTTTATTTTGTTTTTATTAATGAACATTGCTAATTCGCATCTTCTGTTCTACATTATGAAGAAGAAAAATCTTGACAATAGCATTCATATCACTGTTTACAGTAAGAAACGATTCAGTTCTCAATATCTTGAAAGCAATCGTTTTCTTTTACATAAAGAAGGATCCATGAGCAAACACTCTTGACAGTTTGTATAAGAATCAGTCCAAGGAAATAACACCCTTGGCTGAAGCAACAAAAATGTGTAGCAAAAGAGAGAAGTTGTGTGAGAAAAGAAAGAGGCTGTTTAGCTAACCTGCAGGTCTCTTTCCAGCAACAGCAAATGGTACCTGTGCCATGTTACAAAGGCAGGTCCTTGATGGGAGAAATCAATAGCTGTGAAGGGGCGGCCAGGCCCTACAAAAGAAGATAAAATAAGCACTTCAGCACCAAGTGAAGCTAGAAGTAAAGAGAGCATCTTCCTCTGTTGCCTGTAGCTGAGTTAAATGAGAACTTTCAGCTCTGCTCCTTTGGAAAGAGTGCACAGATCAAAGGCTGCAGTGCTTACAGGGGACAAGAATGGTATTGTGAACATTTCTTCTCATTTAAACTGTTTTCAGAGTTTTTTTTTAAACAGTCTTACTGTTGGAAATATTAGCTTGCTCTCATGTTCAGCAGCAGGACTTTCACAGCTTATCTATTAAGAGAGCATTAACACTTTCCATAGCCTGCCAATAGTAATTCAACATATCCTTTACCACTTTTCATCAAATCCTGCTTGTTGTTTCTCTTCAGGGTTGGTTCCCACTAAAGAAGATTTTGAAGAAAAAAAGTAAAGTGATGAGGGTTTTTTGCAGCAATTCATAAGGAGGTGAAGTAGGAACCTGGTCAGGGGAAATTTGGTAGTTTTCATTTTGGCTGCTGCTGTGCATTTTGGATAGCTGCAGTCCTGATCACTGCTTCCCTTACTGGCCTCGAGAAGTTCAGCAAAAGAGCTGCCCCTACAGTTTCTTCTATCTTCAATGAAACCAGGGTGCTCTTTTTTCAAAAAGTGTAATGACAGATTAGATCCATCTTTCTTTAGCTGCCTGATCCCACCACCTTTTCATTTTTCCAAATAAATTCTTACCTTAGCAAAAAAGCGCTACTTGATGCTTGATGATGATATTTTAGCTCTATGTGAAAGAAAGCACAAAAGAATCTGTAATGCCTTTTGTATGGAAATACCCTTTGCTGAGCAGAACATAAAGGCTAGTTAAGCCTTTAGAATTAAGTCTCATGCTAGATTTCAGGAGGAATCCAATTTTTCTCATTCTAGAAATCCAACAAATATTGAGGTTCCTTCTGAGATCCACAAAAATTGTAATCTTATTTCTTTACATGACTGGATAATTTGTAGTGTCTAATGGGCCACAATAGCTGTAATAATGGGGGGGGGGGAAGAAGACAGAAAAAAAGAGACATACCAAAAAGTGATCCACGAGAACAGATTCTCAGGCGCTGTTTGATCTGACAACACAGATCAAACAACAGATCACCTTGACGTTTCCCAGAATACAAAAAGCTTCCCAGTATCTGAGTAATAGTATTGGAGGCAAGTAATTCTTCTCCAAAGAGAGTTTTTGATTGATGCCTGCCTGACACAGGAGTTGTTTTCGAAAATGATAATTAATCTAGCAAGTTTTAAAAGTATATGCTCTTAAGCTGCAAAAATATCCATAAAGAATGCACAATGTCTTTTGATGGGTACTTGACCACAAAGATTGGGAAGATCTATTTTCTATTCAAAATTAACCCATTTCTCTCCTCACTTGAGTATTCACGAGGACATGGAAATTCAAATATATAGATCTCTACAAAGACGGATTAGTTATCATTCATGGTTTCACTTTTGACAAGAACTATTTCAAGACATCTAGTAATTTTGCAATAAAGGCATCAGCAAAATATCACATAGAAATATGCTTTGACACCCACCTGCATTTCCTTGGTGCAGCCACCATTATAATTCTGATATCTGATCAGCTGACACCCTTCTCCACATTTTTCTTTACTACAGCATTTGGAGAAAAGCAGTCAAGTGGAAGAAATTCCACCATACACATGAGACACTGAAAGAGTAGGGAACTCAAACCACACTTGGATTCGCTTATTACTGCAGCAAGCTTCAACTCACATACAGGTTTATTTATCCCTGCAGCAGCACTGGAAGTTGCTTCTTCCCCTTCTCCCACGACTGCCCTATCACCTGAAGGACCTTTGCTGTGGCTAGACTAGAGAGTATTCAGTATGGCCTCAAGTTGTGCCACAGTAAGTTTAGGTTGAATATCAGGAAAAGCTTCTTTACAGAAAGGGTTGTTAAGCATTGGAGTAGGCTCCCCATGGAGGTGGTTGAGTCACCATCCCTGCATGTGTTTAAAAACCATTTGGATGTGGTGCTCAGGGACGTGATTTAGCAGAGGGTTGTTAGAGTTAGGGTACTATGGTTAGGTCTTGGTTGGACTTGATGATCTTTAAGGTCTTTTCCTTTTTCTGTGATTCTATGATTCTACTCCCTTCAGCCTTATAAAATGGGACAGTGGCAGAAGGGGAAAGTGGATAAAATCCACTGTGGGGTAACAAATGCCCTCTAGCAAGGAGGTAGATGCAGGCAAATTTCACCAGCTATCTTACTCACATAGAAATACTTGAATGCTAAACTCCACAGCCTGTATGTAGGGCTGCTGGGTAGAAAAGCCACACTGCTGCCTCTTCCTTTGGAAGCTGGACTTTGTTAAATCATGTATTAAGGTATAGGTGCTTCAGTCTAGAAGAGCCACGAGGGCTAGGAATTGTGATCTGGGAGAAAGCACGCAGATAGATACCTAAACCTCTAACCTGATTTGGTTTTAAAAGCTTACTGTAGCTGGTCAGGTAAATCCAACCCTCAGTGACTTGCTGAAAAACAGAGAAAGCAACAGCATGCCAGTCCCCAAAGTCTCTGCCTTCATCACTGCAGAGCTCCCTTCCCACTGCTGCTGCATCTACGCTGTATTCTGGACTGGGAATGTCCTTCTGAAATGGGTCGACTGACCACATTTTGGTTCACCCACTGGAGTTATCTTGGAGCCTGTGAGCTGCCTCCTTGTCAGACAGAAGAGGCATCAGAGGCATCAGAGTGCATTAGAGCATTCATTCATTGGGACCAGACTACAGCAGGCCCGAAGCAAATCTGAACCACCCTCAGCTGTAAACTGTTGGCTTGTCAGCACCAACTGTTTTACTGCACAGACCTTCTGGGCTTCACTGCTTGCTGTAGTAATGCAGCTGTGGTAAGCATACTTACCATTGTTCAGCAATGATACTTTTCACCCTTTCATCTAGCAATAAAGCCCATTGGACAAGAAAAGCACTAACCTAGGAGTGTATCTCTGACAGAGTAGTAATGAAGCCAAACAAAGTAATTATAAATGCTACAGTTGGCAATTTGTGGTTCCTCTCCGGTGGGGCCAAGCAAACTCATCCAGTGCTCAGTTGCAATCACATAGTCTGGGTGGATGGTAGTCTTTGCACGATCTAGAGCATCGAAGAACTGCTCCCTCTCCTCTGTTGTCAAGGAATGGATGTTTCTCCTGACAACTGGTGGCTTCCTCACACTGCAGTCAGGGCCAGTCCAACCAAACTTGCAGTCACCGCAGTTATAGCCAGCAAAGTTGCCTGAATGAAGAGAGAGAGAAGATGTGAAACTATGAATCAGAAAGAACTAACATTGAAATGCAGGAGAATTGTGAATTATCTTTCATTTTCCCAGACATTTCAGTTCCTGGAAGGGGTAGCAACTGAACAGACTGGCAGCTGCAAGCTGGTTAACTAGAAGGATGGCTTGCATCCCAGAGCAGGGTCAGGGCCAAGAATCACTCAGCTAGTTGGGGAGGAAATGCACTGGATAATGGGCTTGATGCCCCAAGGCGCTAAGAGCTCCATGAAGCCTTCAGGCATGTGAGGAGTCTAAGTCTCTAGATGAACAGAGGGCTAAGTACTCCAGGTTAAGCTGGTGATTAAACACTTTGCTTGATTGGCTCTCAAGTGCTCCCAGACTTCCAGGATCAAATTCAAAAAAAAGAGAGAAAGGAAAAAAAAAAGAAAAAAAAAAAAAACAGAAAAAAGTCCACTAACAATCAAAACAGTTCTCTTAAGGACAAAGCCTAGGAAAAAATAATGTCTGTTAGCAGTGTATCCAGGAACTAGCACAGTCTGGTAGAGGCACAGGGTTGTTGCTGGTCACGTTTTAGGAATGTTAAGAATTAAATAGCGCTGAAACAGGAGCCTGAGAAATAGTGCAACACCATCATTCCCCACTGGCATCACTCCTTTAGGCAAGTAATCAGCTCTGCTCTCCTCTATTAACTTGGATCCTCCAAAGCAATGGAAGATCCTGAAGAAATAGAGCTTGCTTTAAGCAAAGCACAGGCTCTGTGGCTCTCTGCCCACCATGGCAAAGTGCCAGAAGCAGCAGAATGGCTCTGCTGCAACTCCCTTTGCTTTGGAGGAGAGGGGAACAGTCATTCCAGCAGTTCATATCTGCCTCCATTCCGTGCACAGGAGTGCAGACTGCAAAGCATCAGTGTGGGATGGTGAGTATTGGCGCTAGGGGGAAGGAGGGTGTGAGGAGACAGCCGGGGCTCCTCTGGGATCTCTTTTCAGCTCTCCAAAAGTGCACTGAAACTCACTCCAACCTCAGCTACACATACATGCTCCTCTATGACTATACCAACTCTCTATCAAAATGCTGTAAAACCTCACTGCTCCCACACATATCTGTGCAGACAGATCCAAATGGTCTTGGGGTTAATACAGAAATGGAGAAATGGCTTGTGAAGAGCTCCTGGAGGAGCAAGATGTTCCTAGGCAACAGGCTTGAGTCTGTGAGCAAAACAACAGAAAACACAAAAGTAGGATTTTAGATTGTCAGGGCCTATAGGGCCTAATACCAATTTCAAAGACTGCCAAGGTTATGAGGGATGTTACTCAGAAGGCTATATAGCTTGTGGCTAGCTCTAGGGTAAGGGATGTTGAGCTGTAAACATATGTGACAGATTCCTGTGAGTCCTATCAAAAGGTCATGAGAACTTATCTGCAGGTTCAGAAAGCTTATGGTTACTTCAGAGGCAAGAAGATCAATAAGTTGTCATGAAGCTCAAGTCCATCTTAGGGACCACGAGGGTGAAGATTTTTAATTAGATTTTGGATCATACAAAACCCAGTGGCATATCACAAAGATGGTTTCCAAGTATATTGCTTAGATTCCTCCCCAGTGCAGGTAGGAGCAGCTGGACTTGGTTGTCACGATCCAGCAAGCAAAGAAGAAATCAAAAGCCTATGGGTCTGCATAATTTCAGGGGGCTGATGGCTTATGTCAGAAAAAAATAAACAGTTGTAGCTGTTGTCCCTCACATCCAAAGGTACAACTTAATCCTTTTTAAGAGCAGAGTGGCAAAGTAGGAGTTAACCAATGACAAATTCTGCCAACAACCTTTTTTGAGATCAGCAGTCACACTTTCATCCACTTGCAGCATTGGATAAGCATCACATTGAATTGTTTGTGTGCATCCTTGAAGTAATGCACTAACAGAAACAAAATTAGTACAAGACCAGGTTTGTCCTAGTCATCTCTAAGTGAGCATCCTTTATCTCTAAAATGCTTGTCACCAGACATTTTTCAATGAGACATGAACTTTTACTGTGCAAGAAAGAGGACTGAAGACTAGAAGAGGCTGGAGTCTATCTCCAGGCAAAGAAGTATTTCATTCTGCACTATTTCTGTTGATTGTGTCGGATGTATTTTTAATGTCCACGTGTCTGTTTGGCAACACTGTCTTGTCAGAAATGCACACAATACTTCATGAAATCAAAAGATGCTTTTTGTCATTTTCTTTCATCAATCTCCATGCATGATGGAACTATCACCATGCAGTGGCTGAAACAGCAAGAAGTGGATGGAGGTCTGCAAATACAAATGACTGCAGTAGACAGACGCAGGTTTTTTTATGTTTAAGCCAAAGGACTTTTCCAGTATTTGTTTCTAAAACATTCTACTGGGCCAGTGGTATGGATATAATGCATAGCTGTCTTCAATAACTTCATTATCTTGTGGACTTCCCGCATGATAGCACTGTGCAATGTATATCTCAGTTTCTTACAATTTAATTCCAATGTCTGCTACTCTGGCAATGGTGGACCTCAGTGATATACTCCTAAGGGAGTAGGAGAAGTAAATACATATTATCAGGATGAAGCACACAACAGACATTTTCATAAAGACAGAGACAGCCTTCCAAGACCCTTTCTGGGTCTTGGAAGTTCTGGGTATGCCTTCTGCCTTTAGTGACTAATATGTAGCAATTCAAGGTACTACCTCTCTGAAACTATCCTAAAGATAACTTCATGTAATTTTCACCTCTTAGGGTTCCCAGACAATATAGTGTGGAAGGCTGTTCTTGTAAATAGATCATGGCATAGATCATGGCAATAGATCAGCTGGGTTCAGATACTCCCTGCATGTTCACTGCCACTGGAAATGACAGCTGCACTGTTGTTGAACAAAAATTAATCTGGGGTGTCTTTTCCACTAACTCTTTTACCTACAGATAGGATCACATACTTCAGGAGCTTTTCTGTGTCTATTCTCACCATTAGTAAAGACGCTCTTCCTGGTCAAGTTGGGCGCATCTGGCTGTTTCTTAAGGCGCTATGTAATGTTACTTCTTCCACTGAGTCAATCCATGGGCATGACACTGCAAAAATGACACTTCCTATGACATAATATTTGGTATATGTTCTTACACATTGCTGGTGTATGGCAACACTATTTATCACACACCACTGTAGCTCCTTTTTACCTCAGTATTTGCAGGAGCTCACAGGGACTTTTCTCCCTAGTGCACACGGTTGGCCTTCGGAAACATGAGAGTAACTCATCAGGAGTAACATAAGTTAGTAATGTCATCAACTCAGTGTCTCTTCTTTGGTATAATGAACCCACCTGACTGACCATTTTCTGCCTTATTTGGAAACTATTATTCCTTTGTACCTGGTTCTGGTGAGATGGAACCTTGAATATTGTGTTCAGTTTTGAGCTCCTTGCTACTGGAAGGATATTGAGTTACTGGAGCATGTGCAGAGAAGAGCAAAGAAGGTGGAGAAGGAACCAGAAAACAATAGTTCCTGAGGATTAACTGAGGGAACTAGCATTGTTTAGTCTGGAAGAAAAGGAAGCTAAGGGGACATCTCATCACTCTCTACAACTAACTGAAAGGAGGTTGCATCGAAGGGAGTGTTAGTCTCTTTTCTTAGGTTACAAATGATAGGATGTAAGGAAGCAGCCTTACTTTCCACCACAAGAGGTTTAGATAAAGCATCAGGAATAACTTCTTCGCAGAGTGGATCATGAGGCACTACAACAGGCTGCCCAGGAAAATGGTAGTCTCCACCCTGGAGGTATTTAAACGATGTGTGGACATGGCACTACAGGACATGGTATAGCCATGGGACTCAGTACATTGGGTTGGTGGATGGACTTGATGATCTTGAAGATCAAATGATTCTAGAATTCCTTGAAAACTGAGCAGCTGTCACGACTGTTACTTTCACTGAGACAATAAATTTGAAAAACAACCATAACTCAGTATCTCAAAGATAGGATCAGGATTGCTACCATATAAGACAAATTGTTAATTCTTCTAGCTCTTCCTGCATTTATTTCAGACAAACATTTTAATTGTAGATTATGGAAGATCTGTACTTACTACAGATGCTAACAGGGCCTGTTATGTTAGGGCTGCTTTGAAAATAATGCCTCCTACTTTATTCTGTTGGCCCATGATATCAGAAGTGGATGTTGATGGTATGACAGTAGAGGTTAAACCTCACCAATGTTCCATTACATTTTGTTGACAGATGGTAGCAGAGGGCTAGTCTGACAAAATGGCATTTGACATGGAAGTATGTATGAAGCAAAGGGGTATCACTGAATTCTTCCATGAGGGAAAAATGGCATCCACTGACATTTAAGAATGCTTGCTGAATGGTTATGGAGACCAAACAGTGGCTATGAGTACAGTAAGTGCATTTCAGCTGTGGTGACAGGGACATGAAAGACATGCCACATTCTGGATGGCTATGCACAGTTGTCACACCATAAAATGAACAGAGTCTCAATCAGCTCATCCACTTGAATCAGTGGATTATGACCAGGGAACTGTGTACAGATCTGTCACAGTTAATATCAGGGTCAATATCAGTGCACTCAGTATCTCAGTGCACTAGAAACAATGGTGGTAATATTGCAAAATTTGCACCAGTTGGGTCCCACAGATGTTCACACAAGGACAGACAGAACACCGTATGCAAGTATGTCAGGTCCTAATGAACATGAACCAGTACAAGGCTAAAGGTGACAGTTTTCTAAATTGCATCACTAGCAGTGATAAGACATGGTGTTACCACTACAAGACAGAGTCAAAATTGCAGTCCAAAGGGAAATGACATGTGAATTTCTTTATTGAATAAAAAGTTCAAGATGCATCCCTCAGTGCATCAACATCATGACCTGTACTAACAACCACTGTTGACTGCAGTAATGTTTTCACTGCTAGGGGGCTTTTTATAATGCTGTACCAGATCCATACACTACAGTTTCATCCTTTAGAACTTAAAATAGCACTTAGTTCATAAATCTTCCAAAACAGTATTCTTCTAAACCAAATTTAACTATCCTATTGCTGTACTGCTTTTCTGTATAACTAGCTATAAATGTCCATTTTCAGGATTAATTAGAACAGGACATTGAATGTTTTGCCCAGTTCAACACTTACAGCTTATATGCGTTGAGTACAACAAATGATCACGTTCCCCTTCACACACTACAGCACAGTCAGGAGGTGTCATTATGTCATTTCAGTTTAAGAATTTATATAAACTGAATTAAAGGAATTTCAGAACACATACAATAGATTCAATTTGAAATTAGACAGGAACTGAACATTTACCCCGAGCATATGTTGTTACCTCCTGGCAACATTCATGCCATAACCACAGCTTTTTTCCTAGAGATGATGTCAGCAATACATTGCTAGGAACATACAGCAAGCAGCTGACAACAGCCTTGCAATTGTCTTTTTTATCATGACTCCGTGTTTAAAAAAAAAGGAAGTAAAACTGGATCTTTCTGTTTTTCTAATCTTATTCTGTTGCATTTGTCCCCAGTGGAGGAAAGACTAATGTATATTTTCTGTTAAAGCCAAAAAATTGAAAGGAAATGCTTTTTTTTTATTTTCCATATGAAAATTAGATTAACATGAAAAAACTATAAAAATAATCAATAAAACAATAACCAACCAATCATGAATATTGGTTTGTGTTTGATGTTTTCCTTTTTTCTTTCAAAAATGTTCAGAAGCCAGTCCTAGATGGATATTTTTCTCAGATTTTTCTTCAACATACAGCCAAATTTTCAGCAATCCTTTTATCTTCAGCTATTAAGTTTCTAGCAGATAGCTCAGACTGAGCACTTCCTGCAAGGTCTAGAATCCCCTTATGGAAAATACTGTTCATCAGTGAGTCTACACAGCATTATAATCACATCACCTAAGACTCAGCCCAGCAAATATTAAATACTGGTGCTTACTTTTATTTGGACAAACAAATCAATGATTGCCTGCCCTTCTCCCCACCTTAATCCCAGGTTTTGATGCCCTAATTACTCAGATTGTGTAAATATTAGTGTATGCCAGCATGCTTTAGCACTCTTCTAACTCAGAGTCTGTGTCTATATGTGATGCCTGACTTTAGTTTTGGAGGTATGTAAGTCATCTGTCACCACCTGTCTGCTTTGAGTTCATTACAGAATTGCTAAATTTAAATTCATGGGCTAAAATCTTATCTTATATCTTTATCAGATTGATTACAGCTTTTTTTGATAGTGAGAGCCAAGGCACATTTTAGACAAAATAGGTCTGCTATTTCTAAAAGTTAGGTGGAAGAAAAGTAGGCTATTTTTCCCCATGCTGAGGACTTCAAACCACTTTATATTTCCAACAAGAAATCCCAAAGTGCTTTTGAAATCCATCTAACAGGCACCTTCAGTGCTAGGGACATGCCTTTTGCCTGACTGCCTACACCATGCCCTCCCAGCCTTGCAAAGAGTCTGAGTGGAGTCTGGGTTCCTGTTGATTTTAACCCTCCTTAAACGAGGGCTGCACTTCAAATAAGGACCTGTCTCATTAGCCTACATTGACCTCTCCTTCCTATTCCTCCCCTGATGCCAGGACTGGTGAACTAGTCTTAGAAAAAAATAATTCTTTGGGCCAGGTTACCCTTCAAACACATCAGCTTCCTGATTCATTTTGCCTCCCAAAACATGAAGACAAAGGCCCATGTAAAGTCACATGTGGAACAAGAGAATAGAGAGAGAAAAGACAGGGTAGCTTTTTGGCAATCATGTAGACCCAAGGAATCAGCTTGGAACACAGCACTGAACGGTCCAAAACTCCATGGAAAAAGGTGATGAAGGACAAGAGGAAAACTTCAGTGCCCAAAAGATTGCATGAGGCAAAATGCCTTTATGTTTTTGCACTGGAACCCCCAGACAGGAACTATCATATCTTAGCGATAAGCTTTATCGTATTTTTAGGAAAATGATAATATTAAAAGCCCTCTTATAGGACAACTGAAGTTGAAAAGACTCTCAAGGCCATCATCATCAAACACTACCAAGTCTGCCACTAAGCCATGTCCCTAAATGCCATATCCACAAATCTCTCCAGCGGCAGGAACTCCATCATTTCCCTGGGCACCCTTTCTGTGAAGAAATTCTCCCTGATATCCAATCTAAACCTCCCCTGGTGCAACATGAAGCCATTACCTCCCAGCCTATCATTTGTGTCCCGAGGAAAGAGATTGACTCTGTCCTTTGCTGCAACCTCCTTTCAGGCAGCTGGAGAGAGCGATGGGGTCTTCCCTCAGACTTCTTTTCTCCAGACTAAACAATGCCAGTACCTTCAGCCACTCCTCACATCCTGTTTTCTAGTCCCTTCGATGGTTTCTCGATGCCTCACACCACCTGGGATGTTTACGGTCTTCAGAGACATGCTCACAGATACGTTCTTCCCCATCCCCTCAACCCGCACCCCCCTCTCACCTGTACACCAACAGCTCTGGTTGAAGAACTTGAGGGGCCACTTTTCCCGGTCATCCACATTTCGAAGGGTGTAGGGACCGCTCCAGGGCTGGGTGTCCACCTGCACACCCTGGCACCATCCCCTGCCCTGCAGGGACCCGCACACATTGCCTGGATCTGGCCCCAAGGCTGGGCAACAACGCTTCAACCGAATGGCCTCCACCGTCATGCAGACACGGGGGAACTGTGCCTCTGCCCAGGGAAGACTACAGCAGCTCAGGTAGCTCAGCACAACCCAAAAAAGCCACCTCAGGGCACTCATTGCTATGAGCAGCCTCTCCACCAGACCCAAGTGAGTGAAGCACGGAGATCTCCTTTGTGGGACAACCTGGTCTGGCTGGGATAATCCCTCTCACTGCTGAGGATGCTGGTATCGGGTGTTTGTTTAATCCTGGTCTCTAATTGCCTTGAATGCCATTTAAAAGACAGAGTTTTGGCTCTGCAATGCCTGCCCTACAGCCACAGCTTTAAGCAGGGCTTATGTAGAGGTTGGGAGAAGCCCTCATTAGAGGGATTAGCACAGCGTAAATCCTCGTGTTTTGCACATGACAACAAGGGCAGAAAAGATGCCCAAGTCCTGAGGGCTCTGGCAACTTGTCAAGAGGGTGAATGCCTCGGATTTATTTCTCCAGGTTCAGTCAGGCTTTCATGCACTTTGAGAAATTGATGGTCTCGTTTTAGTGAGGTGGCTGAAGAAACTTTTTAAACAGAACTCTATAAACAGAGATAAACAGAAGGGGAAAATCTCTAATTTTTGTAGTTCATTCACTGTTAGATAACACTTTCTGTGAAAGCAGCAGACAGTAGAAAATGAACTGGAAGCACAGAGGATATAAGTGCATCATTAATGAAAATTAATAAACCCAGTAGTAACAACTTGGATTGGAAATTTCATCTGCTGACTGTAGAATTCCAGTGCTTCCAGTACCATAAATATTTTAGTGGCAAGTGGAGAAGGATTCATATCTTAATAGCCTTTTTACATACAAAATAAATTATTTAATTGTTTTTAAAAGGGTTAGTATTACTTGTCTGCTCCCTAATCCTTCCCCCATCATTACACCAGAGATAGCTGGTAAGGCTGGTCTGGCTGACAGACTTTCACAACTGTCACAGCTGAGCATTTATTACCCACCTGGCAGGGCACAATCTATAAGATCAATACATATACCAGACATGCAGATAAGCAGTTTTCTCAGGACATTGAGAAAAAATAACTTTTAAAAGCTGCTAGCATGCAGCTCATGATGCAACTCCAGTGCTAAAAGAATAAAACTGTTCAATCAAAAGTGAGAAGTTGAAGACCTCTAAGATCATCCTGCCCGATCACCAATCCATCCCCACCAAGCTCATTAACCACATTTCTCAGAGCCACATCTACACATTTCTTGAACACCTCCAGGGTCAATGACTCCACCACCTCCCTGCACAGCTCGTTCCAGTGCCTGATCACTCTTTCTGAGAAGAAATTCTCCCTAATGTCCAACCTGAACTTCTCCTGGTACAACTTGAGGCTATCACCTCTCATCCTATCACTATTTACCTGGGAGAAGAGGCTGATCCCTAAAATATGAAATGGGTTTAAACTCATCTCCCTTAGGATTCAATTGATCTGCCAATGGCTTTTGCCTTCTGCTGTCCTTGACACAAAATGCAAAATAAGGTGGAAAACTAGACTAATTGTTGGAAAAATATGTTGAAGAAGCTCAAAAATTACAAATGGAAGCACTAACTCAAAAACACTCTGAACTGTGCTCTTCTCTATTCTCCTCAGCACCTGAGAACGCCTCTCTGGGTTAGGAAAAAATCAGTCCTTGAATCTAGGTTAGGCAGACTCTTGAGACAAAGTTATGAACATTACGCATTATTGCAATTAACAGTGAAAGTAGGAAAAACAAGTAACTTTTAGAGAAGTTGGATAAGAGTATGGAGAAAAGCAATAGCAGATAGATGACACTATGAAGATTAGTTAGCAGGGGAAAGAAAAGCATGAGCAGAAGAGTAGCATGTAATTTTTCTTATGATTACTTCCTTCCACCACAACTATGTAATTATACAAAGCTGGCAATGTGCTAAGGCACGTAGAATAGATACAGTGTTAGGCTTTAGTCCTTAGACCTCAGGGCCCTTAGTGTGAGAACATTTGGATAGACAGACAAATGGACAGTTCCCACATCATATCAGTGCCTGTTCCAAGTCTGTTGATCCCACTGTGTGACACATAGTGTCTGCTGAGAAACGTTTCAAAAAGGCAATTGTTATTCACTATCCAAATTTACTACAGCTTCCCCTCAGCTACCTGGTTAAACAAAGGAGCTGTTATTAGGGCTACACAATAGTAACACTATACCAATTTTACAACATCATGTTGAATGGCTTTTTATTTACTACGGGGTTTTCCTGTCTCTTGAAAATGAGTATCTCTGTGAATTGGCACTGCTGATGAGTGCTGCATCTCTAGGCTATGAAAGAACCTTTCAAACAACTAACATGAGCATTTGAGCCACGGCTGAAACCTTGGAGACTCAAACTGCAATCACACTGTTTTGTCAGCTCTTGTGAAATACTGGGTCAGGCTATCACAGCTGGAATTGGGGCAAATTGATTAGTTAAAATATTTTGGCTTTGCATTAGAAGTACACAAACACAGTATTTCAGCTACCTGGTAGTCTGTAATGCGCAGGCTCATCCTTAAGATAAAACTATTGTCTAAGATCCATATGGATACCTAAACATCTTGGGGCTTAATGTATATTTTTTTCTTTTTTTGGCAAGAGAAACAGAAATACTGAAAACAGAATACTCAAAGGTACAGCAGGCAAGAAAAGCCCCTACACACATCTCACAGGAGTACTATAGAATTCCTGAGCTGCAAGTAGGCAATAGGTTCCCACTTTTTTAATAATGAGAGTATTGTTTCTCAGGCTCCTTCTACTGTAATCAGGCACAGATTAGCATCAGGACAGAAAAGTACTTAGCCTTTGGAATTACTTGTCCAAAGGAATTTTGTCGAAAATAAAATGTTCAATATATTCAACTGAAGAAATAAACCATATGATGATTCATAAGGAGCGGTGATAATTCCAAAGATAACTACAAAGACAATTCTATACAGAAAGCTGCAAGCAGAAAAGGATCAAGATGAAAGTGAAAAAAAAAGAGGCAAGAGGAGCGAAGCCCAAGAATACACTTCTATCAACAAAAGAAAAAAAAAAAACAAGACACCATATCTTAAGATACACACACATTCAATTAATTAAGTGAATCCTCGGTATCTCAAGCTGAGCATGCAGAAATAATGAATGCTTCTAGAATTTTTAGCCTTTATGAATATTTTTCTTTCTTTTCTTTGAAGAAAATATTACACTTCTGACTCTTTATTCTGCCAAGTCTTTATCTTAGTTTAGGGACATTACATTGTCATAAACCTCATCTGAATAAGAATAGATTCTAATTCTATGGAAAAAGTTTCAAACATGGACGAAAAGTACTTATCAGCATTGGGATTTTTTACTGTATTTCTTGAGGTAATTTAAACACAAAGTTGTGCTTAAACATAAAGAGATTTAGGGAACAATACAGTGACAAAATCCTACCGAAGGTGGCCCCTGAGCACTCCACTCCACAATTGCTACAGCACAAAGCTGCAGCATTTCTCACCTCCTCAAGCAAGGGAAACTTCACTCCCTAGCCTGGAGTTCTGTCTCTGGCACTCACACTTTCAGCCATTTTAAAACAGGGGATCTTATTAATGTTTATAAATATCTTAAGTATGAGAGACGAAGGGACGTGGCCAACCTCTTTTCAGTGGTCTGTGGGGACAGCACAAAGGGGAATGCCCATAAACTGGAGCGTAGGAAGTTCTGCACCAAAATGCAAAGGAACTTCTTCACAAAGAGTGTGAAGGAGCACAGGCTGCCCAGGGGGACTGTGTGTTCTACTTCTCTGGAGATATTCAAGGCCCACCTGAATGCCTACCTGTGCAGCCTGTTTTGCAGGGAAGTTGGACTCGATGATCTCTGGAGGTCCCTTCCAACCTCCACAATTCTGTGATTCTGCAGTCAAGCCTTACTGTTCTCTCTCTGTGCCAGATCATTGTTTGATCATGAATTACCATTGCAGAGCAGCTGTAATTTGAATTTCCCCATCATTGGTTAGCAAGAAACTCAACTGACTATAGCTTAGTATATTTTTCATTGCCCCAAAAATCATGCAACAGATGTTAGACATGCACACAACATGAAAACAGACATATTCAGAATCTTTTGAATGGAAATTAATTCAGGCTAATCTTTAGCCAACGCATACATCAAAACCCAACTCTTGGTTTATATTTTAAGTGACATAAATATTTTGCTGCTGATTTCAACTGTTGTCAATTTATGTGCTCTAGATTTTGTAGCACAAGATGCATGATCTGAGGCAGTTTTCCAATACTGCCACTCAGTATGTATTGTTTGAGTACTTAAGAATCTCACTGGACAAGCTCTGAAGCAAAGCTACTTAATATACAAGGTAGAAGCCAGTTCAAAAGCAGAATAAGTCTATTATGCATCTTCTTCATTATGCATCCTTTTACTGCTTCACTGCTTGTCTCTGCTTTCTCTGATCCTCCTTCCATTCCATTCTGCTTTTCCCTTCCTGTAGGCATACACTGGCTCTCATTGATCTGCACCCTCTTCTTCCTCCCCCACAGACCACTGCTCTTTCACAGCATTACCCTTTGTCTCCTCATCCTGCAGTCAGGAGAATGAGGCTAAAGTTCAGGCACACAGAACTGCTCTGGAGATCTCATGATCCCACCCTTGCACAAAATGCCTCTTGATACAGAGAGTCTCATCAGCTCCTGCTTTCTCATATTTACATTATTTATCCAGTTACTTTCTAATTTACAGACTGCTTTTCCTTTAGAAACCTCACTGAAAAATCAATCTACATGCCATGGTATATTCAAGTACTGTTAGAACGGAAGCAACTCGGAGAAGAGTAACCTGGGCAGGCCTCACATCAAATACACAAAACTTAAAGCCATGATTTCATATTGAGTTAAATACAGTTTCACGGTCTTAGGTGAGTTTCCTTTTGCCAACAGCAGTAGGGCTGCTGTGCTTATGTGCCATCAATCTGGACTCTGGATTGCTCAAGCTTTCCTTGCATTGTGAATTCCACTCGTCCATCTCTCCCTGGCTTTATCAGCAGGCTTCCAGGTGACAGAGGATGAAATTTATCTCACCTAATGTTAGACATCTATTGATTGCTGAAATCTACATTGAACTGGTCACCAAAGGCTCCTCTACAGGGTCCTCTCTTAATGGAGACAAAAAGCTTTTAGGGTGCAATTCACTTGGCTTGTTTTCTGTGCTCACATTAGGATAGAATGAATTGTATCACACAAGGGCATAATCTTCTTCATTTATTTATTTTTAGCAGAGTCTAGGGTTCAGTGGTATTCAATACACATTAAAGATTTATGTTTAGACAGATGAGTCCCACCTGGGTTCCCACTGATCCCTCACTAGGCCTTGCAGTCCAGTTAAACTTCACTCCCACAAGTCAGGAGAAGACTACAATGGAAAATCACTACTTAAAGACATCCACTTTGCAAGTTCCAAGTTTGATTACACTTTGCTTCTCACCTCTCCAAGTGCATAAGATAGCTGAAGCATATGTGTATTTCTAGTTTGTTCAGAAAGATCCTAAAATCGTACAGTGTTTCAGTATAGTAGATGTGTGTGACAACTGTTTCCACAGCCTTAAATAAATGTTATGTTAAAATTGCTGATACTTTTACACTTGAAATCATGTACTGCCTGTGCATAGTATTATTCATCTTTGTCAAAGATAATGAGCAGTTCCATTTCCTTTGCAATATCTTTCTTTTGTTGTCTTCTGCTTTATTCCCTCATTTAACACATCTGAGAAAACTCTTCAGAGATCAGGAAGCTGCATCATCAATCAGCTAACAATGTAACATGTCATTTTATACCCAAATAGATATATTTTTTCCATTGCATATATCAGATGTACAATTTACAATGTGCAGATTGTGGTGAGGTGAGAGTTAATGTCTTCTCCCACATAACTTGCAACAGGACTAGAGGGAATGGCCTCAAGTTGTGCCAGGAGAGGTTCAGGTTGGATGTAAGGAAAAATTTACTCTCCAGAAGATCAGTCAGGCACTGGAATGGGCTGCCCAGGGAGGTGGTTGAGTCACCATCTCTGGAAGTGTTCAAGAATTGTTTAGGTGCTGTACTAAGGAACAGACATGGTTTAGTGGGGAAATATTGGTGGTATGTGGACAGCTGCGCAAGGATGACTGTCTTGGGCAACCTTGGGAACTATATGATTCTATGAAGGAACAGGGATGAAAGCTTAAGATACTTATAGTATAAGTAAATAAAGTACTGACTGGTAGACAAAACCATCTTTAGTAAGGAACACCACTAACCTCAGCACCATCAGCTGACAAAGAATGTGTAAACAAAGACAAGGAGATCTACCACTCAAGATCACCACTATATCTGCACCAGAGCTGTAGAAACTGCTTGTCCAAAGGGTGCCAAATACTTCTTTATTTCTAGAGCTATTTCATCGGCTTCTAAACTAGATTAACACTCAAGATAGTCACAGAATATAAGGTAGGATTCACTTAATGAACTTGGACATCTGGGAGATAAAGAGCAAAATCTCAGTTACTGTGTGGTTCCCAATAATTGATCAAGGGAAAGAAGCAGCCCTGCAGAATGACCCATCTCATTCTCAGACAGGCATCCTGGAGAGGTAATGTCTCATCTCTGTTCTAATTTCTCTACCTTCATCATCAGAGGTGACAAGGAAGACTAACACAGACATTAAACTTAAGTACCTAAAGTGAAGAGAGATTAATCCCCTGTATACAGTTGTGGTAGGAGACAACCTGATTTACACACAACAGATACATGCTGGCTGACAAAATGTGATGTCAAACATGAGTTTTTTCAATATCCTAGTTTGAACACACATGGTGCTCTCTATGTGCAAAACCCACAAGAAGCCAGCTGGCTAGCACACAGGCTGCCTCTATGGTTCATCTGTCAGCACACAGTCAGGAAAGCATGAGAGAAAGATCTCACATGCAGAACAAAAGGGGTAAGGCAGAAGCCCTCATAGAATCACCAAGGTTGGAAAAGACCTCCAAGATCATCTAGTCCAACCATTCACCTACCACGAATATTTCCCACTAAATCATGTCCCTCAGTAAAACATCTCAATGTTTCCTGAGCTCCAGGAATGGTATCTGCCAACAGATTGCCCAGTAACAGAGAAATAAATATCAGGACAGAAAATCCAGGTCTGGCTCTGTGCTATATTAATAAAATAATTTGAAAGACAGTACAGATGCAGTATCTGAAATAACACCAGAAATTTCTAAGGCCTTGACCTTATGTTGGTCCTAGAGCCAGTTCTAGAAGGTACTCCTCTCTCACTGTTTTTATTCAAGATACTAACATTACTACTTCTCCTAATAGAAGACACAAAATGGAACAAAAGACATTCATCCCCCATGTCATGTGGGCTAACCCTCAAGAACATTGCCAGTCAAAGCAATGAATGTGCCCTTGCTTTGTGCAAGTACATACATGGTACATCCAAACAAAAATACAGTTTCCCCTGAGGCTCACTGAGGAATAAAGATAACATTGATAAGCACAGCAGGACTGATGGTTAAAAGTTCTCAACTTCCCCAAATCTGCTTTCTAATCTATACTATAAATTCCTTATTTCAACATTACCACGGAACATGAATTCCGTGTTACTACCAAAGTGCAAAGCAGGAGCATCGATGGGCTGAGGGAACACGAAAACTTCTGAGGATTTGGAGGAGAAAAGTCTTGTTTCCATGGGGCTCCTGAGCTGAACTCAAGCAGATAAAGCTTTTCAATCTTGCTAACTCAAATAAAAAAAATAAAAAATAAAAAAAAATTGAATGGGGAGTGCTAGATTCTAGAAGTGCATAATCAGCTGGATTTTTTCTTTTTAAATACATTTCTTCCCCATAAAACTGCAAAACACAGATCTAGTTCTTTTTCATAAGATCAGATAGCAGGCAGATGACAAGTATGGCTTGCTCCTAAGGAAAAAAAATCTTAAAGCTCAGCATGAGTCCTGACTCGTGTTTTTTAAATCTCTTGCATTGATCACACTGCATATCTAAATGAGATTTAATGGATATCTGTAAATAGCACAGGCTACAAAGTCAAGAGACAGATACAAATCTTTTGTAACAGACTGATTTTCAGTCTAAGAGGGCAAATCTTACATGTAGGAGTAACGTTTGCTCACCACAGAGAGGTTGGCAAAGCAGCAACAAGCACCAGGAGGGCAGCTTTCCGCATGGAGAAGGAGAGGACTTAACAGAGGAAGCAGATGCAGAAGTCTGGGGGCAGGAGGGAGGTAAAGGAGCATCTCATCTGCACAGCATTGCTCCGGTTTCCATTCACTAAAATCAGAGATTCAGTAGCTGAGGATGGTCATGGACAAAGCAGATGACCCAAATCCCACAGCACTGCAAATTGTGATTTTCATTTGAATCCATGTGAGGTATCAGTTTCATTACCTGACAGTTGCTTAAAAATGTAGATACACTTACATTGGCCAAGAAGTTTCTCTGTAGTACAGAAGGATCCTTCTGATTAGAAATAAAAGTTCCACTGAACCAACATGAAGGTAGCATGTCTGCTTCCTAACATGGGAGACAAGCTAATAGAAAAATAAATGGAAGTAAAGACATTCACTGTCAGGAAAAAAACTGGAAACCAGCAATGCTAACAAGAAGGTTGCATAAAGCAGATAAAATTGAATGAAAACAGTGTGACATAAAAGCAAAAAAAGCAGCAACAATTGGGGTTATTTTCTCAGAATCTGCCAAATCACATCAGGAAGCAGCAACAAGCCTGCAAAATCAGCCAGAAATTTAGAAATGTCAAAACTGAGGTTCTCAATTTTATTAACTTCTCCTACCTCAGGCCTGCAGCCTTATTCTGTGCATTTGTACTATCCAAATCCCACACCAAACAAGCTCCCAGGCAACAAATGGCCGCAAGTTGTGCCAGAGAAGATTTAGGTTAGACATAAGGAAGAACTTTTTCTCTCAGAGAGTGGTCAGGCACTGCAATGGCTGCCCAGGAAGGTGGTGGAGTCGCCGTCCCTGGCAGTGTTCAAGAGGTGCCAGGATGAGGAGCTGCGAGATGTGGTTTAGTGCTTGTGGTAGCAATGGTGATGGGAGGATGGCTGGACTAGATGCTCTTGTAGGTCCTTTCCAACCTTGTGATTCTATGATTCTAAGAATTGGATTCTGTTGTCAGCGTCCCCAAGGCAGTCACTCATCAGTGCAGGGTCTCTCAGTTTCTGTTCAACTTCACAAAACCTGTGAGGAGGGAACTGCTGTTGCAGGTAAGATATAATACTGTCAATGAATGAAAAAGGCTTAAAAAGTATCCTTAGGTAAAATAGTGATATAATCATCTATACAGCCATTTTCCTGCCTTATTATTAAGGGTGTAAAATTGCATTCTCCCAGCCCTATTAACCAGGTACCCAATGGCAGAGTGCTCCTTACATTGGACGAGCATTTTGGGAACAGTGGTTGGTGTGATGTTCTGGCAAAAGGGGGAGGCAGGCAGCGTTGACTTTCCGTGCTCAGGTAAAAGGTGGCTCAATAGCAGCACGGAGCTGAGCTGTGTTTCGCACCAATAACGTCAGTGCCGAAAGACTTGTCTGTGTATTGTTGCGATGTCAGCATATGAGAAAGGGTACAAGACACGTTTTGGAGAAAATGTTTAGCAGCACTCATACCGACAATCTAATGGTCTCAAGTTAAAGGGAGGAATATATCTGGAACGGTTGCGACAGTTTACCTGGGAACTAAACGATGTTTTTCGCTGAAAAACAGATGCCAGCCTTGCAAATAACGCTTCAGAAAAATCCGAACGATTGGCTCCACCTTAAAAGTGGAGAAACGAGAAGGAGGAGCGGGGCGGACAGTCCGCACAGACCGCTTACATTCAGCGCTGCTGTGATTGCAGCCGGCTGCCGACAGAGGGCGCTGCTACCCGCTCGGCCCACACGTTCAGCGGGTTTTTCCAAGAGCGAGGGGAGTGAGGCCGCCCCGCCTGAGAGGGGCGCGGCGGGCGGCTGCCCGGCCGTCCTGAGTATTGTTGTGTACGGGAACAGCCTCGGTCTGCTGATGCCTCCGGGGTGTACGGAGAGCAGAGGGGGATAAAAAGGAAAAAGCAAAAAAGCTTGCCGAAACCCGGGATCGAACCAGGGACCTTTAGATCTTCAGTCTAACGCTCTCCCAACTGAGCTATTTCGGCTCGCGCTGGGTGTAATCTTCACGAATTGCTTCTAATCCATTTTTTTCAGAGTGCCTGGTTGATGACTCAGGATATTTTAAGTGGAAAAAAACATTTTTGGATGTTCCGTGCTACCAGACACACAGCAAACGACAACAGCACCTCAATGCAGAGACGGCTATTAACACAAAAATATACAGATATCTGCATCCATTTACACTCAAAAGAAAAGTACTTTGCCTGCAACGCTTTGGGGATGGCAAAAAACAGAATATGCTGTGGGATTCAGGAGCGTTAGATCAGCAGTGTTTTTGCCTCTGAGCTTTCAAGAACTGCACTCTGAAGCATGACCAATCCCACACAGAGCTGGTGTACCCACACACAAAAAGGAAGCACGGCCCCAGACTCGTTTGTCAGTGGTTTTACATAAGGACGCACCTGTAAGGAAAGCTGTGTCTACAGATCTGCCAAGCCCATCCAAATGTATTTGTAACAAAAACTAGCCTGTTCCCGCAGCTAGGCATTTATTCCATGTCCCATGAGCTCCAGCCTGATCTGTCTGCTGAGGACGTCCCTTGCTCACACTCATGATATGTGGGAAGAAACTGCCATTGCCCTACTGCCTCACACTCTTATCAGCCCAACAACCAAACACAGCTCCCACACAGTCCAGCAGACATAGGCCCCACAGCCCATCATTCCTAGGGGCAGGTGGACAGCAACTGGTGTTGCCTCAGGTGCTTGCTTTGCCTGTCTTCCACTGCTGCTTGCAAGAAACTTGCAGGCTTTGTGCATTAAGAAAACACAGCAATGTTGATTTGCCCCCAGTGCACACTTCACAAGCCCATGGCACTTTATGAGTTGCTTGCAGAGAACGAATCCATCCCACAACAGTTATCCAACAGAGATGTAGAAGAGTTTTAAAATTTCTGAAGTCCTGAGCCTCTTCTCTGCCACAGAAGATGGACAGAATCCCTCTTCCAAAGGCCAGCCTTTCTCCTTCAAAAAGCTTCCCCAATTTAAACAATATAGACA